>NC_081844.1:4905074-5505074 GCF_963259705.1 Myotis daubentonii | reverse complement strand
AGGCCTGGCTGGCCCTGCCCCGGTGGGCTCAGGGCTTGGGTTATGCTGAGACAGGGCCTGGGCCAGAGGCGGGGCGAGGGGTGGCCGGTGGCTCTCAGTCGGTCCTGCTGGGGTCTAGGCCGAGGTGGCACCAGCTTCCTCACCAGCTCCACGAGGGTCAGCTGCTGGGCCAGCCTGTAGGGGTCGCTGCAGACGCCGAGGAGCTCCCTGCGGATGGAGGCCGGGGCTGGGTCCTGTAGGAGAGGGGCCGGTCCGTGCCCAGCAGGCTTTCCAGCCCTGGGCCCGGGGCTGCCAGCTTCTGGTGCAGAGCCTGCAGGACCTGGTGCAGCCTCGCTCTGTATGCCTGTGGGTGGGGAGGGTCAGGGCCGGCACCCCCTCCTCTCTAAGGTCTGAGGCGGGCGCCCTGGCTGGCGGGGAGCGGCTGTTACTGGGCGTGCCCGCCTCTGCCTCTTCCTAAAGCAGCCCCAGGGCAGGAGGGGCCACAGTCGAGGCCAGTGGGAAAGCAGGCTGCAGGGCTACCAGTGGGAGCTGAGAAGAGCAAACACAGGGAGGGGACGGGGTCCAACGCGGCCCCAGCTGCCTGGGCAGGTGGGCTGGGCAGTGCCAGGGAGCAGAGGGAGGGCGGGAGGCCGGAGGGAGGTGTGGGATGGGCCTGCCCCGGCAGCTGGCCGTTGGTTCGGCTTAGTCTTCAGAGCCAGGCTGGGCACTTGGCACCAGTGACTGCACGGACAGAGTCCCTCCCAGGCAGCGAGGGGACGGTTCCTCTTTGCGCCACGCTGGGCTGGTGCAGGGCACCCACCCTCTCACCCAAGGCAAACTGATAATCCCCCTCAGAGACCCTATGTTCAAGGAAGGTGCCTGGCTGGGTTTACTGAGCAGATGTTCACACATTCCCCAGGACGTGGTCAGTAACCTAGCCCGTCAGCACACGTGCCCCCAGGGGGGCTCGGCCCTCCATGAGCCAAGGTGCTGACAGGGAAGGCGTGGGGCGCAGGGCCTGGTCTCCGGGTGGCACCAAGGTGTCGGGCAGACAGGTGTGTGCGTGGGCAGGGCCTGGCCCAGAGGCCTGGGAAGGTAACGCTGGTGAATGGTGGGCACCGCCAGGTAATTGCAGATCAGGTGGGCTCAGTCATGCTGCTTTGACACACACCCAGTGGCCTCGTGCAGGTGGGCACCTGCGTGCCGGGGGCCTGGACAGCTCCAGGCTCTGGGGGCTCAGGAGGGCCACTGAGGTCCCACATTGGTGGTGCCAGAGCTCTAGTGACAGGCAATGGAAGTGCCTCTGTGCAAAGTGGCCACAGGGACACAGGGAACAGGGCAGGAGGCTGTCGAACCCGAACCCCAACCCGAACCCTCACACCCAGAGCCATGGGGGCAGGCCCAGAAGGCACCCGCTGGCCAGCAGGACAGCCCAGAGCGTGGTCAGCGTGCTGCCCTGAGTGCCGGGAAGATGTGCGTGCGTGGGGTCAGCCGTGGCCAGCCTGGGTGACAGTCACTGGCCTGTGAGTCCTGACACCTCCACTGGCCCCACCTCTCTCCAGTGGCCTCTGGGGCGGCTACAACCGGCCTTCCAGTACCCTCACTCCCCCACTCCCCCACTCCCCCCGCAGGCTCCTGCTGTCACCCCGGACTCCCTCTGAAAGCCAGGGGCCCTTTCTCAGCTCGTGTCCCCCTCAGGATGTTTGCTCTGGGTGCTGGGTTCCTCCCGGCTCCCTCTTGTCCTCCGTCCTCCATTCTTGGAAGCTGGCTCACGTCCAGTGTCACTGAGCGTTCATGTGTTTACGCGAGCAGCTTCTCTTCTGATCACCAGACCCACGTGGCCCAGGGCCACCTCCGTCCCACACGAGCGAGTGCTGTCACCAGCCCCCTTGATCTGGCATCTCCCCTCTCCACGCTCCATCTTCCTCCAGGTCTCCGTGGTCCAGGCTGTGGTCCCCGCCCCGGTGGCTGCAGCGGCCTCCTCAGTGGCCCCGGCATCGGTGTCAGCTCTCTCCACGCCACTCTGCGCCAGCGTCTGCTCAAGATGCTCTCTGACCCTGCCTTCCTCCTTAGTGTCCACACTTTCATGAGGACAAAGCCCTGGTCTTGGAGGCCCCGAGGTCGCCCTGGCCTCGCTCAATGGCCTCACGTGGCCCTCACTCCCCTTGCTTGTGCTGCAGACACGGGCACTCCTACCCCTTTGACCCCTCCCCGGCCTCCCCCTGCTGCCACAGGCCTTCTCCCTCTGGGCACACCCTCTGGCCAAGGGGCATCAGCGCCCTTCCTCACAGCCCCCGCCCGCGCCCCCCCGGGGGACTGTCCCCCCCACCCCCGGCCGCTCTTCTCACTGCTCCCCACGTCACACTGGCCGCGTGGCTCAGCCCTGGCATGAAGGGCAGTGCCTGGCTCGCCGGAGGGGCCCACACACCTTTGCTGACGGGTGGACGTGGCCTTCGCCTGCTTCCAGGCAGCCGGCTTCTCCAGGGTGGACCACGGGGCCCTCCTGGAGCCAAGGGCCTGCAACCTGTGCCTGTGGTCTGGTGGCCCACACGCTTCCCCACACGCAGAGTTCTGCAGGAATGGCTTCTGCTGAACCAGCGCTCATCCCAAGCAGTTACCATTTCCCAGGTGCTAGTCACCGGGGATTTCCCAGTGTGCTGCCCTGCAGGTACTGGTTCTCTTTCCCAGATCTCCGGTGCCGCCTCTGAAAGTGGGAACGGGCCGGCCCTTGTCTCTGACATTTCATTTTCTCGCTGGCTTGACGCCCTGCAGCTGGAGGCTCGGAGAGCTCCGCGGGACAGCTGGCACCTCGAAAAGCCCCACCTGGGAAGGGCAGGCGCTCCTTGTCCCGCAGGGACGCCAGGCTGTGCCAGCACGGGCAGCACCCGCCCCACAGCTTGCCCGCAGGCCTGGTCTATCTTCTCCATCCATGTCCACAGAGCCACCTGCTCCAGGCACACAGTCGGGTTCAAGTGCAGAGGTCATCCGAGGGTGCGGCCGGCCCCCGCTCCCCAGGTGCCTCCGAGTTCTCCTGAACTGTGTGTTTCGTGGTTAGAGCCCCAGTCTCCGGCCGGAAAGGAGGCCTCTGTTCTCTGAACTTCTTGAAAACCTCCCCCTGATCCGTCCGGGGACCAACGTCCAGTGGGCTCTCCGCCCCCCGCCGTTCCCAGGCAGTTTGTTCTCCGTCAGCTTTCCGCCACCTGTGCCCTCGGGGGGGGGGGGGGGAGGGGGGAAGGGCAGCGGGGTCAGTCCAGCAGGCGGTCGTGAGCCGGTGGGAAAGTGAGGTCAGCTTCCTTGCACGGGCCAGTGGGTGGGCCAGGGCTTTGGGCCGTCCCTGGGCTCCTGCGCCTCCCTCACCTTTGGCATTGGCCTCCTTGAGTCCATGGCTACTCTTCTCTGTTTGTATGTTTGAAATGTTCCATAAGAAAGTTTCACGAAGTTAAAAATACTCCCCACATGCCTGAAGTTTGGATGGAATTTTTTTTTCTCATCAGAGCTCACATTTAGCAAGCGCACCTGACGTCAGGGGCTTTGCCTGGAAGCTGTGTGGTGGGCGCCGTCACCATCCTCGTTCTACTGATGAAGCCCTGAAGCTCAGAGAGGGGCGGCGTCCTGCGAGGTCAGGCCGCTGTGGTTCCCGGGCGTCTATCTGGGCCCAGGTGGTCTGACCCAGATCCGTTCCCTGAGTCCCAAGGGCCCTTCCCGTCAAGGAAGGAGTGGAGCCCACCCGCTCCCTTCTGAGATGAGCCCTGCCCATGCTGGGGGGAGGGGGCAGGGGGGGGCAGTCAGCCCAAAGTCCATCTGCAGCAACCAGGGCGGGGTGCCAGCGCCGAGAGGCCCTTCCCTTGGGGTGAGAGCTCTCTGGGGAGGGACAACCTGGGGTCATGAAGACACTGGGGGCCCTGGCCAGGCCTGTGTGGGGTCGGGGGGCTGGGGAACCCTGGTTCCAGCTCACACCACTCAGCACATTTAATTGTATCCCAAGGGAAGGGTTGAAAAATGTCCTGAATGAATTATTTCTGCTCCCAAAACCCAAACTGGTGGATGTCTGCTCTCAAGAGCCCAATAAAGGGGCTCTTCCCACGGGGTGTGAGAAAAGATTTCTCAGCACAGCCCTGGCAGGTTCTGGGGGCGGGGCGGGGGGTGGGGGTGGGGGGGTGTCCGTGAGGAGGCATGGCTTCTCAAGGCAACCAGCCCAGGCCTTCCTCCCACGCCCACCACTAGGACCGGACGGCAGGGCCTGCCCTGAAATGGCTGTGCGATGGCAGGGGCAGCCTGGTGAGGGCAGATAGTCCTGTTTGTCGATGGCTTAGCCCTCATCTCTGCTGAAGGCCTCTGGGGGGAGGGAGAAGAAGCAAGAGACTGAGTTCTCTTCCCCTCATGTACCCTCTGTTCCGTCCATCCATCCGTCCGTCCGTCCGTCCATCCATTCATCCATTCATCCCTGCACCTAGTGTCCGCTGCCCCTTTCATACAGTTACCCACCCACACATCCATGAACTCACTCATCTATCCTTCCTCCCATCTTTCGAACATCTACCCAGTCACCCTTCCACCCACCGATCCAACCACTCATCTATCCACCCCACAACATCCCACACCACACATACCATTCACCCAGCCATCCACACACCCTCCCATCCATGTATCCATCCACCCCCACCCGCCCCCAGCCATCAATCTTCCATGTCCACTCCCCCATCAATCCACCTGCGTATCCAATTACCCAAACATCCTTCCTCCCCCCACCCCCACCCCCCATTAGAGGAGCAACTATTTATCCAGCCCGTCAGCCAGCGTCTCCTCTCCCTGCTTCTGCGCCTGCCCCACCTGACCAATCCCATCACTGAGCATCCCTGGTCCTGTTTCCTGCTGCATCCTAACCACGCATCTCGACTCCCAGAGGGACCGGGGGTGCAGAGATCACTTCCTCTCACCAAGTGCTTGAACAGCCAAGTCACTGGCCTGCTATGCGAAGCGCCCCGGGCAGGGCTCCCCGCTCTGAGCTAACCTTGGGCGCGGGCACCCCGGTGCCCAGCCGCCTCAGCAGTTTTCCTTTGCTCCACATGCAGCTGCCTCTGCCGTGCCCAGGCCCACCGTGGGGCACAGTGCCAGCTACCAGCTTGCCATGGTCAGTCTCCTCCTGGGGCAATGGATATGCACTGACCCTACCGTTCTCTCCTTCCGGGTGAGACACGCCAGTGCCGGCCACAGAGCCGCTAAAGGTGCCGCCAAACCTGCCCCTAATGAAGGTGCCTGGAGGCCCCCCCCCCCCGCCCCGCTCCGTATCCATAATCCTGGGGGGGTTCTGTCCTCCTGTTACCATAGAAAAGAGGCTTGGAGACTTTGAATGTCTTTCCCAGAGTAACCCAGCTGGGAGCGCTGGGCCGGGCATGGTGGCAGCGGCACCCTATGCCCAGTACACTGGCTGCCTCCCAGACCCTGGGGTGCAAGGGCAGCCCAGACTCTGGGGTCTGCTGGGAGCCACAGGGGCCTCCTCTCCTCCTGCCTGTTCTGCAGGACCTACAACCACCCCAGAGGCCGGAGCCCCAGGATAACACCGCCGCCGTGGCTGTTACCCCCCCATTGCTGTGAGCTTGTCCTGCAGAGCCCTTTCCCTGGCCTGGTGGGCGGGGCCTGGTCCGGGGTGGGGGGGTGGGGGGGTGGGGGCTGACTGCCGGCCAGTCCTGGTGTGGCACCGGGACAGGAGGGGGAGGCCTGTGGCCCCAGGCCCGGGGGGCCCTGCCAGGCCGGCCCACCGCTGCCAGACCAACGGCCTGACCAGCAGCCACAGAGCGGAGGGTGTCCCCTCACCTGTGGGTGACAATGACGCGAGCAAGGCAGGAGAGGGACAGGGTGGCGGCCTGGGTTCTCTGCCAACTCCCAGAGAGGGGGTGATGCTCGGGGGCTGAGCGGGCAGGTGGGGGCAGCTCCGGGCGGGTGAGGGTGCGGGCGGGGAGGGCTCCGGCTCGCCCACCTCGTCGCAGCGGGCGAGGCGGCCCACCCGTCCTCCAGGAGCCCGACGGCCGCCTCCTCCTGGAAGTCCCGCCGGAAGGTCTCCGTCCACTCGGCCAGCAGCCGGGGCAGTTTGGGGCCAAACTTCCGGACCTGGGCCTGCAACAGGAGATCCCCGGAGCTGATGTTGGGGATCGCTTCCTGGGAGGGCTGCAAGGCAAGGCGCCGGGCACCCACACCCAGTGAGGGGTGCTGGGCCTGCACGGGCAGCGCCCCAGCCACTGGGCCTGATGGGCTGCCTGGGCGCAGTGTGGCTGCCGGGAGGGGGGGGGGGCTCCAAGTGCCTTCCCGGGCCAGCTGCAGGGAGGGGCTGCCCCCCCCAGCAGAGGGGCGCACATGGGGGGCAGTCACCTGTTTTGCCAGGCGTTCATCCCCTTTTTGTGGTGACGCGTCTGAGTTTCCTTTGGAGTCTCCCTGTTCCCAGTCAGTGGGGTTCAGACTGCGGAGCCCCCCAGTAGTGGGTGCAGACCAGTGCTGGCCAATCAGGCCAGGGTACCCCTCAGCCTGCACAGCGGGTGACTCACAGGCGGTCATGTGCCCCCGGCTAAGCCAATGGGATCAGGACTGTCACGGGACCTATTGCGGGCAGACGGTGAGCCTGGAGCACGGGGCAGGTCAGCTAGTGGGTCGGACCTGCTGGAGCAGAAGTGAGGGGCCCGGAAACGAAGCAGAGGCTGGAGGGGGAGAAGGACGGTGCGTGAAGGAGGCCATGTGCACCCCTGCGGCCAGTGGGACGTGAGCTTTTGCATTTACAGGCGCCTTTGCCTTAGGCCAGTTGTGGTTGGGTTTCCATCACTGCAGCCTGACACCTGCATGAACAGTCACAGGCCGTGGGGCCAGGGCCGGGGCCCAGGGAAGGCTGGCCCACAGAGGAGGGGCGGGGAGGGGGGTGTGCTGGGGGCAGCAAGTCCTATTGACGGGCTCTGGGCCCGGTCTGGGCTTGGTGTGAGCTCCAGGCAGTCCCCTGGGTGGGAGATGCCAAGCCTCCCCTCTGGCTCCGGACCTCAGGCCAGTAGGGACCCTCCTCTGGGCTCTTCAGGGGAAGGGGGACAATGGCTGCCTCTCCCAGGGCCGATGCGGGAGGGCCTGCAGGGCAGTGCCAGGGGAGCCAGAGGCCCTCACCTTGTCCAGCCCTGGCTCGTCCAGCTGCTGCTGCTCGATGCACAGCTGGCAGACCCGGGCCAGCAGCTCCCGGGCTCGATGAAGAGGCGGGAGCTTAGCAGGAAGGTGAAGATGTAGGCTTTCTGGGGACATGGGACAGGCGGTCTGTGTTCACCTGCTTCTCAGCCCGCACTCGCGCCCCGGCCCCAGGCCCCAAACCAGTCCCAGCCCCGGGTCTCCCCACGCCTGGTGGAGGAGCGCTCATTCTGCTCTGGCCCCTGCCCGCCCCTCCCCCAACCCCCGCCCACCGGCCACCCACCTCGGGGCAGTAGTCGGCCGTGGGCACCAGCTGCTGGATCAGGGTGTCCAGGGGGCTGAGGAAGGAGCCCCGCCCAGGACAGGCTGCTCGGCCTGCTCACTGCCCCTGGGCTCGGTGCGGGGTGGGCGGGGGCTGCCGGGGACGGCCGTGTCCGAGGCACGCGCAGTGTCCGGGGCATGCCTGCCTGCAATGCAAGGAGCTGAGGGGACACACCTAAGCTGGGCCTGCTGGCCCCCTGGCTCCTGGCAGGACAGGCCCTGACTCCACCGGCACTTCTGTGCCCACCTGGGCCCAGTGGTCACTTGCTGGGAGGGCTGCCAGGGACCCCCAGCCCACGGGACAGCACCCCCAGCAGCCAGTTCTTCCCGCTCTCATCCGAGCGACGTAGGGACTGCCATCTGCAGTGAGGGGAGTTTGGGACAAGGCCCAGGCAATCAGCAGATCCCTCACCCCCGGCCACAAAGATGGGGCCAGGATGAGTCTGATCTAAACTGGGGCCTCAGGTGCAACCCCAGAATTCTGTGGCCCTTGGGAGCTCTTTGGCCCAGGGTCCCTGAGCTGGTGGAAGGTCACTGTTGGGATCATCCACCCCCACAGGCGGACAGGAAAGTGAGCACATTTCCGGGGTCAGCGTGTGAGGCCCTGGGTCCTGCTGGGCTTGACTCTGCTCGTGAGCTTCTCCATCGTGAGCCCGATAAGCTGGTGTCTCCAGGGCAGCCAAACAGTGGCCCTTCGAAGCCTGGCACTCAGGGCTCTTCATAATGAGGCACCAATGACACCCAGCTGCTCCCTCCTCCATCCTCCAGACCAATGACACCCAGCTGCTCCCTCCTCCATCCTCCAGACCAATGACACCCAGCCACTCCCGCCTCCATCCTCTGGACCAATGACACCCAGCTGCTCCCTCCTCCATCCTCCGGACCAATGACACCCAGCTGCTCCCTCCTCCATCCTCCGGACCAATGACACCCAGCTGCTCCCTCCTCCATCCTCCGGACCAATGACACACCCAGCCGCTCCCGCCTCCATCCTCTGGACCAATGACACACCCAGCCGCTCCCGCCTCCATTCTCCGGACCAATCACACACCCAGCTGCTCCCTCCTCCATCCTCCGGACCAATGGCACACCCAGCTGCTCCCTCCTCCATCCTCCGGACCAATGACACCCAGCTGCTCCCTCCTCCATCCTCCGGACCAATGACACCCAGCTGCTCCCTCCTCCATCCTCCGGACCAATGACACCCAGCTGCTCCCTCCTCCATCCTCCGGACCAATGACACACCCAGCCGCTCCCGCCTCCATCCTCTGGACCAATGACACACCCAGCCGCTCCCGCCTCCATTCTCCGGACCAATCACACACCCAGCTGCTCCCTCCTCCATCCTCCGGACCAATGACACACCCAGCTGCTCCCTCCTCCATCCTCCGGACCAATGACACACCCAGGAGCTCCCTCCCCCATCCTCCGGACCAATGACACACCCAGCTGCTCCCTCCTCCATCCTCCGGACCAATGACACACCCAGCTGCTCCCTCCTCCATCCTCCGGACCAATCACACACCCAGCTGCTCCCTCCTCCATCCTCCGGACCAATGACACACCCAGCAGCTCCCACCTCCATCCTCCGGACCAATCACACACCCAGCTGCTCCCTCCTCCATCCTCCGGACCAATCACACACCCAGCTGCTCCCTCCTCCATCCTCCGGACCAATCACACACCCAGCTGCTCCCTCCTCCATCCTCCGGACCAATCACACACCCAGCTGCTCCCTCCTCCATCCTCCGGACCAATCACACACCCAGCTGCTCCCGCCTCCATCCTCCGGACCAATCACACACCCAGCTGCTCCCGCCTCCATCCTCCGGACCAATCACACACCCAGCTGCTCCCTCCTCCATCCTCCGGACCAATGACACACCCAGCTGCTCCCTCCTCCATCCTCCGGACCAATGACACCCAGCTTTTCCCTCCTCCATCCTCCGGACCAATCACACACCCAGCTGCTCCCTCCTCCATCCTCCGGACCAATGACACACCCAGCAGCTCCCTCCCCCATCCTCCGGACCAATGACACACCCAGCAGCTCCCTCCTCCATCCTCCAAACTAATGACACCCAGCTGCTCCCTCCTCCATCCTCCGGACCAATCACACACCCAGCTGCTCCCTCCTCCATCCTCCGGACTAATCACACACCCAGCTGCTCCCTCCTCCATCCTCCGGACCAATGACACACCCAGCTGCTCCCTCCTCCATCCTCCGGACCAATGACACCCAGCTGCTCCCTCCCCCATCCTCCGGACCAATGACACACCCAGCTGCTCCCTCCTCCATCCTCCGGACCAATGACACACCCAGGAGCTCCCTCCCCCATCCTCCGGACCAATCACACACCCAGCTGCTCCCTCCTCCATCCTCCGGACCAATGACACACCCAGCTGCTCCCTCCTCCATCCTCCGGACCAATCACACACCCAGCTGCTCCCTCCTCCATCCTCCGGACCAATGACACACCCAGCAGCTCCCACCTCCATCCTCCGGACCAATCACACACCCAGCTGCTCCCTCCTCCATCCTCCGGACCAATCACACACCCAGCTGCTCCCTCCTCCATCCTCCGGACCAATCACACACCCAGCTGCTCCCTCCTCCATCCTCCGGACCAATCACACACCCAGCTGCTCCCTCCTCCATCCTCCGGACCAATCACACACCCAGCTGCTCCCTCCTCCATCCTCCGGACCAATCACACACCCAGCTGCTCCCGCCTCCATCCTCCGGACCAATCACACACCCAGCTGCTCCCTCCTCCATCCTCCGGACCAATGACACACCCAGCTGCTCCCTCCTCCATCCTCCGGACCAATGACACCCAGCTTTTCCCTCCTCCATCCTTCGGACCAATCACACACCCAGCTGCTCCCTCCTCCATCCTCCGGACCAATGACACACCCAGCAGCTCCCTCCCCCATCCTCCGGACCAATGACACACCCAGCAGCTCCCTCCTCCATCCTCCAAACTAATGACACCCAGCTGCTCCCTCCTCCATCCTCCGGACCAATCACACACCCAGCTGCTCCCTCCTCCATCCTCCGGACTAATCACACACCCAGCTGCTCCCTCCTCCATCCTCCGGACCAATGACACACCCAGCTGCTCCCTCCTCCATCCTCCGGACCAATGACACCCAGCTGCTCCCTCCTCCATCCTCCGGACCAATGACACACCCAGCTGCTCCCTCCTCCATCCTCCGGACCAATCACACACCCAGCTGCTCCCTCCTCCATCCTCCGGACCAATCACACACCCAGCTGCTCCCTCCTCCATCCTCCGGACCAATCACACACCCAGCTGCTCCCTCCTCCATCCTCCGGACCAATCACACACCCAGCTGCTCCCTCCATCCTCCGGACACGGTGAACATCTCTTCTCTGGAGCCTTCTCCGCTTCCCTGCAGTGACGCCACTCTCCCCCTTCCAGCGGAGACCAGGTCTGATGCTGGGGGGACCAGCAGATTCTCCTTGTCAGCACCATGGCGTGCCTGGTGCGGGGAAAGGCCACTTGTGGCTGAGATGGCATCTTCCCGCCAGCCCTCCTCCAGGCGGGGTCAGGGCCGATTCTCTGCCCTGGGGCTGAGTCCCAGGGGTGGCCTGCAGCCGGCACCTCGGCACACGTGTGCAGTGGATTTGTGCGTCTCCTCCCAGCTCTGCCACGGGCCTGCCAATGCCTTCACAGCCACAGACCCTGCCCGGCCTCTGACTGTTTAACCATCCCCCATGCAGGACAGTTAAGTCAGCCCCACATTTTTTTGCGTTTTAATGCTCACTGAGAGTGGGAGGAGGGAGGGAGGGAGGGAGAGGGAGAGAGACCGAGGAAAGAGAGAGAGAAACATTGACATGAGAGAGACGCATCGATTGGTTGCCTCCTGCTCACACCCTGACCGGGGTCAGGGATCGAACCTGCAGCCCGAGTACACATGCCCTTGACCAGGAATTGAACCCGAGACCTTTCGGTGCCTGGGCCGATGCTCTATCCACTGAGCAACACAACCATGGCAACCCCTACCTTCTTAACCACGGAGTCCTGCACCACAGCACCTTCCAGGGATCAGTCTCCCCATCGCCCAGCTCACCTTGCCCCTGCTGCCCCCCACGGCAGACCCTGTCCCTGGGCCATTTCTGTCTTTCCCTGCCCCTGGGTGACCTGGTCTGAGAGCAGACAGAGGGACGCGGAGAGTCAGAGCTGATGTTGGGGATCAGAGGGAGCCCACAGAGAGCCATTCCGAGGTGGAGGACTGGGCCGCAGCATGGGGAGGGCGTGGGAACCAGTGTGGACCGCAGAACCGACAGTGCTGGTCCTGGGGCAGCCACTGCTTTAAGTTCACCTCCTGGCAAAGCTGTAAGTGTTCCATTTTCAGCCAATGAAACTGTAAAATTAAACACACACACACACACACACACACCTCCTGTTCATCTTAGTGGGAAGGTCGCTGAGCATGTGGGCACCCAGGGGTGATGGTCAGCTCTGGGGAGGGCACAGGTGTGCCCCATGCCCAGGGCCCTGTGTCTGAGCCTAACTCCACAAGCTGGAACACACACAAGGGCAGCAAGGCCTGCTCTCTCCTGCCAGCTACTGGCACCTTCTCCCTGTAGCACTGGGCCTGCAGGTGAGGCGATGCTTCTGAAAGCCTCTCGCTGGCCAGGGTGGTCTGCCAGGTATGTGGGAGGGGCCTTCCTGAAAGCCTGGATGCCACCACCTGGAGGGACAAGCTGGGGAGCTCCTGGAGCACCTCCGTCTCTGGCCGGGATCTGGGGCCGGTGTGAGGTGCTGGCCACATGGGTAGGGAGAAGTGTAGATCTCACTCTGCCCTGGAGCAGCATGCTCTCAATGGAGGCCAGGGTGGGGGTGGCCAGAACCATTGTGACCACAGGGATGCCCAGAGACAGGGTCTGAGCTCAGTGGCTCACCACAGCCGGGCTTCCTGGGGGTCTGGCCCGCCCCCTCTAAACCACCATTTCAAGTTCTTGCTCTCTGCCTCGCCCGGGCCTGGGGCTCCGCATGTGAACAGACAGACATGTGCCTGGTGTGACTCCAGTGGGTGTCCGCTTTATACCCATGAAATGAACAAGACAATAAAACAATGCTGCTCGGCCCTCAGCTGCTGCTGGGTGTGGTGGATATTGTCATCGTCCTTTTGAATTGTACAAGATTTGGCTCAAGTGCCAAGAGCCTTATGTTGGATAGTGTCCTTTTACCTGAATCAAATCCTTGGAAATGTATCCCAAAAAGTAATCTAAAGAGGCAAAGCTGTGGGAAGGGGTTTGCTTGGCTGTGAACACAACCTCAGAGCCACATAGGTGACAAACACAGAGAGCGGACAAGGACACGATCAGAACCACCAGGTGGTGGACTCTCTGTTGCCATTGAAACGATGGTTAGGAAGACTCAGTCACCACACAGAAATGGTTATGGCGTAAGAAGGCGAAAATGGCAGGAAAGATACAAAGGGTATTATTCAAGTGGATAAAACTACAATTGGACATTGAAAAACTCATCATTGATGTGCATGTCACCCATTCCCTAGTGTTGTTATTGTTTGTTTTTTTAAAATATGTTTTTACTAGAGGCCCCATGCACGAAATTCGTACAAGAGTAAGCCTTTTTTCCCCCAGCTGCCGGCACCAGCTTCCCTCTGGAACCCAGAACCTTGGTTTCCTTCCAGCCACCAGCAGGCACCCGGACCCCAGGCTTCCCTCACAGCCGCAGCTTCGTCCGGAAGGACATCCGGTCTGATTAGCACATTACGGTTTTATTATTATAGATTGATTTACTTTTTAGTTATACCTCTGTGTCTATCCCTAGACCAGTGATGGCGAACCTATGACACGCGTGTCAGAGGTGACATGCGAACTCATTTTTTTGGTTGATTTTTCTTTGTTAAATGGCATTTAAATATATAAAATAAATATCAACAATATACGTCTTTGTTTTACTATGGTTGCAAATATCAAAAAATTTCTATATGTGACACAGCACCAGAGTTAAGTGAGGGTTTTTCAAAATGCTGACACGCCGAGCTCAAAAGGTTCGCCATCACTGCCCGAGACAATAAGTTGCCTACTTTTGAATGAGGAGGGCAAGCACACACCAGCAGTGCAAGGAGAGGGCAGCACTACCCCTGCTGGACGGTGGCTCCAGGGGGAGCTGAGTGGAACAGTCTCGAGTTTGTGGTCTGACTTCCGCTTCGCTGGGAGGTGACAAGGCCTCTTCTGGGGACGTCGTGAGCAAGGTCAGGATTGAGTCTTGGGAAACAGGGTTCTCCACAGTCAGGTGCACTGGCGTGTGGACCAGGCGGTGGACATGCAGCGGAAGAGTGGTCAGAGGGAGTGGGCTGCTCTGTACTCCCCGCCCTGAGCCCACGTGGCCTACCTCCAGCGATGAGGGGAAACTGAGAACTTCTGTGAGTGACATGCATGTCCTCAGCTGAGCACGAGGGGAGAGGCCGTCATCGGCACGTGGCCATGACAAGCCAAGTACTGATGAGCAGCTGGACTATTTTAAGTGGAAAATGGGTTCTCCTAGGCACCTGCCCTCAGGTTGAGATGGCTTGATGGAGCTGGGGGTCTTGGCGGTGGGGGTCTCTGGAGTGACACGGCTGCAGTATGGCTCAGTTGCCCTCCTGGTCTGCAGGGTTGTCATCCTGGGATCACCTTTCACCATCTGCCAAGGGACCCCTTGTCATCTCTCATGTTGGTCTCCTGCTTCCTCTGCCTCATGTCATCTTCTTTCTTGCTTCATTCTTTAGTTTTGGTGGAGCACATCCTCCAGTAGCTTCTTGATACGGTGTGCTTAGGAAACAAAATTTTCGAGGCCTCACATGCCTGGAAATAGTCTCACTTTACCATCATATTTGCTAATATGTTTGACAGTTCAGCAGGGTATAGAATTGTAAGTTAGAAATGATTTTTCTTCAGAATTTCAAAGGCATTGTTTTCTGTCTTCTTTCTGAACTTGGTTGTTTTTCTCCCAGGAGGGTGGATCAACCATTCTGATTTTCCCAGGACTCTCCTGGTTTCAGCACTGAAAGTCCCAAGTCCCTCAAACTGAGATGATTGGTCATCCTCATCCCAAGTGACCTGGCATTTCACAATGATGTGCCTGGATGTGGGCCTTTTCCTTCCCTGGTGTGGAGCACTTTCCAGCCTCTGCAGCTGGAACCTCTGCCCCTCAGTGCCGGGAGGTGGTATTAAGTCATTTCACTGGGATGCCCTTCCCTTCTTTTACTGTTTGGAGCTCTCAGCTTTCATATCGGACCTTCTAAACTTGCCCTCAAATTTTGTGTCCTTCATCTCCCATTTTCCATTTTAAAAATCCATCTGCTTCTACTTTCTGAAGGAGTTTTTTAGTTTCACCTTCCAAACCTCTATTGTTTGTTTCAGCTGTCAGCGAAGGCTACTGTGTCCAGTCATGGCACCCGCCTCCTTCCATGTGCAGTTGGTCTTTGGAGCCTCCAGGCACCTGCCTACGTTGCTCCGTGAGCCGAACACCCTCGTCAGGCTGCGCGAAGGCTGGGCTCTGTCCTGGGGAGGGCATCCCCTGTGTTGGTGTCACACACTGGCCATCACTTCACCACCTGGGATCGCTCTACCTAGCTCCCTGCAGCAGAACCTCCTGGGAAAGACGCCTGGGCTGCCCTCTCCCGGATTCCTATCCCACTACAGTTCCAGCGTCATCCCCCTCATCCATGTCAGCTTTGCTGAGAAGGGTGGGGGTGGACTGGCCTGTTATTTCAGATAAGCCATTATGCAATATACCTGCCACCAGGGAAACAGTATAAGGGAAGCTTTTAAAACGTCTTCAAAGCTAACCTCTAGCTAGACACCTAACCAGGGTAAAATGTGAGGATTAGACTACCTACTCCAGGAAGGGCCTCACACGAGTGTCACCATCCAACACCACAGGAGAACTTGCCTGTGAGCACCAGG
The DNA here is from genome assembly GCF_963259705.1 of Myotis daubentonii. Taxonomy (NCBI): domain Eukaryota; kingdom Metazoa; phylum Chordata; class Mammalia; order Chiroptera; family Vespertilionidae; genus Myotis; species Myotis daubentonii. The sequence continues at coordinate 5,489,671 of NC_081844.1, read as the reverse complement.
TAGATCTCATGCTGATTCATACACACTTTCTCCAGATGGTCTCAGACATTTCCCTGCTGTGCTGACATTTAAGTGCATATTTATAGCATGTGTATTTACCATATAGCACATGGTGGTGATGTTATGGAAATGCGTCAATAGACAGATGACAGAACATGCTGAAAGGCGTGTGCCCACAACTAGCCCTCCCCTGGAAGGTCAGGATACTGCAGGGAGGAGGCACATCACTTAAGAGTTTCCAATTTCCCCAGAAACACTCCCTTTTCCTCACTCGCACAGCCAGTCTGTGCTTAGAGCCCCAGGGAGGAGAGCAGAGGAAAGAGGGCTCTCTCCCAGGCCTTTGGATTTTCTATGCCTGAACACAGCAAGGCTCCTCCACAGCCTCAAACAGAAAGATGTATCAGGCTTAGGGGAGGCGAAGGGACAGCAAGGAGGGCTGGGGCTAGGAGAGGGCCCTCCTTTGGCCTTGCATTTTTTGGGAGGTGAAAACAGCCAGGTAGGTGAGGGGTCTCTGAAAGCAGAGGAACCTGAGCCAGTTTATAAGGGAGGTACCCCAGGGTGGTGAGGAGAAATGGCCGGGGTTGGGGACAGGGATCTGTCTCTAGCAGGTCCCAGACTGCCTGGTGTCATGATGATCAAGGGTGGCCACGTGGGAATTGCCCGGAGACCCATGGGCGGAACTGGTTCACCAGTGTGGACCAGATGAACCGTGGGCATCACTGTGGGAGCCTGGGCTGCCTGATCCTAGATCCCTACACCCAATATCTTGTTTGCAGCCCTGCAAGGGTGGGGGGGCAGATGTACATACTGACCGCAATCTGGAATCTGGGGGAGGTGAGGACTAACCAGGGCTGTAAAGAACAGCTGGAGGGCAAGAGAGGTGAACCAGGTACAGTCTCACCTCCTCCACATCAGTCTGCTCCTGGAACACGTGTCTTGTGCCTGCATTTGCAGGTCTCTCTGCCAGGAGCACCCTTCCTTCACTTCACCTGGCTGACTTCCCCTCACTCGGAGCTCACTGGGATGCCATGCCAAGAGAGGACTTCTGTGATATTGTGATTTATAATAAGTATATTCATCTGCTATTCTTGCACAGAGACCCTAAAACCTTTGACGTTTCCTAAATGATAGGAGTGATAGATTATAAAGAACCAAGGTGGTGGCGTAGGTAAACACCTATACTCACCACCTCCCACAACCACATTAAAATTACAACTAAAATACAGGACAACCATCATCCAGAACTGCCTGAAAGCTGGCTGAATGGAAGGCCTACAGCTAGAGAAGTAAAGAAGGAAGCACATTGAGACTGGTAGGAGGGGCGGAGGCAAAGAATGGCTGGTCTGACACCCATGTGTGGCACTTTTATAATCAGGAGGGATATCTTCAAGGCCTCCTGTGAGAATCATGGGGTCCCAGCCACACACCAGCCCCCCAGCCCAGGTTCAGGTTCCTCTGGCTCAGGTTCCTCTGCTTTCAGAGACCCCTCACCTACCTGGCTGTTTTCACCTCCCAAAAAATGCAAGGCCAAAGGAGGGCCCTCTCCCAGCCCCAGCCCTCCTTGCTGCCCCTTCGCCTCCCCTAAGCCTGAGACATCTTTCTATTTGAGGCTGTGGAGGAGCCTTGCTGTGTCCAGGCATAGAAAATTCAACTTTAGGCTGTAAAAACCAGTGTTGTGGCTGAGTAACACAGAGGCTGCTGGAGCCCCAGGTATTCCTCTTAAAGGGCCTGTGCATAAACTTACATGGTCTCACTTTTTCTGAGCTCCAGTGCCAGGCTGTGGCTTTGGGGGGATCCAGGGACATATGGGGAAGAACTGAACTATGCGACATCAGGGCAAGAACTTGGGGGCGGCTTTCTCCCAGACAAGGATGCTTGCAGCGGTCATTGTTCCTGTGCTGGGACCTCCCCCATTGCAGAGCTGACTGGCAGCCATATCTTATTTTCCATCAGCATGGCCCACACTGTTCCCTATGCCCTGGTGATTCCCCATCCAATTTACAGCCTCATCCAAGCTGTTTGCAGCTGCTTTTTCATATTAATGGCCTGTCTGAGCTCATACTTCAGACTTTCCTAAAATCTCTTAAACAAATAGCATCTGGAGTCAGTGTGCCCCAAACCTATCAATAAAAGACCCGGCACTAGCACCAGCCTGCCTGCTTCACAGCTGGGCCTCCTCTGGGTACTTCACCAGTGCAATACAAGTAGCAGCCTTCTGCAGATCTCTCTGTAGCTCCTGCCGGCTGGCCCCAGGCAGTGGCTGACTTTGCACCTCCCTGGAGGCCTTAGAGCCAGTGTACCTCATGGATAGCTTCATACCAAACCAGATTATAACTCTACACATCCACAAGCAACACACTCAAGGGGCAGACTCAGTGAGCACCAAAGTCACATTGAAGCAATTCCTGCTCCATAGGGATGTCTCCTGCACAGCAGCTCTCCCACCATAGTCACAGCTGGTCCTCACAGCCAATTGGCCTGGAGCTTAATTCCTTCCAGTGACACCAACACCAATCAAGGCTCAACAACAACAAGACTGGACACAGCCCACACAGGGGCACATCTAGAATGCCCAGCCAAGGTGAGTGGGGAGACTGTGCCACTGGGCCCTACAGGACATCTAATACACAAGGCCACTCTACCAATTCCAGGAGACATAATAGCTCTACCAACAACATAGAAACAAACACAGGGAAGCAGCCAAAATTCAGAGACAAAGAAACATGTTACAAATGAAAGAAATGGGAGCAAGCAAACACTTGGACACAGAGTTCAAAACAATGATTATAAGGTTACTCAAAAATCTTAATGAGAGCTTCAAGGGAATTAATGAGAGCATCAAGGGACTTAGTGAGACTTTCAAGGATCTAAGTGAGAATGTCAAAGACGTGAAAAAGGACCAGTCAGAAATTAAGCATATACTAACTGAAATAAAGAAGAATTTACAGGACTCAACAGGAGATAGAGGATTCCGAGAATCAAATCAATGATTTGAAATATGAGGAAGCAAAACGACAACAACAACAATGAAAACACAATCAGAACAGCAAAAAGAAAAAAAATACGAAGATAGTGTAAGGAGCCTCTGGGACAACTTCAAACATACCAACATTCACATTATGGGGGTTCCAGAAGGAGAAGAAAGAGAGCAAGATATTGAAAACCTATTTGAAGAAATAATGACAGAAAACTTCCCCTACCTGGTGAAAGAAATAGATTTATAAATCCAGGAAGAGCAGAGTTCCAAACAAGAGGAACCCAAAGAGGCCACACCAACACACATCATAGTTAAAAAGCCAAGGGTTAAAGACAAAGAGAGAATCTTAAAAGCAGCAAGAGAAAAGCAGTTAGTTATGTACAAGGGAGCACCCATATGACTGTCAGCTGATTTCTCAACAGAAACTTTGCAGGCCAGTATGGAGTGGCAAGAAATATTCAAGGTGATGAATAGCAAGGACCTACAACCAAGATTACTTTACCCAGCAAAGCTATCATTTAGACTTGAAGGTGAGATAAAGAGCTTCATAGACAAGATTAAGCTAAAGGAGTTCATCACCACCAAACCAGTATTACATGAAATGTTGAAGGGTATTATTTAAGAATAGGAAGGAGGAGGAGGAGGAGGAGGAAAAAGAGGAGGAGGAGGAGGAGGGATAAAAGTATGAACAGAGAATGGAAGTCACTTCCGAGGATCTGCACGTCAGCAGCTGAGGAGGCTGCGCTGCGATGAGTCACTTAAATGCCCTGGATCGTCGGTGGGCCCTGTGTGGGCGAGTGGGCGGGCGGGCTGTGTGGAGTGGGCCCTGGCCCTCGCGGTCCTGGTCTGGCGCTGGCACGGAGGCAGATGCAGGCTCTGCCCCGAGGAGCTCACGGCCGGACACAAGTGAGCTCCTGGAGGACAGGGAGAGCGGCTGCCAGATCCAGGTCCACACTGTGCAGGGGAGGCCTCCCGGAGAGGAGGCTCGTGTCTCGATGGCGCTCCTGCGAGTGTGGTGGGGCCTGCGGACCCGACTCAGGTGTTCACTGCCCAAAACAGTCCACGGGACTCACAGGCACAAACGGAAAGGTCCCAGAATATGAGGAAGACCACCGGGGCTTAGTGCCACCTGGTAACCAGCCACCGGGGGGAGCTGCGTGCAGGCAGCCCTGATGTCCCCGCCCGCACAGGCCCTCCCAGCACCCACAGTGAAGGAAAGGCTCCGCTGGGGCCAGAGACGGAGAAAATACTTATTTTTTTTCTTATCCAGGTTCAAGCTCCCCGAATTTGTGAGACGGGGAAAAGAACAGAACCCCAACCAGAACCCAGACCCCCAAGCCCTGGCTTTGACACTGCACGAAGCCCTGGGACAGGGCAGGCCCTTCCTGGGACTCCCCTCCCCAGCGCCTGCCTCCTTCCCTCTGGGCTTGGAGGGTTCAGACCTCGGACTCTGACCTCCTTCCTCAGCCCAGTGATAGGACTGAGGAGTAAGTTCTTGTCACAGGTGGCAGCTGGAATCCCGTCCGTGCAGGACAGGCCAGGGCTCCCTGACCACGGCCCTGACCTCCACACATCCTGGCTGGAGGAGTTTGGAATCCACGGGCCTCAGCTCCTGTGGTGCGGGCACACTGGCCCTTATCAGAGACAGTCAGGGCAAAGGCCACATGCCTGGCCAGAGCCATCCCCAGGCACCACAGCACGGCTCTGCTCTCTGTAGGCTGCAAGCAATAAACGCCCTGAGCTGGACACCTGGCTGTTTGAAGAGGGGCGGCCACAGCACCCCTTTAGTAGCCAGGCTGAATTCCAGGAGCACCTGGGCTTCATTATTACCTGACAACCAGCAACTGCAGGGAGAGCAGTGACAATGCAACTTCCTTGTCTTTTAACCCGAGAATGAAGCAGGTTTGCTAATGTCAACAGGCACTGGAAAGTCAAAGGCAAGCGGATCACAGCCCTGGGCACAAAACTGGGTGAGAGGACCCTCCCCCACACCTGTTCAAGGTCCCAAAGCTTCACTTCGGCCCGGGCCAGCTCCTCAGGCCCCCGATTGCTGCAGCGTGGTCCATGTGGTCCGCACCATGAGGCCAGACTGTTTGCGAAGGAGGCCAGCCCAGCCCTCCTCCTACCCCCAGGGCTGACGGACAAGGAGGAACAGCCTGGCGGGAGGCAGACATGCTATGCCCTGAGGACCGCTTTTCACAAGGTCCAACTGGGTCACTGGAGACAAGGTCTCCGATAAGAAGGTGTGATTTCCCGTGAGTGCACGTCACCGTTTCACTCAGGCACAGCCCATCCAGTCCCTGTCCCAGGAGGGCCTCTGCCCCTTGGGCAGACGGATGGGAAGAGAGGAGGCACCGGGCTAGGCCTCTGGGAGAGGGATCCCACCGGGCACACCTTAGGGCTGAGCCAGCCAACAGCCCCTCCCCAGGGCTCAGGCCTGATGGGCGGGAATTCTAGGCCACCCCTCCCACCAGTTAGGATACCCGGCTGCAACCCCAAGAACTCAGGGCCTGAAAGCAGTTTTGGTCCAATGTGGAGCCGGGAACCCCAGCCTCCATCAGAGCACCACAGGGGCGGTGGTCCAGGGCACAGCTGGCCTGGTGCCTCAGGGGACAGATGTGAAGTTCCAGGTGAGGGCGGATGCCGGAAGCCGGTCCATCCTTGCTGCTTGACACAGTCACTGCAGGGAAGAAACATCTGCACAGCATATGTTTCAAGGGACCTGGCATATATGGCATACTGATCTTAATATGTTTGCTCCCCTTCTTGGCGCTATGTGTTTTAACAAGGTCACCTCTCTGAAAAAGGTTGTTTCGACAGGTAGGGATTTTTCCCTGAAGTTAGGGAGGGAATAAAACCCCTTAAGCTACATAATCTTTACTCCCTGGAATGGAGATAAGAAACGCCCTAACCTTTGGAATAGAAATTGATAGGATTAAAATCAACTGGTATAAATACAGATGTAACAAGACAATAAAAGAACTTGGCTGGAGATCCTGGCTAGAGATCCTGGCTAGGCTGCTGATCAACTGAACGCTGTCTCCGTGTCATTCCTTCTTCGCCGACTCTGTCCACACCTTTGGGAACCCCTGGACCTGCTGGGGTTGGACCCCAACAATTGGCACCTGAACAGGGACCCTTAGGTACTCAAGCAGCATCTGGAGTTTCGGCAGCAGAGAAAGGATGGAGACAATTTTGGAGCAGCAGTGGCTCCATGAGGAGAAGGAACGGCTCATGGACATCATGGCCAAAGAGATGCTCACTAAGAAGTCCACACTCCGGAACCAGATCAATTCCTACCACTCCACACGGGCCAAGCAAGTCAGGTATATGGAAGTCAGTGGGAACCTGAGGGATTTGTATGACGATAAGGATGGGTTTCGCAAGGAGGAGCTTAATGCCATTTCAGGACCCAATGAATTTGCTGAATTCTATAACAGACTCAAGCAAATAAAAGAATTCCACTTGAAGCACCCAAATGAGGTCTGCGTGCCAATGTCAGTGGAATTTGAGGAGCTTCTGAAGGCTCGAGAGAATCCAAGTGAAGAAGCACAAAATTTGGTGGAGTTCACAGATGAAGAGGGATACAGGCGTTATCTAGATCTCCATGACTGTTGCCTCAAATACATTAACCTGAAGGCCCCTGAGAAGCTGGATTATATCACATACCTGTCTATCTTTGACCAATTATTTGACATTCCTAAAGAAAGGAAGAATGCAGAGTACAAGAGATACTTGGAGATGCTGCTTGAGTACCTTCAGGATTACACAGGTAGAGTGAAGTCCCTCCAAGATCAGAATGAACTTTTGGGGAAGATTCAAAATGACTTTGAGAAGAAGTGGGAGAATGGTAACTTTCCCGGATGGCCAAAAGAGACAGGCAGTGCCCTGACACATGCTGGAGCCCATCTTGACCTCTCTGCTTTCTCCTCCTGGGAGGAGTTGGCCTCCCTGGGTCTGGACAGATTGAAATCTGCACTCTTAGCTTTAGGCCTGAAGTGTGGCGGGACCCCAGAGGAGCAAGCCCAGAGGCTATTCAGCACCAAAGGGAAGTCCTTGGAGGCGCTGGACACCTCCCTGTTCGCCAAAAACCCCAAGCCAAAGGGCACCAAGCGAGACACTGAGAGGAACAAAGACATTGCTTTCCTCGAAGCCCAGATCTACGATATGTAGAGATTCTTGGGGAACAACGAGATCTCAATTATGAAAATGCCCAATGCAAGTAGGCAAGGACAGGAGAAGAGCGAGAAGAAGAAGAGGAAGAGCAGATCTGTGAGAGCGAAAGTGAAGATGAAGAGAACGAGATCATTCACAACCCCAAACACCTGCCCCTGGGCTGGGACGGCAAACCCGTTCCCTGCTGGTTGTACAAATTCCACGGCCTGAACATCAGCTACACAACTGTGAGGTCTGCGGAAACTACGCCTACCGGGGCCCCAAGGTCTCCCAGCGGCACTTTGCTGAATGGCGTCATGCTCATGGCATGAGGTGTCTGGGCATCCCGAACACAGCCCACTCGCTAAGGTGACGCAGGTTGAAGATGCTGTCTCGCTGTGGGCCAAGCTGAAGCTGCAGAAGCCATCGGAACGGTGGCAGCCTGACACTGAGGAAGAGTATGAAGACTCCAGTGGGAATGTTGTGAATAAGAAGACATATGAGGATGTGAAGAGACAAGGACTGCTCTGGTGTTCAGGAGTGTGTCTCAGCTTTGGGCTTGCCCAGGCTTCCCTGAGGTCTGCTTTTTCTATGTCTCCCGACCACATGCTCCCAAAGACTCTCTGCTGCTTGGTCTTAGGGTCTAGCATGCATCTTGTAGAGACAAGGCATGCGGCAGATGGTAGGGTTGAGATGTGTTTTATCTTTGTTTTATATAAAAAAAACATTGTCAGAAAATCAAACCAGCCCTTGTTCTGAAAAAAAAAGTATGAACAATAAAATGACAATAAATACGTATCTACCAACCATTGAATCTAAAAATCAAAATAAACAAACAAGAAATCTAATAAACAAAATAAACTGATGAATAACATAGGATCAGAGGCATGGAAACATGGAATTAGACTGATGAATCTCAGAGGGAAGAGGGGTGGGGAGCGGGAAGAGATTAATCAAAGATCTTATATGCATTACCGACGGACACAGACAATAGGGTGGTGAAGGCCTTGGTGGGGAAGGAACTGGATGAAGGAGGAAAATGGGGAGGGGGAAAAGGGGACAGCTGTAATACTCTCAACAATAAGCATTTTAAAAATAAAAAATAAATAAAAAATAGTGATAAAGCTGTCTTGATATTTATAACAAACCGCTTTTAACCAAACCTGATTTATGTTAAGGAGGTGACTTCTGGATGCACCCGACGATAGGGACTGGTTGCCAAGTGACTAAGGGGTAGAAACTTTCAGTGCCAGCCTCCTGACCTCCAGGGAAGAGGGGCTGGAGGTTGAGCCAATCACCAATGGCTTTAATGATTTAATCAATCATGTCTATGTAATGAAGCCTTTGTGAAAACCCAGGAGGACGGGGTTCAGGGAGCCCTGGGTTGGTGGATATGTGGAGGTGCCGGGAGAGTGGCGCACCTGGGGGAGGGCATGGGAGCTCCGCACCCCTCCCCATGCCTTGTCCAATGCACCCCTTCACCTGTATCCTTTATAAGATCCTTTGCAATCAACTGGTCACGTAAGTCAATGTTTCCCCGAGTTTTGCAAACTCTAGCAAATTAACGGGATCGAGGGGAGTGTGGGAGCTCTGATTTATAGCCAGTTGGCCAGAAGCACAGGTGACAACCTGGACTTTCTATCCGAGTCCCAAGAGGGTGGAGAACAGTCTTGTGGGAGCCCTTCACCTCATGGCCAGACAGCATACTTTGTATTAGTGTGATGTTGTTGTGATTGTTGAGTTGTATGACCCCAGATATGATCTGCCTTGCGGAATATTCCATGTGCACTTGAGAAGGATGTTGGTTCTGCTGTTGGGTGGAGTGTTGCATACATGTCCGTGAGTCCCGCTGGTCAGTGGTGGTGCTCAGTTCTCCCGTGTCCTTGCTGACTTCCGTGGATGAGTCCTGAGGATTAATGGGAGGCGTGTCTAAGGCTCTCCCTGCAGTTGTGGATTTGTCTACCTTGCCTGTCGGTTCTGTCTGTTTTGCATCATGTATTTTGGCGCTCTGTCGGAGGTGCATCCACACTTGGGATTGTTGTGTCCTCGCCATAAATGACCTTTTATCAGGATGCAATGTCTCGCTTCCATCTTTGGTGATTTCCTGAGGTTTACTCTGACTGTTAATACTGCCACTCCAGGTTTCTTTTGATTAGTATTTTCACGCTACATCCTTGTCTGTTCTTTTTCTCCGAACCTATCTACGTCATTATAATGGAAATGAATATTTTTAGGCAGCATAAACTTGGATCATTTAAAAAATACATTCCAACAATTTCTGTCTTTTAATTGGTGAGTTTAGACTATTTCAAGTTATTGAATTAATTGATGTGTTTGGATGAAGGTTGATATTTTATTTTTTCAAAATAGACTTTATCTTCTAGAAGATTTCAGGTTCACAGCAACCACTTTATTTTTTATTGCCTGTTTTAAATTCTTCTGTTCCCTCTTTCTGCCTTCTTTTGAATCATTTGAACATTTGCTAGCATTCTTTTTCAACTTATCTAGCTGGTATTTGACTATATATCTTTGAATAGTTCTTTTCAAGATTGCAGTAGGAATTACAATGTACCTAACTAACCTCAGAGTCTATTTAGATCATGTCACCCCTTCAAGTGGAATATACAAAATCTAACCACCACAGACAGCTTTAACCTTTCATTTATGTTGTCAGCGTCTGTGTCTTACATTTATGTACACTGAAAAGACCATTTGACAATGTTATCATCTTTGGCTTCAAACATCAAAAGGGGAACAGTCTGTTATTTTATACAGACGTCGATCCTTTCTGTCTTTCTTCACTCTTGGTGAGTGTCCTTCTGGTGTCATTTCCCTTCTACCAGGGAACTTCTGTTAGCGATGCAACAGAGAAGGTCTGTTGGCAATAAATTCTTCACCCAAGCATCGCTTACAGCATCTTCGTTCCTAAAGGATATTTTCTGTGGGTCGACAGGTCTTTTCTTTCAGCACTTTAAATGTTATTCCACTTACTTCTGACTTCTATGGTTTCCACTGTAGAATCCACAGTAATTTCAATCCTTCCTTCCTTATAAGAAAAGCATAACTTTACTTGATTTTTTTTTCTTTAGTCTTTCGTGTTCAGCACTTTGATGATGATGTGCCTGGGCATGAATTCCTTTTTGTTCTGTTCTGTTTGGGACTCGCGCTGTTTTGGGGTTCTTGAATGTGTGGGTCTATGTCTTGGATTAACTTAGGAAGTTTTCAGCCACCATTTCTTCGAATACTTTTCTGCCCTGCACTCTTTCTCCTGTCCTTCTGGAACTCCAGTGGCATGAATGTTAGACCTTTTGCTATTATCCCACAGGTGTTTGCAGCTCTGTTAATTTTTCATTTTTCCCCATAGTCAGACGGAATACTTTCTATAGAACCATCTTCAGTGTCACTGGTCATCTTCGCTGTCCTCTCCATTCTGCCGCTGAGCCCATCCGGTCAGTTTCTAGATTTCGGTGATGGCACTTTTCGGTTCTAAGATTCCCATTTGGTCCTTCATGTCTCTTATTCTTTGCTGAGACTTCCTATCTGTTCATTTGCTTTAAGAACATTTACCTTCACTTGCTGGTGCATTTTTATAATAGTTGCTTTAAAGTCTGCGTCAGATCATTTGAACACCTGCCTCATGTTAGCATTCGCATCTGTTCGTTACCTTTTGCCACGGGAGTTGACTTTCCTAGTTCTTCACATGTCAGATAATTTCGGATGGTGCTCTGGGCATTTGGGATGCTATGCTGTGGAGTTCTGGGTCTTGTTTAAATCCCACGGAAAACATTTATGTCTTTGTTTTAGCAGACAGCTAACCCGAGCAGGCTTGGGCCAAATGTGCTGACGAGGCTCCTGGGGATTGCAGTTTTCATGTTAGTTCTGTGTTTTAAAGCCACTCACTTGGCCTTCAAACACGTGTGCCAACTCCTGGTCAACCCGAGGCCGGGATCGTGGTCTGCATAGGAATTCAGTTATCATGGCCCCTGGTGCTGTTTAGGGTCAGACCCACACTCGTGCAGCCTGGGAATGAGTCCTGGAGCCATAACGACGTTATTGGGTTGCTTTCCTGAGCTCCCCCCTTTCTACAACCTCCAGGGCATTTCCCAGTCTCCTGGGCTCCCGTTGTTGGTCTTCCAGCCAGAAACTGGGCTTTACTTACCCCGTCCTGCTGGGCGCTTCCCATGACCGTGCCGCGTCCAGGGCCACGTGGAGGACAGACAGAAAGAAGGACAGCGAGGCCGCCTGCGCTCTGTGGGCAGCTCCCCTGCCAGGGCTTTAGGCACGTGTGGGCTTGTGGGCTGGGGTGTGAAAGGGCAGATGGAAGAGATTTTAAAATGGCTCAGTGGTTGAGTGCTGACCTATGAACCAGGAGGTCACGGTTCGATTCCTGGTCAGGGCACATGCCCGGGTTGTGGGCGTGATCCCCACTGGAGTGTGTGTGTGTGTGTGTGTGTGTGTGTGTGTGTGTGTGCAGGAGGCAGCTGATCAATGATTCTCTTATCATTGATGTTTCTATCTCTCTCTCCCTCTCCTTTCCTCTCTGAAATCAATAAAAATATATTTCTTAAAAAAGTGGATTTTCCTACTCTGTCTGAGCAGAAAGACCCATTCCTGCTCCTTAAGCCAGAACTTTCTCTGTTGGCGCTGCTGTCCCTCCTGGGTGTCAGGCTGCCCTGGGCTCAGGCCGGTCCGCGAATGGGAGGAAATGGGCGCCCTGCTCCGTGCACTCGGCAGACAGCAGACGTGAAGCTGCAGTCAGTGGGCGAGGCAGTCGGTGGGCGAGGCAGTCGGTGGGCGAGGCAGTTGGTGGGCGAGGCAGAGCAGCGCACTGTATGTCATCCTGGAACCGGGATGCGGCACTTATGCTTTAACTTTATTCTTGTTAAAAATCAATGTTTGTTTTTGTTGCATTAACTTTTACGATCGCTTTCTGATTATGAGGTGTGATTTAGATGGAAATGTAAACTGTCATTAAATATATGTTTATTTAAATAAATACATTGATTTTCCTGAAAACAGCAATCGAGACTGCACCAGACCTGTCTGCCCGCTCGCTGAGCCCCAGCCTCGCTGCGCCCTCCCTTTCGAACCCCTTTCTCCGCCCAAAGGCCCAGATGCCTTCCCCTGGGGGGAGGGGGGGAGACGCCTCAGAGACGCAGGCGGCCCCCAGGGCTGGGCAGAGGGTCCTCTGGGCAGAGGGGTGTTGGGGTGTAGACCGAGAGGCGAGGGCGGAGTGCGTGGGCAGAGGGGAGAGGCGAGTGTGTTTTGTGGGTCTCCCTCCCCCCCAGCTTCAGCCCCTCCCCCTCATGCACTGTAACGGTTTGGAGAGGCTGTGAGTGAGCCCCCAGCACAGCACTGGGTCTTGGTGAGCACCATCCACTTGTCCCACGTCAGGCCTGGCCCCTCCCAACTGGGCTCCAAGCCCATCTCTCTGACCCGGTCCAGACTCTCCTGTGCACGCTCCCTGCGCTCCCTGCGCTCATTGCTGCCTCCCGCCTCTGCCTGCTGTCCTCCCACAGGGCGCGGCTCCCTCCGGCTCTGTGCCTGCTGTCCTCCCACAGGGCACGGCTCCCTCTGGCTCTATAACTGCTGTCCTCCCACAGGCTGCCTCTGGCCTCGCCTCCCTGCTCCCTCTCAGTCTCCATCACAGGCCTTCCCTGGTCGCTGGGCAGTGGCACTGGCTGCCCAGCCGCTGCCCGCCCTGGACCCGGCTTCGTGTCCCTGAGGCTTAGACCTGAGTCGGTAGCTATCATGCGTCTTGTTCACCTGCTGGTCTCCCGTGCTCCCCACGGGACCCGAGCCGCCTGGGGCACAGCTCTGTCCATCCTGCTCATGGCTGCACCGCCAGCACCCAGAACAGGACTGTCAGCACTTGCTGGATCAGGGAGTGAGTGAGTGAGTGAGTGAGTGAGTGAATGAATGGACGGGGAGGTGAGTGGGTGCAGCCACAGCTGACAGGGTGACCAGGCGGCCTGCCCGGCGGCAGCTGCTGGGGAGGAGCGTGGCCTGTGTGAGGGTACGAGCCTGGTATTTACCACGGGAATGACTGTCAGACTCTGTGAGAAACACAGCTGCCCCTGAGGCAGGAGCAGGAGGACGAGGATGGAAGCACCAACTGCTCCTGGCAGAGCGGCTCTAACTCCCCGGCCCAAGCTCAGAGGCTCAGCCCCGCCCCCTCCAGGCCCGGCCCTCAGCCCGCGGGCCCATCCCCATCGCCCTGGCCAGGATCCCCCTTCTGTGACACCCCAGATTCCTCCCCCGTCATATCAGTGACGGCTCCTGTGGCCCCAGCCCTCACCGCACCCCACCCAGGGGCCACCTGGGCCTCCCCGCCTGGCCACCAGCCAGCTTCACCGGCACCGGCTCTCCTGTCCTCGGGCCCAGCCTCCCAGGGGCTGGCAGCTGCGGGATCTGCTCCCTGGGGCACGGCTCCTGCTCAGGGATCCACCTCCCGCCTGCAGGTGGAGTCAGGACGCCCGCACGGTGGCCTCCACCAGCGAGGGCCTGGAGCGAAGGGCTCTCCTAAGCAGCAGGAGCTACTGCAAATGGGGGCCCGTGAGTCCCGGAGAGCTGGGGATCGCCGGGGTCAGAAGGCCACAGCCCCGGTTCCAGGGCCGGGGCCACACGGGGAGACACAGGCCGTGGCCCCGGTTCCAGGCACCCGTGACCCTCCCCCAGCCAGGAGTTGGACTCCTGACCCCCTAACCCAGCGGTTCTCAACCTGTGGGTCGTGACCCCTTTGGGGGTCGAACGACCCTTTCACAGGGGTCGCCTAAGACCATCGGAAAACACATATATAATTACATATTGTTTTTGTGATTAATCACTATGGTTTCATTATGTTCAATTTGTAACAATGAAAATACATCCTGCATGTCAGATATTTACATGACGATTCATAACAGTAGCAGCATTACAGTTATGACGTAGCCACGAAAATAATGTTATGGGTGGGGGTCACCACAGCATGAGGAACTGCATTAAAGGGCCGCGGCATTAGGAAGGTGGAGAACCACTGGTCTAACGTCTTCAGGGAGGGAGCTCCCAACACCGCACAGGAGAGAGGAACCGTTCGCAGCTTCTGAGCAAAGGAGCCCGGGCTTGGAGCGCTGGCTTTTGAGCACCTACAGTGCGGCCAGGGAGCCTGGAAGCAGGGGTGAGCCACGGGGCGGGCTGCTCCCTGGAGCGCAGGGCGGGGGAGGCTTGAGTTCCGACACTGCAGACGGCAGGCAGGAGGCAGTAGCCAGGACCGCCCTCGGCCTGGGGCCCAGCATCACCCCTGAGAGGACGGGCAACCCCGGAGCCGACAAGCGTCCGGCAAACTGGGAGCCTGTCCTTTGGGCTGAGGGATTTGCTTCGGCAACGCTGACCGCATCGGGAGCATCTGTCAGTGCCCACCTGCACCCGCAGGCACTGCCCAGCTGCACCAGCATCGGGGCGGGCACAGCCCGTGCCCTGCAGTGGTCGCGTGTGTCGCTCACACCTGCGGACAGGCACCTCTCAGGCCTCACAAGGGCCGGGAGCAGCGGGTGAAATCCAATGCCTGTTTTCTCCCTGAGTCTGGGAGTTGTTTCAGGGTGGGCTGGGGAGCACGCCTGTGAGGCCGGGCCTGCTTTGTGGGCAGGGCAGTGCGCTGCTTGCTCAGAATCTTCCCCACTGACTGGCTGTGTGACAGCCCTTCGCCTGTCTGAGCCTCAGTTTCCACAGCTGTAAAATGGGCTCATAGCCTCCAGCCTGCACGTGGATCTAGTGGGGTTAGGAGCAGGGTCAGCGCTCCATCAGTGGGCCCTGCTCACCACCCGTCCTGCCCCTGCCCCTGCCCCCGAAGGTGGGCTGAGGGGACGAGTGGGCCACTTTCTCTGTGACAAGAGACACTCAGGCCCTGTCATGCCCAGATGGCCGGGTGGTTACCAGCCTGCTGCCCCACGGCCCCCGGGCAGGACTTGCCCCCATCCCTCTACTGCCGCTTGTGTTGCCCTGGCCCCTCACCAAGACCAGACCCAGGACCTGGCCATGTGTGCTTGGGCTGTCCGGTCAGGGCCTGGGACCCAGGGTGGCGAGGGAAGCGGAGGACACAGGGTGCAGGGTCCCCAGCAGTCAGGGCAGCGTGGAGGCGGCACAGACGTCACTCTGGGGCTGTGTCCTTCTAGCCAGAGATGTCTGCCCAGGGTCTGGAACCCCTTGAAGGACAGAAAGAATTTCATTTCTCCCTGAGTTGGGGGATTGAATTAAAACCCGGGCAGTTTTAATGAGCGGTGATCTGTGACGGATTCACAGGTGTGGGGCCCAGACACGTGGGTGGTCAGGAGGGGTGGCCAGGGCAGGTGGCAGGGGCGTCCCCAGCTTCCCTCCCCGGGGATGGCAGGACGGGGGCGTGCCAGCAAGCCAGCAGGGGCCTGAGTGACACCCAGCAGGGCCACTTCTCTGAGAATAGCTTCCGGAGCAGAAGCTGCCCTTACGTGCTCCTCATTCTTGCTGCCAGAGGAGGCTCTCACAGCTGAACTTCAACGAACTCTTCGTCGTCTTTTCTGGGAAGAGCCAGGGCTGATGAGTCACCCGTGTTACACTGAGACAAAGGAGCGTACTGTCTTCCTCTGGCTTCTCTCAGGACAGCCAGCGCAGGAGAAAGGGCCCTTGTCAGACAGCTGGGGAGACGTGTGTTCGCGTGCGCCCGGCCCGCGGCTCCGCCCACAGCTCTGGGCTCAGCCTTTGGGACAGTGGGACCCTTATCCAGGCCAACACCCGGGTGTGGACGCAAACATGCGATTGGGAATCTGGTTTCCTTGAGACCGGCTGAGAAGCAGTTTTGTCGTTATCTGCATTTCACCGAAGGGGAAACTGAGGCTCAGAGAGAGAGGGCCTGACCTGTGATAGTCCCAGTGGGGGGACAGGCCTGCCTCCACCCACCCCTTTCACAGACTCAAGCTGATACTGGCAGATTCTGACTTGAGAGGGTCTCCATGCAGAGAGCCCAGCAGTGTGTGCGGGGTTCGGCCCAGGCTCCACACACCCGTGGGCCCTCGAGGTGGTCCGGCAGCCCAGGGTCAACCCTCCCAAAAGCAGGGAGGAGGGGATGATGTAGGAAGCCGAGCCCTGCCTAAGGGGCCACTGGAAACTAAATCACACACTTCTAAATAACTTAGAGACGAAAGAAAAATAATTTAAAATTTTCTGAATTAAAAAGACACAACATATCAAAATATGTGGGAGGTAGTTTAAGTGGTACTTACAGGAAATTTTATAGCAGTAAGTGCCTAATTTAGTAGAAAAAAAGATAGGTGTTAAATCACTTACATCAATGACTTCTGCTTCTAACGTATGAAACTAGAAGAAGGACAAACGGAACCTAAAGTAATAATATAACAGCAAATGAGAATATTCAGAGCAGAAATCAATGAGATATACAACTCAAAGAGTAAAACTAAAATCTGGTTCTCTGAGAAGATAAAAAAAACCAAACCCACATAATCACCTTCTAATCAGGCTAATCAGAAAAAAGAAAGAATACACAAATTACCAACCCTATCTAATAAAGAGGGAATATGCTAATTGACCTTCATGCCATCTCAAAGATGGCAGCGCCCACAGCCAATAAGGAGGGAATATGCTAATTGATTGCCATGCCCTTAAAGATGGCCACAGCCACAAGATGGCTGGCACGGGAGGGCAGTTAGGGGCGACCAGGCCAGCAGGGGAGGGCAGTTAGGGGTGACTGGGCCAGCTGGGGAGGGCAGTTGGGGGTGTCCGGGCTGGCAGGGGAGCAGTTAGGCATCAATCAGGCTGGCAGGGGAGTGGTTAGGGGGTGATCAGGCTGACAGACAGAAGCAGTTAGGGGCAATCAGGCAGCCAGGCAGGCGAGTGGTTGGGAGCCAGCAGTCCCGGATTGTGAGAGGGATGTCCGACTGCCGGTTTAGGCCCAATCCCGATCAGGCCTAAACTGGTAGTCGGATATCCCCCAAGAGGTCCCAGATTGGAGAGGGTGCAGGCTGAGCTGAGGGACACCCCCCACCAGTGCACAAATTTCATGCACCAGGCCTCTAGTATAAAAAATAAGAGAGGTGACATTACCACAAATTGTAAAACTATCAAGAGGATAACATGGAAAAATTTCTTTAAAGACACAAACTATCAAATCTCATGGAAGAAGAAACAGTTAACCTATTGAATAGCCCTAAATAATAAAATAATGGGAAGAAGGACTACTATGGAATAAAAGTGAGTTAAGATTTATAAAAATCAAATGCAATGTGTGGAACTTGCTTCAATCCTGATTTGGATAAATGAGCTGCCAAAGATCCTAGTATTTTTGAAGAATTGGGGAATCTGTGATTATAAACTGGCTGTCATATTAGACAATATTAAGAAATTATTATTAATTTCACTTGGTGTGTCAGTGTCAGTGCTTATGCTCATCAAATCCCCGAGTTTAGAGCTGCAAATCAGGGTCACACAGGGTCATTACATCACATGATGGGTGTTTTGGATTTGCTTTAAGAACCTAGCAGAGAGACAGAACTTAGAAGACAGAACCAAGAGACACAGAAACTAGACACAGAACCTACACAGAACCTAGAGACAGAAGAACCTCGCTAGAGACAGAACATGGCAAAAGATCCTGGACAGAAACTGGCCACAGAACCTGGAGACAGAACCTAGCGAGAGAACCTGGCTGAAGAACCTAGAGACAGAACCTGGCTACAGAACCTGGATAGAACATGGCAAGAGAACCTGACTAGAACCTGGTGACTGAACCTGGCTGGAGAACCTGGACAGAACCTGGCTGGAGAACCTAGCAAGGGAACATGGACACAGAACCTGGCTGGAGATCCTAACCAGAACTTTGCTGGAGATCCTGACCAGAACTTGGCTAGAGATCCTGGCTAGGCTGCTGATCAACTGAACGCTGTCTCCGTGTCATTCCTTCTTCGCCGACTCCGTCCACACCTTTGGGGACCCCTGGACCTGCTGGGGTTTGACCCCAGCATCTGGCACCCGAACAGGGACCCCTAGGTAAGCGCCCCGCACTCGGGACGGATAGGACTCCACCGTAGGAAGAGGGTGGATAGTCTTCGCCGACTCCGTCCACACCTTTGGCAATCCCTGGAACAGGATTCCCCTAGGTAAGCCCCCCCCAATTGAGAGCCCCACACTCGGGACGGATAGGACTCCACCAGGGTACTGCAGACCCCCCTATAGAGGATAAGTAGGGTAAGAAGGTGGATAGTACAGAACTTAGATTGAGAAGATGGGCCATACTGAGTCCAAAGAAAGAACACTCTGTATTGATCTTTAGATTAAGAAGATGTGCCATACTGAGTCTAAAGAAAAAAGACTCTGTATTGATCTTTTAACACATATGCTTGCTAGCAGAGGAATTAAGGTTACTCCCAGTCGGACAGAACGTTTTATACAAGAAGTATGTCCATGCTTTTCTGAGGAAGAAAAGGTGCCGGAAAGGTAAATGTAAAGGCATGGGAGGAGGTAGGCCCAAGGAGCCTTATCCTTAACCCCACTGCAGCCTTTCTACCCCGGGAAAGTGCAGGATTGGCAAGCTCTCCCTGGGGTGATAGATCAGGACTCAGGTAATAGCGGAAAGCGCCAATCCTACTCTTAAAATGGATACAAGAGAGCATTTGGGGTTTTTCTTTTTAATGCCTGCTTTTAAAAAATAAAAAAGGGGGATTTTTTTTTAATCCTTCCCCCCCCCCCCAAAAAAAGAGAACCTAGCAGAGTGGAAGGAAGATAAAGGAAGATGGGCTGATAGGCTTGGAGTCAGGAGACGAGTTCATGGCGGTTCATGTACATCCGGTCTATTCTTCATACGTTTATGGCTTTGAAAATTTCCTAAGGAAAAAAAGGGACAGTCCCACCTGGTCTGTTGCCATCCCTGTCCCCATGTGGCCCCGCCATCTGAACTGGCAGAGGCTGCAGGAGGGAGGGACGGGGCTTCCTCGGTGTGCGTGGGAATGCTCTGATCGTTTTATTCCATGTGTGTGCGTCTGTCGACACCTCTGCTCACGGCTGCAGCGCAATAACCTGGCTTCTTCCTCCCGACACTTGTTTGCAAAACAGAAAGGCATTTTCCCTGGCAAACACTCAGAGCTGCAACACGCAGACACTTAACGTCTGTTTCATCACACAAAGTGCTAACACAGTTCGGCTGTGTTCATGCAGAAACATCTGTCAAACTGCAGGCCCTGCCACCCCCCGCCCAGAGCAGCTGTCACGCGCTCTGCCATCGCAGCCTCTTTAACCCTCCACGGCCCCCGGCACAGCCACTGCGTGGGCCGTGTTTTACTCAGGGGCTCGGCAGACCAGCGGGTATCAGGTCGCTGAGCTGGGGAAAGCCCCGGGTGCCCTCAGGACCCGAATGCCTCCGATGGCTGATGGGCACCGCCCGCATGTAGAAACACGGAACAGGGGAGTCCAACCATTTCCAGGGGAATGTGTGACGAGTGGGTCACATCTCCCACCTGGGGTTCTGAAGCAGGGTTACCTTCTCCCAGGACCAGTCAGCCGCTCCCCCAGCCACCTGCCCGGGGGGGTCTGGCTGTCTGAGTGCAAGGAGGCCCGCTTCCACCCGCAGAGCTGCCTCCCTTCTCCTGGCCCCTCTGACTGCCTCTCTTGTGCTCCGGGTCTGCTGAGGGCTGACGGGGGAAACCGGAAAATGGCTGGCTAAGGAGGACCAGAGCCCTCCTGTGCGTCGCAGACCAGACTCCCAGCCTGCATGCAGGATGGTGGCGACAGAGTGCCCGGGTGCCTGTCCTTGAGCTGCTCACAGTGGAGGCACTGAGGACTGGCACTGAGCTGCCAGGATCTCTCGTGCCGGGGGACTGGACCTTGCTCCCCCTCCCCTCCTTCCCATCCATCCACATTTGCCTGACTCCTGTTTGACCATCCCATCCAGAGTGGCTGGGCATGGCTTTCTCCTCAGAGCTTCCCTTGACTACCTGACTCCAGCCCTCCTCAGCCCGGCGTGAGCTCAGGACGCGCTGGGCCTCCCACTAGGGCCTCTGCAGAGATGTGCTCGGGTGACCACGTGGTTTGATTAACTTAGTGGTCTCCACAGTGGGAAGTGTGTCCCCAGAGTACAGACCAATAGGAGGAGAATGGGAAGAAGCTATGGGAGCCCCTTTTAGCAGTCATTGAAAGGGATTTTGTTAGATAATATTTGCAACATAAAAAGATGACCTGTCACACGTATGTAAGTCATAATGCATGACAACAATCTAGACTGTGGGGGACCTCCACCCACCAGACAGTGCAGCGTCACCAGTTCCTCCGATTCCACCTGTGCCATCCTCCCTACTCACCCCACTCCCATCATTCCCACTACCTGGAATTTTAAAAATATTTTATCTCTTAGATTCTACGCTGCCTGATATGAAACTTCTAGAGGCCCAGTGCACTGATTTGTGCATCGGTGGGGTCCCTCAGCCTGGTCTGCTGAGATCAGGCCAGAACTGGCTCTCTGACATTCCCTGAGGGGTCCCAGATTGCGAGAGGGTGCAGGCCAGGCTGAGGGACCCCACCAGTGCACAATCGGGGCTGGGGAGGGGTGTGTCCGGCCCCCAGTCTCCAGCCAGATCCAAGCAGCAAGCTAACCTACCAGTTGGAGGGTCTGCCCCCTGATGGTCAGTGTGTGTCATTGCAACCGGTTGAATGGTTGGAGGGACAATTAGCATATTAGGCTTTTATATATATAGATATACAAGGCCATAGTAATCAAAACAGCACGGTACTGCATAAGAACAGACACATAGTTCAGTGGAGCAGAATAGAGAGCCCAGAAGTAAACCCATTCCTAGAGAGTCAATTAATATTTGACAAAGGGGGCAAGAACATACAGTGAGGTAAACACAGTCTATTCAATAAATAGTGTTGAGAATGTTGGCTAAATATATGCAAAAAAATGAAACTAGACAATTTTCATATATATAAATAAACTCAAAATGGATTGAAGACTTAAATATAAGATTTGAAACCATAAAACTCCTAGTAGAAAACATATGTAGCAAAATCTCTGACATTCTTCTATGTCTTTATTAATTTTAGAGAGAGAGGAAGGGGGAGAGAGAGATAAATGTTGTTGTGAGAGAGAAACATCAATTGATTGCCTCCTGTACACACACTGACCAGGGATCGAACCTGTGACTTACTATGTGCCCTGCCTGGGAATTGAACCCACAACCTTTTGGTGTATGGGATGATGTCCCAATCAACTGAGCCACCCAGCTAGAGCTCTGTTAGCAATATTTTTTCCTGATATGTCTCCTCCATAAAAGGAAATAAAATTAAAAATAAATGAGACTACATCAAACTGAAAAGTTCTTGCACAGCAAAGGAAACCATCAACAAACAAAAAGACAACCTACTGAATGGGAGAAGATACTCACCAATGATACATCTGGTAAGGCGTTAATATCCAACACTTACAAAGAACTCATATAACGCAACATAAAAAATACAAACAATCCAACTAAAAAATGGTCAGAGGACCTGAATAGACATTTCTCCAAAGGGGACATACCGATGGCCAATAGACGTATGAAAAGAGGCTCAACATCACCAGTCATCAGAGAGATGCAAATGAAAACCACAATGAGGTATCACCTCACACCTGTCAGAATGGCTACCATCAGTAAGTCAACAGACAACAAGTGCTGGCGAGGATGTGGAGACAAGGGAACCCTGGTGCCCTGCTGGTGGGAATGCAGACTGGAGCAGCCACTGTGGAAAACAGTATGGAGGTTCCTCTAAATGTTAAAAATTGAACTGCCTTATGACCCAGCAATTCTACTTCTGGGTATATATCCAAAGAAGCCCAAACACTAACTCAAAAGAATATATGCTCCCCTATGTTCAGTGAAGTGTTGTTTACAGTAGCCAAGGCATGGAAGCCAAGCAAGTGCACACCAACAGGCAGCAGTTTAAGAGGCTGCGGCACATACATACAACGGAATATTACTTGGCCAAAAAAAGAATGAAATCTTAGCATTTTGACAACATGGCAGACCTAGAGGGTATTGTGCTGAGTGAAATAAGTTAGTCAGAGAAAGACAATAACATATGATGTCACTTATATGTAGAATCTAAAGAGCAAAATAGATGAACAAACAAAATTAAAACAGACTCATAAATACAGAGGACTGATGGTGGCCAGAGAGGAGGGGAGTTGGGGGATTGCGTGAAAAAGGAGAAGGGATTAGAAGTATACATTGGATGCCCTGGCCAGCGTGGCTCAGTGATAGAGTGTCAGCCCATGCACTGAAAGGTCTTGGGCTCTATTCCTGGTCAAGGGCATATACCTAGGTTACAGGTTCAACTCCCAGACCCAGTCGGGGTGTGTGGGGGAGGCAATCAATTGATGTGCCTCTCTCACATCAGTTTTTCTCTCTCTCTCTCCACCTCCCTCCCTTCCACTCTTTCTAAAAAGAACCAGTGGAAGAAAATATTATTGGGTGAGAATCAACAACAAAAGAAGTACAAATTGTACAGTTACAAAGTAGTCTTGGAGATGTAAAGTATAGCATAGGGAATATAGTCAATAATATTGTAATAACTATGTCTGGTGCCAGCTGGGTATGGAAATACTGGGGGGCGCTTTGTAAAGTACATGATTATCTAATGACTATGCTGTACACCTGAAACCAATCTTCTATAATAATAAAAGGTAATATGCTAATTAGACCAGACGTCTTCTGGGCCTCATTCCAGACATCCTTCCTGATGAAGCTGGGGCTGGAGGGAAGCCATCCCAGTTCCTGAGTGCCTGTGGGCAGCCCGAGGGAAGCCATCCTGGGTCCCGGGTGCGGAGGGAAGCCGGTGCTGGAAGCCGGGGAAAGGAAGGCCTACTCTTGCATGAATTTTTGTGCATGGGGCCTCTAATACTAAATAATGTTGAACATATACTATAATTGAAAAGTATATGCATGCACTACACAAAATAAAGTTGCAAATAAGTGAAGAGTTACATGTTCTTTTAAAAGTTAAAATGCTACATGATCATTAAAAAAATAGGTAATTATATATGTATCCTTGGAATAGATGTTTAACCAGGGAAAATACTCATGTGACATACGGTAGACTATGTTTATGAAGCAAGTGAATGAAAAATTTTATATTTATGTTAAATTAAAATTCATATTAATTTTTAATTTTAAGTTCACTTAATGTTTATATATAAAATTTTAGTACTAAAAATATTTTATTGCAGCCCTAACCGGTTTGGCTCAGTGGATAGAGTTTTGGCCTGCAGACTGAAGGGTCCCAGGTTCGATTCCGGTCAAGGGCATGTACCTTGGTTGCGGGCACATCCCCAGTAGGGGGTGTGCAGGAGGCAGCTGATCGATGTTTCTCTCTCATCGATGTTTTTAACTCTCTATTCCTCTCCCTTCCTCTCTGTAAAAAATCAATAAAATATATTTTAAAATTTTTCTAAAAAAAATTTTATTGCAAAAATATGTATCTCTAAACAATACACTGTATAATTAGCTTGCTTTTAAGTTTTATAATCATGTTGTCGCCTAAATGAGGCATGTGGCCCGCCAGCTGTGAGTTTGACATGCTTGCCTGTGACTTGATTTTGCTCACCTAACATGTTTCTAAGAGTCTGCTGTCAGATGGTCCATCATGTGAGTGTCCCACAACTTCTTTTCCAGCCTCCGCCAATGGAACTAGGGCTGGTTCTAGTTGTTGCCACCAAGCGCAGGGTTCCAGGAGTGCGCGCGCACACACACACACACACACACAGTTCAGCAGGGACGTCGGGGACATAACTGCTCCATCGCAGGGGACGCAACAAGTATTAGACTAGACAAGATCATTCTCAGTTGTTTTGCTAATGGTCCGGTCGTGACCCATTATGGCATCCTGGCTAATTTGCATATTACCTCTTTTATAGATAGATAGATAGATAGATAGATAGATAGATAGATAGATACATAGATAGATAGATGGATAGATGGATGGATAGATAGATAGATAGATAGATAGATAGATAGATAGATCCCATCCTAAAGTCAGTGTCCATCCTTCTTCAGGGGGGAAGTACTAAGGCCTTTTTACTAAGGTCAGGAACAAGGTAAGACTGCCCATTATATTCAGTATTTACTATTGAATTAGAGGTATTTAGCCAATTTAATTAGATTAGAGAAATCAAGTAGATGCAGCAAAATCAGTAAAGAAGAAGTAAAACTGTTTCAAATTGCAGATGACAGAATAACTGAACTATAATGATAAAACTTAGTGAGATGGCTAAATATAATGACATACATACAAACAATGACCAGTTGCAAGATATAGTGGAAGCAAAAACAAATTTATATTATTAACAAATAAAGTAAAATACTCCTGAATAAGCTTAACAAGAAATGTGAGGAAAACTTCAAAATGCTCCTGAAAGT
The DNA here is from genome assembly GCF_963259705.1 of Myotis daubentonii. Classification (NCBI taxonomy): domain Eukaryota; kingdom Metazoa; phylum Chordata; class Mammalia; order Chiroptera; family Vespertilionidae; genus Myotis; species Myotis daubentonii. Next base: position 5,465,134 of record NC_081844.1, on the reverse strand, counting down.
AGTCTTGAACACACAGAAGGACACTCCTTGTTTTTGGATAAGATGATTCAACTTCATACCGATGTCAATTACCCTGAACTCATCAATAAATTGAATATGATCCTAACAGGACACTGGCAAGATGCGGGAATCGCCGGAAACCCCTGAAACGAAGAGCAGGGGGAGGAGGATGCGTCCTACTGGTTATTCAAACACGGTGAAGCGAGTTGAGTTCAATCTGCCCTATTGCAATAGTTGTGGATAGTCTTCCTCGCCGTCCCTGTGCTCACAGCGATGTTCCCACAATTCCCACACGTGAAAAGACAGAGCTGCGAGACACACTCGAAAACCCAGCCACAGGTCTAATGGTGTTTGGATGTTTAGTGGATGATACAGGTGCGTTTATTTCCGTCACTGAAGAAGAGATGGCCTCTCCAATCAATGGTGATAGAGGGCTAGACATTTGGAAAAAGATTAAATTGGTTCCATAAATTAAGTACAAAACCAAACAAGTATTGGAAAACATGGTACATTCATTAAGGAAGCCCTTCTAACTAGGATTCAAAATCTAGATGTGATAAAAGAAAAGCATGATTAAACCAACTACATAAAAATAGAAAGCTTTCAATGGCAGAACCTACCATACATAAAGTTAAAAAAAAACTGGGAGAAATATTTGCAATGTAACAAAGATAAAATACTAATAAGATCGCTAATATGTAATTTAAGTAAACTTAAATGCAAGGGTAAAAAATACCCCAAACTCACCCTAGCCGGTTTGGCTCAGTGGATAGAGCATCGGCCTGCTGACCAAAGGGTCCCACGTTTTATTCTGGTCAAGGGTACAAGCCTGGGTTGCGGGCTCGATCCATCATGCAGGAGGCAGCCAATCAATGATTCCCTCTCATCACTAATGTTTCTATCTCTCTCTTTCTCTCCATTCTTCTCTGCAATAAATAAAAAAAATATTTTAAAAAAAACCCAAACTCCAATAGGAAATGGACAAAACATACGGACAGGAAACTCACAGAAAAAGATAACCAAATGACTCATAAACATCTTTAAAATGTGCAATTTCACTCATAATAATAGAAATTTAAATTAAAACGCACTGAAATACTCCTTCGTGGCTCTCAGATCAGCAAAGCTGTGAGGGAAACAGTCACACATTACTGGTGAGAGGGCCGAATTTGGGGAGAGGGGAGTTTGGGAATAGCTAAGAAAATAAATACATTTTTACTGGGGATTAAAGATACGCCTCCACAAATGTAAGCAACCTATGCACAAGGTTATCCATTACTTTATTATGTTTTAATAGCAAAGGCCTGGGAGAATCCAGATGTCCAACAGTTAAACAAGTCGGACACAGTTAAACAAGCATGCCAGCCCTCATGCTGTCCGAGGGAATGAGAAGAGGCTGTGGGCTGGTCAGAGATAGACTGACTTGAGGAAAGCAAGGCGCAAAGGAGATGTAGATGCTAACTGCTGTGACATCCAAACGTTAGCCCTATCGCAGGGTTTTCGAGTCTGTCTCGCAGCTGTCTTTTCACTGGTGTGGCTTGTTTTGCAAAGAAACCCAGGAAGGATAAACCAGATTTCAAACGGGAACAAGGAGGAAGACACAGAGCTGTTTATCCAACAAATAAAATTATCTTAAAAACTAAAAGGGGAAAAAATAAATTGTATGCAAACAGAAACAGACGAAGCTAACGGTATATGAAATCGATAACATACTCGACTAGTGCCGACTACCCAAAGAAATCCTGACCTTGACCTAGTATGCTTTGGTTGGCTGTGGTTTGGATGCAGTGATTCAGAAATTACTTGGGGTGCATGCTAGGATTAAGCAAATGATTAAATATATTGATGTTTTGGGGACCCAGGTTCTTACTGTTGGAGAAAGGAGATGGATATATTAAATTTTAGTTAGAAAAGATTTCTGGCCCCGTTCACTGAGAAGGCCCGAAGGCCATGGCGCCAAGGTAACAACAAGCCCATCTGAGGCCCAGATCCTGGCTGCCAATCCCACCCCCGCCTGAAAGGTGCCCAGGCCTCTTGGAGGGATGGCTGACTGTAGGCTTGGGTCAAAGCCCTGTGAGGGCTGGGACAAAGACTCATGGGAACAGAGACCAGCCGGAACAGCCGTCCCAAACACCCAGCATCCCATCTTTGCAAACTCTACAAAGGCACCTCTCCCCTGCTGGGCACAGGGAGGGCGGGGAGCCCTGTAATGCAGGGAGAGAGCAGGGCGGGAGCCCAAACCTGGCTCCCCTGTCCATCACAGCTGACCACGGGACCAGAAGACCCTGTCCTCCTTGCCCGCCAGGCCCTGCAGGCAGAGGAGGCCTCTGGATGGCCGTGGGCCCAGGGGGCGGACACACGCAGGGGCAGCCTGTGGATTCCTCCTTGAAAATCCCTGGCGGATGCCAGCAGCCTCTCCCCTGTTCTCCCCGCTCCCTCCTTTGCACCCAACTCGGGTATGTCAAAGCGAAAACATACTCAGGGGGTTCCTTTCAATTCTCAATGTGCCACCCTCTGTCGGCGCCCCCCTGCACCAGAGGAAACCCAACCCCACAGCTCCTCTGCTAGCTCTTCCCACCCCGCCACGGCCTCAGGGGCTCTGCGCTTCCACTGTCTCACAGCCGGGGCCACCCACTGCTCAGGGCCACTCTCTCTAATTAGGCAAAGGTGCTGCCCCCACCCGTCTCTCTCCACCCCAATTATCCTGTTTTATTGTCTCCCCAGCACTTACCCTCAGCCACACCTGCTGTGAGCACTCAGGGGCCCGAGCAGACGCCTCTGGGAGCTCAGTGCCTGCTGTGGGCAAGCGCAGGGACAGCTGCAGCCTGGCCTGTCGCTGGCACTGTGGCAGGCGTGTGGCTTTCGGAGCCCGTCCTGCCACGGCTGAAACCCCAGCTGTGCCCCTTCCTGGTCCTGAGACCTCCAACAAGTCCTGTCACCTCTCAGCCTCAGTTACTCCAACTGTGAGATGGGGACACCTCTTCCCAGGGCACGTCTGGCCCCTGGAGCCCAGCAGCACATCTGCCCTCCGCGCCCAGGAGGAGGAAGGGGGACGGTGGGCCCCTCCAGCGCCCAAACTGCCCGCCACACTGAGCAGGGCGCAGGTCGGGCGCCGCCCCCACCGCCTCCCCTCCAGGCCCCCTGCCCCCTGACCACAGGATGAGGGGACTGGGTCCCCTGGCCCTGCCCGCTCTCACCGGGGGACACCCCGAGCCCCGCTGACCCCCGCCCCACGGACAGGCCCTTCCCTTCCTCACCAGCACCGGCAGGGTCAGCCCGGCTCGTCCCATTTCAGAGACCGGGACACTGAGGCCCAGCGGGGCCGCGGGTGCAGGCTGGCTTTTCCGGCCGCCGGCCAGCGCGCCTCAAGAAGGGCCGGGCTCTCCGGGCCAGCGGTTCTCAACCTTCCTAATCCCGCGACCCTTTAACACAGCTCCTCATGCTGTGGTGACCCCCAGTTTCATTGTTACAAATTGAACATCATTAAAGCATAGTGATTCATCACAAAAACAATATGTCATTATATATGTGTTTTCTGATGGTCTTAGGCGACCAATCCCTGTGAAAGGGTCGTTCGACCCCCAAAGGGGTCGCGACCCACAGGTTGAGAACCGCTGCTCTGGGCGGCAGCGGGGGTCCACCGCCTCCTGCCCGCAGCCCCTCCCGCCGCCGCCACCCCGGCCCGCCCGCCGGCCGACCACAGGCGCACCTGTCAGGCCGCGCCTCCCCGCCCCGCACCTCCCCGGCCCGCAGCGCCCCCACTCCCCGGCTCCCGGCGCGCCCGGACCCGGGACCCAGCACTTGGCCTGCGCCCGCTGGCAACGACCCTGAGCCTCCCGGTGCCCGGCTCCCCGCCGCTCTATGGAGGGGCTGCGCGCAGTGCCCCCTGGCGACCGCACGGGGAGCGCGGGGCGCGCGGATCTGGCGGGGCTGCGGCGCCCTTCCCATGCCATCCGCCCGTCCAGTCCGTCCTGCCCGGGGCCTCTCAACCGGAGGCCCTGCCCGCCCATTTCTCCCCGGCTCCAGGCCTCAGGGTCAAGGGTGAGCGTCCGGTGTTTAGGGCCCTGGGCTGTGGCATTCTCCCACCCCCGTGCCCTGGCCATGGCTCCTTCCTGACTTTGCACCCGAATTAATCCCCGATGGACTCTCTTTCCTGGCAAACCCCTGGCACCCTGTTACCCGGTTCACCCCTTTCCTCAAGGCTGTGCCCTGGCTGCCCCTCTGGGCTCTCCTGACATGGGTACTGCACTGTGATTGCTCTGTTGTCTCTGAGTCTTGTGGGCACAAGGTGGGCATCTAGGGGGCAGGGTATACTCCACTCCACGCCCCCAGCCCAGCACCGTTGTTGGGGGGGGGGGGCGGGGGGGCAGGGCAGGCTCAGGAATTGGCCTTGACCTGGGCTCATTTACAAGACAGTTGCCCAAGACTCTGCCGAGACCTCAGACTCGGGGCTCTGGGTGGGTCCGGGAATCCGCCTCTGGCAGCCATGGTAACATTACAGGTCCCCGGGTTCACCCACCTTTGACTGCAGAAAAGGCATGGGGTGTGGCTTAGACACCCAGGTGTCTAAATGTGATGCCCGCCACCTTGGTAATGTAAAGTGAAGGTAGGTGGGAGCAGCGTGGTGTGGGGACTCAAGGAGGCAGACAGGTGCTCACAGCTGCGTCCTAGGAGGCCTATTCAGGTCGGGTGAAGGCTGGGCAGTAGCTGGACAAGAGCGGCAGCCAGGACACCCTTCGGCCATGGCACCACTGTCCCCGGGCAGGAGGACTGTTTGCAGGCAGGTGATGATGGCCGAGGGAGGAGGGACGGAGCTGAGTTACCTCTGGGGGATGAAGTCTGCAGGATTAGACCCTCCTTCACCCAGGCAACTTCCGGTCCTTAGTTGTCAACACAGCTGGACTAGTACTTAAACCTGCAACCATGGAGGGAGGTCTCCAGAGACAGGCACACGTGTCTCATTTATGACACAGGAGCATTCAGGGGCAGCTGAAAATGGGTGAAGAAATGGCATGCAGCTGGGTGAGGGCAAGAGGGAACCGAGGGGTCCTGACAGTGCGGGGGAGCATCACAGCCCAGCTGCGGGGGCTGCACAGGGCCCTCCTGGAAGGATGCGTGTGGATTTGTGCAGAGGTGGCAGCTGGCTGTTTCTAGAATGACTGGCAGGCCAACGGGACGCACACACTGAGCCTCATCTTAGCTGCCCGGCCCCACTCAGCAGGGCGCAGCCTCCACCCAGACCTCAGCGGATGAGCCCCTGTCCTCTCCTTGCATGAAGCCAACAACAAAAAGAGGTTATCTATGGAAATAGTTGTGCTGAGTCACCCTTGCATTTTGGAATAAACCATACAATGTTGGGTTCAGTTAGCATCCATCTCCACCTGTATTTGCTCAATTTTGGAATAAAAATGGTAGTAGCCTCCTAAACTGGGTTGGGTGGTTCGAAAACCTTGGGTAATATCAGGTTTGTCCATTTCTTACAAGTTGAGTGAAAACTGACCTGTAAGATGAATGTGCCCTGGGGAGTGTCTGGGGCGCCCTTCCTCTGATAGTCACGCTCCATTCAGGTTTGCTGGAGGCCATCGAGAACTTAGCAGCCAAGAGCTGGGACTGAGCACCAGCCTGAGGCCTCAGGCCTTGCCTCACACACATGGCCGTGGGAGCTCGTCTTCTCTTCCTGCCTCATCTCCCAGCGTCTCCATAAAGATGCTGCCGACCTCAAAGGAGCTGCTGAGAGGAGTAAAGTTCATATGCAGGCTGTGCTGAGTGTCACCATTGTTTCTGAGATCATTTCAGTGCTTGGTACAGACATCTATCTGCTTCTTGCAGATTGCCACATTAGAATTCTGTAAATTTTCTGTTTACAGTTCTTTGCTTTTCCACTTTGCATGTTACATGCATACTTTTTTTCCTTGATCAGTATTGCTAGAGGTTTATTGACCTTGTTAAGCCTTTGGTTTTGCTAATTTTTTCTCTCATTGTTATTTTCTATTTCCTTGTCCCTGCACTTTTCTCCCCCCCCGCCCCCCACTTTATGAACTTATTGAGGTGACACAGATTAACAGAATTATCCAGGTTTCAGGTGCACAATTCCACAGCACAGCATCTGTGCACTGTACTGTGTTCACCATCCCAAGTCAAGTCTCCATCTATCACCATTAGCCTCCCTTACCCTCTTCTACCTACCTCCACCACTTCCCCCAGCAATCTCCAAATTTTTGCCCCTATAATTGGTTTTCCTCTTTTTTCTCTTTGCCCAATTCCCCCCCCCCCCAGCCCCACCAAGCCCCCAACCCCTGTTTTTTGACATCTGTAAGCTTGCAGACTATCTGTGGGTCTGTCTCTGTTTTGCCTGTTAGTTCATTTTGTTCATTAGATTCCACATATGAGTGAAATCATATGGTACTTATCTTTCTCTGACTGGCTTATTTCATTTAACATAATGCTCTCCAGGTTCATCCATGTCGCAAAGGGTAAGAGTTCCTTCTTTTTTACTGCTGAGTAGTATTCCATGGTGTAAATGTACCACAGCTTTTTTATCCACTCATCTACTGATGGGCACTTGGGCTGCTTCCAGATCTTGGCTATCTACACTAATAAAAGAGAAAAATGGTAATTGGTGTACGACGATACCCTTTTCATTGGCTAATCAGGGCTATATGCAAATTAACTGCCAACAAGATGGCGGTTAATTTGCATATGTAGGCACAATGCAGGGAGGCATAAGGGAAAGCAGGAAGAAGCCCCCTGCCACTGACAGTGATCAGAAACCCAGGGGGGAGCTAAGAACTGGGGGGCAGGGCAAAGGCGGCCCTGGGGCCGCCTTTGCCCTGCCCCCCAGCCATGATCGGAGAATCAGGTGCCTTTTCCACCCTGGCCAGTGATAGCAGGAAGTAGGGGTGGAGCCAGCGATGGGAGCTGGGCACAGTCGAAGCTGGCAGTCCCAGGAGCTAGGGGCCCCTTGCCTGGGCCTAAAGCAGAGCCCACGATCGCGGGGCCGCTGCAGCTGCGGGTCCCCGCTGCCCAGGCAGAACGCCTCAGCCAGAGGCATCCTGCAGGGGCAGGGGCGGAGCCCGCGTGATCGCGGCGCCCCCCACTGCCACTGCAGGTCCCCGCTGCCCGGGCCAGACGCCTAGGCCAGAGGCATCAGGCCTGGGCTGGGGGCAGAACCAGTGATGGGGGGAAATGAGGGTCCCCTGCCCAGGCCTGACGCCGATCCTGCGATTGGAGGGTGATGGGGGTCAACACCTGAGGGCTCCCAGTATGTGAGAGGGGGCAGGCTGGGCTGAGGGACACTCCCCCTGCCCCACACCCAGTGCACGAATTTCGTGCACCGGGCCCTAGTTGTAAATAATGCTGCAATGAACATAGGAACTAGTGTTTCATGTTTGTTATCCTCACCTGAGGACATGTATATTGATTTGAGAGATAGAGGAAGAGAAGAAGGGAGGGGGGAGGAAGGGAAGGGAAGAGAGAGAGAGAGAGGGAGAGAGAGAGAGAGAGAGAGAGAGGACGCGCACCTGGACTGGGGATCGAAGCTGCAACCTTTCTGGTGTATGGGACGATGCCTCAACCAACTGAGCCACCCAGCCAGGGCAGTGTTACCGTTTTTTGTTTTTTGAAATAAGGCAGTTTCATTTTTAATTTTTTGAGGAAGCTCCATACTGCTTTCCACAGTGGCTGCACCAGTCTGCATTCCCACCAGCAGTGTGCTAGGGTTCCCTTTCTCCACATCCTCACCAACACTTGTTTGTTGATTTATTGATGACAGAGGCCCAATGCATGAAATTCGTGCAAGGGGCTCAGCCCTCACAGTTCTGCCTGCCTCAGCCAACCCTTGCAGCCCCGGCTTAGTCTGGAAGGTCGTCCAGAAGGATGTCCAGAAGGTTGTTCGGCTGTTCAGTCTAATTAGCATATTATGCTTTTATTATTATAGATAGCCATTCTGACAGGTGTGAGGTGATATCACACTGTGGATTTAATTTGCATTTCTCTGATGATTAGTGATGTTGAGCATCTTTCTATATGTCTACTAGAGGCCTGGTGCACAAATGCATGCACAGGTGGGGTCCCTCGGCCTGGCCGGGGTGTGTGTGTGGGGGGGGGGGGGGAGGAAGGACTGCGAGAAGTGGGCCGGCCATGGGAGGTTGGCCGTAGGAGTGCACTGACCACCAGGGGGCAGCTACTGCATTGAATATCTGCCCCCTGGTGGTCAGTGCATATCATAGTGACCGGTTGTTTGGTCATTTGGTCGCTTAGGCTTTTATATATATAGACTAGAGGCTTGGTGCATGAAATTTGTGCTCGGGGGGCGGTGTCCCTCAGCCCACAGGGATCGGGCCTAAACTGGCAGTTGGACATCCCTCTCACAATCTGGGACTGCTGGCTACTAACCGCTCACCTGCCTGCCTGCCTGACTGACCCTAACTGATTCTGCCTGCCAGCCTGATCGCCCCCTAACCGTTCCCCTGACGGCCTAATTGATGCCTAACTGCTCTCCCCTGCTGGCCCAATTTCCCCCAACTGCCCTTCCCTGCTGGCCTGGTGGCACCCAACTTCCCTCCCCTGCAGTCCTGGTTGCCCCCAACTGCCTCCCCACCCCCGCCAGCCTGGTCACCCCCAACTGCCCCCCTGCTGGCCTGGTCACCCCACGCAGCCTGGTCGTCTCTCACTAACACCCTGCCAGCCTGGTCGCCCCAAGCCGCCAGCTGTTTGGTCATTACTGTGACAGTGTCCCGGACAATTTGGACATTCCTCTATTATTAGTATAGATTAGCCACCTGTATGTCCTCTTTGGAGAAGTGTCTATTCAGATCCTTTGCCTGTTTTTTAATTGGACTGTTTGTTTGTTTGTTTGTTTGGTGTTGAGATTTTTAAAAAAATATTTTATTGATTTTTTACAGAGAGGAAGGGAGAGGGATAGAGAGTTAGAAACATCGATGAGAGAGAAACATCGATCAGCTGCCTCCTGCACACCTCCTACTGGGTATGTGCCCGCAACCAAGGTACATGCCCTTGACCGGAATCGAGCCTGTGACCCCTTAGTCTGCAGGCCGACGCTCTATCCGCTGAGCCAAACCGGTTAGGGCTGGTGTTGAGATTTTTAAAGTTCTTTATAAATTTTGGATATTAACATTTATCAGATGTATTAGCGAATATGTTCTCCCATTCAGTGGGTTGTCTTTTCATTATGTTGATGGTTTCCTTTGCTGTGCAAAACTTTTTAGTTTGATGTAGACCCATTTATTTACTTTTTCTTTTGTTTCCCTTGTCTGAGATCAGAAAAAATATTGCTCTGAGAAATGCCCAAAATTTCACTGCCTATGTTTTCTTCCAGGGTTTTTATGGTTTCGAGTCTAACATTTAGATCTTTAACCCATTTTGAGTTTATTCTTGTGTGTGGAGTAAGAAGATGGTCTAGTTTTATTTTTCTGCATTTATCTGTCCATTTTTCCCAACACCCTCAAATGAATAGACTATCTACTCCATTATATTTTTTTTCTCCTTTGCTTAATATTAATTGACTATGAAGGTGTGGGCTTATTTCTGGGCTCTCTATTCTGTTCCAATGATCTATAAGTCTGTTTTTATGCCAGGACCATGCTGTTTTGATTACTATGGCATTGTAGTATACTTTGATATCAGGTAGTGTGATTCCTTCAACTTTGTTCTTCCTTCTCAAAATTGCTGTGGCTATTCAGGTTCTTTGCGGTTCCATATAAATTTTTGGAATATATGGTCTAGTTCTGTGAAAAACACAGTTGGTATCTTGATAGGAAGTGCATTGAATCTGTAGATAGCTTTGGGTAGTATGGACATTTTAATGATGTCAATTCTTCCTATTTGTGAACATGGTATAATGCTTCCACTTATTTGTATCTTCTTCAAGTTCTTTATTCAGTGTCTTATAATGTTCTGATGTATTAGCAACATCAGAACATTATGAGTACAAGTCTTTTACAACTTTGGTTAAATTTATTCCTAGTCATTTTATTCTTTTTGAAGCATTTGTGAGTGGGATTGTTTTCTTAGTTTCCTTTTCTGGTAATCCATTATTGGTGTATAAAAATGCTATCAATTTCTAGATATTTATTTTGTATCCTGCTACTTTACTGAATTTATTTATCAGTTCTAGTAGTTTTTTGTGGGTTGTTTGTTTTTTGTGGATTCCTTAGGGTTCTCTGTATACAGTATTATGTTATCTGCAAAAAAATGACAATTTTACTTCTTCCTTTCCAATTTGGATGCCTTTTATTTCTTCTTGTCTGATTGCTGTGGCTAGGACTTCCAGTACTGTGTTGAATAAGAGTGGTGAAAGCGGACACCCCTGTCTTGTTCCCAGTCAGAAGGGAAACGCTTGTAGTTTTTTCCCATTGAGTATGATGTTAGCTGTGGGTTTGTCATATATGGCCTTTATTACATTGAGGTATGTTTCCTCTATTTCTACATTGCTGAGTTGTGTTGTGTGTGTTTTTTTATCACAAATGTGTGCTGGATTTTCTCAAATGCTTTTCTGCATCTATTGATATGATCATGTGAATTTTTTTTATCTTTCACTTTATGTGGTGTAGCACAATTACTGATTTGTGAATATTGTACCATATTGCTGGATGCGTTTGCTAATATTTTTGTTGAGGATTTTAGCATCTATGTTCATCAGGGATATTGGCCTATAATTTTCTTTTTTTGTGGTGTTTTTATCTTATTTTGGAATTAGGACAATGCTGGCCTCATAAAATGTGCTTGGGAGTGGTAAAATGGCCTTTTCCACTATACCATCAGCCTTCAATTTGACTTGAATTTATTGGAATAATTTGAGAAGGATAGGTGTTAGTTCTTTGAATGTTTGGTAAAATTCACCTGTGAAGTCATCTGGTCCAGGACCTTTGTTTGTTGGGAGAGATATATATATTTTTTTATTGCAGCTTCAATTTCACTAGTTGTAATCCGTCTAAATTGCTTACCTCCATCTCCTTTAGGTCTTTTTCTGGAGTCCTCCTTTTCTTCCTTTGGGGGTTGTTTTTTCTCTCTCCATTTAAGTCGTCTCTCTGTGTTGTGTATGTGTTACAGATATGCCTGCTATGATCCCAGTCTCTGCGGGGAGGCCTTTTGTAGGAAATGTCCCGTGGGCCCGAGTGGTGCAGTCTTCTTGAACTCCTGAGCTGGATGCTCTAGGAGTAATCCTTTTGTAGATGTTTGGGCTCTCCTGTTGTACTTTGGTCTTGACTATTATCCTGTTCATGTGTGGGATCTCCTCTCAGGCTGGCTGGCTGTGAGGCTCAGCCCGAACCATGTTGTGTGAGCTGTTGTACAGGTGCGAGTGACGCTCACCTTGGCAGATTGTGATGCCTGACAGGGTTTCCCTTTGCATCCTACTGTCACGTTGTCTGAGGCTGTTTTGTATGCTTATTTTGGGCCTCCCAGGAGGTACTGTTGTGCCAGCCAATGCCAGAAGCTGTCCAAGTTTGGCTCTCGACATCCTGTTTGAAGCTTTAAGCGACCCACAGCTGCGGCCGCTTTTACTGGGCTTGTCTGCCCATGGGAAGGGCCAAGCTGAGCTCCTGGGTCAGTGGTTCTCCACCTTGGCTGCACATTAGAATCACCTGGGAATCTTTTGAAAATCCTGATTTCTGGGCCTCATCCTCCGGAAGTTCTGTTTCTTTGTTATGGGGTGGGGCCACAACATTAGTAACAAAGAAACAGAATTTCCAGAGGATGAGGCCCAGAAATCAGGATTTTAAAAAGATTCCCAGGTGATTCTAATGTGCAGCCAAGGTGAACCACTGTCCTAGGTTGGCTTTTTAGCAGCACAGGGCCCTAAGTCAGGTGGAGGGTGTGTACCTGTACTATTTCCCTGTCCTCAGCCAGGTGGAGACCCTGGTTGGCAGGCTGTTTGGGTCTGCTGGAAGTCAGGAGTTTATATCAGCTCTCCTGTGTGAGGGAAGTGCCAGCCAGGCTCCCAGGCATGTGGAAGGACGATCTCTAACTCACAGCCAGCCAATGACTGGCTGCTCCGAGGCTGCTGCCTCTTCAGCTGGGTTAGTGGTACCAGGTGGGGCCAGCTGGATTCCAGAGTGTGGGATGAGCGGGATTCCTTAGGGTGGGATGAACGGTATTCCTGAGTGGGATTCCTTAGGGTGGGATGAACGGTATTCCTGAGTGGGATTCCTTAGGGTGGGATGAACGGTATTCCTGAGTGGGATTCCTTAGGGTGGGATGAACGGTATTCCTGAGTGGGATTCCTTAGGGTGGGATGAACGGTATTCCTGAGTGGGATTCCTTAGGGTGGGATGAACGGTATTCCTGAGTGGGATTCCTTAGGGTGGGATGAACGGTATTCCTGAGTGGGATTCCTTAGGGTGGGATGAACGGTATTCCTGAGTGGGATTCCTTAGGGTGGGATGAACGGTATTCCTGAGTGGGATTCCTTAGGGTGGGATGAACGGTATTCCTGAGTGGGATTCCTTAGGGTGGGATGAGCGGTATTCCTGAGTGGGATTCCTTAGGGTGGGATGAACGGTATTCCTGAGTGGGATTCCTTAGGGTGGGATGAACGGTATTCCTGAGTGGGATTCCTTAGGGTGGGATGAACGGTATTCCTGAGTGGGATTCCTTAGGGTGGGATGAACGGTATTCCTGAGTGGGATTCCTTAGGGTGGGATGAACGGTATTCCTGAGTGGGATTCCTTAGGGTGGGATGAACGGTATTCCTGAGTGGGATTCCTTAGGGTGGGATGAACGGTATTCCTGAGTGGGATTCCTTAGGGTGGGATGAACGGTATTCCTGAGTGGGATTCCTTAGGGTGGGATGAACGGTATTCCTGAGTGGGATTCCTTAGGGTGGGATGAACGGTATTCCTGAGTGGGATTCCTTAGGGTGGGATGAACGGTATTCCTGAGTGGGATTCCTTAGGGTGGGATGAACGGTATTCCTGAGTGGGATTCCTTAGGGTGGGATGAACGGTATTCCTGAGTGGGATTCCTTAGGGTGGGATGAACGGTATTCCTGAGTGGGATTCCTTAGGGTGGGATGAACGGTATTCCTGAGTGGGATTCCTTAGGGTGGGATGAACGGTATTCCTGAGTGGGATTCCTTAGGGTGGGATGAACGGTATTCCTGAGTGGGATTCCTTAGGGTGGGATGAGCGGTATTCCTGAGTGGGATTCCTTAGGGTGGGATGAACGGTATTCCTGAGTGGGATTCCTTAGGGTGGGATGAACGGTATTCCTGAGTGGGATTCCTTAGGGTGGGATGAACGGTATTCCTGAGTGGGATTCCTTAGGGTGGGATGAACGGTATTCCTGAGTGGGATTCCTTAGGGTGGGATGAACGGTATTCCTGAGTGGGATTCCTTAGGGTGGGATGAACGGTATTCCTGAGTGGGATTCCTTAGGGTGGGATGAACGGTATTCCTGAGTGGGATTCCTTAGGGTGGGATGAACGGTATTCCTGAGTGGGATTCCTTAGGGTGGGATGAACGGTATTCCTGAGTGGGATTCCTTAGGGTGGGATGAACGGTATTCCTGAGTGGGATTCCTTAGGGTGGGATGAACGGTATTCCTGAGTGGGATTCCTTAGGGTGGGATGAGCGGTATTCCTGAGTGGGATTCCTTAGGGTGGGATGAACGGTATTCCTGAGTGGGATTCCTTAGGGTGGGATGAACGGTATTCCTGAGTGGGATTCCTTAGGGTGGGATGAACGGTATTCCTGAGTGGGATTCCTTAGGGTGGGATGAACGGTATTCCTGAGTGGGATTCCTTAGGGTGGGATGAACGGTATTCCTGAGTGGGATTCCTTAGGGTGGGATGAACTCCATCCCGGGGGCGGGGCATTTGCCGGTCCCCAGGCTTCACCTGTTGGGAGGGCTTATGTCTCAGGAGAAATGGCCACGGGGATAGTGGGAGGATGACTCAGCACAGGTATCCTGGCAGCCATCCTCCCAGCACTCTCCCCAACTCCCTCCACCCCCGTCTCTCAGGCAATTCCAGTCCCCATGGCCCTTCCTCTGCAGAAACCGGGGTGACTGGGAACAAAAATTCTGTGCACCTGCCCTCAAAAATAGTGGCTTTGCCTCTGGGAAGCTCAGTTTTCTGGCTGTCCAGGTTGGGGTGCCCTGCCTGGGGGTCCCAGAGGCCCCTCTCAATCTAGGGGACCCTCCTCACCCTTGGTCTGTCGCTCCTGAGAGCTCGGCCAGCGCCTCTCACAACACTGCCCTTCCTACCAGTCTTGAGGTGGTTTCTGCCCTTCCTTGTTTAAACATCTCTTCAGCCAGTCCCCAGCTGGCATTTTGGAGTGAATATTCCCCAATTTAGTTCTAATTCTAGTTAGATTCGGGGGGGGGGGGGGGTGGCGGGGATCCACTTACTCCACTACCATCTTCCTCCTGGCCTACATTGTACCATGCCTTTTTTACCCACTTGGCTATTGATGGGCAACCCTAATGTCTTTTGACTGAAGTATTTAACCCATTTACATTTAAAGTAATTATTGATAGGTAGGTAGTTATTACCATTTTATGATTCATATTTTTATCTCTTCTTCCTCCTCCTCCTCCCCCTTCCTATCCTTCTTCTTCCTCTTCTTCTTTTTCACTAAGTTCCTTTAACATTTCCTGTAATGCTGTTTTGGTGGTAATGGAGTCCTTGAACTTTTTCTTGTCTAGGCACTAGACACGTTTTTTTAGATTACACAGAAGTGGACTCTAGGGCAGTGTTTCTCAACCTTCTGGCCCTTTAATACAGTTCCTCATGTTGTGACCCAACCATAAAATTATTTTCGTTGCTACTTCATAACTGTAATGTTGCTACTGTTATGAATCGTCATGTAAATATCTGATATGCAGGATGGTCTTAGGCGACCCCTGTGAAAGAACGTTCGACCGCCAAAGGGGTTGCGACCCACAGGTTGAGAACCACTGCTCTAGGGCTTTTTCATGAGAGGTTTGGAAGAACTCTGAGTTTAATCTAGAGACCAGAAGACTTGGAGCTTATCTTCCCAACTACCGTCTTAAAGCCTGTCTCACAAGATGGGTCCAATTCACTCTATTTCATACAAAGGAACTGTCTAGGACCCATGCGTGAAAGTTGTGGGAGCCAGATTTCAGTTCAATTTAAGAAAGAAATTTCTAACAGTCAAAACTACAGAAAACTCAGTAGGAAGGGCATTCCTGATTAAAATAATCTAAGCAGATGCTAGGTGAGCCCTCCAGATCGATTCCTGCTCTGAATGGAGGTGTGAACCAGAGGACTTCTCTACCTTTTCTCTCTCTCTATGACATCTAAGTATGTAAAAAAATTACTTTAAAGCACACTTATAAAAATTCTAAGAAAGTACAGTGAAGTTGTAGGAGGAGGAAATAAAATATTATTGGAGAATCAACTATTAAATTATGGACTTAAGTCAAGAGTTTTTCATAACTTGTACATAACGACTTCTATGTTTCCATGAATCTGTATCACAAGCCTCCAGCTCTCCTTTCATCAGGCACTGTGTTCATGTCACCGCAGCGAAGCCCCTATGCTCTCTTTTTGGCACTTAATAAGAATACTGACTGGTGCTGGGGATCAGAGTGAGGGTGTCCCGATATACACCCAAGATCTCTGTGCAAAAGCGTCAGAGGTAGGAAGAGCAGAAGAGCCCCCGAACCCTCCTGCAGGCTCTGCTTCCCGTTAAGAACGCAAAGCATCCAGCAGCTGCTTCTAGAAAGGAGCTCTTGCCACGGCATCCACCAGGATTCTCAGAAAACTTGGCAAAATCTGTGTGAGGAGAGAGTCCAAGTTCTCATCAACGTCTCAGAGGCGTTTGTGACTAAGCGTGAGGTCTATATTCAGGGCAGACCTGCACCCCTCCTCGGGGCTGCAGCCTGCTCACTGTTGTGCGGGGGAGGGGTTGGGAGTTAGAAAGCTGATTCTGAATGGTCTCCACGGCAGAGAAACCGTGGTTGCAAACGCCCTTGCTCACAGGCTCCTGGGCCCCAAAGCCTTGATCTTTCAAACTATGAAGGCGTGTGTGGCCTGGGCCTTGAGGGTACAGCGAATGACAAGTTCCCAATGGCTTGACAGGTGCATCCCTCTTAATCATGGCCATGTGAAGACTCAAGGGGACCTGACTGGCCACTCTGTCACTGTTATTACTAATTTAGTTACCAACTTTCCTGATTAAAAAGAAAACATAAAAACACTGCCTTAGTCAAAGATAACCTCATGTTCAAAGTCACACAAGGAGGCACAGAATGAATCTTCATGACGATATCGTTATTTTGAAATATTACCCCTTCCCTTACCCAAATCCCGCCCCCCCCCAACCATGTACCATTTGTCAATTAATAAAAAGAATTCCAGTACTGTCTACATTGAAAATGGGGAGGTGGTAAGATAGAGAAATGGAACCCAGACCAATATCAAGAGAAATGTCTTCCTTCTCCAGAGGCCGTTAAAAGTAAGACTCATCTATCTGAAATGGCTCTAGTCCTTTTAAGCAGAGAAAAGAAAGTGAGCCTGTGAGGGCCCTTCTACTCCTGTGGTCTTAAGTTGTGAACATCTAAAGTGACTCAAAACCCAAGTGCTCATCTCGTGCACAGACCACAAGCACATGGGTGCCCTAGGGACACGATGTGATACAAGGGCAGACCAATCGGTGGGGTCTCCTGGCCACACCTTGTGAGCAGACAATTACACCACGGCTCTGAATAATTTTGTCCTACATCGTTTTGAAAACAGATTCAGGAATTTGCAGAATATTTTCAGTAAGTGATCTAACAGAAATGTTTTCTCTTTCAATTTAAAAACATTTGCTAGTATTGATTGAAATGACGACACTTCAACATCCACCTGTGTTTCCGTTAAATCTGTAATCAGTGATGCTGATGTAGAAATATACAGTCAATTGTCACTTCAAAACACACAAAAATTGGACATGCTATACACTTCTCTTTTAAAATGTATCTGTATTATTTTCACCAATCAAAACACACATAATATATTTTATTACAAAACATTAGGCAATATTACTTTTGAGATATGCGATCTGAGAGGTCACACCTGTATTTACCGCCAGCATGAAACATCAGAGGCGTTACATTAGCGATCAAGCAGAAGACCTCGTAATCACCACCACGACTGACACAGCATCAAATCCGGATGAAACCAGCATCCCATTCAACCTTTCGACGAGGGGCTCTGGCTGCCGGCAAGGCCCTGCTGAAGGTTTCCTTTCAGCACCGTGGCTCTGAGTTTGCATCCCAAAGGTAAGAACAGAGCCACACTAGCATCTCCAGACCACAGCTGGTCAGCACTGAGCAGCATGTGCTTCTAGAATGCTCTCCTACTTGGACAGACTCTGCTCTCTGGAACCTGCACTTGAAATCAAGACCTGACAAAGGGGAGGCAGCCATTTCGGTTTTGAGTGAAAACAAACAAAACGAACCTAGATCAAATTCCAGGCTAATAACAAATGACCTGGTTTATAAAAATATGTGTCCAAAATAGTTACTTCCAGGGTTGTGTACAATATAAATTACAAAAATAAAATAGAGAAGATGAAAAATTGAGCACATTTTCAGTTCTTATCAGCATTCATCCACAGCGACCAGTGTGAAACCCTGCGCACTGCACCAGGACCTGCACACCCCCCTCGGGGGGGGCCCTGCAGGGGGGAGGTATTCCTGTGGAGCTCTGCTGTCTACAGCCTGTGGCCTGTCCTACGTGCACTCCCCGCCACCTGGTGGAAGGTGGGCGTGGCACGACGTGGGCTCCATCGTGAACACAAGCGAAGGAGCGAGCAGGGGCCCATCTGTGGGGTGCCCGGCTAGGCGGGACTGCCCTGCACCCTCAGCACCTGGTGCTGCATTTACATAAGGCCAGGGCAGAGAATACATTTTTAAAACTTTTCTCTTTCTTTGTTTTAATTTTAAAAGATAGATTCAGTAAAGCTTTTAAAAGAATGTAGATTAGAGAAAAGGCCATTTTAAGATGCTTTTACATGTATAGTGATAATGGTCTTCACTATACCATCAGCCTCCAAACACAAAAATCATCCCAAGCCCCACAAAAGGTGTTTTTGCCTCAGTCCAAGTTAGTATTTCCATCTTGTACTCGAGTGTGTCTAAATCTCACAATATAAAACTGATTTCAGTATTAAATTTGCTCATCAAAGGTTCTACTTTCCAGTAATAATACCAACCAATAAGATACAACTGGTGCAGAGAGAATAAAATATTGTAGCTAATATTTATAATAAACTGTCTTATCAAAGTTCCTCCTCAGAACAATTCTAGAGAATGTTGACCCAACAGCTTCCAAAATAATTAAACGTGAGACAGGAATCCGTACAGAATAAGCTCTAGGAAAAGCATTATGCGCACAGGTAGCTAAAATGTGACCATCGGTAGCTCCATTTCTGCAGTGACACTGCAATACCCAGCATCTCAGTGAATTCTGAATGATTTCCACATGCAAAAGTCTGAAAGCATCCATTTCAGGTGAGCAGTTTAAATCAGGCAAGATGCAATAGTGAACCACGACTCTCAGGGTCTCCTCCACGCCCTCTGAAGAGCTTTCCCGAACACGCACCAGGTCCCTGAGGAGAAGGTGCCAACACCACGTGGGAAGCCACGGGGGCGCGGGTCAGCCGGCTCCTCGCACAGACCACGGAGACGCCTGTGCTTCTCTCGGGAAAGCCAGCCCGGAGCCTGCTGCGTGGGAAAGGGGACCCGCCCTGCGCAGTCACGTTCACCCTAACGATGACGGAAGCAGGGACCCACTCGCTGTGGGCAGAGCGAGCCCTCAGGAAGTGCCTGTGACGGCCTTTAGTGGTCATTTTGCAAAACCCTACTCTAAAGGCAATAATGGATTCAAGGAGCTATGTGCCATCATATCACTGAGATGGATTGTTAGGGGGCTAATAAAGATGGTGAATTTTTAGGTAGCATTTTAAACTAATAGTAAGTTCATAAGACCAAGAAAAAAAGAGTTAGGGTCGACAAGATTTTAAAAGTATATATGTCTAAGCAGCACAAAACACAACTTGGAACTTTGTCATGCAGTGAAGCTGAATGTGCAGCCACCAGACTAAAGTGCATGTAAGTGTCTTGGTTTTAGCAGAGATAATTCTCAGCCCCAAACATGACAAATTTTTAAAAAGTTCTATTTTTTATTTATTAAATAGATGTAATTATATTCCTTCTGAAATACAAAAGATAGAATAAATCATACCATAAAAGAAGGTGAGATATGATAATATGATGGTGGCCAATTAATACACATAAATCTATTTTTTCTGGACAGACACCAAAGTACTTAAGATTAAGAGGTAATTCTAGAAACAGCACTACCTGGAAGACTATTTGGCATTTAAATATTGATTTCCAAAGTTCTAGATGGCAAGTTGGAGCAAGCACTGTGGTCACATGCATATAAGTCCCAACAATCATTGAGGATGAGAAATTGTCACTACCATTACCGTACAAGTAAAGAAACAAATTCATTCATTCTAATTGCTCACCTGAAATGACCTTGAACAAAATCTCTAAAAGTGTGGCTTGCACTTTGTTCTTCAGACATAACCTGCTTCACTATAATCTAGGCAGGCAATGCTATCAGGACTGAGCAGGGGCAAGGCATCATGTTTCTTACATGCAGAACATGGACTTTTTCTATTTGGTTCCATCAACTCCTGGGCATTTCAGGCCCATGGAAGCGAGAGTTCCTCACTGACAACAAGCTTGCTATTTCGAACTCATCATCGACAACCTTCAAGGGGTCCCGTGGAGGCATCGAGGCTGCTGTCTGTGTCTGAGGCCAGCGTCTGCTCGGTGGACATGGATGAAATGTCATTGATAGATGATGACTGAGAAGGAGTGGCGTTGCTACTTACTGCTGCATCTGTGCTAAGAAAACCAAGCATAATAAAACCTGAGGCACGACACTGCTGCACACCCGGCAGGGAGCCTCAGGGCGCTCCTCGCTTGTCCTCTGTGGTTTCCCGTCCTAACTATTAGTATGAATGAGAAGTTAGTTGACTGTATGTTTTGAGCTTTTCCTAGAGTCCTCTTTAGGCCCAGAATCCCAAATATTCCTGTCTTTCCCTGAAACATTCTCCTTTTCTTCCTAGTGGCTAAGCATCATATATGTATTCCTGTATAATCATGTTAACTACTTAAAAATGCCTGCTGGGTTAAAAAGGATATAAAGAAAATTGCTGAATGTATCCTAAAATTATCAGTATCTCAAAAGGCTTAAGCCCAAATAGGATTCAAATGCCACCAGACATTTCAGTTATAATCGCAAACACTCGATCCAAGGACAAAAGCATCAGCTTTGAAGAATGCTTTTGCAATAAAAATACCTACTAAAATAAGGGCTGTATACAAACAAACCAGCAAGAAAGGGGGGAAAATGTGGTGTCCTCCTGTTCATTTTATTTTTGTTTCAGAAATCTCCAAAATTGACATATTAAGGCAAATGAAATTATCCTACTTGCTACTATCCATATTTTGGTCTGGTCTGAGCAAAAATGAAACATTCAGGCTCTCAGAGGTTAGTGTCTGCAGTCTTAAATGTGGGCTTAATTAACAAAAAGCACCTAATCTCATGCTGAAGTTACACAACCTCTAGATGACTGACCCATTTGTCTTGCTGAATATGAAATTCCATAATAAGAAGCAGTGCACACAGGCCGTAGAAGCTGGGTGAGAAAATCTCTATAATGAAGAATTTCCGTGAGAAGAACAGGCAGCCTCCCACAGGCTTGGGAACAGACATGCTATGTCTCTAGTGATCACACAGTTGCCTCGCTGTCAGGCTTCTCCCATTAGGTGGGTCGAGGAGAAAACGGTGTAACTGTATGAATAATTTTCTCACAAGAAAACCAAACTCATCTTAATTAGATTCACATTCGTTTTCTTTTTAACTGGGTGTGGGCCAGGACAAAGTGGGTCAGGCACATCGAAAAGGCTTTACATTCCCTTTCCTCATCCAGAAATGGAGCTGACAGCAGCTGCCGCAAGCCTGGGACAGGAATGTTTACAATGAGGCTCGTTCACTGCTTGGCACCTCAGTGTAACGTCAGCGGCCACCCCCAGGACAAACCCAGACGGGAGACTAAGCACACATGGATTTTCAAACCCAGTGCTGGTCACGCTGGCACTCAACACACCACTGCCAGCTGAGAAAGCTGGCCAGGGAAAGAAGAATGCGATCACTATTAAAGCGACGACTAACCTGAAGGCTGATCTTTGACAACACCGTTCTTACTTCTTTCTTCCCAGTCCGTGACTTCTTTGTAAATTAGCTCTGCAAACAGAAGCGCAAGTGAAAAGGCTTCCTCAGTTTCTTGGCATCTCTCACCCTCTTCCAAGTCAACAGAACTACTCCAAGGGCCTGGGATGTGTTATTTTTAATTGTGATACACAGTTAATTCAGAAACACAGTCGACCTAGACCAAACTATCCATGTTTTGATAGATCACATCTTCTCCAGACTGCCCAGAAATTAATCCAAATACCTAACTTTTTTCTTGGCTTCAATTCAGTTTTCCTTGGTAAGAAAAACAATTAACTATTAAACAATTTATTAGGGGGTTCTAAAATTTTAGGATTCTTGAAATAAAATAAGCCTGCCTTTTGCCACAAAGTGTGGCTGTGTATAAGGCCCTGCTGTGTGTGTGTGTACGCAGATCACTGGCACTCCGGGCACCCTGGGAAGGGGCCCAGGTCACCTATTTTGACTTGTGCTGACCATGGTTCTCAATTACTAGTGACTCTAACTTTTAATGAAAAATCATTAGTTCAGTCTCTTTATTGCTGGTTTAGTTTGTTGTGAGTTGTTTGGTTAATCTCATAGTGGAATAAAAAATTTTTGCATATTTGTGATCTGCTATTTTGCCCAAATTCTATTTTAAACCACATATACAACCACATGATTTATGAATACAGCATACATTAAATGACCCGCTGAAGTCCCCAAGGTCTGCTTTACGGGTTTGTAAATTGGGGCGACCCAACATTTTGCAACATGTCATCAAGGTGTGATATAATTAGTACACTTAGTTGACAAACCAGGATTTGATAATGTAAGGTCATGTGAAAAAGCCCTTATTTTTCTCTTTTAAAGCCAATAATATACAATTCATACATGTCCCTTTTGAACTCTGTTACCTTTGAGTTCTTTTTCTCCTGGGAAGGGGGAGAGGGAGGGTAATGGCCTGCAGGGTTTCTTGTTCCTGCCCCCAAAGGCTATTAATGACAAGTGAGAAACTGCCCCTTCAAGGACTTCAAGAAATGTCGTAAGTATGGATCAAAATCAGCTCCCCGTTACCTTTCCATTCTTCAATCGCATGTTCTCTTTCTTCCAACTGGGCATCGTAAATTTGAGGTGGTGGCTAAAAATTAAGTTACACGTAAAGTCAATTAATTTACAAAATAATGAGGCATTAAGAAAAGGGTAGAATCACTTGGAGGACTTCTAATATATTTATGATATGGATGTAATTTCTTTCAAACATGGCTTATGAAAGATTTCTTCAAAAGTGTGATATTATATCAGTTTTAGAATCAAAATAATTAAGAAAAGATTAACCAATAAAATAGAGCTCTTATTGTCATCTTTATAATCACATGACCTCAAAACACTTTAAAGCTATCTGCTCAAATCTCTATATAAAAAAGCCTAATATGCAAGTATCCCCTTGGGAGTTCGATCACGTGCTATGACATGTGCTGACCACCAGGGGGCAGCGCAGAACGAAGGAAGGCCCTGGCCTGCAGCTGGAAGGCCCTGATTAGCCCTGATCACTGACGAGGCCTAGGGACCCTACCTGTGCACAAATTTTGTGCACTGGGCCTCCAGTGTAATTACAAAATGAGTCATCGCAGGCTGCTTCCTAGAGACCCTCCCTGGACAGGGCACTGTGCTAGCATACAGAAGGGGGAGAATGCAGTCCAGATTGACAGTTCTTCTCGTCAGAACTCCCAAACCCATCCACCTCCACCCATCAGTGCACTGATCCAAAAACTTGCTTAAAAATCACATGCTTATATATCAGATTCTTTTCATATAAAACAATATTTAAAATGGAGGTTTTAAAAAGAATAATAAAAAAATAAAAATAGGGGGATGAGGACACATTTGTAATACCTTAACTAATAATAAAAAAAATAAAAAATAAAAATAAAAATAAAATGGTGGTTAAATCCAGAGGCCAAGATGTAAAAATGAGTTCCACTGCTGGCACACAATCAGCATCCACTATGTGCTTCCTTCACTCACAGCTGAGGATCGCCCCCAGTGTGCTGTGGAAACATGCACATGAGCACCAGCTCAGAGTGGAGCGCCCCTAGCAGGTGTCCCTGGGAAGGATCAACAAACGTGATTTTCAGCAGGTTTCTTAGCCTGACTGGGTGCCTAAACAAGATGATGTAACCAAAGTCCAACACACAACACCAGGTACACATGGAGCTTACAAGTGGCGCTATGGTGACCACCCGCCAGCATCCGCATCCAAGACGAGTCTATGGCCGCAGCATAAGCACGTTCGCTTCCTAAGTACTGAGCTAGAGCCCCAGGAACAAGTGCTCCAAAAGGGGCTGTGACCCATCACATGGCCTCTTTGTGATCCTCTTCATGTAGGACTTGCTCCCCTCATGTAGACATTCTAGACCAGACAGAAGACCCTAGGAAATGTAAGTCCCTGAACATGTGTCTTTTCACAAGAGCTGCTTACCGCTTCTGCTTCAGCAGGGTCATACCACACAGTAATGTAAGGGTGACGCAAAGCCTCGTCCACAGAGATTCGCTTGTCAGGGTCTATCACTAACATTTTTGATAACAGATCTCTGGCTTGACTTGCTAGAGTAAAAACAAATATTAGATTAGTAACTAATGCTGTTTATCTGAAAACTGCACTATGAAGAACGAACTGTGACAGCACAAATAGAACAAAAATGGGTCTGGCTGGTGTGGCTCAGTTGGTTGAGTGCTGTCCCATGTACCTGGGGGAGGGCGGGGTGTGGGAGGCAGCCGATCGATGCTCATTCATGTTCCTACCTCTCTGTTCTTCTCCCTCTAACGTCAATAAAAAGATTTTTTGAAATATATGAACTTTGAAAATTGTTTGATAGGTTCAAGATCAAGAGCTTTTTTCTTTAAGACTATCAGCCTCTTTCACTAGAAATCGGGCTTTTGGATGTGGTTTCAGCCTCCAGGTCCGGAAGAGGAAGACAGAGTCCCAGGGAGCACCTCTGCCAGGGAGGGTGCAGAGCTGAGCGGGGACACTGCCGTCTGTGCAGACACGAAGCATGGGTGAGCATTTATTTCTGATGTCGTTCCAAAGTGCAACTAGAACAGACCTTATAAGCCACACAATCATCTCACACTGGCACAGGATGGGCACGTCCCAGGTGCCTCTGCTTTGCCTACCTGTATACAATGTTGTCAACATACACTTTAAAAAAATCTAGAGATTAGTAGTAGCTAAAAAAAAACCAACACCTCAGTAACTTAGTTAAATGCAAGGCTCACTGAGGTTTTGACAATTAAAGTTGACATATACAGGCAAAGGAGAGATGGGGCTTTTCTGATTGAGGGGCAATTTACCTTGATGCGGAGAGAAACAAATCTCTTTTCCCTTAAATCACATTTTAGTGATGGACACAGGAAAAGGGAGGAGCAGCTTCTTTTGAACTGAACTATCATTTGGTTTCTGACTTTTCAACGGGGCTAGATCCCTACACAAGCATCCTGTGAACCTGGAAACGTTGAAAACGTCAGCTGCTGGAACTAACGCAGGAGTCTTTCTGACTGGTGGGAATAGTTTTATTTGGCCAATTTCGTTAAGTCATTTTATTGAGGACAAAACTTCTAGGTCTTGAAGCTTTCTCTCCACAATGCCTTCAGTTTAGCCTGGAAATGGCTTTACTTGACGGTTTCAACTAGTTTGTTTCCCAATGTTCACAGGTTTTAGAACACAAACATGAAAAATGAACGTTTCACCCAGATTATGGAAACAAGGAAAGAGGCTAGCTTACTTTTAATTTTGTCTCGTTCCGATTCTGATGGGAATATCCAGTCTGGAAAGAGTTCTTCAAATTTGATTCCAGGATACTTTGGTCTGTTTTCTACATAATTCCTCACAGTTGGCTGAAGTTTCTTCATGAAATCTGCAGACGGTGTTCCTAGCTGCTCAATAACTTTATTCCACTGATCAATATCTAAGGAATCTCTTGAGGAAAATACAACTGAAATGCCTTATATTCCTATTACATGAAGTGGTATCATTCAAAGAAAAACGAATTATATTTATACCTGTCAACAAGTAATTAACTAGGCCACTCTACAGGGCCAGCAGAAGCATTTTGAAATAATATTCAAATAAGGTTTGAGTTTCCAAGTTTAGATCATTAAAAAACAAACAAACAAAAAAACTCTTATACTCTTTATAAACTATGATCACAGTTTATTAAATCAATACAATGAGTTCTATGTGCCTTCCCATTCTAGATCAAAATAAAGGTATCTTATAACTGAAGAATACCTATGACAGAAATGCTTATCTATGAAATTAGACAGTAATTACAAGGCAATCTGAAACCAGGTTTCACACTAGTGCTATGTTAGATCTAAAGCTCCCTAAACTGGAAGACCTATGGGGCTTCTCAGTTCACAGCTGAGGAACCAGAGCCCTGTGAGGCAGGGCCCACATCTGGCATTTGCCAACATTTTCACTTGAGAAAAAAATTGTCAATACTTGTTTCTGTAATTCCCAGCCTCTTGCTCTCTCTTAAGCATCCTCTTGTCAGGCTTTCCCCATCACTCCATGAAATCTAGCCCACCCAGGCTGCCAGTGACCATCCCTCACCCCAGTGGTCCTTCTCAACCCTGACCTTTTTAACAGCGTCACCCAGCTTCCCCCTCAGCAACTTCCGCCCTGGCTTCTAGAGCCTCTCCCTCCAGGAGGGGCCTGTCACCTTCACAGGCTTCTCTTTTCTCTGCCACCCGAGGGGCTTGGTCCTCCTCCTTTGTCCTCTCTCAGCACTCACTACCAGTATCCTGCCTTTACACAGCATGGCAGTCTGACCATCCATCTTTGTTTCTCCATCCCAAACCCCTTCCCAAGCTCAGCTCTTGCTATCTCCAGTGTCTGACATACGTCTCAGAACCCTATCAAGGCTCGCTGAAGGGCTGACCTTCAAAACAAATACAGCGTTTCAGCCGCCTCCCCCCACCATCCTGGTGGTTTCCTTGTGATAGCCCTTGACCTTGCAGGTCTTCCCTCAGGTCAGCAGTTGGCCATCCTTTTCCACTTTAGGTCAGCTGAGAGCCTAGGAAAGGGTAGGTGTTCAATAAATAGCTACCGGGGTTATGTCTATAGACGACAGAGGGATAGGCGACAGGAGGACAGTCCCAAAAGCCTGGCTGACATCCGGGGTGTGTGAAGGCACCACCGAGCTCTCATTATACCACAGAGGAACCAAGGCTCAGAAGGGCTCTGACTCCTCAAGGATGCAGACACCACGTGGGAGTCAGAACTGGGCCCAAGGTGGCCTGGCTAAAGCTTCCTCTCTTATGGACCATGCTGGGACAGGAGCTCCTTTTCTACCCCAGGCCACAAACCTAAAGCGAATCTATAAGAACTGCAGACTGCTTTCCAGAATCTAATGATTGAAAAACTGGCAAAACTATCTTTGAAAAATGATGTTAATCTCAGTGTGTGTTCTGAAAATGACACTAGGTAATCTTATATATACAAATATTAATTACAGACACTGTAAGATGTTAATATGTAAAGTAGGAATTTGAAATTACTTAATAATGCACCAAAAATACCCACATTTTTCATTTTTGTGTTTTCTGAAGAAAACATTTCTTAATACAAAAAGGAAAGGCATAAAATGAAGAAGAATTGAGACAAACTGAATGTTAGATACTTTTAAATGATTTAACTTTAGAATATGTCAATTTTTCCCTTTTTAATTGACTTTATTTGTAAAATAAAGGCCCCCTTCCTTACAGTTTGAAACAAGTGACTCTAAGGTAGATTATGGGAAACTACTGGAAAATTTACTAGAACAAAATTAAATGCTGCATTTAACCTCACATAACATCTGTGATGTGGTAAATAAAATGACAGGAATAAAACCTTTTCATTCCAAGTTTGTGTTGTGAATAATTTATAATACAAAAAAACTGCCCTCATAAAATTATAAAAAACTAAAATTAACAAAATACAAACACTGACTACACAGCTTGATTTCCTTTAAAAAACACAACACATCAATTTGCCAATGAACAGAGACACTTAAAGCTTTCATAACAAAAATCAAAATCAAAGACTAATGAAAATATTAAGTGGTTAGAACACAAATGAAAAAGGGCATATGTGAAGAACCATGTTGGTGTAAAAAACATTAGAGATGGAAGAAGATGAGGAATATGAGGAAAGAAAGCTATATTATCTATTTACTTTGTGCTATGTCATTAATATGATTTCCTGACCACAAGATAAGTTAATCTTTGGCATTTTATATATTTTTTAGACTTCCCAGTGTCTCACAAAATACCTTTAAGCAGGTTTTTAAAAAATTTCTACAAAATGTCAGCAGAGAAACAAGAAAATTTACCATATGTTGTTCCTCACCAACTTTCACTTTAATCTTTTTCACTTAGGTGTTATGTAGTGTGCTTCCATTCTTTGGGGGAAAGTATTTTAATGCATACTAATAGCTAACAAAATAGCATATTAATTAAATTATGCAGGAATACTTACTGGCCTACTAAATTTAGACAGCAACTTGCCTAGTTAAACTAACTGAGTGAACTAAATAACATTTTCATTTATATCAGAATATATTCATCAAATAATAAATAAATTTCTAATAAGCTATTTTTTATAAAATTAAGAGCTAATATAATTAGTTTAACTTAACAAGCCTCAATAAAATCATTAGAGGTAGTCAAGTAAAAAAGAAAAGGTAAAACTGAACCGTTGGTTTGTGACACTAGTTTAACAAACATAATAAAGCCCCTTACACCCGGTCTGGAACTATGGCGTTTTCCTTTTGAGCTCCGGCTGCTTGTAGTGCTTAAGGAAGCATGGCCGGGAAGGTCCCGGGAAGGATACGGTCAGTGCCTTGGAATATCACACAACCTTTCACCAGCTCGCCCATGATGCAACCCACTGACCAGATATCAACTGAAAATAAAATGAAATGATAAAATTATAAAGTGCCATGAACAAAACAAAGGTGAGGAAAAGGAATTCTAACAGTGTACTAAACACACAAATATGGAAGAACGAATTGCTAAGGGTGAGTTGAGCTTCACACAATGTGAATGGTGGCGGCCTCCAGTGTAGCCATCAGTGCACAGCAACCTGGGGCTTAAGTGGCAAAGATTCCAATACTTTATAGCTTAAAAAAGAAACAAAACCCCAGAAACAGAACTGCCTGTCCCCACACCAAGCTGTTTTAGCCGCGCCCCCCTACCCCCCGCCCACCCTGTGGCCACTGCAGGTCTCCCTGTGAAGGATACAGTCTCTTCCTGGGAACAGGACTTTATGGAGAACCATTTCTGCCATGATGCACCCGACAGACCAGATGTCCACTACCAAACACCAGGTGATTAAAACCAGCAGAAGACCCACACATCCTCCTCCAACTCCTCCCATAGAGACCAATGCAGCTGGTAACATGCGAACCCCACGCCTCCTGAGGGTCCTTTTCTAAACTGTCCCGTCAGCAGGGCCCACAGAGGCAGGCTGGCTCTTCTGAGCTCCAGGGGAGGCCCTGCCAGGTGCCCTGCCTTCCAGCGGCTCACCCTCTTCTGCGGGGCCAGCAGAACTCACGCCTCTGCCAGCCAGGCAGAGGGCTATCTAGTGCCCTTGCCAGAGAGGAGGCGGGGGGGGGGGGGGGGGGGGGAGAAGGTAAGCGGGAATCTAGGTTTCTCTCCCTTCCGCAGGAAACAACAGAGCCCAGAGCGGTGTCCCGGTGGGAGCACAGGTTACGGAGCAGCTAAGTAGATCTGAGGCAAAGCCCATTTCAGATGGCTAGGGCAAACTTTCAGACTTTTTTAAAACAAGTTAATGTGATGTCATTCTTTTTGGCAAATTTGTCAAAAGCTAAGTTTGAAAGAGCTTTGTTATTCTGTTATTGCGAGAATAAGTTTTGATGTTAAAAAAACACCAATATCAACTTTTCCATGCAAAAAAGAACATATATTATTCCATTTGTAGCACGTTCAAAAATAAGTAAAACCAATCAATGGTGCTGGAAATGAGGGTGGTAGCTTCCCTTGGGGACTAAGACCTGAAGGGCCCTGGAGAGGCCTGGGGTGGTGCTGGTTATGTGGGTGTGCTCCCATTAAGTGCACACTTGAGATTTATACTCTTTTCTATAAGTATGTTATACTTTGATAAACATTCAAAAATATTAACTTCAAAAGTGAATAATTTTAACTAATGGAAATATAAAAGTAATGATTTTTTATTTGTGGACTAGGATAATCTATGTGTAACACAGTCCCCACGTTAAAGTTTATATAACTCACAGGAAAGAGACAACACTGGTGATGACAAATGGCACTATTTTTAAACATCTCAGGCTCTCCGGTACCATCGGCACTCACCGTTCTCCTTGTAGCCCATACCCAGGATGACTTCCGGCGCCCGGTAATACCGTGTCACCACGTAGGGGGTCATCATGAAGTTGGTGCATGCTGTGCGGGCGAGGCCAAAGTCCAGGATCTTAAGCGTGCAGTCTGACTTTACTACGATGTTGCTAGGTTTCAAATCCTAGGACAGAAATGGTTTGAGTGAATAAAATGCACCAAAGCATGCTACTAGTAAATAAACCGCATGCTGGCAGGAAGCGGAGAGGTCAGTGACTGCTGAAGTACATGAGAGTGCTGGCGGGAGGAGGAAAGTTAGAGTGGAACCCTCGTATTTTGGAACAATTCTGGAAAATCCTATTCTCAAACTGAAACTAATACAAATAAGCCTAAAGAAGTCAGCTGGTTGCCCTCACCCCCATGTGGAAATGCTCATGACCTTTACTTCAAACCTTCCGAGGGGGGGAGCTGGCCGGGCTGAGGGTCAAGGGGCTGGTGCCCGGTGTGAGGGATGGGGCTGCCACCCGTGTAGGGTCCATGCTGCCCAGGGCCCGGCCTCCACACCCTGCACCGTACTGCGCAGGCCATGGCGGGCCACCGGCTCACCAGGAGGGCAGTGAGATGGGAACCTCCTCCAGGTTCAAGACCTTGATCAGCCCATTCTGTGGAAAGTGCAGCTTAAATGGGCAACAGCAGCAGGCCCAGCAACCAGTGCCAAAATCCCACTCAAGGGAAGCACCTCGTCACGGACAAACAAGGACTTGCTGGGGGGTGGCTGCTGGGACATCCACGCCCGCACCAAGCAGGACTGCAGCACCGAGGGCACTGCGCTTCCTGCTGCCGGCAGCCCTGCGCCTCCTCCTGCAGCGTCCGCAGCGGGCGGCTGTGCATTCCAGAACCTCTTCAGAGCAAAGATCATTGAACTGTTGGGCTAAATACAGGCCTTATCCCAGAGCTTGCAGCACAAGAACCCCTACAGGGATCTCACAGCAAAATAGTCCCACGGAGAAGCCCTCCTGGAAGACTTGTGCGCGCACACACACACACACACACACACACTCCCGCGGGAGCACCGGCAGCCGCCGCCGGGCCTCAGTGGTCACCAGTCCCTTGGAGAGAGGTGTCCTGGGGAACCTTGGCTTTGACCGCTTCTTGTGTTGTGCGCTTTGGCTTCACTCCGCCGGCTTTACCAGGTGGGACTGTTGTGTAACGCAGCTTGAAA
Organism: Myotis daubentonii; assembly: GCF_963259705.1. Classification (NCBI taxonomy): domain Eukaryota; kingdom Metazoa; phylum Chordata; class Mammalia; order Chiroptera; family Vespertilionidae; genus Myotis; species Myotis daubentonii. The sequence continues at coordinate 5,434,313 of NC_081844.1, read as the reverse complement.
CACCAGCAAGTCACGTTTGAAAAAGAAGAGGCTGATGCTTTGGGCGCCTGCAACCTGGCAGGCCAAGAAACCCCAGGCCGGGCCGGGGCAGGAAGGCCGAGGAAGCGAGGGGCACCTGGCTGGAGCCCCTAAAGCCACTTAAGGTGAGGGCGAGTGGGGCCCAGCGCCTGTCTTAGAGAAAGGAAAGGGTCGGGCTGCGCTGGAAGTTCTTGCGTGCAGGGACTCAGGCACTCGGCGGCGCTCATCGGGGCCCTTCACTGTAGTTATTTATTGCATTTCTCTGTAGGGGGAAAATACCTTCCCTTGACACACTGAATATATCCAAGGAAATTCTTATTGTTTTCTCGAGTTTCATGAGTTAAGTCATCCCTTCACCCAGAGAAAATGTTGGGCCTCTTAGAATGTGCATGTTCTCTCCAGGTAGTTATTTTGGGTTTTGTTTTCACAGCATCTTCAGGAGAGGGCCATGAACACCTTATGCTGGCATCTAAGATTGCCTAAAAACTCAAAGATACTGTTCCAGTCTAACCGATGACGAGTTTCCAGCAGCATCATGTGCTGTCAGGCTGTTTTCTAGGGGTGTCTGGGATACTTGTATGCCTGTGTGCGAGCACCATTTTAAACAGAAATTCTGACTCATTGTCCTGGAAGATTTTGTTCTCATTTCCTCCGAAGTGACTGGTCTGCTCAGCCATGGTCCAGGGGAGCCTCCTCTCCTCCCATCATGCAACCCCACGTTAAGGGGATTCCTCACGGAGAGACGTGCATCTAACCATTGGCTGTAAGTGGTCATCCTCTATTACTTTCAGGTGTTACAGGTACAGAAATTGGGTTTCCCTGTGGTTTGCAAAGAAGAAGAAACCCCAAGTTTCTAGCAAGGAGTGAGAGACTTAAAATTAACATGTACCCTCAGTGGCACGAGGGAATGAACGCAGGGCATGCAGGTTGCTGGTCTACATGCTCCAGGCAGGCCCCATGTTTCCAGAACAAGCCCCAAAGCATTTGGTCCTCAGATCAGACATGCCCGAGTACCACTCTGCTCTTGGGAGCTGCACTGACACAGCTCTTCCTGGAGCCCCTCACTGACCTCGGGACTGGGCAAGGTCCTTTTCATGTTTTGGTTGTTCAAGTTGTTGGCCTTGGAGCCGGGCACTAGTTTTACAATCTGCTTTCACATTTTTTGCTTTCCAGTATGCTTCTGCAATAGGTGTGGTCATTTCCTTTCACTTCCTCCTATCACTTCTTACATTTATCTTCTCAAAGTAGTCTGTCCCCATAACTAAGTTTCCTCAGAGGGTAAATTGTGTGTCTGGTGATTATTTTTAAATTTAGATCCCAAGAAATGTATTGTTTGCAGTGGACTTTTGGATTCTCTGTGTAGTTCCTGGTGCTTAATCAAACTTTGTATATGAAAGAAATGTGCATGTTCAGATGTTTTACCATCTCATTATTTTCAGCAATTAGTAAAAAACCCCACAACCCTTCTGAGGGGTTCCCCTCCCTCCCTCCCTCCCTCCCTCTCTCCTTCCCTCCCTGCCTCTCTCCACGCCTGGTCATCCTTCAGTTCCTAAATCTCTGGCTCTTCCCTGCTCTCCAACAGATATAATTGACATTTTCTAGTAGCCATCTTAAAGAGAGTGAATAGAAACAGGTAAAACTAATTTTAACAATACATTTTACTTAATCCAATATATCCATAATATTGAGAAAAGACTGAAGGTAGAGAATATAAAAGGAATCACTTTAACCAAGCTGCTGAAATTATTAACATTATGAAGATGGAGGCATGAGGAAGGACTCTATTCTTGTTCTACTTAAGTAGTCTGGGAACTTAAACTTTTTCAACTTTCCAGTCCTGAGCTGATGCCTGGACATACATCTGGACAGACTCCAGACCGCCAGATAACCTCCGACTTCCCCCTCCAGGTAACCCTCTGATTACCCCCCAAAGGACCCACATATCCAGGTCACCTGACATCCTCCTGACATCTGTTATCCATCGATGTGACTAGCCCCCCTGGTGCCCATCCTCTAGAGCGCCTGGCACCCATCGTCCAGACAGCCTGCCCTCTGACTGGCACCGTCCTGGACCACTCCTCGGGTTAAGAATGCAGGGCTGCCTATTCTCAAGAACGCACTTTTTACTATAGGAACTTCTAACTTTTTTTTATTCTTCAGAACACTTCTGGGTTTTTGCCTAGCTGTATTTCCAGTGTGCAAACTCTAAGACCCTTGAATAAATCTATCATTTATTTCTAGCCAAAGCCTCCAAAATTTTTTTGAGTTTGACAGTATTACTTATCATTTCAAAATGTAACCAACATAAGAAGTATTACTGAGATATTTTACATTCTTTTTTTGGCACTGTCACATCCCATGATAGCCACACTCTGAGTGCTCAATAGCCTCAGGTGACTGGTGGCTGCCACCTGGGCAGCTCAGGACCAGGGTTTCCTTGCCCTGGCATCTTCCCATGGCTCCTCTTTTCTTTGGTAAGAATTCCATGATCACCGAGCCCCACTCCCCCAGCGCACAGCGTGTGCGCCTCACCTCTCCCTCACCTCCAAGTGCGGGCTCTGGGAGGGGAGGCCCCTGTGCTCTTTGCTCTGAGAACCAGAAATGTCCGTCAGAAACGTCTGCCGAGCGGACACATGCCCCTCCCGACTCTCAATGCTTCCACAGCTTCTGTCATTTCCCTCTTAGCTCTAGGGCCTTTCTTACTGCTGATCTCCCACACTCCAGCCCCTCCCTCAGGCCACAGGAATTTGACTTTTGCCTGGGGACGCCAGCCTGCAGACTCACCCTAAAAACTGTGACTTCTGAACAATCCACAACTGCTCTATTCACAAGAATTCTCCAACATGCAGCTGCAACATCAAACTGCCCAGCACACCACATGGAAGGGCCTGGGAGTGGGTAAGTGTGAAGCTCAGGTCCAGTACCTGACTTAGAACTTTCCAACTGATGTGCCGCACATGGGCACGTGACACTGAAGTGTTACTTATCATTTCAAAATGTAACCAACATAAGAATTATGAATGAGGTATTTTACAATCTTTTTTTGGCACTGTCACATCCAATTATAGCCACATAGTCAGAGTGGGGGAGTGGGACTCGGTGATCTTGGAATTCTTTTACCAAAGACAGAAAGAGCCATGGGAAGATGCCGGGGCAAGGGAATCCTGGTCCTGTGCTCTCCGGGTGGAAGCCACCAGTCACCTGAGCTATAGCATGTGGCTGTAAGTAGAGAACCCTTTAAAACTTACAACAGCTAAAGTTCCGTTTCATTACTGTTAAATACTCTCTAAACTTCCCGATTCAGGAAATCAGAAATTACAAACACACAATTTCTAAAAAATGCAGTGAAAATTCCCAACAAGCCCTATGCTGATGGCCCGGCCCCAGCTGTCCCAGAGCCTGCGTGTCCCCACGCGTGTCCTTGCCGCAGCCACTGTTCTGCACAAGGTAAAGCCGGGAAGACTCAGCCAACCCACCCAGCAGCTGTCCCTGTGAGCAGGCTCACACGGTGAAGCAGCTAAAACAACACAAACCAATTTGTTTCTAGTTTCCTCTTTCAAAAATCAAAGAATATGGCAAGAACAGGCATTTCAGAACACAAATCACTAAAATAAAATAATGCTCAACGTCACGAAACCAGTATTTTTGGAGCGTTCAGTGGCGAGGCAGCGCTCCGCCTCTCCGGTGGCAGTGAGGACAGGAGCGGCAGCAACACCCCCTCGTGGGTGGCCTTTCCGGACGCGGGGTGGTGGGAGAGGCAGGAGGTGCTTTCTTAGAAGGCTGATATTTTTTAAAAAATTGAATGTCTTTGTTTTACCATCCAGCAGCCCCTGCAATCCAACCTGGCCTTGAACTAAAGCAAGAGCCACATGAATGAATATGACCAGAACAGCTCCGCCGGCCTGCTCCGTGGACGTGAGTGAACTGGAAAACAGGGCCCCCTCCGACCCTTCCACCAGTCAGAACTTTGTCATCTGGTACTGGGTTTTTTTCCTTGGGGGGGGGTGTGTGTGTGTGTGAGAAACAACACACTTTACTGCCAACTGCTGGAGAATGATGATAAAATGAAGATGATGTGGATAGTTGGAAGGGTTTAAAGAGGCCCCAGGCCCTGGAGGGCTCCCCACATCCACAGCTACCCCCCTCCCATCAGCTCCACACACCACCAGGGGCAGCTTTCCAAGACAGACTGGACTTCAGTTTCAAAATAGCAGAATAAAGACAATTCTGCCTCTTTAAATCTTAAAAACCATCCAAAACAAGGAAAACCAGAAACATACGTCAAAATACAAATGACACCTAAACTTGGGGCCTGACCCCCAGAGTGTTGGGGTGTCTAGTGAAGCGTGGCCTCCCTGGCAGCCGCCAAGGGAGTATGAGTGGCCCACACGGGGACAATCTGGACCAACGCCCTGGAAGGACTCGGGAAGAGAGCGACAGGTCCTGGGGAGGCAGGGTGACGCAGGAAGCAAGACACTGGGAAGGGAAAAGGAGACTTCCCAGAGAGGCTCTGCTCCTTCCTCACGCCCACTGGCTCATTATCTAGAACAGTGATGGCGAACCTATGACACGCGTGTCAGAGGTGACACGCGAACTCATTTTTTTGGTTGATTTTTCTTTGTTAAATGGCATTTAAATATATAAAATAAATATCAAAAATATGTCTTTGTTTTACTATGGTTGCAAATATCAAAAAATTTCTATATGTGACACGGCACCAGAGTTAAGTTAGGGCTTTTCAAAATGCTGACACGCCGAGCTCAGAAGGTTCGCCATCACTAATCTAGAAAAACAGAAACAAACTCTCCAGACCGGGCTTCAGACTCAAGACCAACAGAACCGCTGGTGTGAGGCCCAGAGAGGGCATGGGTGAGAGGCCCAGCTTGTGAAAAGCACTGACAAGGTCGCAAGAACATAAAACACAATATGGACACAGATCCAAACCAAATTACATTATGAATACTGGGAGGTGGCAGAACAGGATAGGTGAGGGTTGTGGATGGTGAAAGAGCAAAGTCAGTACCTTAAGTCCCAAATCGAAAAAGGTCATCGAGCAGAGATCTAATCATATTTTATCTAATCATATGGAAATTAACACTAAAAGAACTGAGTTTGGCCCTGACTGGTTTGGCTCAGTGGATAGAGCGTCGGCCTGTGGACTCAGGGGTCCCAGGTTCGATTCTAGTCAAGGGCGTGTACTTTGGTTGCGGGCATATACCCAGTGGGGAGTGTGCAGGAGGCAGCTGATCGATGTTTCTAACTCTCTATCCCTCTCCCTTCCTCTCTGTAAAGAATCAATACAAAAAAACATATTTAAAGAATTGAGTTTGCTTCTGGGGAGAGAGAAATAAGACGGAGGAGTTGGGGATTCTGCTTTTTAAATAAATATCTGTAGAACTATTTGATCCCTGATTAAAATAAAAAACAAATCAACCAGCTCATTCAGCAAGGTGCAGGACAATTATGTACGAGAGGATCTTGTTTTGAAAAACATAAGTTTAAAAGGACATAAAAATAAACAGATACGCTGGAATCAGCTTAAGCAGAAAGTCTCTGTTCGTGTGAAGTGTAAAAGGAAACACTCCAGTTGCTCACCGGCCACCTCCAGGTGGCAGTGGAGGGCTGGGGGACTCTCATTTCTTTTAATTTTTTGAATTATATAAAGTAAAAAGTGGTGGGATTATGGGTATTTTATTTTTAAATAATTAACATTTTATGCATAGCATAAAACTATCTTAATGAGCAAATTGTACCTGTGTGCATGATGCTGTCCACAGGCAAAAGAATAGGAAGGGTTCACAACTCAAGACTCACACACTAAGTGTTGGCTGCAGCTCTTACCACGTCCCGGGAGAGGCATGCTTTCCTATGACTCTCCGGGCTTAAGAGGGAAGGAACAAACAAGGTAAACCATTTCCCTTTACAAAGTTAATAAAGCTTAACAGAATCTGGGCACTTACTAAAGCGCGAATGTAATATAAGATGTACTTGAGACATTAAAGGTGCCTTCGTTTATATAAAAGTCTGTGAAAATTTTAGAAAAAGAAATAGAACGGTATGTTGGGAAATCTTCCTTTTTAATTTTTAAAAAATTACGATTTTTAAAGCAAATTTGTCAACAGAATTTGTATTATTTTAACTGAACACTTGGTGGCAGCAAAGGCTGTAAAAGCTCACACTGGTCTGGAGCCCAGTGCTCATCAGCCAGCATGTCAGGCCAGGGAACCCTCCCGCCTCCTGGCCTCAGGCTGCAGACCTGAGGTTCATGATAGGGGCAAAGGCTGAGCCCTTTCTGGGTTGGTGGGCTCTGTTGCCATGGAGACCTCCATTCAGCAGCTGTGATGGAACCAACCTTTCCTGGCACCTGATGGATCTGCTACCCCACTGAAAATCTATTTTTCTGTTATCAATAGGCTGCATTGTTCTTGTCTCACTATCTTCCTCTCCCTACAGATTTATTTCCTAGAAAATAACTTATTGATGTTGAAACATAGTACCTAAAGATAGTCTGTGAACAAAATTAGTATGGTAATAATTCAGAGAATGCTATGAATGATTCCAATAAAATTACATTATTTCTGCCTCTAATCTCACTCAACATTTTAGTTGTTTCAAAAAATTCTATCACAATGTTCTGTTTATACAATAGTCCAAATTAAAAAAAACAGAAACTCATACAACTAGCTTAGAGAATTACACTGTATCTTCCCAATAGCACAGGAAACTGTCATTCAAATCCCAGTCCTAATCCAGTCCAGAGGCCTGTCACAGGCCATTCCAAAAGCTCTCACAAGTAGGGCCAGGATGCTGGAATGGCAGAATTTTCCAATAGAAGAAACAAATATTTAGGTTATAATTCATGCAAGATTTCTCAAACAACTAACTATATTATTTTCTACTTGGTCTCTAATTTCTCCCACCCCAAATCTAATCCCTTGATTCATTAAAAATGAGATTTCAAATATGGCAAAAATATCGACAACAGGTGAATATGGACAAATAGTATGAGGGAGCTCTTTGCCCTGTTCTTCTGCGGAATCCCACTGAGCACCTGGCTCTGGCCTGCATCCAGGGTGGCTCACACGGGCCCAGGCCAACCAGGCGTTCCACCGATGTCTTCTGATCTTAACAATGTTTGGAAACTCAACACAACCCTATAGTTTATTTGGATTTTCAACACTGACAAATTTTTAAAAAATTTAAGTACTTTTGTATCTGGAGGATTCTGGCAACAAAATTATTATGATTTTAAAAATAAAATTAATATGGCATCACTACTTACTCGATGAATGATACCGGCTGAATGAAGGTGTTTAATACCACAGAGCATCTGGTAAAGAAGATAGGACATTCTCTCATGGTCCAACTCCATATGAATAACCTGACATAAGTTAGCATCCATTAATTCCATAACTAAATACCTGAGGGGGAAAAAGATTAGCCATGTTCACATGAAAAGCATCAAAAATTCCTTTGTGGCTATTAAACCAGAATTTTTATGAAACAGTAATAACTTTCTATCTAACTCAATGTACTGGTTAAAGTAAAACACTAATTTGTTTTCTCTAAACATTTTATAAAGTATCTTGAAGCAAACATATAATGGACCTTTATAAAAGTTTTTTTCCAAAAAAACAAGATTAACAATGTTAACAATGTTAAAAATAAAACAATTTCTATATTATAGTAAATAGAATCTCAAACATCCAAATTCTCCTGTATCTTAAATTTTTTGCTACGGAATCATTCTTACCAGTCTAGAAGCCATGCTGTTATTTCTCTCATCTTAAGAAAACTTGATCCCCAAAGACGTAAAAGGAATATAGTCAATAAATAATATTGTAACAACTACATAGTGTGCCAGGTGGGTACTAGACTTACCAGGGTCATTCCTCATAAGGTATATAAATGTCTAATTCTATGTTATACACCTGAAACTAACATAATATTGTGTGTCATCTGTAACTGGGAATAATTTTTTAATAAAAATAATTTCACCCAACTTCCCCCAGCATCGACTGCCCCGATCTTTCTTCCCTTTGTAAGCAAACTCCCCAAAGGTGTCAATACCCACCATTTCCAATTCTTCTCCCGTTTTTTCTTATCCCACTTTGCTCAGGCTTTGGCCCTCATCTCTCTGCTGACACAGTCCTCCAGGCCCCACTGACTTCCCTGTTGCTAAGTCCCGGCTGCCAGTGCCCGCCTCCCCACCCCCAGCTTCTTACTTTTGGAGTGCTACTGCTCAGTCCTTGGCCTTCCTGTCTCTGCCACAGTCTTGGTGATCTTCTCTGCCCTCTGGTCTCAAGGTTTTTAAATACCATCTACAGACCATCAACTACAAATTCATACCTTCAACTCAGACCTCTATCCAGGCTCATTCACCCAACTTCCCACTTCACAGGTCCACTTGGGTGTCCAACAGACAACTCGAAGTCATGTCCCAAAATCAGCTCCTGATCCCACGCCACCTCTGACAGGTTCTCCCTGCAGCCATCCTCATCTCATGTGAGAGCACTTTCACCCTTCAGGTGATCAGGCAGAATGCCAGGTGTCACCCCCCACTCCCTTGCTCTCGCACCACACATCTTCTCTAAGAGCAAACACTGTGGTTCTACCTTCAGGACAGTTTCAGCCCCGATCTCACCCCATCCCCTCATCATTCCCCTCTGGTCTAAGTGAAGCACCATGATCTCTCACCTGACCTGGTACAATAACCTCCCAACTGGTCTTCTGGGTCCCCACACCTTATGGTGGATTCTCAACCCAGAAACCAGTTATTCTTTTAAAATGAAAGTCAGGTAAGCTCACTCCTCTGTTGAAAGTCTTACTGAACTGCCTTAGAATAAAAGGAAACCCTTACAATAGACTTCCTCTCTCCTCTGCTGTTTGAGCTCCAGCCACACTGGCCTCTTGCTGTTCTTGGACATACCATGCACACTCCCACTTCCACTCCTTTGTGCTGCCTGTTCCTTCCATTCAACTCAGTCTTCCCGCAGATACCTGCAAGTCTAACCTTCTCACCCCTTCAAGCCTTTCTTCAAACTTCACCAATCCAGGGAGGTCTTTCTCCAACCCCAACCACCCCACTGAAAACTGCAACCTGACTCCTAACCCCCAGCACTCCAGATCCCACACCCAGCTCCACTTCTTCCACAGCACTTGCCTGGTCCTAATGAATGACATCATCTCCTTATTTCTTACACTAGGGGCCCGGTGCACGAAATTCGTGCACTGGGTGTGTGTGTGTGTGGGGGGGGGGGAGTGTCCCTCAGCCCAGCCTGTCCCCTCTCACATACTGGGAGCCCTCAGGCGTTGACCCACATCACCCTCCAATCACAGGATCGGCCCCTTGCCCAGGCCTGACGCCTCTGACAGAGGTGTCAGGCCTGGGCAGGGGACCCTCATTTCCCCCCATCACTGGTTCTGCCCCCAGCCCAGGCCTGATGCCTCTGGCCCAGGCGTCAGGCCTGGGCAGGAGACCCCCAGACCCCTCCGATTGCTGGCTCTGCCCCTTGCCCAGGCCTGATGCCTCCGCCAGAGGCGTAGACCCCCATCACCCTCTGATCACCTGATCGGCCCCTTGCCCAGGCCTGTCGCCTCCACCAGAGGTGTCAGGCTTGGACAGGGGACCCCCATCTCCCCCCGATCACTGGCTCTGGCCCCCGCCCAGGCCTGAGGCCTCTGGCCCAGGAATCATGCCTGGGCAGGGGACCCCCATCTCCTTCTGATCGCTTGCTCCACCCCCCGCCCAAGCCTGACGCCTCTGACCCAGGCTTCAGGCCTGGGCAAGGGGACCATCATATCCCCCCAATCCCCGGCTCGGCCCCTTGACCAGGCCTGAGGCCTCCGGCAGAGGTGTCAGGCCTGGGCAGGGGACCCCCAGCTCCCCGCGGTTGCAGGCTCCGCCCCTGCCCAGGCCTAACGCCTCTGGCCTAGGCGTCCGGCCCAGGCAGCGGGGACCTGCAGCTGCAGTGGCCCGCGATCGTGGGCTCCGCTTTAGGCCCAGGCAAGGGACCCCTAGCTCCCGGGACTGCCATCTTCGACCGTGTCCAGCTCCTATCGCTGGCTCCACCCCTTCTTCCTGCTATCACTGGCCAGGGCAGCAAAGGCGCCTGATTCTCCGATCATGGCTGGGGGGCAGGGCAAAGGCGGCCCCAGGGACGCCTTTGCCCTGCCCCCCAGCTCTTAGCTCCCCCCTGGGTTTCCGATCACTGTCAGTGGCAGGGGGCTTCTTCCTGCTTTCCCTTTCGCCTCCCTGCATTGTGCCTACATATGCAAATTAACCGCCATCTTGTTGGCAGTTAACTGCCAATCTTAGTTGGCAGTTAACTGCCAATCATAGTTGGCAGTTAATTTGCATACAGCCCTGATTAGCCAATGAAAAGGGTATCGTCGTACGCCAATTACCATTTTTCTCTTTTATTAGTGTAGATTGATTATCTCTCTTCCCAGGCTTTCCTGCAAGCTCTAGGAAGGAGGATGCTCGCCAGCAATTCTTAAGTAATAGAAGGGATGTTTGTTTTGGTCACTAAGGTACGCCAAGTCCAAGAGAGTGCTGAGCACAGGGCTAGCCATCACGTATTTGTTGAATGAATGAATACAATACATTAAGGATAAAGTTGGATATTATATCTCAATAAATTGATAAATTAATATTTCATTTCATTGTTAGTAAGAGAATTCTATTTCAGATTTTGGGAACACACAATATCTAATGACTTAACCATTTCAAATAATAATTGTAAACACCTGAACCTTATAATCCTGGCTTTCAGGGGACTGTAGAAAATGTTTTCTATTTCAGTAAAGCAAATTACTGGCATTAATGATCACTGTCTGCTCTGAAGAATTATTTCCAGTCATTTCTTATCTGTTACAGAGATGATAATTATCTAAGTATAAAAATAGTTGAATATTATTATCCATTTTCTTAATATTTCTCTTCCACAGAGAAAAGTGGCTAAGATATCATTAAAAATGTATTGTCATCCTAAGTAAAAAAAAAAAAAAAAAAATAGCAGTTACTTTCCTAAGTAAAAAACAAAACAAAACAGTTACTTTCTTTTCTAAATATTCAGTCTTTGATGCATAGTACATTATTGAATAAAAATGATACTTACACATCTTGAAATTCTTCTAGAGTTTTTTGTGGTGTAAACACATTTAACAAACTAATTATCTGAAAAGAGAAAATTATTTGAACCTCAGAATTACAGATGACTCTAAAAATTAAGTTTAACATTAACATATCAAAAATGGGGGAAAAATCACAGCAGAGCTCAGTATTTATTATTGTTATTGTTTTTACCAAAAACATATTACATAGTATTTGAAAAAAGTTAAATGATTAGGATTCTTACCTTGAAAATAAGACATACTTTTCATAATGTCACTTTTGTGTGTTCCTCGTAATTTATTATTAAAGAATTCTAACATTTAATGTCTTTCTAACTCTGAACATAAAAAAGTAGAAATGGGGGAAAAGAAACCCACACTAAATAAAGCAATATGTTAACTCTGAAAACTTAAATTTTATGTAGAAATTTCTAAAAAAGTTTTAAAATATGAAGGCTAAGCTTGCATTTTTGGTATGATAAAGATGAAACGCCTCATAGGATTATCTATTTATTTAAAGAGAGTTCTAGAATGGACCCCACTGTAGGCTTTGGTCTTGCAGTCTAAGGCTGCTTGAGCATCAAACACACATCCTCAATCATTTCAAATGACTGAGGGAAAGAGAAATGATTCAGTATATAGACAGAACTGGGGTGGCTGGCTAGCCAAGGAAAAAATAAAACTGGATCAACACTTCAATCTTTATTTATATCAAGATAAACTTGGAATGGAACAAATATTTAAATCTAAAACATGAAACCATAAAACATTAAAATATGGATAAACATTTATATAATCCTGGTGTAGAAAAGCCTTTCTAAGCATGACAGAAAACCGAGGAGATTTTATTCCATTAAAACCAAACCCAAAATCAACCCAACAAAAATAAAACCAGTAGAAACAACCTAAATAAGGCCAAGGGGAAAAGAAGTGAGGTTGATAGCTCTAACACACAAAAGATCTTTTGTAAATGCATAAGGAAGAGACCAATAGTTCAAGAGAAAAATAGACCAAGGCCATAGAATACAAATTCTCAAGAAATAAAAATAAATGGCTAATAGAGATATGGAAAGAAATTCAACCTCATAAATAATATTTCATTTGTCATCTGTCAGACTGGTAAAGTAAAACACAGGCTCAACAGCAGGGGTCCTCAAACTACGGCCCGCGGGCCACATGCAAATGCAAATATTGTTATTTGTTCCCGTTTTGTTTTTTTACTTCAAAATAAGATATGTGCAGTGTGCATAGGAATTTGTTCATAGGTTTTTTTTAAACTATAGTCCGGCCCTCCAACGGTCTGAGGGACAGTGAACTGGTCCCCTGTTTAAAAAGTTTGAGGACCCCTGCTCAACAGTATGTAGTGCAGGGGAATTTTGAAACAGAGGCATTATCAGATACTCTTAATGAAAGCATAAAACTGACAGTCTTCCTTGAGGTCAATTTGTCAGAATGTATTAAAGCCAGAAGTGTGCAGACTCTTTGACCCAACAATCTTGGCCAAAAAATTCAGCTGGACAATGTGTACAGATGCATGTAGAAGGATGTTCACTGCAGTACTGTTTATAATAGGGAAAAACTGGAGACCACCTAAGTATTCAATAATAGGTGACTGGTCAATAAATTACTGTGCATCTGTACTATGCAGCTATTTTAAAAATGGATTATATCCATGTTCCTAATGTGTATGAAATCTAGCAACATTCCATGAGGGCAAAAGCAGGATGCATAACACAGCTGATCTTAAGTGTGTGTGTGTATGCTCACAAATGCATGAGGGTGCTCACCAAAATGTTAATGACAGTGATCTGTGGGTGGTGATCAAGGACTTTTGCTTTCTTGTTTACATTGTTTGAATTTTAAAAAATAATAACCATACTTTTATATAACCTGAAAACAATTTTTTAAAGTAAATAAGTAAAATAAAGCATGTATCGAAAAAATTAAAAACAAACTCAAAGCACAGACTCAGAAGAAACGCTATCTTAGCTGTGCATGCCAGAAAGACCCACCATACATGTTCAAGCAAAGGCAGCCATAGAGAGTTAAGTGTCACCTTAATCACCACCTCCTAGTCCTAACAAAAAGAGGTCACATGGGGGCAGCTCCAAGGCTCTTCCAGACTTAACATTTGATGGTTTTCTAATGTGGTAAGGTTATAAAAGAATGCTCAGACACCAGTAATGGAATATAAAGATTTTCTAGAGATACCTTTTCTCCTTAAAATTTACAGTGCTTTGATTTCTGTGGCGATGCCAAGCACAGCTATCATAAATATAACATCATCTAATAACATTTATTTAAAACTGAAATGTCTGTATTATAAGGTAAAAAGTTACTTATAGAATGAAGTTTTTCTTAAAAATATTTAGCTGTTTCTCAGTTTGCTGGGTGTGTACTGACACCACCTTACAGAGCAGGGTTAACTGACATTCCTATCCCTGCTGAATGACCGAAGTTCCTATGGACCATGATGCCTCTTGCTGATTTCAATTTCCCAAATGTCGAGAAGAATTTTATCAATAAAATATAACCATTTAAATAGTTATTTTAATCATTAGGTTACCCTAGGTCTGAACTCAGTGCAACCCACAAGATTATCATGTCACTGACAACGTTCAAATATACTGAGGAAACAGAGACATAACTCACATTTTTATGATTGACACATTTCAGGAGCACGAGTTCACGATAAGCTCTCTTTGCGTGGGTTTGATTTTGAAAAGGCCGGCTTAGTTTCTTGACTGCAACATTTATCCCAAGAACTGTATCAAAAGCAGCGCTAAAATTAGGAAATAGAATAAATGCTATAATAAGCAACCTATTAGAGTGATTTTGGGAAATATGCAATGCAGAATGTACAAAGTACAATCCTTTTAAATGAGTAACAAACAAGGGAAAACCTTCCTGCTTGTTTCCACCTGAGGTACTTGTACCCCTGCAGAGCCAGGGGAGCTGGCTGAGGTGCAGGATGGACGGACTCCTCTGCAGAGGTGCGGACACAGCCACTGCAGGTAGGATGGGGTTTAGCAATCCCGGACATGTTGACTTATTATATTAGTTGAGATTATTATATCCAGAACCAAGTAATTTAATATAGAGCATGTAACACAGGTGAAGAAATGAAATCTTCAGTTTAAATATGCCAGTAAGTTGGGGGAAAAGTCACTGGTTATCACAGGATAAAATGTAAGTATATTTTGGAGTAACACAGGGGAGGAAATAGTTGAGCTCATGGAAGAATATCATAAATCTAATTTTTGATTGAGTGTGTTTTTCCCAGACAAAAGAATCTAAAAAGAAAACAGAAGCCAAAATCTCAGCTCATGGTAAATCCCCAAGATACAAAACCCTAATGTAAACAATTACAATGTATAAAATTCCACTAGAAATATCACATCATACTAGGGAGTAAGAATAGAATCTTCCAGAGCCTGTGTTTCCAGCATCTCAAGTTCCTAGTTGAAATGTATGGTTCATTTTCTTCCAGAAAATAGACAGAAAAAACTGAGTAGCCTGGTTGCACATTCTGAACTAATTTCAAACAAGTACGAATAGTACCATTCATGTTATTATCCTTCGGCCTCCCATCAGGGGCTCATCGCTGCTAAAGACCACCTGGAAACCCAGGCACTGCTTAAAACACTGTTTCTGCTCCTTTATCCTATTCAGTTTATAACATGGCTTACACTCATTCACTCCTATGAATAATGTTTTCTGCCAAACAACCCTAACTTAATTCAACCTGTTTTTAAATTGAAGGCTGTTGATGACAGCATTTGATTAAGAATGATTAGAATCTTCATGTCACTTTGGAATTTAAATCTAATCCTGTTCACATTATGTGTACATGTTTACACATATGTAAATTCACGTGTTCATATGTAAATGCACCATTAATGTAAATTATAAAATGTTAAAGAGAAATCTATTTGTGAAATGAATCATTAGTTAATGTGCTACTATATACATGTGTATTTGTACCTATGTATATTTCTGTCTAGGAATGTGAAAAACAAACATCTTTTTTGGCCTCAACAATTTTTGTCCAAAATGAGCCAAATAGACCAATTCTGAGCATCTCAGCACACACATACTTCCCCCCTCATGGTTCCCACTCTAGGAGTGACTACCTTCCTGGTTTTACTTCTTGCAATTACTTTTCAACTCCAAAGAACATACTTTTATTACTATTTCCTCATTTATCAACTTTAGAAATTATCTATTCACTCCCCATTATAAAAGCTGAGAATTTTGCCCTGGCCAGCTTGCCTCAGCGGATAGAGTGTCAGCCTGCGGACTGAAGGGTCCCAGGTTCGATTCCGGCCAAGGGTGCGTGCCTGGGTTGCGGGCTCGATCCCCAGTGGGGGGGGGGGGGGGGGGGCGGGGAGTGCAGGAGGCAGCTGATCAATGATTCTCTCTCATCATTGATATTTCTATCTCTCTTTCTCCCTTCCTCTCTGAAATAAATAAATAAATATATTTAGAAAAAAACAAAAAACTGAGAATTTAGTCACTTATTGGAAACCTCAAATCCTCCCAGTTTTTTGCTCTCGTGTTAACTTTCCCTTGATTACCCATGTAACTTTAAATAACATGTCCACACTTCTGCTCCATCAACTTCCGAAGGCCCCTCTTCACTCCCTGGTAAGTAAAATGAGATTATTATATTCGTGTCCTTTTCCCTCCAGCTCTCTCCTCTCTTCCCTCCAAACGTCTGTCTTACGCGGCAAAGTCTGATAACACATCTCTATGATTTCTACAACTAAGTCTTCTGTGTTTCTTACTTGGGATGTGACTAGAAGTTGAAAATCAAGCCAGAGTATATGCATATAAGTATTACTGACTGCAGAGCTGGGATTACATTTCTTTTCTAAAGAGCACATGACTTGCTGCTCGTCATAAAAGCGTGAGATTGTTTCCAGCATCGAGGTCAAACGGATCTCTTTTCTTATATTCCATCAATTGCTCAAACATCATGTCCTTTTAAATGTGTTTTATACTTAGATCATGAACTTTTCTACTCTAAGTTTCTAATACATGTGTTTTTTCCTTATTAAGAAAGAAAAAACATACCTTTTATAGCCTATTACCAGTACTTCCTACCTTATTACTCACATTATCTGTTGTTTGGAATCTATTCCATTCTTTCTGAAGACATTTTCTTGGAGTTTCTTTCAAGGTCTGCTGCACAGCTATCCCCCTGGGACTTCTCCATGACCTCCACTGCTTCTTGTGTTACACGTGTGTTCTCTTTCTTAGAGAACATCCTCAAGAAATTTCCTCAGGAAACGTGTATGGGAGATAATCTTCCTCTGCCCTTATCCTTGATAGCTTGTCTTCTAAAACCAAAATCAATTTTCTCTGGGAACTCCCCTGATTTCCAACGTTAAATGCTGTTGGAGACAAGACTTATGCCTGTCTGTTATCATTCCTTTGCTTCCTTTTTTGTTCCTCAACTCAATGATTTATCACAAAGAGGATGTTTTGTCAGCATTCCTAAAGCGCCCCACACCTCCTACTAATCACTGTCCCTCCTGCCCCCCTAACTGCTTTGACTTTTATGATCATCACTTCTTGCTTTTACCAGTTCAACATGCATCTTTGAGCCCCACCCCATGGTTTATTTCTGCCTGGATTTTGAAATCATCTGTGTCTGACTTCTTTCACTCAACGTTGTATTTGTGAGATTCATCCACTGCTGCTTTGCACAGCTATAATTCATTGTGTCATTGCTGTATATCCCTTTACATGACTATATGACACACTGCTGCTGTTTTCAGTTTGCAAGGAATTACAAAAAAACAGTCATAAACATTCATACACGGCTCTGGGCCCCTATGCATACATTTCTGATGAGTAGACAGCTAACAGTGGGACTGCATATATTTTATTTTAGTAGATAACACCAAGCTATTTTTCAAAGTGGTTCGTTCTACCAGTGTCTAGGCATTTCATTATTATTTTTCTGTATATTGATCCTGTGTCCTACAATGGAGCTAATCCCAAGAGCTCTTTAGAAGCAGTTTGCTCTGGCTGGTGAGAAGAGGGTCGGAAAGATTTGACTCTTGAGAAGGACTAGATGTGACATTGCTACCTTTAAGATGGTCACGTGAGAAGGAATGTGGGGGTCTCTAGGAGCAGAGTGGCCCCTGGCTGACAGACAGCAAGGGAATGGGGGCCTTAGGCCTGCAGCTGCCACAAACTGGGTTCTGCCAATAACCTGAAAGTGCCTGGAAGCAGACCCTTCCCGAGAGCCTGCAGATTACAGCCCAGGCCAGCCGACATGTTGTTCAGCTGTGTAATGCTGAGCAGAGAACCTGGGCAAGCCCATACAGATTTCTGATCTATAGACTAATGAGATTATCAGTGGGTGTTGTTTTAAACCACAAGTTTGTGGTAATTTGTTATGTAGCAATAGCAAACTAATACATCTGCTCTTATGTACTTTTCTACCCTTTTCTCTCTCCAGGCTTTACTCTATTTTTTTCTCACCTACTTTCCAGACCACTAATTCTCTCTTCCGTTATGTCTAATATGCTGTTATGCCTAACCATTAACTTCATAATTCGATTACTATATCTTACAGTTCTAGAATTTCTATTAAGTTTTTTTAAGTTTTCAGTTTCCCACCAAAATTTTTTCATCTTACCTTTTACCATCCTGAACATAACATCATCCCCCCCCCGCCCCCCCCCCCCCCCCCCCCGTGGATCTGGTTCTTTTCTCTGTGCTGTTGTCTAATCTCCTTGTCTGACTAGTTGTCTTTGTGTGCTGAAGCTCGCACTTAGGAAACTGTTTGCTAGATATAATTTGATATGCAGTATGATGCCATCTTCCTCCAGAGAGAATTTACATTTACTTCCGCTGGGTACCTGAGGGCACTTAGCAATTGGAGGTCACCTCAAGTTCAAGTTCACAAGTGAGATGATCTGAAGCTGAGTGGGTATCCGCAAGTGCCTCTTTCTCTCTGGTTCATTCTTATTTCAAGGATGCAGCCCTTTACTGGTCCCAACTCAAAGCAAAGGAAGTTCACGGCACCCCTTTAGAGGACCCCACACTCAAATCCTGTCCCCACGCCACACAGACAGTCCAAAGCACTACTCAGTCTCTCAGCTGCCCACGGCCACATTTTCAAATGCCCTCAAGGGAAAGACAGCCCCAAATCCTGGCTCCCCTCTTTAGACTTCTGTCCTTCCACAAATCCTGGCCTCATCATTCTTCACTCACCTACACACTCTCTAGGGCAAATGCTGAACACTGGGGTTGGAGTGAGTATGTTGAGAGCCAACTGACACAACTGTTTCAGAGATGGACTTGTAATTAACACCCCTATTTCCAGCACCCCCTTCGTCTTCATTCTCTGTATCTGTCATCACTATACCCACAGTCTCTTTGGTGCTCTACTACAGACAGGTTCTCTTCCTTGTTGCAAATGTCCCACCCACTTATTCTCTCGTCCTCTGCTCTGTTTTATCTGCATCAAGTTTCCAATTACTTTTCATATTTCAGAAACTTGTTAAGGGCTTTCATCCACCGATTACTGTCCTCTTGTTCTCTTTGTTTAGGTGTGTAATCCACTATCTTAAATCAGAAGTTCCAAACCACTCATTTTAGGGGTGAAATTATTAAGGCCCCAAAGGACACATTATTGACCGAGGTCACCAAAAACTACCACTATGAGGATCAGACTAGATTTAGAGCTCAAGTCTCTTGAATCACAGCCTTTCTATGCCTTATACCATCCATCTTCTTTATCACAGAAATTCTATTATTGTTTTTATTTATATTAATTTATATTGTTTAAATTCTATTATAGACATCGTTTTTATTTATATTAATACAGAGAAAATAAAACAGGGTAATAAAAGGGCAACATTCCTGCTTGTACAGAACTAGAAGCAGCAAAAAAAAAAAAAAAAAAAAAAAAAGCTCTATCAACCACTCCATATTAACATTTTAAATGCTACCAGATCTAAGATTAAACACTTTTTTAAAAAGTTCAATACATCCAGCCAGTGTGGCTTAGTGGTTGAGTGTAGACCCATGAACCAAAAGGTTGCTGGTTTGATCCCCAATCAGGGCACGTGCCCGGGTTGACGGCTTGATCCCTGATAGGGGGTGTGCAGGAGGCAACCAATTGACGTTTCTCTCTCTTTGATGTTTCTATCTCTCTATTCTTCTCCCTTCTTCTCTAAAATCAATAAAAATGTATATAAAAAATGTTCAATACTTCACAGGATTATTTTCTAAAATAAATAATCTTTATTATTTTGGTTGAACAACTTGAGATTTTAGAAGACAAATGAAAAACTGAATATATATGAAAGAAATGTACACACATTTTCCCCACTAGAGCTACAAAGTCTTGAAATTACTTAATTTTAATTTTACTGTATAGCTTGCTGATATTTATGAGTACTTGAAAATGATAAACATTTTAAAACTTATTTTCTAGTTAATTTTACTAACATTTTAATGAACAACAGAAACAATAAGTCAAAGACAATTACAAAAACAATTCAAAATTAGGACTGAAATACTTTATTCTAATTCCAGCTCTTCCACTCAATCCTGTACTGGTATCTGTACTTTGGCTTACTTGAACACTGTCCCTAAGACTTTATAAAGCTTTGGTTTAAATAGATGATTAACAAGTTTTGTAAACAAGTATTATTGTTACTACTAGAGGCCTGGTGCATGAAGTTTGTGCACTGGAGGAGGGTGTCCCTCAGCCCAGCCTGCACCCTCTCCAATCTGGGACCCCTTGGAGGATGTCTGACTGCCGGTTGTGGGATCGGGCCTAAACCAGCAGTCGGATATCCCTCTCACAATCCGGGACTGCTGGCTCCCAACCGCTTGCCTGCCTCCCTTCCTGATTTCCCCTAACCACTTCTGCCTGCCAGCCTGATCACCCCCTAACCCAGGGGTGGGCAAACTTTTTGACTCGAGGGCCACAATGGGTTCTTAAACTGGACCGGAGGGCTGGAACAAAAGCATGGATGGAGTGTTTGTGTGAACTAATATAAATTCAAAGTAAACATCATTACATAAAAGGGTACAGTCTTTTTTTTCAATAGTTTTATTCATTTCAAACGGGTTGGATCTGGCCCGCGGGCCGTAGTTTGCCCACGGCTGCCCTAACCACTCCCTGACAGCCTGATTGATGCCTAACTGCTCCCCTGCTGGCCCAATTGCCCCCAACTGCCCTCCCCTGCTGACCTGGTCACCCCTAACTGCCCTCCCCTGCAGGCCTGGTCCCCCCCAACTGCCCTCCCCTGCTGGCCTGGTCCCCCCCAACTGCCCTCCCCTGCAGGTCTGGTCCCCCCCAACTGCCCTCCCCTGCTGGCCTGGTCGCCCCTAAATGCCCTCCTATGCAGGCCTGGTCGCCCCCAACTGCCCTCCCCTGCTGGCTTGGTCACCCCCAACTGCCCTCCCCTGTCAGCCATCTTTGACCACATGGGGCAGTCATCTTGTGCAAAGGTGTGACCGTCAATTTGCATATTACCTATTTATTATATAGGATATTCCTCAAAAATGTAAAAATACACTTGTCCCCTGTATTACTTTCCTATTGCTGCTGTAACAGATTACCACAAATGTATTGGTTTAAAACACACATTATCTTACAGCCCTGGAGTGTAAGTGTGTGCGTGTGTGTTGGGGGGTGGGGGGAGGTGCGCATGCATGTACACACCTCAGTCAAGCATTTGGTTCAATCCAAGAGGAAATTCTATTCCAAGTGTGAGCTGAGATCACCTGGGGGACATTTTATAGATGACATAAGTCTTGAAAGACCGGGGACAGTATCTCAATAGACCCAGGGGGTTCAGAGAAGAATCCACCAAGGAGACACAGTAGGACACAGGAAAAACCTGCCATATCTTCAGGGAAGGAATCACTAAAGAGAAAAGGTTATCTGAAAGTTAAGGCTTGATGACAGGGACACTCAGGCCTTTATGTCACTGATGGGGAAGAAAGGGGTTTGGCTGGCACCAGTGGAGTTTCTTACTCTATCCAAACAGCAGGATGAGGTAATATAGACCTTCTTGCACCATGTACAAAATACTTTTCTTACTGGAAACTTAGCACATAATGCTAATATCCAAGATGCTGTGCAAAACAGAGCCAGGACAAAATCCTCAGAAGACATGTGTGGGGAAGTATCATGGGAAGGGTTTCTCTCCTGTCAACCCAAGGACTACCAGTCCCAGCACTACCACTGCTGCAGCTCAGCAGGCCGACAAAGTCTCAAGCCCAGAAGGCAGACAAGGAGCAGTCACCCAGCTCCCCACAGCCAGCACAGGCTCTGGGAAAAAGGAGCAATAAAGTAATTAATCATGGAGACCAGGTCTCTAACCATCTACGACCAACTTCTGTGATGGCATTTCATCAAAAGACCAAAAGATGAAACATCCCAGGAGTCTAAGAATAGTTTTCATAATTGTACAAACATCTCTAAAAGGAAATATCAATAATCTGAATCAAGTGAACTAACTAGCCTCTTTTCCACGTATCCAGTAAAAATAAACCAAGCAAAAACATTTTAATTTGGTAATGAGTAACTGGCTTGGGTTACAAAGTTAACTACTGACATCAATGACTTAGCTGTGCGTGGGTTCATGAAGGACTATCCTAATCAATTCAAAGTAATAACTTCTTTCTTGAGCAGAAAAGAGCAAAACATACTTTTTGACCTTTCCTTAGAATCAAAACTCAGGCTATGAACATGCAGATTTCCAAAAGATGATATTTAGAATGGTATAAAAATTTTAATCTCTACATATTTCTTTCTTCCTACCTTTCTGAATGTGAAAGTTGCTCCTACAAATACTAAAAAATTGTCATAAAATCATTTAAATAAAAATATTAAGAGTTAAGTGAAATTACTATTAAGATTCTGTCAATGTCTATATAACAAGCTACAATAAGAAAATTACAACGTATTTTATGCATAATATAACAAAAATATCATTATATGTAATACAATAGTATTAGGAGTTAAGTATCCATTAAAATGACAAATATCCTTAGTTTAAGGCACCTTCCAGGTTACTTTTATTAAAAATAATTTTTAAGGAGCTAAGATTCACATAGACATAAAATTAAGCATTTTAAAGTACATTCACAATGTTGTCCAATCACCATGTCTATGTAATTTCAAAAGATGTTCATCGCCCCAAAAGAAAACCCCATGCCCATGAAGCAGTTGCTACCCATTCCTCCTTCCCCCTTGCCCGTTAACTACCAAACTGTGTCTGTCTCTATGGATTTACCTACTTTGGATATTTCACATAAATAGATTCAAATGCTACCTTTTGTGTCTGCTTCTTTCACTTAGCATGTTTTTTTAGGATCGCCCATTTGTAGCATGCACCAGTGCTTCATTCCTCTTTATAAATAACATTCCATGTATGTATATTACATAATTTCTGTATCCATTCATTCATTGGAGAACATTTGAGCTAGTTCCACCTTTTGGCTATTGCAAATAGTGCTGCTATAAACATTTGTGTACAAGTCTTCGTTTGAACATGTTTTTAGTTCTTTTGGGTATTTATCTAGGACCGTGGTCGGCAAACCGCGGCTCGCCGAGCCACATGCGGCTCTTTGGCCCCTTCAGTGTGGCCACGAAGTTTCAATCGCACTGTATGTGCGCGCCTGCACGTGGTATTTTGTGGAAGAGCCACACTCAAGGGGCCACAGTTTGCCGACCACTGATCTAGGAGTATCTGATGGGTCATATGGTAATCCTATGTTTAATCCACTGAAGAACCTCAAAACGTTTCCATAAGGGGCTGCACCATTTTACGTTCTCACCAGCAATGTACAGGGTGCCAATTTCTTCATGTCCTTGTCAACATTTATTACTTTTGGTTTTGATTATGGTCATCCCAGTGGGTGTGAGGTGGTATCTCATGTGGTTTTGATTTACATTTCCCAAATGACTAATGCTGAGCATCATTTCAGGTGCTTATTGATCATTTGTGTATCTTTTTTGGAGAAAGGTCTATTCAAATTCTTTGCCTATTTTTTTGAAATTGTATTTTTTGTTGTTGTTGAGTAGTAAAAGTTCTGTATGTATTCTGGATACTAGACTCTTATCAGATATATTACTTGCAAATAGTCTCCCATTTCATAGGTTGTTTTTTTCTTTCACTCTTCTGATAGTATCCTTTGATGCACAATTTGATGAAGGCAATTTTTTTTCACTTTATTGCCCATACTTTTGGTGTCATTTCTAAGGATTCAAAGACATGAAGTTTTCCCCATATGCTTTCTTCTAAGAACTTTATGGTTTTAGCTCTTATATTTAGGTCACTGACCCATTTTTTAAAAATACGTATTTTTTTTATTTATTTCAGAGAGGAAGGGAGAGGGAGAGAAAGAAACATCAACGATTACTCGGCCAGCATGGCTCAGTGATATATTTTTCTCTCTCTCTTCCCTCCCCCCCTTCTTCTCTAAAATAAATTTTAAAAATATATAAACTTTTAAAAAACACATCAATGATGAGAGAGAATCATTGATCGGCTGCCTTCTGCAGGCCCCACACGAGGATTAGGGTATTGAGCCTGCAACCCAGGCATGTGCCCTGACTGGAATCCTCCTGGCTCATAAGTTGACACTCACCTACTGAGCCATGCCAGCCGGGCATCACTGACCCATTCAGAGTTACCCTAACACAATGTGAGGTAAGAGACCAGCTTCATTCTTTTGCATGTGGATATTCAGTTGTGCCAACACTATTTCTTGAAGAGACTGTTCTTTCCCCAATGAATAATCTCAGGACCCTTTTTAAAAATTGGGTCATAGAAGTATGAGTTTATTTAAAATGTTTTTATAAATTCATTAACTTCCCATCCTATAATTCTATCACTGCTTTTACCAGAGAAGATTTAGTTTATAATGGCATATTAAAACTCTTGTTTCAAAACTAGAATTTTTAAATAAGAAATACATATCCATAATGAACATATATAATTTCATTATTAAACATTCTTTTAAAAATAAAAATGAGAAGCAGCATATGTAAACTGAAAATCAAAACCAATCTCTGCAAAATAGTATTTTGTAAAGTAGCATGTGATTTTGTTATTGAAGTCATATGTAATGAAATCATTAATTTTAACTGCCTACCCTTTATACAGCCTTCTGTTTTACAATTAATTACGAAGTTCTAGTCAGCCTCTTAATATAGGTATCACATTAAATGTCCTTGATATCAGTCTTGCGGAATTACCTGTGTCAAATTACGGTCCAATTCCAAATAAGACATGGATTTTATAACAAAAGAATGCTTTATTGCCTGGCCGGGGTGGCTCAGTGGTTGAGCTTTGACCCATAAACCAAGAGGTCATCAGTTCAATTCCTGGTCAGGGCACATGCCCGGGTTGTGGGCTTGATCCCCAATAGGAGGCATGCAGGAGGCAGCCAATCGTTTCTATCTCTATCCCTCTCTCTAAAAATCAATAAACACATATTCAAAAGAAAATAAGGTTTTATCGTCTAGAAATTTCTATTAACATCAAAGTGTCCAATAGGAGCCATCCATTGACTTTATAACTTCTCCTCACACACTGGATTTAAGTACCAGTATAGCGTGTTATCACCATTACTTTAGATACAAGTTGGGCATTCCTTCCAAACCGCCTCTTCTCCCACATCAGTTTGACCAGGAAGCTCTGAACTGCCTGCCATCTCCTCTTAGCTTGCAGGGCCTCCAGCCACCTGGTCCAAAGAAAAGAACTGACTTCCTTGATTATGTCTGTACAATAGAGAATTAGTTTCAAATACTGGTGAAGATTCTCTAAACCAGTGGTTCTCAACCTTCCTAATGCCGCGACCCTTTAATACAGTTCCTTATGTTGTGGCCCAACCATAAAATTATTTTTGTTGCTACTTCATAACTGTAATTTTGCTACTGTTATGAATCGTAATGTAAATATCTGATATGCAGGATGTATTTAGGCGACCCCTGTGAAAGGGTCGTTCGACCCCCAAAGGGGTCGCAACCCACAGGTTGAGAACCTCTGCTCTAAACCCTAAACTTCTAAGGAAAACAAACTCCCCTATCACAATATCAAAGAGTTCTCTTTCTCTTGAACCCCCTGATACCAGCAAACACTGGGAGCTTAGCTTCATCACAGTTTCTTTCAGATGCAAAGACAATTTTGTTTTTACTGACCAAAAAAAGAAAAAAAAAGTTTAGCCCAGGAAACTAAGGGATAAGAAGTTTGGGAAGTGCTGATAACGGTAATCTAGAAAACATGTGAAAAACTTTACCTTGAGCTGGCCAGTGATGTCGCAGCAGCTGACTGTCTTACCATGCAAGAGACTAAGGTTCAGGGTCAGACCAACGGTTCTGACGTCCTGGGCTGGACGCACAGTTGAAGTGAGACACCAAGGAAGAGATGGCCAGCCCAACCCCTCACACAGCATCCCTTCCTGGTTAATCCATGAGATGATAATGACACTGACTGGCCTCATCCTGCCAATGAAGGGCAAAGCACTGCAATGATGGCGCCTAGAAATGAATAGGAGTGAATGGGAATAAAAGGGGGAGGGGGAAAGGTGGCCAGGATGAAGAAATGAATAAAACTCCAAATTTCTGTTACAACTCACTGTCATACCTATTACTCTAATATCATAATGACAGGGGAATGGAAAAGAAAAAAAAAAAAGAAAGAGAAAAACCTGCTACCTATTTAACTTATGCAGCATTCTAAGAATTTGGGTTTTTTATCCTACAATCTGACTACATATAAATAGAGCAAGAGGGAAATTCAGTTTAGCTCATAAACCTATAGCAAAGAAAATAGTATTTTCATCATCAGCATTTCTAAAATCTGATGATTTAGTTTTATTTCATTTTTATTACAAAAACAACTCAATCCATTCTATTGAAATAGACTGTACTTACCAAACAATTCCTTGGGCTCCCGAGCCAATCGGTTTCAACTGCTGGTAACGCTTTAGGACGGTGAAAGTTGAGTCTGCCACTTGCACACTGTAAAACTGACTATCACATTTACTGTCACTCATGGT
Source organism: Myotis daubentonii (assembly GCF_963259705.1). Lineage (NCBI taxonomy): Eukaryota > Metazoa > Chordata > Mammalia > Chiroptera > Vespertilionidae > Myotis > Myotis daubentonii. The sequence continues at coordinate 5,408,132 of NC_081844.1, read as the reverse complement.
GTAGTGTCATGTAATATTCCAAAGGCTGTAGTCGTCAGATTCCTTAAAAGAAACACAATGAATATGCATTGTTACTGAAATTACATACATAGTGTTTCAAGTTTATCGGTATACAAGACAATGTGGCTGTATGCTCATAAACTCAATTTGAACAAGTTCTAAACTTAAGCAACACGTGAAATATGAAATGATATGAGACTATTATGAAAGGAAGACAATTTGAGGCCTGCATGACCACATTTTACATGCCTGGAGTAGAAAATAACCTCCTTTGGAGAAAAGAAATTGTGCATTTTTTTCTAGCCATGAACAGATTATGTCACTACATGATTCTCATTAGTTTGCTTCCTGTGGGACCAGCTTACAGAAAGCTGTCTCCCCCAGAGAACGCTGTATTTCAGATAATCACGTCCACAATTCCTGCAGAGAAACAAAAGGACCAGTCTTCCTTTAAGTCCACAAATGCAGGTTAAAGTGATGAGCCAGAAAGCAAGTCCTATGTCAAAGTGAGGGAAAAGCGGGGCGTTAAAGAACGGGCTGGCAGAGGCCTGGTGACGCGGGTGTGGTCCTGCCTGGTGCGCGTGGTCCTGGAGCCAGCCGTGTCCCTGCACCCATCACTGACGGGTAATCAATGACGTGGAAGCCATGATGCTCATTCATGAGGTCTGAGTATGAGCCGGCAGCGTGGAGCAGCCTCCCCAGCTCTGGGCGGAGGCTGAGGCGCCCACCTGCAGGAGCCCACATAACTGTACGGAAAACAAGCGCACAGAAAACCGCCAGGCGGCCACACTTAGCTACGCGGTTCCCTGGCTCTTGTTTGACGATGTTTACTGAACGTCAGCAAGATATTTAAGTTTGTCTTTAAAAAAAAAAATAAGTCAACTTTTAATCATAGAGGTATAAACATTTTATACTGTTTAAAAACACAGAATTTAAATTTAGTCTACACCACCAGCAAATTCCTGCCTGTTCGTTCTATATCTAATATTTAATGTCTATCCACTGAGTTTTTTGGAGTGATGATTTGTATTTCAACACAATGATGTCTAGGATTTCCATTAAACATGGAAATGTATTGATTACTAACAAACCTAAACAAAAAATTTAAATCAAATGAATAGTTTCTCCAACTGACCATTGCTTCATGTTTTGTACTGTTTCCAGGGCAGGGGCTGAGGCACACTGTCAGTACCACCAGCCATTGCGACTGGGAGCCATGTACCCCTCCAAGGTGTGCCTCGGGAGGCCAGCACTGCAAGACATGAACTATCACACTGCTCATGACGCCACGCAGGACGGCCAGCCCCGTGTTACACGGTGCTAAAGTGTACACGCTGCTGAGGAGGGTGCCCAATGCCGAGGCGAGGACAGGTCTGCCGTGCTCATCCTGGCATCCCACACTCACAGGACAGGAGGAGAGGGAGAGTCTGGCCCCTGGGAGAACGGAGTCATTCAATAGACTTTGTTGATCTAACCCTTAATACAGCATCTAATGATTTCCTCACAATGCTTCTCCATTTTACTAACATCTGAAAGAATATCCTTTTCTAAAGATTGATTTGTAGACAATTGTACTCAACATCTTTGGGGTGCCTTTTACAAGAAAGTGACAACAAATCATGTAGGAGATACAGCAGCAACTAGGAACCAGTCTTGAAGCAGCATGTGGTTCACAATTTGGGGAAGAAGTGTGAGGAATGTACCCATTATCTCTACTGTAATGCAAGTTACAATGAGGTAAGGGCCATAAGCAAAATGTAAACGAAGTCAAAAGAGATCCGACTCAGGAGCAGGAGTGTAGAAGACAAGGAAAGCTTCCTGGAGGAGGTGGCATCTGACCTGGACTGTTTTGCCAGAGACAGACAGTAGAGGCACAGAGCTCAAGCTGACTGCTCAAACATGGTGAACTGCTCAGCTGGGCGAGTGGGGTACAAATACAAGGATAAGAGTCAGACTTGGCAAAGAGATGGGTAGCCACTGCAACCTGCTGTTTCTTTGCCATATTGTAATACATTAGCTATGCTGGTCATTCATAAAGCATGTCCTGAGCACCACTGCGGGCAAGGTCCTGTGCCAGAGCAGCTGGTGTGAGAGCATATATGGTGGGCACACTCAGGAAGAGACCTGAGGCCAGGAAAGCCCTAAACCCAGAGAAGGTTTGGGGTGCAGAGAGCTGGAGGTGCCTCTGAGCATGACAAATCATTTGAGATTTAGTTTTGCTGGATAGTGGGGGAAAGACGCTGTAGAGAGAAAATGAGGCCAGATCACCACAGGCCCATTAGCCCCTGGGAGCCACCTGGGCCTGAGGGCTGTGGAGCCATCAAAGCGCGTGAGGCATGTCTCTGGCCTGCTTTTCAGAGAGCTCATTTGGGAAGCTGAGAAAGGGTGGATTTAAGTGGGCAGGACTGGAGACGAGGAGACCCGGCAGCAATGACCGAATCATGGCAGGTGGGAAAGAGGCACGGTTTGGAGGAAGACTGTACACACTCACGGCCTCAGAGGAGACGGGAGAAATGAGGTGAAGCGTCTGGAGACCCAGGCCGCGTCAGCGAGTTTAGCTTTGAGTCTGAAGTGCCTAAAGGACAAGCAGCATGATAGGCACGGGCTCCTAATGTACCCAGGACCCTCCTCCCTTCCTTGTTTTAGTAACAGAAGCCTTCCTGTTCTGGCTGCCCAACTACAGATGTCATCTGCCCACTCCCCTAGTAGCCAGGTGTGGCCAGATGACCAAGAACTTCTGGCTAATGAGATGTGAATGGAAGTAATACATGCTACCTCCAGTTTTTTGTGTTTTTTTTTTTTAAAGAAAGCTGCTTGCTGTCTAATCTACTTTTTTCCTTGTTGCTGACTGGGGTATTAGCTGACATAGACCCAGAGATGGAAGTCACATGCTAAAGCCCCCCACCAGCCAGCATCCTGAATGATCTGGTGGCATAGAGAGGCCCCCCAGTCTTGTCCCCCTGCTCACAATGAGACTGGCACAAATTAATCTCAACCTTGTTGAGCAAGTTGGGGACTCTCTCTGCTCCAGCAGCTGTAACCTATAGTTCAGCGGTTCTCAACCTGCGGGTTGCAACCATCAGGAAACACATATAGCACATCAGATATTTAGATTATGATTCATAACAGTAGCAAAATTACAGTAATGAAGTAGCAATGAAAATAATTTTATGGTTGGGGGTCCCCACAACATGAGGAACTGTATTAAAGGTCGCGGCGCCCTAACCGGTTTGGCTCAGTGGATAGAGCGTCGGCCTGTGGACTCAAGGGTCCCGGGTTCGATTCCGGTCAAGGGCATGTGCCTTGGTTGTGGGCACATCCCCAGTGGGGAGTGTGCAGGAGGCAGCTGATCGATGTTTCTCTCGCATCGATGTTTCTAACTCTCTATCCCTCTCCCTTCCTCTCTGTAAAAAATCAATAAAATATATTTTTAAAGGAAATTAATTAGCGGAAATATTTTTAAAAAATAATAAAAAATAAAAATAAAGGGTCGCGGCATTAGGAAGGTTGAGAACCACTGCATATGGTTTGACTGGTACAATATTAGGTTAGCTTCTGTGAATTTGAGGAATATATTATATCATTAGGTTTAATTATTAATATAATTTCATCTCAAAATTTAAAATAAGTCGTCCTGATTAGGCAGGAAAACAGCACCTAAGAGAAAACCTGTCAAAGCTACCTTCTCTGTCAAGCTTGGGCCTCGAGAACAGGAGGAAAAAACCCCAGGCAACCTGAGAAAACATGTAATTTAGTTATTCATGAAATCAACTCTACTGTGATTATATATCAACAAAATGGATCTCAGCTGGGTGTCAGGAAAGTTTACAAATTGGGGAGTACAGGCATCCTCATGAAACCACATCACAGCACACTGACGCTGCGGTCGCTGCCTTCGCGTCCCTCCTGGTGGGTGCTGGCTCCTCACCTTGCTCCCACAGTGAGACCTGGTGCCCACCAGGCTAGGAGCTCCTGCAAAGCAGGGAGGCCTGTCTTCCCTCTCCTACAGCACTGCCTGATAAACTTAAGGAAATGTCTAAAGCCCATCAGTGATCCACTGAAAAAGCTCCTGGGGACACACTGCTCCTGGGACTCCTCAGACCTGTGTGGTGAGTGGACGCCTAAAGGGAAGGAGTCAGCATGGGCTTTGCTAACCAAAGAGGTTAAATATCTGTAGTATCTATACCAGTGATGGCAAACCTTTTGAGCTCGGCGTGTCAGCATTTTGAAAAACCCTAACTTAACTCTGGTGCCGTGTCACATATAGAAATTTTTTGATATTTGCAATCATAGTAAAACAAAGATTTATATTTTTGATATTTATTTTATATATTTAAATGCCATTTAAAAAAGAAAAATCAACCAAAAGAATGAGTTCACGTGTCACCTCTGACACACATGTCATAGGTTCACCATCACTAATCCTATCTTATAAAAGAGAAACATGGTAATTAGCGTATGACCGCTACCCTTCCCATTGGTTAATCAAGGCGATATGCAAATTAACTACCAGCCAAGATGGTGGCTGGCAGCCAGGCAGCTTGAAACTAACATGAGGCTTGCTTGCTTCAGTGACGGAGGAAACCAACGTTCCCCGCCTGCCTTGCCGGCCTCTGAGCCTGCAGTTTGAAACATTGTAATAAATATAGAAGCTAAACAAAACCCCAGAAACCTGCTTTCAGCTGGCCTGGGATCTCAGAGCTGGAGTTGATACAGTGTTTCGATTATAAAACCCAAACAAACCAGATACCTGCTTTCAGCAGCAGAGGCCTCAGAGCTGGAGCCAGAGCTAAAGCTGGCCCAGAATAAAAAAAGAAAAGAAAAAAGGAGCAGTTGGGAGTTTCAGTCACCCGCCACCCTGAAAACAGCCCTCAGCCCCTCACCCAGACTGGCCAGGCACCCCAGTGGGGACCCCCACCCTGAAGGGGGTGTGACCAGCTGCAAACAGCCATCAGCCCGCCATCCAGGCTGGCCAGGCACCCCAGTGGGGACCTCCACCCTGGTCCAGGACACCCTTCAGGGCAAACCAGCCAGCCCCACCCATGCACCAGGCCTCTATCCTATATAGTAAAAGGATAATATGCCTCCCAGCACCAGGATCAGCGGAGCCGCGAGGCCTCCCGGCACCGGGATCAGTGTGACAGGGGGCAGCGCCCAAACCCCCTGATCGCCCTGCGGCTCTGTGTGTGACAGGGGGTGGGGCCACAACCTCCCTATCTGCCCTGCTCGGTTTGTGACAGGGGAAGGCGCCCCAACCTACTGATCAGCCCTGCTCTGTGCCTGATATGGGGGAGCTCCCCAACCCCCTGTGGCTCTGTGTGTGACAGGGTGCAGCGCCCCAACCCCCTGATCGGCCCTGCTCTGTGGGTGATAGAGGGCAGCGCCCCAACCTCCCCTCCCCCCACGGGCCCTGCTCTGTGTGTGATGGGGTAGAGCCATAACCTCCCCATCGGCCCTGCCCTGAGTGTGACAGTGGCGGCGCCCCAACCCCCTGATCCGCCCTGCTGTGTGTGTGACAGGGGGCGGTGCCCCAACTCCCTATCGGCCCTACTCTGTGAGTGACAGGGGGGAGCTCCTCAACCCCCTGATGGGCCCTGCTCTGTGCATGACAGGGAGGAGCTCCCCAACCCCCTGATCGACCCTGTTCTGTGCGTGACAGGGGGGAGCTCCCCAACCCCCCTGATGGGCCCTGCTCTGTGCATGACAGGGGGGAGCTCCCCAACCCCCTGATTGACCCTGCTTTGTGCGTGACAGGGTAAGGAGCCCCAACCCCCCTGATGGGCCCTGCTCTGTGCGTGACAGGGGGCAGCGCCCCAACCCCTGATTGGCCCTGCTCTGTGCGTGACAGGGGGTGGCACCGCAACCTCCCCATCGACCCTGCCTTGAGTGTGACAGGGGGCGGTGCCCCAACCCCCCAATCGGCCCTACCCTGAGCGTGACTGAGGGTGGCATCGCAACCTCCCAATCTGCCCTGCTCTGTGCATGACAGGGGGCGGCACCCCAACTCCCCAATCGGCCCTGCTCTGAGCCCGACCAGGGGCTGCACCTAGGGATTGGGCCTGCCCTCTGCCACCCGGGAGCAGGCCTAAGCCAGCAGGGCGTTATCTCCCGAGGGGTCCCAGACTGCGAGAGGGCACAGGCCAGGCTGAGGGACCCCCCCTACCCCCCCCAAGTGCACAAATTTTTGTGCACCGGGCCTCTAGTCTATACTAATAAAAGGGTAATATGCTAATTAGACCGGGAGACCTTCCAGACAAAGCCATGGTGGCGGGGCTGAGGCAGAGGTGGTTAGGGGTGATCAGGCCAGCAGGGGAGGGCAGTTGGGATCAAACAGGCCAGTGGAGGGCTGTTGGGGATGAGCAGGCCAGCAGGGGGGCTGTTGAGGGCAAGCAGGCCGGCAGGGGGGCCAGTTGGGGGCGAGCAAGCCAGCAGGGGGAAGGCAGTTGGGGGTGAGCAGGCTAGCTGCTGGGGAGGGCTGCTTGGGGCGAGCAGGCCAGTGGGGGGGTGGAGCAGTTGGGGGGCGAGCAGGCCAGCGGGGGGGGGGCAGTAGGGGTGAGCAGGCCAGTGGGAGGGGGCAGTTGGGGGCAATCAGGCTGCAGAGTGGTTAGGGGTGATCAGGCAGGCAGACAGGTGAGCGGTTAGGAGCCAGTGGTCCCGGATTGTGAGAGGGATGTCCGACTGCTGGTTTAGGCCCGATCCCTACAGGATCGGGCCTAAACCAGCAGTCGGACATCCCTCAAGGGGTCCCAGATTAGAGAGGGTGCAGGCCAGGCTGAGGGACACCCCCCACCCGCACAAATTTCGTGCACCGGGCCACTAGTTTATTATATTAATGAAAGAAATTAAAGAATACAAATAAATGAAAAGATAGTCCATTCTCATGTATTGGAAGACTCAGTATTAAGTAATGTCCATACTACCCAAAGCAATCTACAATCATGCAAATGGAATCCCTATAAAAATTCCCATGGCAATTTTCATAGAAATAGAACAAATAATCCTAAAATTTTCATGGAACCACAAAAGGTCCTGAATAGTCAAAGCAGTCTTGAGGAAGAACAGGAAGCTGGAGGCATCACATTCCCTGCTTTCAAAATATATTACAAAGCTAGAGTAATTGAAACAGTATGGTATTGGCATAAAAACAGACATATAGACCAATGGAACAGAATAGAGAGCCCAAAAATAAATCCACACATGTATGGTCAATTAATTTACAACAAAGGAGCCAAGAATATACATTGGGGAAAGGCTAGCCTCTTCAACAAATGCTGTTGAGAAAACTGGGAAGCCCCATGCAAAAGAATTATACTCAATCACTATCTTATACCATATATAAAAATTAACTCAAAATGGATCAGACTTGAACATAAGACCTGAAACCACAAAACTGCTATAAGAAAACATAGGCAGTAAGCTCCCTGACATAGGTCTTGGAGATGATTTTTGAATCTGACACCAAAAGAAAAAGCAGCAAAAGCAAAAATAAACAAGTAGCACTACCTCAAATTAAAAAGCTTCTACACAGCAAAGGAAACCATCAATAAAATGAAAAGGCAATCTACTGAGTGGGAGAAAATATTTGCAAATCAAGTGTCTGATAAGTGGCTGATATCCAAAATATATAAAGAACTCATAAAATGCAACAGTAAAAAATGCAACTGTTGTCTGGGCCTGGCTAGTGCAGATCAATGACTGAGCATCAGTCCGAGCAATGAACAGTTGCGGGTTCGATTCCTGGTCAAGTGCACATACCTGAGTTGCAGGTTTGCCAGAGGCCAGAGACAGCCAATCGATGTGTCTCTCTCACATCGTCTCTCTTTCTCTCTCCTTCTCTCTCTTTCTCTCTCAAAAACAATAGAAAAATATCCCTGGATGAGGATTAGCAAAAAAAAAAACACAAAAAAAAACACACACACACAAAAAACAACAGTCTGATTAAAAATGGGCAGAAGATCTGAATAGACATTTTCCCAAAGAAGATATAAAGATGACCAATAGGTACCTGAAAAGATACTCAACATCATTAATCATCAGAGAAATGCAAATCAAAACCACAATGAGACATCAGATCACACCTGTTAGAATGGCTAATATCAAAAAGACAAGAAATAACAAATGTTGGCAAGGATGTGGAGAAAAGAGAACACTTGTGCACTGATGGTGGAAATGCAAATTGATTCAGTCACTAAGGAAAAGAATATGGAGGGTCCTCAAAAATCTAAAATAAAACTACCATATAATCCAGTAATTCCACTTCTGGTTATAAAAACACACACCAAACAAACAATAATTTAAAAAGATACATGGCCTTCGCTGTTGGCTCAGTGGATAGAGTGTCGGCACATGCCTGGGTTGCGGGCTTGACCCCCAGTGGGGGGCATGCAGGAGGCAACAGATCAATGATTCTCTCTCGTCATTGATGTTTCTCTCTCTCTCTCTCTCTCTCCCTTCCTCTCTGAAATCAATAAAAATATATTAAAAAATAAAATAAAAAGATATATGTACCCCCATATTCACTGCAGCATTATTTACAATAGTCAAGATATGGAAACAACCTAAATATCCACTGATGGATGAATGGATAAAGAAATTGTGGTATGTACAGGGTAGGGCAAAAGTAGGTTTACAGTTGTGAGTATGTGAAACCCAGAGTTTATTCTTTTATTCTTTTAAAGTTTTTAAGTTGAATTTATTGGGGTGACAATGGTTATTACAATTATATAGGTTTAAATTGTACAGTTCTATAATACATCATCCGCACATTGTATTGTGTTCACCACCCAAAGTCAAGTTTCCTTCCATCACCAATTATCTTTCCTTTACCCTTTTTTACCTCCCTCCACACCACTTTCCCTCTTATTCTTGTATTATTATTTATTAATTATTGTATTATTTCCCATACGAACAACTGTAAACCTACTTTTGCCCCACTTTGTATACATAACAGAATATTATTCAGCCATAAAAAAAGAAGGAAGTCTTGCCATTTGTGACAACATGGACAGACTGCGAGGGTATTATGCTAAGTCAAATAAGTCAGGAACAGAAAGACAAATACCATATAACCAATATGTCTACATAAATACAAAAACAAATCAAATTAGCAAATTAAAAATATAAGCTTACAGAAACAGAAAACATTGGTGAGTCCCAGAGATGGGGGGGGGGGGGGGGCGGGCAGGAGGTAGGAGAAATAGATGAAGGGGGTCAAAAGGTAAAAAGAAAAAAATGTACTCCCCTCTTCTAAACTATAGCATGCAGACTTAAGACTTAGAGAGTGTATTTCTTACAACTGTCAAAATAGCTGTCTAGATTAGGGTTTATATATTTCCTATTTAAATTTTTAATTGTGGTACATAATACAATAAAAGATACCTAGATTAAAAACAAACAAGTTAGGACTCTGGAGTCGGAGGGTGGTGGGTCTGCCACTTGCCTGTGACCTTGTCAAGTGGTCACACTCATCTATAAAACGGGGATAACTGCAGAACCGACCTCGGGGGCAGCTAGCACAGGCCCAGCCCAGGTCAATGTCCCGGTGTCAGCTGACATTAGGACAGATATTACTGCCCCCATTACTTGTCCCCAGACAAATGTTTCAAATCTGAAAATGTGAACTCAAACCTGGGAAGTGCAAAAGCTGATGACCTGACGAATACTGGGTAAGCAACTCTGTGAAAGGCACAACAGACAGGAGGGCGTGCACAGGATTTACTGTTCATTCCAGGGTGTGGCAGGCATGAGGTTTCAGAAAATGTTTTGAAGACATCTGCTTCACAATACATAATAGTAACTTATGTTTCTGAGAGTACAGTTAAAAATTGGTGAAACAGATTTTGATTCCAGAACCAGAGCTAGTGGATTTATTACCTGAGCTGCGCCCTTATCTCTAGATATAAAAATCAAGCTAGTAGCAGCATCAGTTGAGATATACAATATTTAAATAGGCGAATAAATTAAATCACAGTTCTATAGAAATATATAAATACATATATATGTGTATGTATATACACACATACTTTTTAAGAAGTTATTTTAAAAGCAATTTCAGTCTATTTAACATTAAAAAGTTAGTATTAATGCCTCATTTTTAAGAAAAAATGACTCTCATTTGTAATCCATTTATCCTTAGAATCTATTTTTACTATTCCTGAAATGTTTTAGAGTATGTAGTCTTTGCTTAAGAAAGATACTATGGTAAAATTAGCTGTGGGGGGCCTGCTGATGGTGGTGGAATATTTTATAGGACCAAAAAACAAACAACAAACAAAAAAAACAAATGAATTAAATAACATAAAATTTTTGAATTTTACCTTCAAATGTTTAGTGAACTTCCTTAGCTCTAAGGAATTCCTATGTTAAAATGGTGACTACTCTCACTGAATATTTTTGTATCTACTAATTTATACCCCAACATTTTCCAAAGAGGATTTGAGGCATCAATGAAATAAAAACATTTTAAGTGTCAATTCAAAGGCCAATATAAAATTGGAGATCCACAGTTCTTTTTTTAAAAATGAGTTCTTATTCAGCGAAAGATATACAAACTTGCCTCCCAAATAATACATCCTCCTAATGACTCAATGGGTCTAGGATGCTAACATCTCAGGGAGCCAAGCAATGTTACCAGACAGGAGACCACACCTCACTTAGGAAAGCACCCTGAATCTGACTAAACCTCATCTAGATCCAATTATAGATCCAATTGTAAATTTTCAGGAAATATACAGAGAAACACATTAAATTACATTGTAGAGATGCAATCAGTAAAACCCAACTATGGAAATGCTATACAACAACCTAATCGCTTCAACAAATAAACTACAAAGAAAACAAATAAACAAAAACCTAGAGGGGGAATCTACAGGTTGAAAGCCACTTAAAAGACCTATCAACCAATCACAAAGTATGGACCTTATCTGGATTCTGATTTCAATAGACAAACAAAGAAACTATAAAATGCATGGGACAATGAGAAATTTGAATACTGATTGGTCATTCATTATATTAAGAAACTAGAGGCCCAGAGCACGAAATTCATGCATGGGTACAGTCCCTAGGCCTGGCCTGCAATCAGGGCCATCTTTCCCAGCTGCCTGCAGCCATCTCCGCTCCCCGCTGCCACCCACCCATGGTTCCCCATTCTCCATCGGGCCATCGGAGCCTGGCTTGGGGGGATGGGGGAGGGACCGAGAGGTGGTCAGTGTGCCTCATAGTGACTGGTCAAGTAGCCGTTCTGCTGTTAGGGTCAATTTGCATATTGCCCTTTTATTATATAAGACTAGAGGCCCAATGCACGAAATCTGTGCGAGGGCCTTGGCCCTGGCCCCTGCCCGCCGCTGCCAGGGCGTCTGCGGCCTCTGCCTTGGCCCCTTGCCTGCTGCAGCTTTGTCTGGCAGGAAGGACGTCTGGAAGGATGTCCAGTCTAATTAGCATATTATACTTTTATTATTATAGACTAGTGCCCTACCAGCATGGCTCTGTGGTTGAGCATCTACCTATGAACCAGGAGGTCACGGTTCAATTCCTGGTGAGTGCACAGGTCTGGGTTACAGGCTGGATCCCCAGTGGGGGGAGTGCAGGAGGCAGCCAGTCAATGATTCTCTCTCATTATTGATGTTTCTATCTCTCTCTAGCTCTCCCTTACATGCTGAAATCAATAAAAATACATTAAAAAAAGAAAAGAAAGTATTGGTTTTCCAAGTTTAAAGGAGTCATTATCTTTTAGAGACATATACTGAAAAATTCACGTATGAAATTACATACTTAGGATTTGCTTGAAAATAGTATGAGGGGGTGAGAGTATAAGTAATGAGGTTAGGGATAATACAAGATGGGCTAGGAGTTGATAACTGTTGAAGCTGGATACTATTCTGTTGTTTTTTAAATATATGTTTGAAGGTCCTCATAATAAACAGTTGATATAAAGACTGATATTGAAATTAGTTCACACAGTCACAAAAGGCTAAGCACAAATTTAATTATTCTCGAAGAAAATTATGTAAAAATGTCACCTTCTTAGCCAGGAGTTAACTATATATTTAGACCAAACATAGCTGCCCTACTGCTGGAACAATAGTATTAAGAAAAAAATGTGCTTTGTATTTTACCTTACACATCATGAAAATAAATGTTTTACTCACTATTACTTGCGTCATCTGGCACTTTTCTTTATCTAGAAAATTAAATTTACTTTAAATAGACAAATTGAAGTGTACCCTCTAACATCATTTGGGGGGGTGGCAAATAAACACACTCTAATCTGTCAACAAATTATTTAAAGTTCTGGCATCCTGAAAATTAAATCCTCAAAAAGAGTAAAATAAAATAAAAAATAAAAGCTCTCCAGAAAATAACACTGTGCCAAAATAGGATTATTTTTAACCCCGAAGGATCCTTGTGTCAGGGATAAAAGGTTAAATGAAGAAAAACCTTGCCTAGATCAAATATTGTTTCTCCAGAACAAGTTAAAAGCCAAGAGAACAGGTGGAGCTGAGGGACTCAGGAATGCACACTGACCAGGGGGAGACCTGGGTTCAAATTTCACCTCCCCACTGCTGGCCGTGCAGCAGGCCGCTGAGCCCTCACAGGCTCAGTGACAATGAAATGAGCACCTGGACCAACCAGCTCCCCTGGCCTCAGGCTACCTTTCCAGCTCTTTGCACCACTTCCCTCCTCAGCTGCCGGCCCTGGAGGTCTACTATCCTGCAACCAAGCTGAATCAGGTCTGTATTTTGCTTGGCTCACAACAGGGTTTACTGGTTTAATTAGCTACCGCCAACATTTAAAAATCCAGAGAGCGAAGTTAACATACATGGAGTTCAGACATCTTTTTAAAACCCCAGGTGAGGTCTGGTCCTCCCGGGTTCTCACCACCCGTCTCTTCCACCTGGCTCAGCAGGGTGATTCCGAACCCCACGCTGGCTAAGGTCTTGGCTTTACCCTGCCCTTTCCCACTTCTGTGCCTCTCCCTCCCGGGCAAACTTCTCACCGCCCTTCAAGGCCCAACTACAGCACCAACTGTCATCTTCTGGAGGCACGGCCCCTCCACTACAGCGCGCGTGGATCATCACCCTGCCCCAACGCTAACCGTGGGCGCGTCTGCCTTCACTGCGGGGCTCTCAGGCCCTCTGGAGGAAGGGACCCTGTTGCTATCATATTTCTGTCCCCCAGGCTAAGCAGAAAGCCTGACCTAAATAATGCAGAGTTCAGTAGATGTCTCCTGAATGTGTGGAAGGAAATTACAGCGAAAGCGTTACTAAAATGTAAGATTTTTATATCACAGCTTGTTCTGAGTGTTACCAAATAAAGGGGTCAAGGACATGAAGATGTTTCATAAAAGAACAAGCATCCACCTGCTTCCATGTTTCACAAGTTGCTCAGAAGCCACTCAATGAACAGATAAAGCAGAGACAACGGGCAGGCAGGGGCAGGCATCCTCCGAACTGGTGCTTTCTAAGCACCGGGGAGGAAGCAGACAACGACCTGCATCCCAGTACCGGAGGCAAAAATAAACAGGCAAATAAACAGCGTGAATGTTGGGGGGGGGGGGCGGGGGGGAGAAGGGGATTTAAACATAATTACTGAAAAACTAAGGGATGAACGAGGGTAGTCGAGGAAGGCCTGGTGTTAAAGGAGACCTCTGACCAGAGGAAGCACCACCAGGAGCCAGCGGTGCCAAAACCTGGAGACAGCAGGTGCCAAGGTGCAAGGTAAACAAGCGGCGGCAATCCATCAGGTGAGAAGATGGCATAACACACAGGCTGGTGCGCTTGGCCAGGGGTCAAGCCAGGGAGAGGACAGCAGAGCTCGGGGTGCGAGGAGGGGAGGAGGGGGGGGGCAGGGCCCGCCCTGGCTGGCGTGGGCCCAGAGCACGGAGCGAGCGATGACAAGGCACGAGAATGGGGGCGCCGAGCGATGGAGGGGGGTTCCAGCCCAGCTCCCCGCACGTGTGCCCCGGGCTCCGGCCCCGGCGCTTCCCCACACGCTCGCCTGGAACGGCCCCGTCCCGAAGGGCAGGCATTTCCCCACTTTCCCGAGAGCAACACCGCGCCGGCGCCACGGCCCACGTCGCGGGGTCCCAGGCCGCGACTCCCGAGCATCCCCGCGCCGTGGCCCCCGCAGAGCCCGCGGCAGGTCCCGCCGAGCCGGGCCGGGCCAGGGAGCGGGCCCGCAGCGCGGGGCTCTGACAGCCGGCGGGCGGGGCGACTGCGGCAGCCGGGAGCACAGGGGCGGCGGCCGCACCGCCGGCGCCCGCACAGCCCACGGCCCGCCGAGCCCGGCCCCGCGCCCGTCACCCCCGCGGACCCCGGTCGCGCGACCCCGGCCGCGAGGCCCTCCCGTCGCCCCTCCCTGGCGGGGCGGGGCAAGGCCCGAGCAGCCCCCACCGGGCCTAGATAGCGCCGGGCTCACCTCGCCTCCCGCGCTGCGCCGGGGACAGGGAGGGCGGGCGGACTGGCGGCGCTGGCGGCTCCTGCCCGGGCTCGGCCAGCCGCCCCGCCCGCTCGGCCCCGCCGCCGCCGCCGTGGGTGTGAGGGGCGCGGGGTGCTTCGACCCTTCCGGTCCGGCTCCCTTCGCCGCCGCCGCGGCGCCCGGCCTGAGCGACCCGCACGCCAACCAATCAGCGCGCAGGGACCCGGGCTGGCGCGGCCAATAGCACCAGGGGGCGGGCCGCGGGAGGGGGCGGGCGGAGCACGCGGGCTCGGGCGCTGGGTCCGCAGCCTCAGGTGCGGCGCGGGAGCCCGCTGCTCCCCCGGGGTCCCGCGGCGCGGCGGCCGGACGCGGAGCCGGCGGAGGGCGCACCGGCGGGACGGAGAGCGGGCCTCGAGGCTGCAGGTGCAAAGTGGGAGCGGCGGGGAGGTCTGAGGGGGACGGAGCCGGCCCGTTATGGGGAAGAGCGGGCCTCGGCGCCCCGGATTCCGGCGTGTGATGGCCTCCGGGAGGCGGGGCCTTGGGCTCCGCTGCTCGCTCTGAACCGGCTTCTGGGGGTGCGACCAGAAATCGGGCCTGGGAAAGGGGGTACCCTGGGGGTGGCCGAGTGCAAACTAGTGTTCCCTGTGGGTCGGTGGCGGAGGGGAACCGGAGAATAGGCTGGTGCGCTTGGCCAGCGGCCCAGCCAGCCTCGGAGAAGGGCCGGGTCCCAAATGGGGGAAGGAGAGCAAGGCCGAGGGCTCCCTAGGGCCTGGGGTCGGTTACACTGACCTTTGAGGCCTCTCTCGCAGCCCTCAGGCCCCTCGGATTCCAGCAGCCTGGGTCCTATGGAAAGGTGGGGGGAAGGCCGGGTACTGGGGTTGCCGCATCTTCTGGATAAACACCGGATGGAAGAGGGGCTCGGAGGCTGGGCACGTGGCGTGAGAAGGGGGACGAGGGTGGGGCGGAGAGGTCCTTTACTGGAGTGGGAGGACTGGGCAAGGAGCAGCCCTCACAGGACGCCCGGGCCTAGGTGGCCAAGGTGGGGGCCAACATGGGGGAAAGGAGCAGGATTCTGCCTGCGGGGAGGTCAGGGGGCAGGAGGATATGGAACGTGGTGGCAGAGTTTGGGGAGGACAGCAAGCCTGTGATCCAGAGCCAGGCTGGGGGGCACCAGAGCCTCAAAGGAGGGGTCGGGTAGAGGAGGGGATCCAGCGTGGTGTCCCTCTTAGGCCACCCCCCGCCGTGGCCACCAGAGGGAGTTTCCTGAAATGGAGCATGGCCCTAGGTCCTGCTTGAAATCGCAGCTCCTACTCCTCCCCTCAGCCTCACCAGCCACCTGCTCCAGGTGCACAGCAGAAAACAGGGAAGCACAGTTTCCACCGTCAATGTGGACTGATGGGAAATGAGTGAAGTCTGGCTGCCAGAACTGTCTGTGGTTTTGCCAGGAAGCTCTTGTGGGTGCTTCCTCTCAGAATAGGAAGGGACACCCATTCCCAAACACTGCAGCCCGAGTTTACAGCACTCACCCCCGTGAAAGTGGGTCCCAAAAACCATTGTACGCACACACACCTGTACCTATTTCATGTTGAGTTTTCTGAACGGATTCTGCCTTTTTTGTTTTGTTTATGAAATACAGTGAACAGAACTGAGGTGCCAAGTCGGGCACTGGTCCATGCTTGGAGGAGTGTACGGAATTTTGTTAGAGGCCAACAAATGAGAGGATCCTGCCGCAAGTGTGAGGAGAATTTGGGGAGGACACGTGAGCGAGGCTGACAGCTGATGTGGCCTGCCAGGTGGGGAGAAGCAGGCGAGGAAGGCCTCAGTCAGGAGGAAGCCCAGATGGAGCTGAAGACCCGCCGGAATGTGCCGGGCCAGTTTAGGTGGGAAGGGCTCTCAGAGCCAAAGGTTCCGAAGTGAGGACCTGCACGCTGTGCTCAGGGAACCACACATTACCTGCTCTTCCTGGAGACAGGAGAGTTATGAGGACCTTGAGAGGGGTGGGCAGCACTGAGCTGGCTTCAACTCACTGAAATGGCTTGATTAGCCCAGAGAGTTGTTTTTCTCTTTTTATTGCTTTCACTTGAAACATCTCAACTGTTGGTTTCACTTGCATAGTTGACGCTCTGGCAACATGGGGCCTGCATTCCCAGGGGCAGTGGTCAGCTGGAACTGAGCGGCAGCTGCCATGTAGGCAAAGCTCCCGGTTTACCACAGTGCCCACCACTCCCTGTTACCCACACCGGCTGCAGCTTCACTCATCCCTTACCTGCTGGCTCTGGGGGCGCTGCCTGAGGCAGTAAAGGACAGCTGTTGATGAGTGTTAAGAAAGGAAGTGAGTGATGTGAGTTATTTTGGAGATTACTAGGCCACATTAAGTTGCAGGGATGAGGGCTTAAGGCGACAAGACCAGTTAGGGAGCTATTGAAAGGCAAGACAGACAATGTCAAGTGGTGATGATGTGAAGCAATTGGAAGTCTCGTACACCATTGGTGGCAAAGCAAAATGGTATGTCCACTTTGGAAAACGGGGTGAGCGTTTCTGATAACATTAAGCATACACCAGTTATACCCCACAGCTATCCTATTCCTGGCTGTGTATCCGAGAGAAAACCATCCACACAAAGCACCCACAAGTGCTTCCTGGTAAAACCACAGACAGTTCTGGCAGGAGGAAAGGCAGACACAGTTGGGAAAGGCAGGAGTCTGGGATTACTTTCTGGTGATAGGAAATAGGGTGTCTGAGCCCCGGGCACAGCTGAGGGCCTTCGAGCTGTGAAACAGGGCTGTGGGGTGGCTCTGTAAGCAGATGCTGACTTCAGTAGCTCTCAGCCTTCCCCCTCCAGGCAGCTCATGGAGCACCAGCTCTGGACCCTTAAAGCCTAAAGGAAAGGCCTCTGCCCACCTCCACAAAAAAACAGCAAACCCCTAACTCCCTCCAATGGCTCAGCAGTGAGTCTCACCATCAATGGGCCCAACTGTGTGCTCAGAACTATCCCCCCACCTTGAATCTGCCCAGACCAAGATGACGTGGCAAAGAAAGCTAAGACAATTGGACAGAAAACTGCATCAGGAAAGAAACAGACTATATGGCGATGAAAATTCCCAAAGGAAAAAAACACATATCACTGCCGGCTCCAGAGAGAATGAAAAAGTAGTGTGTCCTTGAGAAGAGAACCAGTCGTTAAAAAATTAGCACACAAATGATGTCCTTGCCTTCTCAGCTAAGATGGCCCAGAAACAATGACATCCCAGTAGCAAAAGTGCACCTCAAGCCCAGGTCTTGTCTCCAATAAAGGGAACTGGGCTGATTCCAGGGTCAGGGCAGGGGATGTATTACAAGATGAGCCTGGAGCGTCTTGTAATGCAACAAAGTAAGGGTGTGATTATAAAGGACACACACAGGCAATATGGGGGCATGTCATAAGGGACACAAGAGCCCACTGAAAGAACTGGAACATTTTGAGCAACAAAATAACATAGTATTGGGTTATGACTCAGTATAAAATATCCATGAGTTCATAGTAACATAAATAAACGGTTTAATAAATAAATGGAGAAGAGCAAAACATCTGTACTGAATTCCAAATAATTGATAGCCTCTCCTTTTAAGGAGGTGAAGCACAGCTCTCTCCTCTGTACGTGGAGGATAAGCATAGTGACTTCCTTCCAAAGAGTTAAGCATGGAGGGGGGGGGGGCGTGGAGGGGGAATAGAATACCTGACAAACACTACCTCAGACAGGCAGCCACTTAACATAGCAGTGATAAGGCATGTTGATGGTATGTACCCTGATATAAAGTGATGAGAAGGGCACTCTATTTCGTAGTCTTCCTTCTAAAAAAAACATGACCCTAGTCTAACCTGAGAAAAGCATCAGACAGCCAGGCTGGTGTGGCTCAATGGTTGAGCATTGACCCATGCACCAGGAGGTTGCAGGTTCAATTCCCAGTCAGGGCACATGCTCAGGTTGCAGGCTTGAACCCAAGTATGGGGTGTGCAGGAGGCAGTTGATCAATGTTTCTCTCATTGGTGTTTTTATCTCTCTCCATTCCTGTCTCTTAAATCAATAAAATATATATATATATATATATATATATATATATATATATATATATATATATATATATATACACACACACACATATATATATTAAAAGCATCAGACAGCTTTCTTCCCCCGAGCTGCTGAGTAAGGTGTGCAGTCCTGTGAGGAAGCTAAGGCCGCTTTGGGGTACGGCCCTCACTTCATCCAGCAACTAGCACCATTCGCCCAGCACTCGCCCATACCATGGCCTCCATCTCGGAGCTCACCCTTACCTACTCAGGAGCTGCATCTACTCAGCCCTTATCCTGCACAACAATGAAGTGACAGTGATGGAGAATAAGATCATGCCCCTTTTAAAGCAGCTGGTGTAAATGTTGAACCTTTCTGGCCAGGCTTGTTTGCAAAGACTCTGGCCAATGTCAATATTGAGATGCTCATCTGCAATGTAGGGGCTGGTGGACCTGCCCCAGCAGCTGGTGCTGCACCAGGAGGTCCTGCCTCCTCCACTACTGCTGCCAGAGCTGAAGAGAAGAAAGCGGAAGCAAAGAAAGAAGAATCTGAGGAGTCTGATGATGACTTGGGCTTTGGTCGTTTTTGTAACAGTCTGCCAACAGTCTGCTAAATCTCTTTTGTAACAGTCAATAAAAAGCTGAACTCTTAAAAAAAAAAAAAAAAAGTAGCCCTAGCTGGTTTGACTCAGTGGATAGAGTGTTTGCCTGAGGACTGAAGGGTCTTGGGTTTGATTCCGGTCAAGGGCACATGCCCAGGTTGTGGGCTCAATCTCTAGTAGGGGGCATGCAGGAGGCCATGATTCTCTCTCATTGGTGTTTCTATCTCTACCTCTCCTCTCTGAAATAAAAACATATTAAAAATAAAAAGCATCAAACTTTGCACAGTGGCAGTATCGTAGCCAATGAGGTTTATCTGAGGTACGATTATTGCTAATAGAAAAAAAAATATCAAACCCAAATGTGGGGCAGTCTATAAAACAGCCAACAATAATCCTGAAAACTGTCAAGGTTATAAAAAGCAAAGCAAGTCTGAGGAACTGAAAGAGCCAAGAGAAATCCAAGGAGACATGTAATGTGGTGTTCTAGAACAGAAAAAGGGCATTTGATACAAACTAAGGAAATGTGCATAAAGTATGGACACAAATACATGTATTATAAAACATATCCTATATAATGAAAACCTAATGTGCAAATTGACCAAACAGAACAACTAGTTGCTATGATGTGCACTGACCACCAGGGGGCAGACACTCAATGCAGGAGCTGCCCCCAGCCTGCAGGCCCCAGGCCAGCCAAGTCAGGTGCCAGCAGAGGCCCCCTGATTGTCCCGCTGGTTGCCCCACATCTGCCCTGATGGCCAGCCAGACCTAGGGACCCTACCCATGCACGAATTTCGTGCACTGGGCCTCTGTGTGTGTGTGTGTGTGTGTGTGTGTGTGTGTGTGTACACACACACAGGGTGGGGCTTTGACTTACGAGTTTAATTCGTTCCGTGATGGAGCTCGTAACTCAAATTACTTGTATGTCAAATCAAAAAGTGAACGAGTGAGACACGTGATGCTGGGCTGATGTTGTGGCGTTCACTGTGACGTTTGCTGCACCAACTAGCGGTGAGGTATCTGAAGCTGGCTCGTAACCTGAATTTTAGCTCGCAACTCAAAGCAAAAAATCGGCCAAGAGACGGCTCGTATCTCGAAAAACTCGTTAGTCGGGACACTTGTAAGTCAAGGCCCCACTGTATATAGTGTAATATGCAAATTGACCGGACAGCAGAATGACCGGTTGCTATGATGTGCACTGACCACCAGGGGGCGGACAGTCAATGCAGGAGCTGCCCGCAGGCCCTGATTGCCCAATGGGGAATGGGGAACAGGGGTGGGTGGCAGCAGACACGCGCAGCGCCAGGTCAAGGCAGGTGTGAGCAAGCAGGTCCCTGATCGCCCCACCAGTCGCCCCCACACAGAGGGCACCTGGCGACGGGGGTGGGGCTGACTGCCAGCAGCCAGGGAAGGTGGCCCTGACTGCAGGCCAGGCCTAGGGACCCTACCCGTGCACAAATTTCATGTGTCAGGCCTCTAGTATTTATATATTTAGAGAATAAAAAAGGGCTCTTGGAAAGTAAATTATGGTGGCAAAAATGAAAAAAAAATATTTGTAGTGGAAAGCTTAGGAGAGAAAATTGAAGGAAGCAACCTCCTACTTGATAGCGTGAAAAGACAACAAGATGCACAATAGAAAATATAAGAAATTAAAAGGTCATTCCAGCAGTTTTGAAATCTGAAAAACAGTGACGCCAGAAAAACAGGAAAAGAAATCCACCAAAAAGTAATTCAGGGATTTCCCATCAAGATGGTGGCGTAGGTAAATGCTGAACTAAAATTCTTCCACAACCACATCAAAAGTACAACTAAACTACAGAACAACTACCATTCAGAACCGCCTGAAATCTAGCTGAAGTCCTACAACTACGGCTATAAAGAAGACACATTGAGACAAGTCCTACAACTAAGAACAAAGAAAAGGCCACATTGAAACTGGTAGGAGGGATGGAGAGGCAGAATGGGCTAGTCCCACACTCACTTGGGTCAGATAAAAATTGGGAGGGCTATCTCAGATGCAGAGGTCCCCCACGAGGAGCAAGGCGGGCCAGGGTTCCTGTGCCAGGAAGAGAAGTCCACATAACTTCTGGCTGTAAAAGCCAGCGTGGATTATGGCTGAGTGAGACAGAGGGCTACTGGAGTCCCAGGCCCTTTAAAGGGCCTGTGCGTGGACTTAGACTCACTGGCTCTGAAATCCAGTGTTGGGGCACCAGGGACATATGGGAAGGAACTAAGTTGTCTGGTATCGGGACGAAAGCTGTAGGGGAAGCTTTCTCTCAGAAGTGCTGGCAGAGACTACTGTTCCTTTTTTCAGCCCTTCTCCCCACAGAGTCAGCAGGTGGGCACCACATCTGAGTGTTCATCAACCTGCCTAACATTGTTTTGCCCTCCCCTGGTGATTCCCTGAGTCCCTCCCCCACCCAACTTGCTGGCCCAACCCAAGCCATTTCCAGTGGTTTTTCCATAAAAACAGCTTGTCTTGGGTCATGCTTCAGCTGTTCCTAGAATCTCTCAAACAAGCAGCAGCTGGCTTCAGCATGCTATGTACCTTTCACTAAGTGGCCCCAGGTCCAGCACTAGCAGCAGCTGACCTTGGTTTGCAGCTTGGCCTCTCCTGAGCACCTCCAAGCCCAAGACAAGAAGCAGCCATCTGCAAATTGCTTTGTAGCTCATGCCAGGTAGCCTGGGGCAGGGTACAGGTGGGTGGCTTTATCTTGGCCTTTGCCTTCTGGGAGGCCCCAGAGCCAGCACACCCTGTGGACAGCTTCAGACTGTGTTGAAGAACTGCTCAACATCCTCCACTAGAGACACACTCATGGGTCGGATTTAGGAGGCACCAGAGCCCCCCTGAAGTAAGTCCTGCTCCATGGGATCAGCCCTGGCATAGCTGATCCTCCACAGTGGTCGCAGCCAGTTCTTCCAGCCAACTGTCCTGGGGGGAAGGCCCTCCCATTGACGTTCCAACAGCAATCAAGGCTCACCTACAACAAGAGGATGCATACAGCCCACACGGGGTGGGGGGCAAACCTGGAGTACCCAGCTTGGGTGATTGGAGTGGGTGTGCCACTGGACCCTACAGGACACCTACTACATAAGACCACTCAACCAAGCCCAGGAGACGTAGCAGCTCTACCTAATACATAGAAACAAACACAGGGAGACAGCCAAAATGAGGAGACAAACATTCCAAATAGAATAAAACTCCAGAAAAAGAACTAAACAATATGGAGACAAGCAATCTATTGATGCACAGAAAGTTCAGACCACTGGCTTTAAGGATGCTCAATGAACTTAGGGATGACAATTTAATAAATTTTGTAATATCTAATCACTGGGTTGTACACCTAAAACTAATATAAAACTGTATGTCAACTGTAATTGAAAAATAAAAAATTATTTAAAGCAAAAAACAATTCAAGAAAAATTCCCATTGTCTAACCATATGCTGTACACCTGAAACTAATACAAAATAATATTGAATGTAAACTAATTTAAAAAATTTTTTTAAAGAAAAACTTTTTTAAAAGAAAATGTCCGAGGCCTGAAGACCAGGAGTTACCAAACTGAAACCATTACTCAGTGAAAAGAGACAAGACACCTCCTTGGGATAGTTCAGAACACAGGGAACAAAAGAAAATGAAAAGGTCACCTAAAAGGCACATCGGAGAGACTTTGCACCCCTCAACTGCAACACTGCAAACAAGAGAAGGGAGCATTACCTATAATTCTGAAGTAAAAAAAATTTTTCTGACCTTGAACTGTATATTTAGCTAAACCCTCAAGTGTGAGAAATAAAGTCATTTCCAGACATACAAGGTCTCAAAAACCTTACCTCTCAAGCACCATTATGTACTCCACCAAAACAGACAGTACAACTCAGAAGGAAGACACGAGAGACAGGAAGCGGAGACCAACATGAGAGATGACAAGGGATCCTTTAGCAGATGGTGAAAGGTGATCCCAACATGACAGCCCTGCAGACTGGAGGGCAACTGACCACACTGCAGCAGTGTCACCCAGAGATGGACTGTAACCGCCAAGAACCCCACTTCCATCGGGCTGTCTTCTTAACCTGAGGACCGATGCCCAGGAGAACCAGGCCCAGGTTCTCATCAGTAGTTAGCATACTGTGACCACATCCTGACGAGGGTCTCTCCTGACGAGGACTCACAGGAGTCCTCCGTGTTCCCTGATCGCTGGAGGTAGGCAAGATGGGCTCGGGAGCGGGGAGTGCTGAGCAGCCCACCCCCTCTAACCCCCTTCTGCAGCATGTCCAGTGCCTGGTCCACATGGCTGTCTTGCCAGGCATCCGACTGTGGAGAACCCTGTTTCCCACGACTCACTCGTAACCTTGCTCATGACGCCCCCGGAAGGGATCTCATCACCTCCCAGAGAAGCAGGAGTCAGACCATGCCCCCAAGACTGTTCCTCTGGCCTCTTCCCGGATCCTCTGTCCCGGAAGGGGTCTCATCACCTCCCAGAGAAGCAGGAGTCAGACCATGCCCCCAAGACTGTTCCTCTGGCCTCTTCCCGGATCCTCTGTCCCGGAAGGGGTCTCATCACCTCCCAGAGAAGCAGGAGTCAGACCATGACCCCAAGACTGTTCCTCTGGCCTCTTCCCGGATCCTCTGTCCAGCAGGCACAGTGCTGCCCTCTCCTTGCACTGCTGGTGTGCTCTTGCCCTCCACCTTCAAGACCAGGTGGCTTATTGCTTGGGGGTAGATTACACGAGGGTGGTAGGACAATAAATAAAAACTAATCCAAAAGTCAGATGGTCATCACCTCTCGGGCATAAGGATGAAATTCATTTTTCTGGTTCTTGTCCAATAAAAACATTCTGGCTTGTTGTAAAAAGTTTCCTAACACCACGAGTCATATTGGCTGTGGTTCGGTCAGGAAGACAGAAACCAGGGCAGCCATTTCCAGCAGGAATCACACCTGGTAAATTTGAGAGAAGAGCAGGGGAATGGAGGTCAGACAGGGCCACCACAACCCTGTGTCCCTACCAGCTCTTGAGAACTGGGATTTGGAGCTGCAGGAAACCTCTGCTGGTGGCCGCCGCTGCCTGGAGCACTGCGTGGCGGGTGAGTTGGGGGAGCACCACCGTAGTGGGACCTCCTGTCTGCTGAAGCCGTGCTTCTGTCTGCCTCTGCCAGAGGAGAAGCAAATGATTTCTCAATGAATAATTTCTAAACTACCTTCCAAATGTCCCAGGAGGGCCTCTCACTGGTGGAATTTAACCTGGAAATTTGGTTCCCAGGTTTACAATCCCTGTGATACAGAGGAGCACATAGAAGAAATGGGAAAGTTCCTCAATGGCTCACAGGGAATTGAGGACAAAGGTTGGATGAGGTACTAGAGCGCACATACTAGCTAGCTATCCTAAAGACACCATGCACGCCCCTGGGGGAAGCACTTTCATGGAGAGTCTAAATTTTGACCCTAAAAACCTTCAGAATTGTATCTTTGGCTTTCTACTTTCCTATCTGATTATAACAATAGAATCTGTGAGTAGAATATGGTTAGTGGGGGGAGGGGGAGGGAGTTCAAATTTGAGAGTTTCACCCCTGTCTGCTGCCTTCAGGCTCTGGGCAACCATCTCAAGCAGCATCACATGGTCCACCCCCTCCAATTGTTGAGTAGACTTTCAGGAGAGTCTCAAGTCTCCCACATTTTGTTACATCCCGTGAAACAGTCCTTGTCATGCTAGAAGCGTGCAGGTCAAGAGTATAGGTACCAGCAAACAGGCTGCTCCCACCGGAAACCGCCGAGTCCTGTTTTGAGGAGCCCTCAAAACCCAAGTACAAAGAATGAGATTAACAAATCCAAATGCACAAGACAAAAAAGTATACTGTCTTTATTGTCTTAAAATTGCATAGTTCTTTGATTGTGCACGCTTTTAAATAGGGGACCCACTTGAAAACTACTTTCTCGCAGGGGATATTTCAAGCTTTTTTACTACGGCAAGAGCAGGAACCAAAATGCTGCCTGGGCTTAAAAAGAACCATGATCAGATGAAAAAGGGAGTTGTAGAGTTAGCTGGATTTAGACAAGAAGTAACCATTGAAGGACGCTGATTCCATCCGACAGGACTTAGAGGAGGCCAGGGAAGCTGAGGGAAGAGTCACCCTGACATTGAGACTGGATTGAGGAGCAGCCGAGAGAGGGAGAGGAAGGAGGAAGGAGTCGAGAGGCAGTGCCTTGTGCTCAAATCTGAGATGAATGCCCCCTGACAGGAGACTGGGTGCTCTGTGTAGCCAGGGGCACAGTCGGCATGCCCCCGGCTACAGAAAGCCACATACTAGAAAAATAACTTAAAGCTATACAGTTGTCATTATAAATATTTTGTCTTTTAAAACTAGTGCTGGTTTAAAAAGGTTCACAGTTACTCGAAGAGAGCCGCATATTGCACGGGGGTGGAAAAGTCCGCTCTGGTCCCCGTGTGTAAACAATGAGTCCCTTCTCCTCTGGCGGCTTCAGGACACAGAGAAACAGGATCTGCTGTAAGCAAAGCGCTTGGGTACGAGGCACGTGGGAGCTGGCGGACTCTGCTGGGATTCCGCAGACGGGAATGGCGTCACTGGGTCTTGAACCAGATTGAACGTGGTGAGGGTCTCCTCGCCTTCTTCTCATTCCACAGTTACAGACTTGGCCAGGTTTCTGGGGAAGTCCACCTACAGTAACAGAAAGTAGCTGCTCAGGATCCCGCAGACCTCAGCAACACGCTGTGTCGGAAAACCTAGCATCGGAGAACTTGGGAAGGAGACCGGGTTCCTGGTCATGGGCTCCCTTGAGACTTGCATCCTGGAAGTGGTTCCTTACCCCAGACACTTCAACTAACTGTATAATGTTTAGTTGACTCAATAAACACTTGGAGTGCACCTGCTATGTTTCAAGCAGCAGCACTATTAAAAGGATGTGATTCATGCTATTAAAGACAGCCCAAATTGTATTGTGAAAGGATACCCACTCAACCCATGAGACTTGTTAGTGTGGGGTGGGGGTTGGGAAGGAAATGTGATGGGCTGGCGGATAAAGTAGCTTCAACTTTATCTGCGGTGTCTTATTTTGTTTATAATAATGTGTTGGGGTTTTTTAAAGAAATATGACAAAAGGTAGCACATGTCACTTCTGAATGACGTACACCATCGGGTGTTTCTTATGTGGTATTTTGTGTTATGTATTTTTTAAAGCTTCTCAAGATAAATTATAATCAAACTTCGATTCCTTTGCACAATAAATTGTGTTCTTACACTTGCTGGCGAGATCATAAATTGGTTCTTTTCTGGAACATAAGTAGACAATAGATGTTAAGGGTCCCAAAATGTTAACTCATATGCTAGACTGAGGACAAGTCTTAAATGTGGGATGAAAATGTATGTA
The DNA here is from genome assembly GCF_963259705.1 of Myotis daubentonii. Lineage (NCBI taxonomy): Eukaryota > Metazoa > Chordata > Mammalia > Chiroptera > Vespertilionidae > Myotis > Myotis daubentonii. Next base: position 5,381,681 of record NC_081844.1, on the reverse strand, counting down.
CAAAGATGTTCACTACAAGTGTTATTTATGCAAATGTTCTGAAAAATTAGAAACACTTTAAATAGAAGATTGGCTTGCCGAAACTGGTTTGGCTCAGTGGATAGAGCGTCGGCCTACGGACTGAAGGGTCCCAGGTTCGGTTCCGGTCAAGGGCATGTACCTGGGTTGCGGGCATATCCCCAGTAGGAGATGTGCAGGAGGCAGCTGATTGATGTTTCTCTCTCATCGATGTTTCTAACTCTCTATCTCTCTCCCTTCCTCTCTGTAAAAAATCAATAAAATATATTTAAAAAAAAAAAAAGATTGGCTTAGTAATTGTTAAAATCCATGTTATAAGATTGTGGTGGAAGATTATACAGGGACTAAATGTTGCTTGCAACAAGTTCGAAATGTGAGAAAATACAACATATCAAAAAGGAAGATATAAAATTTCACCTTGGATATAATCTTGAAAATGTTAAAAAAAAAAAAAAAAAAACCTCACATGCACAAGGCAGACTGGAATGAGATACTGAATTGCTTTAGCATTGCCTGATGATGAGCTTATGGTTAATGATATGGTCTTTACACAGCTTGCAGTTCCCAAGCTTCTTTTCAGGGGGTATAAGTTACTTTAAAAATCGTTGTTTTAAAAATGAGTATATTTGTCCTATCAATATTTATTCCTGATAAAGACGAACTGGAACTTTAAGAAAATGTATCAATTGGGAGGGTCTGTGGGAGGAGCTAGGGCCTATGGCAGTTCTTGCACTCTTACCTAATCATGAGAACCCTACACACAAGAACCCTACAGGGAGAACTCGGTGTTCACAATAAAACTATGGTTCTAGCTTCCCTTTCCCTTAATTTCTGTTTCCCCTTATATAAACACTCATCCACCTTGGCACACAGGCTAGAGATTGCCACGTCTGCATACACTGTGTGGCAACCATCCCCTCCCCCCCCCCCCCCCAAAATAAATCCTTGGTGATGAAACACCTAGTCGATATTATTTTTTTTAGTCGACATGCCAAATAAGTATTTAAAAACAAAAAGGAATGCTAGGGTTACATTCTGCCCTTCTGGGTCAGGCAGTGCCCAGACGTACGTCATATCCCCGGAGGACGGCCAGGTGGAAGGACAGGAGCTGCAGGGGGATCACGCTGAGGATGCCCTGCAGGCAGTCCACGGTGGCGGGCAGCTCGATCATCTTGTAGGCGAACTTGGAACTCTCGGTGTCGTCCTTGGAGCACAGTATAATCGGGCGACCCTGGAGCAGAGGAAGGGGGTCACGAAACGCAGCTCATCCCTGAAAGAAGCACCCCTCACAAGGCTGTTTCTGAGCTCAACATCACTGCCAGGAGGACAGTGACCCTTTGTTTCTGCTGGAATTCCGGGTGAGGTGCTATGTATGATTCATGCAAAGGAAACAGTGGTTTTGACGCTTTTTGGTGAGTTTCTTTCCCTTCCCGGGCAGGGGATAGCCCTCCTGCTTCCCTCAGTGCCCGTTTCTGTGTGGCTCCAATGTGCCTTGCAAAGGGCAGAGCACACCCACTCCTTGCTCTGATGGGGCTCACAGTTGAGTGGTGGGAAACAAAACCAGACCAGAAGCCAGTAAGTAACGATGAACTTCAGGAAGGTGCCACAAAGGCGATAAAACGGGGGTGCGCTTGGGGGAGGTTGGTGAAGCCTGGGGTGGCCTCTAGAAGGGGACATTGGGCTGAGACCTGGCTGACCAGAGCCAGCTCTGAGTGTGTGGGAAGAACATGTAGGGCAGAGGGAACCGCCAACACCAAGGCTCGGAGGCAGGAAGCAGCTGGCATGCGTGGGAAACAGGGCAGGGGCTGGATTATGCGGGCTCATGGTCACTATAGTTTTTTGGAAGCCACTGGAAGGTTTTAAGCAACGAGGCACAGTGATTGTGTCCTGTAACTTCCACCCACCATGCTGATCCGGGAGTGGCAGCAGCTGGCTCAAGTGCCCTGTCGGATGTTACCTCCCTGTAAGTTCTAGGCCTTCCAGCATGGATGTGGGGGAGTCCCACCCTCCCACCTCTGGACAGCTGCAGTGTAATAGACTTCGGCTGATCTTTGTCCCTGGCTCCTGGGAGGGGACCTCTAAACTCTTGGGCTTTCCTGAGTGATAGAAGTGTTTGTTTCCCATGGTGGGTGTATGGGAGTTTATGCTAATGAGGTGACTCATGGTGGGCCCAAGGATAGTTTGAGGATGGGGGATGACCATGCCGGGAAGACAGACAGAGAATTGGGGCTTTGAGCCAAGTGATACCAGTCTGAGCTCCTGACCTCCAGGAACAGAAGAGGTGCTGGAAATTGACTTCAGTCACGCGGCCAATGATGCAATCTACTGTGCCTACATAATGAAACCCCAATAAAAACTGGGCCCTGGAGCTAGAAGCTCAGGCAGGCTCCCTGGCTGCAATGCTCACTGCTGTGTGGGAGGGGGAAAGCCCTTGCCCTGTGAGTCTCCTTCCTTTGCTGACCCTGATTTGTATCCTGCAAAATAAAACTGCAATAGTTACATAATGTTTTCCTGAGTTTTATGAGTCATTCTAGAGAATTAGTGACCCGAGCGGCTATCAGGAAATTCAGAAGTGGGGGTGATCTGAGAACCCCTGAACTTGCAGCTGGTGTCTGGAGAGAAGGCAGCCTGGTGAGGACAGTGCCCTCCACCTGTGACATATGACCTAACTGCAGGGGGGCAGTGCCAGGACTGCCCTCGGGACTCCCCACCAGGACTACCTCCTCTGGTCTCTGGGCCTGGGACCCAGCACAGCTCCGGGTGCTCTGGGTCACTGGACCTCACTCAGGAGCCGGTGTGGGCATGGTCGAAAGCTGGCCAGGCCCTTTCTGAATGTGTGCGCCACTCATGAGGGGACTGAGGAGAGACTCGGTGGTCATCCCTGCTCACTGGCAGGACCCAGGCATAGCTGGAATGACGGTGGCTGAGGTGGGCATGTCTGGGAGAGAGAAGGAGCAGGTGGCCCAGCCCCGCGGAGAGCCCTCACCTGGCGAGCCGTGATCTGCTGCAGGGCGTTCTGGCATTTGGCAAAGCAAGGGTCCTTCATGATGACCATGATGATGGGCATCTGCTTGTCGATCAGTGCCAGGGGCCCGTGCTTCAGTTCACCAGCCAGGATGCCTTCTGAGTGCATGTAGGTTATCTCTTTAATTTTCTGGGGAAAATGAGGTGGAATCAGTCACACTGGGCAGGCATGGGGCTAGAACACATCAACCAGAGGGAGAATCAGCTGGGAGGCAGGGCGTTGAGGGCCACAAGGCAGATGGACACACGGAGCGTCAACAGCACAGAGGGCAACTGGCAAGGCCGGGTCCAAGGGAGGTGGCCGGCAGTGATCCAGAGCATATAAAAGCCCAGCCTGCAGCTTGTGTTCCCAGACCAGCCCCTGGGCAGCCACCCGGCTCGGATGGACAAGTCAGGGTCACTCTAGCTTTCCCCAGGCCCCGTGCCCTTCCACAGTTAGGGTTTGTATTCTGTCTAGATACGCCTCCATCCAATTATCTGATTAATAATCATTTCCCCAGTCCTAGACCATTAATAAACTGCAAAGGGTTGCTCCAACTGTCCAGCAAAGTCACACCCCCTGGGGCTGTTACTGGCATTTTCCTGTGTGGGGAAGACCCGTTCTATTCCCCTACACTACGCCCGTCACCGGACTGCGAAGAGTGATGAAGGACACCTTTCTCACCCACTCATTCGGGTCGGGAAACGCTGTTGGAAGACTGGCTCCCTCCTGAATGCCATGGACGTCTGGAATGCCAGCCCCCATAGAGGGGACCATAGAGGGGCCATGACCGGGCCAGCAGCAGCGTGAACGCTCCTTTCCCCTCAAAGACTACGCTGGCGATGCAGCTGAATGCGCACCTTCCACCAGCACACTCGGGCGCTGCAGCCGAGCCCCCGACGGTAGAGGCATGGAGGCAGATCGAAGCACCCCCTCCCCAGGCCTCGCCTTCCTGCCCCTGAGCAGCAGCCTCCCTGCCTTTGGCAAGGGCGGGACCCTCCAGTGGAAGGTGTGGGAGTCGAGCACACGGGGTCAGGCTCCTTATAGCTTGCACCCCCGCCCCCCCTTCCCCAATAGTCTCTGAATGTTTCTTGTGAACCTACTGGGAGTCGCATTGTCTTTAAAACGGGGGGAAGAGGTGGTAGGAAAGAAGCAGCCGCTTGCTCCCCTGGGAAGAGGAGGGGAACCAGCTGGTCACGGGTGATGCCCTTGTCTGGGTACCAAGTGCTGCCTTAGCTGTGACTGTCTCCCGTTTAGCTCGGTTGAACATGAACAGCAAGCAGACGGTGAGTCAAGGGCAAGCACGGGGCCCAGGCCCCTGGACAGCCATGCCCACCCTCTCCATAGCCCCGTGTCCGTGCCCTGCCCCTGACCCACCCCATCAGCTCTCTTACACCAGCCAGTATGGATCTTTACTGCCGCAGGAGGCGAAACAGCCAGGCACTGGTTTAAACCGTGCAGGGCCTGTCAGGCTCATTCCCGCAAGATCTGCAGCCCCTCTCAGTTTGAGCGGTAACAGGGACACTCTGCAGAGGCCCCACCCCGCAATTCTGGTCTGCCCAAACCCCCCTCGCAGGCTGCTTGTGGTAGTGAGGGAAGAGCAAAGTCCACGTGCACCTGAGTTCGAATCTCAGGCTGGCCACTTCTGCTGTGTCATTTTTAGCAAGATGAATCTTTTGGAGGCTGTTTCCTCCTGGGTACAACGTAGACAATAACTGTCCCTATCTCAGAAGATGCTAGTGAGGTACAAATGGGCTAATCTAGATGGAGCCTGGCACAGGCTGACGCCTCTGGGGCTCACCCAAGGGTGTCCTACACGTGTATCCCGGGAGAATAAAGACTGGGAGCCCCTAGCTCTATGTCCCCAGGGCTAGAACACCCGGTAGTGGGCTGGTGCTCAATGGACACAGTGGACAACAGGCCCCAGCGCCTCTACCCTCGCTCAATGCCCTGTCCTCCTTGCTGGTTCCTCTGCAGGGGGTGGTGGTGTCAGGGTTGGGCAGAGGGTGCTCACCAGGGCTCCTTCCAGGCACGTGGCGTAGTTGTAGCCCCGCCCCATGACCAGGAGCGACCTCTGCGTGTAGAGCTCCAGGGCCAGGTCATGGATCTTCTGGTCCAGCGACAATACTTCCTTGATCAGCTCTATGTCGTGCACACAGCAGAAGGGGAGAGCCAGTTATACCGACTTTAGAACAAGATTCACAGTCCGAAAATGAAGCGCGTAAGACAAGGTTTAGGAACTCACATCACCTAGTACATTTGGCTTCTTTGCCTTAATTAATAAAAACATTATATATATTTAAATCAGTGAGAATAGTGGCATTGTTTTTTGCAAGTCTTAATATTTGACTTTGAAATGAAAAACAGGTTCTCATATCTCCTTCCTCAATCTGTTGTGATAATCTTTTGGTTAAAGTATAGGAAAAGAATGCAATCTCACAGAACTTTGCAGTTGGACAAGGGAGGAATGTTTAAGTAGCTTTTTCAAATCATTGTGAATGTTCTTTGATATTATACTACACGCAAGAAGCAACAATTTCCTAAAAGAGTACTTGCAGGTGTGGAATCTGAAGTCCTATCACCAAACTTTCCCTCCCTTGTTATATTAAAACATGCATTTCGCTAAATGGATCTTTTACACATGCATAATTCTGTACCATCCTGCATTGGTACAAGTGCTGGGAATGTGGTCAGGCTATCCGTTTTTCCAGAATCTTAAGTACGGTTGAAAGCTGGAAGTTTATCATTGGTAACAAATGCAGTCAGTGTTCTCAGCGTGTTGGGCTAACTTTGTTCGCTTTTGAGAAAATGCCTGCCACAAACCCAAGTCAGCTCGCTACTCCAACAACCACGTGTCTCTGAAACGACCCTCGTGCTTCAGGGTCCAGCAGAAGGACCTAGCGCGCCCTTCCCATCTGGTCACACAGCACGTTAAGAAGCACTGCACTTGCCGAAACCGGTTTGGCTCAGTGGATGGAGCGTCGGCCTGCGGACGGAAGGGTCCCGGGTTCGATTCCGGTCAAGGGCATGTGCCTGGGTTGCGGGCGCATCCCCGGTGGGGGATGTGCAGGAGGCGGCTGGTCGATGTTTCTCTCTCATCGATGTTTCTGACTCTCTATCTCTCTCCCTTCCTCTCTGTAAAAAATCAATAAAATATATTTAAAAAAAAAAAAAAAAAAAGAAGCACTGCACTTCATAAGACCAGTGCGGCCTCCTGTGTCATCACGGGCGTGCCTACGTGAGGTGGGTGTGCGGCGCTGAGAGCATGGTGCCTCGGCTGGGAGGTGTGCTGAGGTGCCCGGGGTGGCCACCGCTGCCTTTCAAATGTCCACACGGCGGAAAGCCAAACATGTCTTATTTATGAGAAAGAAGGCATCGCTATGAGTATAGTTTTGCAAAGCCCATCTTAGGAACTGCGGACTCAGACATCAGGGTAACGTCCCGCTTTGCCAGGGCTACTACTGCTTGAAGTGAAGAATGCCTTTCTTGGCAAGAAATTTCCAGCATGTTGTGTTGGGCAGGTTCAGACCCCGAGGCTTCGTATGGCCCGATGGTGGCTTTCCCTCCCTGCCTCTCTGGGATTGGCCCCTGGCTCCCAGGGAGGGCCCAGGACTGCCCCATCTCTTCAAGGGGCTGCCCAGCCTCGTGGCATCATGGGGTGAGATCTTTCCATTTTCTATTCTGGGGCCTGCACACAGCAAACCTAAGAGGTCTTTCCTTCCCTGGCGTGTAAGTGGCTGAGGGAAAGGAGCTCTGTGCACCCTGGCAGCCCCAGGATGGCCTCGGGCAAGGCGGCTGGTGCGGGGTACACGGAGTGCAGTGAGGGAGTGAGCGACTGAAACCAAAGAGCTTGCAATTTTGTGCGACAGACACCGTATCTCACCGACAGCGAAAGATGGAACCTAGCAAAGGAGGAGTTTGGTGAGACTCTAAAGGAGCTGGGGCAGGAAGAGACGCGGGCCATGTGCTCTCTCGGGTATTTCCTGCACACCTACTGTGTGCTGGCACCTGGCTTCCAGCAGTGACTGTGACAAGGGTGACTGTGTGCTCACTGAGCTGACATGCTAGTTGGGGAGACAAGCCAGTACATAGGCGAACAGTGAATTTTGGTCACAGCACGTGCCAGACAGAAAGGAACCTGGCTGGCCTGGCTGGCGTGGCTCAGATGGTTGAGCATCGTCCTATGCACCGAAGGGCTGCCAGTTCGATTCATGGTTGGGACACATACCTGGGTTGCAGGTTCAATCCCCAGTCAAGGTGCATACGGAAGGCAACGGATCAATGTTCCTCTCTCACACTGATGTTTCTCTCATTCTCTCTCTCTCTCCTCCTGCACTCCTCTTCTTCTCTCTAAGTATGTTCTCAGGGGAGGATTAAAAAAAAAAAGAAAACCCCTTGCCTCTCGGCGCCCCCAAAAAGAAAGAAAAAACAAAAAAAGAAATGAAACCGCTAACATTTCATAGAGAGCTGGGGCAGGAGGTGGAACCCAGGGTGGCCAGGGAGAGCCCCAAGAAGTGACACGTGAGCTGAGACTTGTGATGAGAAGCCATTGGCTGCTTAGGGAGATGGAGGAAGAGGGTTTCTAAAGGAAAGAGTGCAAAGGCCCTGGGGTGGAAAGAGCTGTTCACTGCTGAGGACCAGAGGTCCCGAAAGAAGGGGCTGGAGAAGGGCATTCTATGGGGTCAGAGGCGGCAGGGCCCAGCATGCAGGGCTCCGAGATGGGTGAGGAGCATGGACTTCGCTCTTGGCCCTGTGGGAGCTGCAGCAGGCCTGCAGTGGTGAGGGGAAGGGCGGGCGTGACTAACAGCATCACTAACAGCATCGAGAGGCAGGAAGAAAGCATCAGGAACAGCCCGCGGATTTGAACGTTGAGGGAAGTGTCATTTTGGAACATACCAGGCAACGACTGCAGGCCGCGGATGATCTCCCGCCGGCGATCTTGCAGTGAAACGCGGTCTTCTGACATCATCAGGCCAAACATCACCAGGGAGATGAACTGACTGGTGTAAGCCTGCGGACCAGCGGCAGTGCTGACCGAGGGGGCGGATGTGCCGGTGGCCACCACGTGAGGGGGGCAGATCACCGGGCCCCTCTAGGCCTCCGCCCGCCCGCCAGCCCGGCCCAGGCCCTCCCACAGGGCGCACTCGGCTTCTCACCTTGGTGCTGGCCACCCCGACCTCCGGGCCCGCATTGATGTGGACGCCGCAGTCGGTCTCCCGAGAGATGGAGCTGCCCACGGTGTTGGTGACGCCCACGGTCAGGGCCCCGCGGTCCTTACAGTAACGCAGCGCCAGGAGGGTGTCTGCGGTCTCGCCTGCCACACAGACCCTCCTTTCAGCGCGTGTTCACGGGGGCACGGCTCTGCCCCACCCACTGGCTCCCCGCTCTTACACAAAACTCAGTGCCCAGACACAGCCCACTGCACCCAGAAAGGAAAATGCATGCTCAACCGTTTTGCTGGTTGGTTCTTAGACTCAAGGTTCCACTGCTGTTTATGCAGCAAGCACCTTCTCGCCCACTGCCCGCCGCCGCTCCTGGCAGTCCTGTGAGGCTACTGTCCTCACTTCCCGTGGAGGATGGGGACTCAGCAGAGGAAACCAAAGCCTGCCACTCAAGGCCAGGAGTCAGCACCAACCTGGGTGGGCCTGGGCCCAGTGCCCTTTCTATAGCTCTGAGCTGTCTTGTTCAGAATGCGCCCAGATTTAACATTTAAAAAGCAAGAATGCCCCCAAATGGCATTTCTCAAATAAACCTTGTTATAAAGAGAAGCGCTTCTTGCAGCCTTGCAGTGTGGACAAAAATTATTTTTACAATAAAACTACGTAAATAGATCCACACATAAGCCAGCACCAACTCCCTAAGTTTGCAAATCCTAAAGAACTCAAACTAAATTCAGCACAACCCAGGCCATACAACCAAACCCATTCGCTGTGCGCTCAACCCCTGCTCCTGGCTGCGCCCTCCCCAGCAGCTCTTCCGCAGTGCAGGCTGCAAGTCCCACCCTTTCCTCCCTTTTCCCTCCAACTCGCATCCAGCACTCTGGGTGTCACCCAGCCCTTCCTCAGTGCCAGCGGGGGAGGGGAGAGCAGGATGCCTCCATCTCCATCAGCCCTGCTCCCCAGTGTCTGGTACAGCACTTTTTAACTTAATGGACAGGGCTAAACAACATGAAACTTTAAAACCCTTCGGTGAAGATACTCAGGAGCTGTCCCTACATTATTTTCACATTAAATCCACCTCTGTTCTTTGGTGAGTGGCTCCCAGCAATTCATGAAACATTTTTAGATTTTGATGGGACCATAAGCCAGCAATGCTGGCAGCTGAAGTCACAGGGCAGCCCCTGGGTGCCTGGTGCTCAGCTGGAGGTGGGTGTGTCTGTGTGAGTGTTTGTCATTGAAATAGGAGTAGGATTAGGATTCCAAAATGGAAGCCCTGATATCTATAGGAACTTTCAATACTGCTTCCATTTTCTGGTTAGTTTTCCCCCCTTTTATCCAAAAGAGATACATTCTGAAGTCCTTACGGATGAAATAGCACAACGTCTGAGACTGGCTTCCAAATAACCTGTTACTCGCATGCCTCCCTCCCTTGTGAAAGGGCCAGGTGTGTAAACAGACCCCAGGTCTGCTGAGCTGATCACTGCTATGGTGAGGCAATGCCTCATGACAATCTCTACTCTGATAAAGGCCTGGGAATTTCCCATAATTAAAACGTTTTTAAAACCCTCCTGGAGCTCACAGGCACTCCCAGCCTATGGCCACGGTTCACCTCTCCAACCATATGCCCAGCCCGACGGGAGCAAATATCCAAGCTTAGTGTTGGGATGGCACCCGGCGGGGTTTGCTGAGCTAGCCCTACCCTGGAGCAGTCTCTCCAGGCCTCCCCTGCTGGCGGTGTGGGCACTGCCCAGCAACCACACAGCCTCTGAACCAGCGGAATTTTGAAGAACTTGCTCATGAAACCCAGCACACATTCATGGCGCCCTGATGGGTGGTCCCATACACCTGGAGGAGGAAGCAGCCCTGGCTGCATGGCCCTCCCCATGGGGACGGTCACCAAAGGTGCTGAGGGTGCCATGAGCAGATGCGGGAGAGCAGCGTGCGGCTGGTGCATGAGAACTTCGGGGCGTGAAGATGAGGGGACAGAGCGAGGTGAGCGAACACAGCCCGATCCCTTACCTGACTGGCTTATGAAGAAGCAAACGTCATCCCTGAACACGGGCGTGTTCCTGTCCAGAAAATCGCTAGCAAGTTCCACCATCACGGGGAGTTCGGTAAGCTCCTCCAAAACTTGTCGCGTCTGAAGCCAACAAGAATGGGGACTCAAGTCAGTCATGACGCTACAGGGACACCAGAGACAACTACTGGGCTTCTAGAGACAACTTGCGACATGGAGCCTTCGTATCAGGTGGGGAGGGACCTTCAGGCACCCAGGGCAGAACCGCAGGAGAAAGGTGGTGCCCGCTCTCGAGCTGGCTCACAGGAGCCAAATCTAGACGGCCAGACGCCTGGCAGCACGTAGGGTGCCTCTTGTCCTAGGCCGCCACCACCTCCCTGGCCACCCAGGCCCACGCACTGCACTTACAGCCACAGCGGCATGGTAGCTGGTTCCACAGCCAATCACGATGAGCCGTCGGCACCGTCGGATCTCCTTCAAGTGGGCCTTCAGGCCGCCCAGGAGCACTGCGGGGTGCGCGGGGGATGTCAGCCCGAGCCCTCACACAGGCACTGCGCAGGGCCTGGGCAAGGTCCGGGGAGGGATTACCTGTGCTGGTCTCAAAGTTCACCCGCCCTCTCATAGTGTTGAAAACGGATTCCGGCTGTTCGAAGATCTCCTTCTGCATGAACGCACTGAAGTTACCTGCCCGATCAACAGCGACAAGACAGGTCCCTTCCATTTAGTTTCATTTCCAGGCTTAACTTTTCATCAAGACAAAGTTGTTATGCAGTTAGTCAGCACAACACAGGTAAAGACCCTGCAGGTTAGTCGCCAGGTGTTGTTCGCCTGATGCTCACGGGGACAAGTGAGAGGGCAGCAGGATTCCTACCTCAGCTTACACACCTGGCCCTTTCACAAGGGAGGGAGGCATGCCAGTAACAAATCTGGGCTGGTCGTATGGGGTCACACGCCTCTTTGCAAGGCCAGAAGAAAGTAAAAGCGCGCCTACGTAGGGAAGCACAAAGTAAGCCGGGCCCAGAGAAATAGACCACTTCCTTTTAAACAAATAGCCTCCGAGTTCTGTATTAAAGAAAAACCTTTCCAGTCACACATGCATTTTCAGGGCTCTGATTTGAATGGGGTTGGACGAGGTCAAAGTGACCATATGGCTGCAGTACGTTAGGGCCCAGACAGGTGCTGTGTTGATGATCGGAGGCGTCTAGACAGGTGGGGCTGTTCTCGGGGATGCACAGACATGCCATGGCAGTGTCCCTGCCTGCTACCTTCAGCAGAGGACTTGTACAAAAGGTGCCACAAAGCACCTAAGACAGGTGAGGAGCGTGGGCCACTGCACACACGGGGTCAGGGGGCTCTCTGAGGGGCTGACATTTCCAGGACATGATCAAAAGAACTGTCCTGTGAGAGGAACAGTAAATGCAATCACCTCCCTGCAGTGGGCAAGCCCAGGGCCTGAGTAACAGGGCGGCCAAGGGTGGGCAGGGCGTAGTGGGAAGGCTAGAGTGAGGTGGGGCCAGGCTGCATGTGTGTGAGGGGGTGCATTTTACTTTCAGAACAGGAAGCCATTGGAGGGCATTAAGCAGCAGGACAAAGGTTCTGATGTTCTTAAAGTTTGCCCAGGCTGCCCTGCGGAGAAGAGGGTGCAGGGGGACAGGTGCGGGTGCAGGGAGACGGGTGCAGGTGCAGGGGGACGGGTGCGGGTGCAGGGAGACGGGTGCGGGTGCAGGGAGACGGGTGCAGGTGCAGGGAGACGGGTGCGGGTGCAGGGGGACAGGTGCGGGTGCAGGGAGACAGATGCGGGAGCAGGGAGACAGGTGCGGGTGCAGGGGGACGGGTGCGGGTGCAGGGAGACGGGTGCGGGTGCAGGGGGACAGGTGCGGGTGCAGGGAGACAGATGCGGGAGCAGGGAGACAGGTGCGGGTGCAGGGGGACGGGTGCGGGTGCAGGGAGACGGGTGCGGGAGCAGGGAGGCGGGTGCAGGGAGACGGGTGTGGGTGCAGGGAGATGGGTGCGGGTGCAGGGAGACAGGTGCGGGTGCAGGGAGACGGGTGCGGGTGCAGGGAGACGGGTGCGGGAGCAGGGAGGCGGGTGCAGGGAGACGGGTGTGGGTGCAGGGAGATGGGTGCGGGTGCAGGGAGACAGGTGCGGGTGCAGGGAGACAGAGAGGCTCTCCTCAAAAGGAGAAAGGGGTCCATAGTTTCCCCATTATCCAAGGCTTCCGCCCAGAGAAGAAATGGTGCCTGGGGCATAGACACGTGTCCCAGAGGCAGTGAAGGGAGGCGGTGGGTGGACGGTCAGGCGGAGCAGGGGACCGGCGCTGGATATACTCAGAGGCTTCCTCGCAGGAGCCAGGCAGGCTCCCCACACCCTGAGATCACCTGAGCCCCTTCGTGGAGGCCCCACCGGGCAAGGGAGAGAGGCTCAGGAGCGTCCCCAAGGAGCACCTGCCCCGTGGCTGCTGCCCGGACTCTCAGGACACCTGCCTTTCATGATCTGCTGCAATTCCATCTGCAAGGTCTGGATGGCGCGAGAAGGGTCATCACTGGCCGAACGCTTGACCCGGTGAATGGAGAGTTTCCCAGCGGCCGCGGCGGCGATGTCATCGTCCTCGAGGAAGATGACGCGGTTGGTGTGTTCTATGATGGCGCTGGGGCAAGGCAAGCACGGGCGTCACGGGGGGGACTGTGCTCGACGGCTGCGAGACGGCCATCATGCCCGGCCGCCCCAGCCAAGGCCACATCAGGGCACTGACTGGCATTTTAGGAGGGAAGGGGCATCACACACTGGTTTGCTGCCGGAGGAAGGCCACCAAGAACTGACACCTGCCAGCACCCTGCCCCTGCTGAGCTACGAGAAAACAGCTCATGTGGGCGGTGAACCAGAAACGGCGGTGCAGCCCGACATTCTCGATTACACAGTCCCGGACGGGAAGGGGACGAGGCTCGGCTACCTGGCGTCGGAGGCGAAGAAGAACTCCACGGCTTTGTTGCCCACGGCCTGCAGGCAGGTCGAGCTGTCCAGCCTCTGCACCCTCGGTTTCCGGATGTTATTCACGGTCTCAATGTTGCCTGGTAAATGCAGAGAGGATCGCACGTCCTGTTAACCGCTTTTGTTTGAATAACATGCAGCATGGAGCCCATTTCCATCGGAATGTGTGTGCGAGAAATGTGCAATTTTTAGCTTTGGCTGTGTCAGCCAAAGAGCGTGAAGGATCCCCAAATAGCAAGAGCATTTAAACGGCCGCAAAGAGAACACGCCAAATCACCGCTGGAATCCGGGCAGGCTGCCTGCGTGTACCGGAGCGGCACGCCATCCCCCGGGCTTGGGATAATGGTGTAAAGTATCCAGAGTAAAAAAGCTTTTGGACAAACGGAGCCCAGGCTCAGCTGCCTGAGAACCTTCTGGATCTGGTGCCACCTGTGGGCCACCCAGACACGGTGAGGGCACCACGCCTCCAGGGGCAGGGCTGCGGGACTTACACGTCATGTACAGGACGGGGACCTGTTCTGTGGAGAGCTTGTATTCGCTCCGCACTCCGATGAGCAGGGGGCTGCCTCTCCTGCAGGGACGAAGGGGGTCGGGTTAGCCGTCACCTTGACACCTGGGACGGGGCTGGAGGTCCTCTGAGCACTGAGGACAGTCCCCACATCTCGCCTGCCCCCCGTGGCAGAGTCCTGTTGAGGTCCCACACGACGGACGCCGGCCACAGGAAGATGCTGCTCCAAGGCTCGGGGCAGACCCCAGCAGGCCAGCGTGAGCACCCCAGCTCGCTCCTGAGGTGCCACCCACCTGCCCAGTGAGACCCCACACGGTGCTGGCGTCCGAAGCCGAGTCCCTGTCAGGCCCTGGCAGCAGCAGGTGCGCCGGGGTCTCCGCCCGCCTCTGCTCCCCGCCCATCTCTAAACAGGGAGCCCAGGATCTGCACGAAGACTCTCTTTGCCCCCTTTCATCCGGCTGAGGTGTCCTCCAGCCTCGGGAGCATTCAGCGGACGGGCTTTGGGTGCGCTCAACCTTGTGGGCGACTTAGAGCGCTTTCTAGGGCCGTTTTGTTTCTGCCTAACGAACACCTCGGTGGAGTTTGGAATCTCCAACCTGCACAAGGCAGACTTCTCACAAAGAGGACGGCGATGGGCAATTCCTGCAGCTGCGCTGAGTGAGGGCCCCCAACTCAAGTCCCCTGTACCCCCACCCCAGCTCGGCCACTAGCACCAGAAGGCAGTCTTCAGCAAAGTGCTCGTGGCATTCCTTTCTGGCTCACAGCTTCTGCAGGTACTGTGTTTATCAGGCATTGTTCTGTGAGTTGAACGGCATCCTGCCTCCAAGACCTAATGGTTTGCTCATTCTTACACATGACAGCATGCAAGTCAAATTCCCAGTGGGTGTGCTGGGCAACACCAGTTCGCTTCCGCAACTCAGGAACTCCAGGCCGTCCAAGAACACGTGCCTTTCCTCCCCTGCATGCTAGCTGGTTAACAGGAAGGAAGCACTGGGAATGTGCTAATAAGGCAATTAGAGAGCGCTGTCTCCAACACATTCGTTAGAAGACAATGGGGCAATATTTTACATCAACCAGTTTCATGCTAACTTAGATCAATGTACTCATGAACGACTTGAGTCAGCCTGAGTCCACCCCACATATATCCACTTGGCCTGCTAACCTGACTCAATACAGGCCCTAAATACTTCTTCATTAGTAATAGATCTTATTTTTCAGTACTGTTGCCTGTTTGGACCTCACTCTGATTTCTCCACGTAGGGGGACAAAGTCTGTGTCTTTGCAGAAGGTGTTGTGAGTGCCTTGAATATTTTGGACAATCTTTTAGCTTATATAATAAAAGCCTAATATGCAAATTGACCAAATGGCGGAACCACCGGTGGAATGACCAGTCGCTATGACATGCACTGACCACCAGGGGGCAGACACTCAACACAGGAGCTGCCCCCAGGTCACACGCCCCGGGTCAGCCAAGGCAGGTGCCAGTGGGGTCCCCCCCACCCCACCCCCATTACCCTGCCGATAGGCCCTGATCGACGGCCAGGCCTAGGGACCCTACCCATGCATGAATTTCGTGCACTGGGCCTCTAGTTATATATAAAGCACATCAGAGACAAAGTTCTTTCTGGGTCCAATGGGAAATTAGCTTACACATTCTTTATAATAATGACAGTTAGAAAGTACCCTAGTTATCTATATTTCTTGTTAAATGTCTCCCCAAAATGTTTTTTATGGGTTGAGCTCTATAGCTTCTCCAGTCTTTGTGCCATATAATGCTCCCAACACATCTCAAAGATTCTGCAGGTTATAGAGACAATTTAGAAAAATAAAACTTTACTGCTTCTTCACACTGTCTTCTACATTCACTTAAAATAGTAATGTTATGATAATAGATTTTAAAAGGGGTTTCTAAATTTGATAAGGACCAACTGGTATTACAAAGTTCTATAATTTGAAGGAATAAAATTCCACAGGATAAATTAATTCCTGTCTTAGAAAGAATAAAATCATAATGCATTTCCTGCCTAGACAGTTTGACAGTCTGCAAGGGAGAGCCCCACCCTCTCTGGCCCAGTCTCCCAGGGCCTGAGGGCATTTTTTACGGCTCCTCAGTGCCTTCAGAAGGAAGCCTGCAGCCCTCAGGGCATCTGAGGCTCTGCAGAGCTGGACCTCTGCACGCGATCCCACTCCCCGTCAGTCTCGAGTGTCCCCATCACCTTGCTCACTGCTGTCCCCCATGTGTGGCATACAGCAGGCATCAATAAGCACACACTGAAACTGGAAGAGCCTCGAGTCGCACCAGTACTCCCTCCCTACATCCTGGCCTAACGGGAGGTCCCAGCAGTGCCATGCTTGCTCTGGGCTCCTTGCCTTTACTCACACTGGTCCCTCCGCCTGCCTCTCGCGGGCAGACACCTGCTCTCCCCAAGACCTCTAGAGTATTGCCTCATACCCCAAGCCCCCACCACAAAGTATCACCGTCTCTTCCCTGCTCTGTCCTCCTGCACAAATGTCCTGTCCTTAAGGGCAGGACCAGCTCTGATGTCACCAGGTCCCCAGGACCCAGCACATAGTAAATGCTCAAAAAATATTAGTTGGATGGATGGACGAGTGGACACGTGGATGGATGGATGGATGGATGGATGGATGGATGGATGGATGGATGGATGGGTGGGTGGACAGATAGACGTATGGATAAATGGATGGATGGACGGATGAATGGATGGACAGATGGATGGATGGATAGATGGATGGACAAATAGACTTATGGACAAATGGATGGGTGGGTGGACAGATGGATGGATGGGTGGATGGATGGGTGGACGGATGGATGGACAGATGGATGAACAGATAGATGGATGGACAAATGGAAGGGTGGGATGGACAGACGAATGGATGGACAGATAGATGGATGGCGGATAAACAAAAGGATGGATGGATGGACAGATGGACAATCAACCTTCTGAATATAAAACAACAGGATGGCATTCATACACCTGCTTGTGTACATCCGCAGTGCTGGGACCCTGTGGGGCTCTAACAGAGGGGCACCCAGGCTGAAGCTGGTCCTCTCAGCGGATTCCTGGGACACCCCTGCCACGAAGGTGATGAAGTTGGGCCTGCGAAGCCCCCTCTTTACTGGATTCAAATCATGTTCATTTTTGTTCCTAGTTTCACATTCATGAATTTGCATGCATTTTCTAAAGGGAGTCTCTGAAACTGTATAGGCTTTAAGCCCCATGAAAGCTGGATGTGCCTTTATACAATTTTATTTTAAATTTGAATTTTGTTGTCAACTTCTAAAAGTATGGAGATTTCAAATAAAAATCCAACTCTGTTTTTTCTGTGAAAATGGCAGACGCTCTGGCCAAAGAGCTGGTGGGGTGCATTCTCTGTGGCTGAGCCACGGCTGTCCTTTAGACAGAGCAAGCGCCTTCCAGTGTCCAGGGCGCAGGCCCCGTGCCTCAAGCTGAGTGGCTGTGTTTTAGTTATTTGCTCCTGAAATAGTCATGTGTTTGCCTTACCTCAGCGGTTCTCAACCTGTGGGTCGCGACCCCTTTGGTGGTCGAACGACCCTTTCACAGGGGTCGCCTAAGACCATCCTGCATATCAGATATTTACATGACGATTCATAACAGTAGCAACATGACAATTATGAAGTAGCAACGAAAATAATTTTATGGTTGGGTCACAACATGAGGAGCTGTATTTAAAGGGCCAGAGGTTGAGAACCACTGCCTTACCTTGTGGCAACGGCTTCTCCCGGGTAGTGGATGCTCTTGAAAACCAACGCGAATGCTCCTTCCTGAAAGCACAGGAAAGAGAAGTGAGGAACAGCTCGCTCTGCCAAGCCAGGCGGCGGCAGCCTGACCCCCGGCGGGTCTCCCCGGGCCCCTCTCCCCTGTGAGCGGTCTTGGGACATGCCGGGGTGCTCACTCAGGGCAGCAGGGTGACATCAGGAGAAAGTGACGTAGACGGAGCCACGCTAATTACAAAGACCAGACCTTGTAACCAACAGCAACCACACCCGCTGAGGCCCTGGCAGAACAAATCCCAGCTCTGTGATCAACTGGGTGACCTGGTGCATCAGAACCAGGGACCAGGTGAGAACCAGGGACCAGGTTTGAACCAGGGCCAGGGCTCCTGGCCTGGGACAGCATCTACTCAGGGGACACCTGTGAGGGTTAAAGGGGCCAATGCTCCATGACCTGTGCTGAGCTCACTCACACCACCCTGCAGCTGGGCAGTACTCCAGCCTTCTTCGTGCCGCACTTTCCTCGTGGTGAATGAAAATAAGACCCGGTATGGCTTCTGTGAGCCAATGCCAGGAAGGATGCCGGGCCATTCTCCCCTGGGACAATTCTAAGTCGACATCAACGAGATGCATCTAGGTTATGTTACTAACGGCACAAACGTCTCACATGAAAAGCCGGCCATGTGAACCCCCACCACCAAGGTCCTGTGTGCGACCTGCGATGGGAAGCACCCACGGTTCCGAGGCCAATCACAACTTCAGAGGCGTTAAAACGCGGCAAGGCACTTCCATTCGGTGTTTACCACCCAGACCTCAGGACTTTTCCAAATGTTACAAGGACGTGATAGCGTAACGCCAGAAGCTGTAGGCGAGCCAGCTTGACTTCTCAGGAAGTTTGCCTGCATGTGCCTAACGCTTATGAAAGATGACGGGTGAGTTAGCAGGTGTGACTCACCAACTGCTGAATGACTCTCTCGACCAGTGTTGAAAATGTGATGTCCTCGATCTCTCTGTTGTCGAACACGTATTTGATCAGCTTGGCGATAGTCTCCGTGTCTGTCTCTGACTCAAACTCATAGCCTTTGCTTTCCTGGAATATTTGGTTGGACACAGAGAGTCAGATAACGGTCATTGCGAAACGCTGGCCGGGCCAGCTCCCTCTCCTCCCTGATGACTTGCCCTCGGAGTGACTTAAGGAACTGTCGGAGCGACACGGAAAATGTGAAAGGGATGAGAAATGTTTGCCAGAATCACACAGCATAACACAGCTGAGTCATTCCGGACGCCCCGAGACTGCCCCACCTCCAAAGCTGGTCCCTGCCATGAACCTGAACATTGCAAAATAACGGCAGTCAGAGTAATCAAATGAGCTGAGTCAACTCCACCCACATCCCAGCCAACACCACAACCTTTTCATCCTTTAGACACTGGCCATCTGCCTCTCCGCCCCACATTCCCTTCGGTGTATGAGTCGACAATTGAGTGCAAACACTTTAATAAAAGGAAATTCGTGTTCTTTTGATTCTGCGACTCTGCAGCGGCCCCTGTGCATCTACTCGAGCAAGATCTGAGGAGCCGGCTGAGCTGCGGCTGAGGTTTGTGTCCAAGGTGGTGACGTGGCCGAGAGTGGCCCTCGCTCCGCTCCTGCTTTTGTTTCCGGAGGGAAATGAGCTGGTTGGAAAGTTTCTGGGGGAGGACCAAAGGCACTTGACTTAGATGTGACCCAGGGGAAGGAGCTTACCAGAAATTTCCTCAGGTCTTTGTAATTTGTGATGATCCCATTGTGAATGACAACGAATTCTGGAAGAAAAGTTTCAGGACAGAAATGTTATGCAGACGTGAGGATCAAGTCAGATGTGAAGGGAAACAATCTGGCAGCTTGAAACTACAAGCCTTGCTCCTAGAGCAGTGGCTCTCAACCTTCCTAACGCCGCGACCCTTTAATACACTTCCTCATGTTGTGGTGACCCCCAATTTCATTGTTACAAATTGAACATAATTAAAGCATAGTGATTAATCACAAAAACAATCTACACTAATAAAAGAGAAACGTGGTCATTGGCATACACGACCGCTACCCTTTTCATTGGCTAATCAGCGAGGTATGCAAATTAACTGTCAGCCAAGATGGCGGCCAGCAGCCAGGCAGCTTGAAACTAACATGAGGCTTGCTTGCCTCAGTGACGGAGGAAACCAACGTTCCCCGCCTGCGGCTGCAGGCCTCTGAGCCTGCAATTTCAAACATTGTAACAAATACCTCCGGACTTCAGCCAGCAGATTCACAACATTGTATGCAAAGGCCAGAAACCTACTTTCAGCAGTGGGAGGCCTAAGAGCTGGAGCCAAGCCTCAAAGCTAAAGCTGGCCCAGAATAAAAAAAATAAAAAAAAGGAAAAAAGGAGCGTTTGGGAGTTCAGTCACCCCCAGCCTGAAAACAGCCCTCAGCCCCTCACCCAGAATGGCCAGGCACCCCAGTGGGGACCCCCACCCTGATCCAGGACACCCTTCAGGGCAAACGAGCTGGCCCCACCCATGCACCAGGCCTCAATCCTATATAGTAAAAGGGTAATATGCCTCCCAGCACCGGGATCAGCGTGACAGGGGGCAGCGCCCAAACACCCTGATCGGCCCTGCTCTGTGTGTGACAGGGTGCGGCACCCCAACCCCCGCCCCCCCCACGCGCCACGGGCCCTGCTCTGTGTGTGACGGGGTAGAGCCATAACCTCCCCATCGGCCCTGCCCTGAGTGTGAGAGTGGCAGCGCCCCAACCCCCTGATCGGCCCTGCTCTGTGGGTGATAGAGGGTGGCGCCCCAACCCCCCCCCCCCCACGGGCCCTGCTCTGTGTGTGACGGGGTAGAGCCATAACCTCCCCATCAGCCCTGCCCTGAGTGTGACAGTGACGGCGCCCCAATCCCCTGATTGGCCCTGCTCTGTGGGTGATAGAGGGCGGCGCCCCAACCCACTGATCCGCCCTGCTCTGTGTGTGACAGGGGACAGTGCCCCAACTCCCCTATCGGACCTACTCTGTGAGTGACAGGGGGGAGCTCCTCAACCCCCTGATGGGCCCTGCTCTGTGCGTGACAGGGTACGGAACCCCAACCCCCCTGATGGGCCCTGCTCTGTGCGTGACAGGGGGCAGTGCCCCAACCCCCAGATTGGCCCTGCTCTGTGCGTGACAGGGGGTCGCGCCGCAACCTCCCCATCGACCCTGCCTTGAGTGTGACAGGGGGTGGTGCCCCAACCCCCCAATCGGCCCTGCTCTGAGCCCGACCAGAGGCTGCACCTAGGGATTGGGCCTGCCCTCTGCCACCCGGGAGCAGGCCTAAGCCAGCAGGTTGTTATCTCCTGAGGGGTCCCAGACTGCAAGAGGGCACAGGCCGGGCTGAGGGACCCCCCTTCCCCCGAGTGCACAAATTTTTGTGCACCGGGACTCTAGTATGTAATTATATATGTGTTTTCCGATGGTCTTAGGCGACCCAAAGGGGTCGCGACCCACAGGTTGAGAACCGCTGTCCTATAGGGTGTCTGTTAAGCACATGTCATTTACCGTCACAGAACCGAGGCCGGCTATGACTACAATTTCAACCTGAGGGAACACATCCACTGATCTGACCAGGGACAGAGCTCTACTTGTGGTCTACAGGGTCACCAATTAAGTGTTGCTATTTATGTCCATGGGGTTGATTAACCCTTCATTGCCCAGAAACAATTCCAGGAATTCCCAACCGGCTCAGAGAAGTCCCACGCTGGCGGTCCACACCCGGGCTTGTGTGTGACTACACTGAATTGTAACAAGATCTGAGCTGAACACCTCTGAGGGTTCACTTCAAAGTCCCGGTATTCTTCTAGGAAAACCCCACAGGTTCAGGCATCCCTGGGCTCCCCGCACTCCGGTGTGGCCACGAGCATGTCTCTTTTTCAGGGTCTGCCTGCTGTTTCCACCTCCCGCGACCCAGCAGCAACCCGCTCCCCTGGGCTGCGCCCTGTGCAGGGGAGCCAGCGGGAGGGGCGGGCAGTCCTGCGTTCCACTGCACATCCAATAAGTAGCTGAGAAACGGTCAAGGCCAACCTGAAAGTTTTCCTGGGCAAGTAGCCCTCTTCCCCCTGCAGCCTAGATAACGAAAAGACTTTATTATCCTTGAGACGCAGTACTCCCAGGAGGCCGTGTCTACATTTTGGGCGTTTGTCATAAATATTAACTACTAGGGGCCCGGTGCACGAAATTCGTGCACTGGGTGTGGGGGGGGGGGAGTGTCCCTCAGCCCAGCCTGCCCCCTCTCACATACTGGGAGCCCTCAGGCGTTGACCCCCATCACCCTCCGATCGCCTGATCGGCCCCTTGCCCAGGCCTGACGCCTCCGCCAGAGGTGTCAGGCTTGGACAGGGGACCCCCATCTCCCCCTGATCACTGGCTCTGGCCCCCGCCCAGGCCTGAGGCCTCTGGCCCAGGAATCATGCCTGGGCAGGGGACCCCCATCTCCCTCTGATCGCTTGGTCCACCCCCTGCCCAAGCCTGACGCCTCTGACCCAGGCTTCAGGCCTGGGCAAGGGGACCATCATATCCCCCCAATCCCTGGCTCCGCCCCCCACCCAGGCCTGATGCCTCGGCCAGAGGAGTTGACCCTCATCACCCTCCGATCACCAATCACCGGATCGGCCCCTTGACCAGGCCTGACGCCTCTGGCCTAGGCATCCGGCCCAGGCAGCGGGGACCCGCAGCTGCAGCAGCCCCGTGATCGTGGGCTCCGCTTTAGGCCCAGGCAAGGGACCCCTAGCTCCTGGGACTGCCAGCTTCGACCGTGCCCAACTCCCATGGCTGGCTCCACCCCTACTTCCTGCTATCACTGGCCAGGGCAGAAAAGGCGCCTGATTCTCCGATCATGGCTGGGGGGCAGGGCAAAGGCAGCCCCAGGGCCGCCTTTGCCCTGCCCCCCAGCTCTTAGCTCCCCCCTGGGTTTCCGATCACTGTCAGTGGCAGGGGGCTTCTTCCTGCTTTCCCTTTCGCCTCCCTGCATTGTGCCTACATATGCAAATTAACCGCCATCTTGTTGGCAGTTAACTGCCAATCTTAGTTGGCAGTTAACTGCCAATCTTAGTTGGCAGTTAACTGCCAATCTTAGTTGGCAGTTAATTTGCATATAGCCCTGATTAGCCAATGAAAAGGGTATCGTCGTACGCCAATTACCATTTTTCTCTTTTATTAGATAGGATTATTCAGTGAACATCTGGATCTCCAACTCAAGTTTTTTTCAGTACAGGACAGGTTTTTTTCCTGTTACATCTTTTAAAACCTTTTCCATTTTTACCATAGTTTCTTCTCTATATTTTTTACAACATATTGTATACTTTTGTGTGGTCACACAGAAAAATGAGATGTCTCGAATAAAAAAAGCCATTTTCAGCCCGACCGGTGTGGCTCGCTGGTTGAACGTCACAATTCGATTCCTGGTCAGGGCACATGCCTGGGTTGTGAGCTTGATCTCCAGCAGGGGACATGCAAGAGGAAGCCGATGGATGATTCTCTCTCATCACTGATGTTTCTCTCTCTCTCTCATCACTGATGTTTCTCTCTCTCTTCCTCCCTCAATCTCTCTGAAATCAATAAAACATACTTTTAAAAAGCCACTTCAGCAGGTGTGCTAGCCCAGCGCACCTGGGTTACGTGCCTTTACTACTCCATTTGTCCAGGTCCCTCTTGGGGACACCAGCTGGACTGTTGGTCATCTCCTGTACCAGCTGCCTCCATAACCTTCCCCTTCTCCAACTGCTTTCATGTCTACTGTGACACTGTTTCTTACACTATTTTCTTTCACCTCATTCTACTGTCTTCTCAGCATTAATTTGCTTCCTAGAATCTGTGTTTTCTTTGTGAAAACTCCTTTGTGTGATTTTCTTCTGCAATGTCATTGCTGGGTGTAAGCCTTCCTCTTAAAAGTATGCTCTCCAGCTCTCACAGCTAATTTGCTAAAGAAATGTTACGAATCTTCTCTTATTTCCCATGTTGTTTTGTTTTTAATTACTCATCCTGAGTCAGGGCAGGCATTGCTCAGTTTGGGTGTGGGGTCCTCTCCTGGGAGCCTCCCCGCTCTGGGGACACAGAATCATCATCGGCACTGAACTAGGGGTTCACATATCGCCTGGGGAGGCAGGGGACTGTGGCTGGGTACATCTCCAGGCACATGGGCCTGGGGCCATGTTCCCTCAGCCAACACTGCTGCTCCCACGACCACGCCTGTGTCTGGCTTGGGGTTTGGCTGGATGTCCGTTCTAGGTCCACAGTACTGTGGGGTCTGCTGTCTCCCACCCGGGTGTAGGGTGCCAGCCGCAGTAGTGGGACGCCCTGCGGTCCAGTGCATGGACCAGATCCAGGGAAAAGCCCTCAGCAAAACCCTTGCTACCCTCGCCTCTGACCACGTGGGCGCATGTGCAGCCTGGCCCCTGTGTTACCTCCACTGCTCTGATGAGAGGGGTGCCTGGGATGCTCCTGTTCCAAATCAGGCAGGGGGGCTGCCTCAGGAAACTGCAGTGCCCATGGGGCAAAGGACAGGGCGCAGGGAGGTGCCGCTCTCTTCTGCAGCCCGACTTCCAGGAGGAGGAGCTGCAGTGAGGCTGAATGCTTAGCTCAGCGCCTGCTACCAAGCACCCCAAGCCCCCCTGATGTGCCTGATCCTTACTTTGACGTGGGGCCTGCACTGTGCCCGATGTCTCGGAGCGGGGTTCTGGCTGACTCCAAAGATCCTTCTCTCTACTGGACACCCTTGCCCATCATGCCCAGGTGTGAGTCTTCGGGGCTCCTGACCTGACCAGGCTCAACCCTGAGTGGGGACCCACACGAGGGCCCAGATGATGTCTCAGGCCCCTGTTCGGAGCCCTGGGAGGAACCAAGGGCCATGCCTCTCCCCATCTCACATGCCTACTGTGTCTGATGACCCTGGGGCTGACCACAGAGCCCCCAAGAGCTCCCACTGGGAGCCCCAGACCTAGCAGTTCACCCCCATGAAAGGGGGCGGGGTATGATTCAGGAGAACTGTCCTGGGGGTCCATGTGAGTGATGAGGCCCCATGAGCTGGGGCTGGCACACGGGGGTTTTTGGGAGAACTGGGGAGCCTGCAGCCCACCAAACAGGGCCTGGTGCCCATGGGACCGCCGTGGGCAGTGGCTGTGCCCCTGCTCTCTGACCCTGACCTGCTGTCTGTCAGTCCACTTTGTCCAGGGATGCCAGATGCTGGACTTTTCCACACCATCGTTCTCGTTGTTTACAAAAGCAAAGGAGCTCAGTGGAGGGCTCTCCTGCTGGGAGGAGCTGTTGGGCTGCCAGCTGCTGAGGCCTCCTGCAGGGGCACCTCAGACGGGGACCAAGGTCGGCCCTGCTCCCCTGGCCTTGCCCAGGACCACTCTCCTCAGGGGCAGGGTGGGCTTGGAGATGAGGAAGGAATGCCATCCTTCCCTCAAGTGCCTGGCCTGCAGAGCACTTCAGCCCTTCACCCCTCACGCTGCCGGGTCCCCTCAGGCTGGTCCGCGCAGGAAGTGCCTCGTGTGCCTGCGGACGCCTGCGGGTCAGCACCGCCCCGGAGCAGGCGGATCTGCCTCCTGTCGGGGCCGGCACCGCCAGCTTGGATGCCCAGGGGAGACAGGCTGGCTGGGAAACCCCCGGGGGTGGGTGCGGATCAGCCTGCACAGTCAGGCCGGGCAGAACCCCGAGACGAGACGGGGAGCAAGGCCCCGGTACCTACCGTTGCCTCTGTCTGATCGCTGCGGGTGGCTGTTGACCGCGCTCGGAGCCCCATGGGTGGCCCAGCGCGTGTGCGCGATGCCAAAGTGGGTTTCAAACTCCACCTCTAAGTCCATGCTGTCTTGCTCTAGAGGAAAGAAAAGTGCAGTTGCCACACTGACAAAGCCAGCATTGACCCGGCTCTGCTATGCGAGGCGGCGTCTGCAGGGAGACAGGTCAGCACATCCCGCCGGACCGGGCACTGGCGCCTCCTCCGGCGTTGCTGCCAGACCCCTGCTGCTGGTTACTCAGTGCTTACCAGTCCTAACCCACGTAACTTTCACTTTAAAAAGAAGATTCTGTGTCACCACTACACGTGGAAAAGCAATAGCGCTTGCCAGGAAAATTAAAATACATACATAAGTACCAAATATTTAAAAATACATTTCTTTATGTCCCCTCCACAGAAAAGTCAGCATTTTTAGTTTCAAATACCCTTGAAAGAAAAGATTTCCAAGGACCCACGCTGCACTCACTGGCCGGACTGGCCTGTTTCCACTTACTGTAAAGTTCTTCGTCAAGAGCCTTGACTTTTCCCCTTTTCTTGACCAGTCGGATATGCCTTTCTTTGTCTTCGTTATTGTTCCCATCGATTGCCACACCTGCAGGTGAACACGGTTTTCTGTGTTGGACTTAAGGCGGGTCTCTCACACTGTGTTACAGGGCACCACGCGGGAGTGGGGGGGAAATAGGGGAGAGGGCGCGGGGGGGGGGGGGGTGCTGCATGATTTATTAGTTCTCGCTCCCCTGGTGTGTCGCCTGATTGACTTGGAAAGAGGGGGCTGTGCCTGTGGCAACACCTAACAGCCTGCAGGGCGTGAGTGCCTGGACCACACGGCCACGGAGGGCGCTTCGCATCCGGCTGCTTTCAATGGTCCCTCTACTCAGAGCCCCTCCATCTTCCCCACGAGCCCTCTGCTCAGCACAGACAGGGATGTAAACGGACCTGGCTCTCCCTTCCTCCGGCCGCGGCTGAGGTAAGAATGGGAACAGACGAGTGTCCACCAGGCAGGCCGGGGAGGGGGAAGCTCTGAGACGCCCACCTTGAGGAGGGCTGTGCAGCGCTTAGGCCGTTAGGAGGGATTGGGATGATGAAGGGAAAAACATATAAAAGTACAAACTGCTGTCATCATGAGTAGGTGGGACCACAAATGTCTACGCGCCCCTTCCCCCCAGGCCCCCAGCGTGACTGGAGGAGGACACAGGGATACCAAGGGGCACTGTGGATGCAGACTGCTGTTACCCTCGTTTCCTCTTTCGCCTTCTCTAGTTTTCGAATGTGATAAACAGCGTCCGGTTCTGCGGCCGAAGCCTGCAGGCCTACCTGCCGAGTCGTAGCCTCTGTACTCCAGCCGCTGCAGGCCCTTGACGAGGGTCTCAAAAATCTCCTTCCTGGTGCGGGGCACCCTGTAGTTCATGTAGGCAAAGATTCCTGGGGAAGAGCGGACGCTGCACGTTACGAAACACGCCGCTCGTGCTTAGACACGGGCCGGCCCTGGCTGGTGTGCTCAGTGGATAGAGCATCAGCCTGCAGACCGAAGGGGCCCGGGTTCGATTCCGTTCAAGGGCGCATGCCCGGGTTGCAGGCTGGATCCCCAGTCTGGGGCGTGCAGGAGGCAGCCGATCCATGATTCTCTCTCATCATGGATGTTTCTCTCTCTCCCCCACTTCCTCTCCCTTCCTCTCTGAAATCAATACAAATATATTAAAAAAACAACAACAACACGGTCTGGGCATGCGGACAGACCGCACCGCGGAGGCGTCCAGCCTGCGCAGGGGAAGAGCCGCGCCGCCCCCCTGCTTCTCCGTAGACATCCCGTCCCCCGTGACAAGACGCAGGCAGCAGGAGAACACTCTCACACCTCTGGCCTTGGAGAAGTTGTCCAGGGACGTACTTGCAGGAGATGAGGCGTTCACTGCAGCAACGCCTGTAACAGCCAAGATCAGCAAACCACCCTACCAGCCACGGGCATCTGGGAGCCCCCCAACGTGGACTCCATGACGGGCACAGAAGGCACCTGGGAAGTCACACGGAGGCCACAGCAGCCCTGCAGCAGGTGAGAACGGGCACTGTGGCCTCCGCCCACTTCCCACTCAGCTCTGCTGCCTGGATCGATAAGCACCATTTTACAACAACAAGAGAATCCTTATCTCGAAGGAAGGCCAGGAAGATTTTGTTTGGCTTTATTTTCTGTATTCATATTGCAAAGTAATATTTTCCCAACGAGGGAATAACAGTTGTCATACTGGTTCTTTCCAAACCCTCCACTCCCCTGCTTGAGACTACAGACTCTTGGTCTGTCTCTGTCTTGCCCTGTGAGTGCTCCATCCAGTCATCCTTCTGCGCTTGCATCCTCCCTGCTCTCCTCACAGCTCAGCTCCAACCCCTCCTCCCAGAGCAGGCTTGTCAAGGTCCCAGCTCTTCCGCCCACAGGGCCACCACAGCGCTCTTAGATCCTGGGGCAACTATGTCCCCTGACAGGGACACAGGCTGCTACTCCCACCTTTATATTATCGCTGTATCTCAGCGACAGTCCTTGTTCAATAAATGTGGAACAGAGCAACCCTGAATTTGTACTAATCAGGGGAGCAATGGTATGGATCCTGAAAATATTCAGGCATATGCATAGCAGCTCATCTTACTGAGAACTCACCATGGGTCAGGCACTGGCCAAGCATTCCCACACAGATGCCCATCAAAGCTCACAGCAGCCTTAGAGCTCAGACCTGCTGTCACCCAGAAGCCCGGGAGGCTGTGACCGGGCAAGAGTCAGGAGCAGAGACAAGGAGACCTGACTTCAGGGCATAAATGCTCCCAGCGCTGGGCAGCGCTGCCTCGGGGATACCTGGACTTAAAAGGTTTATTTTCCCAATTTTAATCTGGGGAAAGAAGATGCCTACCGAGAGGGCTTCTGGTGGCTAACTGGGATCAAAGTAAAAATAAATAAAACAGCCTAGCAGCCATTTCCAAACAGGGGCCTCTCACCCAAGCCGCACTTCAGAGAGAAGCTTGCCCTGAACCACTGCCTGGCTGCACTGTGATCCTGGGAGCATGTCACCCAATAGGACTGAAACTCCCCCTCCACCCCCCGACAATCAAAGCTGTGCAGCCACATCCCCATCAGCATCTCCAACAACAATCAGAGCAGCTCCATTCTGACCCGTCAGGACGGTGCTTTTTGAGTCAATCCAACAGCAAGGCTCTGGAGTCCTCATTTGCACGAGGATAAACCAATCAGGAACCAGGACGGGGACTTCGGTCCACGTAAGCCAGTTCCCTGCTGGCTCCGAGGGCCCACTGTCCCTTTCCACTGGAGACTGCGTTTCCCTGGCTGAAGCTTTCAGACTGGAGGGGAGCAGAGCAGGCAGAGCAGAGCTGCCTAGCCCGAGAGGGGCCTTTCCCCAGGGCAGCCATGTTTCATTATAGAGCTGCCACCATCCAGCCGCTCCACAGCTGTGCTGTATCACAGTTGAGCTGTATGCACTGAGTGAAGTTTCCTTCCCCCCTGCACCCCAAATTGGGGATTCCTGTTGGCACTGAATTGGTGACAGCGACTACTGGTTGACAATTGTCTATTTTATTATTATTTTTTTCTAACGTTCTTCTGGATGGCAGGAAAGTCTGACCACGATTGAAGACCTGCCGTGTATCTGCACCCATATTATAGCGTTTACAATAGCCAAGGCTTAAGTGTCCACTGACGAATGAGTGGATAAAGAAAACGAGGTACACACAGACAAGGGAATATTATTCAGCCACGAACGGGGGGAGTCCTGCCAACTGCGACAACATGGGTGGGCCTAGAGCAGCGGTTCTCAACCTGTGGGTCGCGACCCCTTTGGGGGTGGAACGACCCTTTCACAGGGGTCGCCTAAGACCATTGGAAAACACATATATAATTATACATTGTTCTTGTGATTAATCACTATGCTTTAATTATGTTCAATTTGTAACAATGAAATTGAGGGTCACCACAACATGAGGAACTGTATTAAAGGGTCACGGCATTAGGAAGGTTGAGAACCACTGGCCTAGAGAGTTATGCTAAATGAAACAAGTCATTCAGAGAAAGACAAACACTATTATTTCACTTATATGTGGAATCTAATAAAAACCAAACTCCAGATACAGAGATCAGATTGGTGGTTGCCTGGGGTGGGGTGGGAGATGGGGAATTAGGTACATGTGGTCAAAAGGTACAAACTTCCAGTTATAAGACAAATAAGTTCTGGGGATGTAACGTACAGCATGGTAACTGTAGTTAATACTTCATTATCCATTTCCAAGTTGCTCAAAGAGTAGGTCTTAAAAGTTCTCACAATAAGGAAAAACTCTTACCTATGTGAGGTGATGAATGTTAAGTAGTCCTATTGTGTCATCATCTATATCTATATCCATAAATCGTTATGCTGTACACCTTAGCCTTATACCATGTTCTATCACTAATCTATAATAATAAAAGGGTAATATGCTAATTAGACCGGATGTCCTTCTGGGCGTCATTCCGGACGTCCTTCTGGATGAAGCCAGGACCGGAGGGAAGCAGCCCGTGTCTCAGGTGCCTGCTGGCAGCTGGAGGAGGGAAGCCCGGGTCCTGGGTGTCAGAGGGAAGCCAGTGCCAGCAGCCGGGGGAAGGAAGGCCTACTCTTGCACGAATTTTCATGCATTGGGCCTCTAGTCTCTCAATAAAACCAGAAAGTTTTCCCAGACATGAACCTCGGAAGGGATAAGCTGCCTGAGGATATCTGAGAGCTGAGCACGATTATACACAAAACCACCCGTAATACCCCCTGTTGTTACGTTGGTTTAATTCAATATGGTATATCTGAATGAATGATTAAATTTCAACTAAATGTGGGGTCCAATCACATGAACATTGAACTTGCTAAAATCCCATCTAGACACACTCAGTCAGAAACAGGTTACAAAATTAAACAGCACCACACTGTCTTGCCTTCTTATGCACTGTACGGTACTGTACCTGGGCTACATTTTCA
The DNA here is from genome assembly GCF_963259705.1 of Myotis daubentonii. NCBI lineage: Eukaryota > Metazoa > Chordata > Mammalia > Chiroptera > Vespertilionidae > Myotis > Myotis daubentonii. The sequence goes on along the minus strand of NC_081844.1, from coordinate 5,351,463 downwards.
CACACGTCTTAAGGTACAGAGTTTATATCTAACAGCCTGCACCCTGTGCTTTCTGCGCAGTGGCAGACGCTTTCTGTTTAAAATGGCCGAGGGTAATGTTGACAGTCGCTATTTTTGCCTCCCTGGCCGCCTGGAGTCGGTGAGAGGTGCTGAATGGAAGGGCTGTGTGTGCATCTCAGAGCCCACCCGCCTCCCTCCGCTCCAACCTGAGGGCGGCTGGGCGTGGGATGCACTGTCACCTCACGCATAAAAAATGATAATTACCTTTCAATGCAAACATTTAAAAAATGCTAACAGCTTTACGGGGATATAGGACCCGTGGCCTACGGGTTTCTTATTTAAAGTCCAAAAGGCTATGGTGTTTGGTGCCTTTACAGTGTTGTACAGCTATCAGCACAATCTATGTTTAGGTGAAACTTTTCATAACATTAATTTTTCTTCAAAAATTCAGGAAGTTTGCTGTGGGGACACGATCAAATCCCAGTCACGTGGAAAGCCCACCCAGCTCTGGGGGGCGGTCACATGAACTGGGGGGCAACTCGGATCGTTTCTGAAGGGTTTTAAGCTAAGAGTCTTCGCTGGCTCCTGGGAGTTGTTCCCGAGTCACACTTGCACCTCCCGAAGAGAAGTGGACCGCTGCAGGCCACAAAGGCCACCCCAAGCCTGGGGAGTTCAACCTGACATGCCCTGACCAGGTGCTCCGGGCAGCGCCCTCCTCCGCCCAACGCTGCTCTGAACTCAGGAACGGAGCAGCCTCCTTGGTGGGTGGGGAGGGGCTGCCGCCCTGCCCCCACCATGGGCTGGGACAGTTACAGCTTCCTTGTTGGCAGGGTCACCAGCTGGGTCCACCCCCAGCCAGGAGGCTCTGCAGCCAGGAGGGTTTGGGAGATTACCGTGGTGAGGGGCTGCCGAGGACTGGTTTTCAAGGTCTTTGCACACGGAGGCATAAGTCTGATTTCCAACATCTAGTCAGTAAGTCCTTTAAGCACAGCCTCTCTCCCTTGCAGCTCAGCCTCCTGGCTGCCCCTGCACGCGACTGAGACGAAGTGAATCAGCCAGCATTTACATCATGCTTTCGCTGTTTTTAAAAATAATGAAATAAAGAAGTTGCCTCCCCAGGAATTTCTCGGTGCTATTCACAGCAGAATTCCCGGCCGGAGTCCCTTCCCTCCATGAAAAGAGCGAGATGAGAAACATGTTTTACCTGTGAGATCCCTAAAGATCGGCTGGACAGTAAATGAGGGTGAATTCGTGCACCCTCCTAGGAAGGCAATTTGCAAGCTCTCCGAGTTAAAAGGTGTGCATCTGCCGACCCGAGCTCTTGTACTCCCAGGACTGTCTCCACAGAGACCTCGGCGGAGACCCCAGCTGCTCGGTGCTGGCCGTGGGCAGCCTGAGGCCCGGCGGGGGCCAGGTTAAGTGACCGTGCGCCACACGCAGGGCCCCCATGGAGCACGCGCCGGCAGCCCGCCACAGGGCTAGTGGCTGCCTCCAAGGAGGGCACTGGATGAAGGCAGGAGCGTCCTCCCCCTGCGTGTGTGCTCTTTGTACACACGTGCCTGTGTACACTGGTTTAGCCTATGCCGCTCGGAATTAGTGCTGGCTATAGGATGGCCATCCAGCCCGATCCGACTTCACTGACTTCACTGGCTCCCCAGCCCCACCCCCCGGAGGAGGACAGCCACACCCCAGGAGACAGCACAGTCTGAGTGCACCTTCCCAGTGCATGAAAGGACAAGTGTGTGAAAGGAGGTCCCCACCTGGGAGCCTCCTCTCTCAGGCTTCTTGCTCTCACCAGTCTGGGACAGCAAGAAGCCAGAGGGTAGCGACAGACACCTGCAGCCTGCGCCAAGTACCGTTTCCAGACGCCAGCTCGCCCCGCTTCCTGTGTGGCCTGCAGCAAGTCACTGAGCACCCTTAGAGCCTTTGCAGTTGGTGCTGCCACACAGTAGGCGTCCTGGGAAGGCGCAGGCTAGGAGCTTCCCTCCTGGAGTGTGAGGCGCACCTGCAGGCCTGTGGGGGCCTCCTGGTCACCCCTGCAGAAATGACCAGACACTGAAACCCGGGAGAAGAGAATCGTTTGCCAGTATTTCTCCTTGGCCTTCTACTTGGGGAAATGATGGTTAAACCAAATGGGTGATTCAGGCTGCAACTCGGTCAAGATTTAATTCAACCTCAAAACCTTTCTCTGGCCCATGGAGGCCTCATCACTGTGCTGGGAGTTCTGAGGTGGAGGGGGCCTGGCAGGTGGGTGGAGAGAGGACATGATGCTTCGGAACCTCTTTTCCCCTCCAGAGATTTGCAGGCGAAGGGGCTGGGGCAGAGGGGCAGGGCTCCTGGGTGGGCTCTGTGCACAGGTGGCCCCAACTCCTTCTGCAGGTGACAGCTGACTGGTCACCCACCCACTGGGTCCAATGCAAGCCTTCCCCGCTCCCCCTTTTTAAACAGCCACGTGGCCCTGTTTAATAATTGCCTACATAGCACTTGCCTCCTTGTCTGTTGTCTGACTTCCCACGGGACTGTAACCTTCATAGGACGGAACACATCTGTCTGTTTATCTGTCTTATTCATCGCTGTATCCCTGTCCCCTGGCCCAGAGCCGGGCACATTTTAGGTGCTCTATAACTATATGTTGAAGAAATGAATGGATGGATGGATGGATGGATGTAGGGTGATTAGAGAAAGTGGCCTTTGAGTTGGGCCTGAGACAGCCACGTTCAACCGGGCACAGCAGACTCCTGGTAGGGTTCAGGCCTCGATGACAGATCCTCCCCTGGCCCTTAGGAGACACCCCCCCGCCCCACTCACCAGCACGGGACACTTCTGCTTCTGACTCCACCTTTCTCTTCCCATCCAGCCCCCCCGGCCCCCCCCCACACACACATGCCGGGCCAGCAACCACAGTAAGGCTGGCTGCCACGACACCCCAGAACTGTAACCCCTGGTGCCCCAAAGGACAGATAACGACAATGACCACATGAGAAGGACCCCTGGCCAGAGCCAGAAGTGCTGAACGCCTGGATTCTTCTCTACAAACCCTGGAGTGCTCAAGATGCTGCAGGGGGAGGGGTCGGGGGGGAGGGGGGGACAGATTATTTGAGGCCTGGAGGGTGAGGGAAGAGGTCAAGTTCACCATGGGCTGGCTGGGGTCCGCATCCTCATTCTGCGGCTGTAGTTTTGAAGAAACTCTCCATCCCTCTGAGCATCAGCTATTAATAAAGCACTGCCCCACTGTGCATGAGAGTGGACAGTCCCAGGCGGAGGGCCAGCCGGTACCACACACAGAACAGGGGTTCCGCTGTGGGAGGCACGTCACCGCCCAGCAAGGCGGGCACCTCCCCAGGCAAAGGCCGCACTTTCCACCACCATCCATGAGCCAAGTCATTTAGATAATGTTCTAAGTCCCAAACTGGATTAGTCGTTGCCCGGACAGAGGACATGGCCAGAAATCCCTGAGCAGACATCTGTGTGTGTGAGTGTGAGTGTGAGAGTGTGTATATGTGTGTGGCATGTGGGGGGGGGGGGCGCTGTCTACGCTTCAGTGTGAGGCCCCCAGGAAGGGGCGGTCACTGGGCCAATGGCAAGGGCGGAGAGGAGGCTGTCGGCTCCGGATGTCCAGGCCTCACTCACATAGACAGGGGCGGCCACCTTCTTCACGAAGCGGGAGAGCAAAGGTCCCACGGGGGGGGGGGGGGGGGTGTCTCGCACACTGGCTCAGGGTCAGGAGGGGGTTGGTCCCTCTGGGGACAGCCTTGCACCGCCTCGTGCCCCCTTGGGACTGCAGGGGTTCCTGCTGCGCCCCCACCGGAGCCCCCGAGAGAACAGGGACTGCTTCCCGCGTGAGCAAGGGCAAGGCATTTCTGTTTTTAATAAAAAGCCCTTGGTGTCCTTGTCAAGTTAGGATTTCACCAGCACCAAAGGGCAAGCAACATACACTCTCCACTGTAAAGAGAAAATAGAAGTCCTGTTTCAACTGCCAACATTCAGTTATTTAAAAAAACCAGGCTTTATTTTCAGGGAGAGAAATACGTCTGTTGAAAATGAGAAAGAGGCAGATGATCAAATTGCTTAACTGTTTCTGCCCTGAATTAATCTTCAGAATTTCCTCCAATAGTGTTTATAATCTCAAGTTAATCTCCTTTTAGAAGTGAATTTTACTACATATAAAAATAATCCCTTAATTTAAAAGCGCTGTTTACTAATGCTACATCACAAAATGTCCAGAAGGTTTCTCAGAACTTGGGGAACCCCTGACAAATAAGGCTGAGCAGTGGAGGAATGGCGATGAGGGGTGAGGAGAGGGCGGCCGCCAGGCTGAGCCCCTGCCCCCGGAGTGCCCACGTGAGTCCCATCTCCGCGGTGGCACGAGGGAGCTGCCAGAACTGCTCCCCAGAACCGACTGTGCACCTCTCTTCCCAACTGCGCCCCCAGGAGCCTCACTGATGACCTGAAATTAGCCATGGTGACAGTATTTTCCCCATAGAAACTGGCAAACCGGAGAGCCGGTTGTTAAGCATTTAAATATTTTTTTATTGATTTCAGAAAGGGAGGGAGAGGGAGAAACAGAAACATCAATGAGAGAATCATCAATCGGCTGCCTCCTGCACGCCCCCTACTGGGGATCAAGCCCACAACCCGGGCATGTGCCCTTGACTGGAATCCAACCCGGGACCCTTCAGTCCGCAGGCCCACTATCCGCTGAGCCAAACCAGCTAGGGACGGCTGTTAAGCATTTAGCTGCCATCACTGGGCTCCTATGGCTTCAGAGGTAACAAGCCACTCGACCTGACTCCAGTGTCTGTGCCCCATCAACTCCAGCCCCGTCCTCCGGAGACATCTGTCCACAGACTGAACTGTTACACGGAGGAAAGGAGTGTCAAATACGACAGGGCCCTGGGAGCTGGAAGACGTTTGGGACAAACGGGTGAGCTCTCCCCTGAGTCACATCATCTCCCCGGACGGCTGCTTCCTCAGCTGAGCCCAGAAGTGCAAGCTCCCCTGAAGACCGCCATGCAAGCGAGCAGACCGTGCGTGCGTGTCCTGGCCCCTGTGGCACCCAGACAATAGAACCTGCCTGCTTCCTGCAGGGAAGGGATGAGTGGGAAGGGTATGTACCTGTGAGAAGGGCACGATGCAGTGAGAGCCATGTTTTTATGACACGGGGACTGAACACTATTTGGTCAAACGGCAAGTTGCACCATCCAGTGAAGGGTGGGGGGGTTAACGGATGCCTGGGTCCACTTTCTGACTGTGGTCCCGTCTGAGTGCTGGGCCAGGGGACTTGGGTGTGTGGGGTGGGGTGGGATGGGGAGGGATGAGGGCAATATCCTTGTGACCATAGCGTGGGCATCTGGGGTTGGCAGCGCTGGGCTGTTCTTGGGGGAGGCACCTGAAAGCAAGCACCCAACTGTCTCAGGAGGATTAATGGCCTCAGACATCAGTCCTCACTGCTGGAATTTCTCTACGGAATCTTCATATTAAAAAAGGGATTTAGGCCACCATCTTGGGACACTGAGGAGGACAAGAGAATCTCAGGGAGATTAAAAATGGCAGCAGAGTAAGTAGATGCTGCTCGGATAAGCTCCCAGGAAAAAACTGGAATTACAACTAAAATACAAAAAAACTTCCTGAATCTCAACGGAAAACTCCAGGAGAGAACCCTGATACCCAAGGACCAAAGGTGGAGACCGCATGGAGACTGGTAGGAGGGGCGGAGGTGCCCACAGACAGCAACTGAAGTCCCGGAGAGATATCTCAGCGGTGGGGAGGGGAGGACACGGGGGGGGGGGGTGCCACTGAGAGCTCTGGGATCTAATCCCCAAGCTGGGCTCTCCAGCAGAGAGCACCAGAACTGAGGAGGGTGCCACATAACATCTGACTGTGAAAAGCAGTGGGGTGCTGTCTGCCAGGGAGTAACAACTGAAAGTTCAGGCACCCTCTTAAAGAGCCAATGCACTAAACTCCCTGTGGAGCCACCCACCTTGTGCTCCGGCAGACGGAGGGTGAAGCGGACTGGAGCTGTGAGAGCAGAAGCCAGGACTGGGGACTCGGGCTCGAGCTCAGAAGGCAGACACCCCAAGTTTCCTGGGCTGAGTAAATGCCTCTCACAGCAGAGGACATCTTTCTCACATAGACATCTGCCTTGCAGAAGACAATTGATGCACCCTATTGGAAAACACCTTGCTCTGAGGCCACTTAGATTAAAAGTAACAATTAGCCTCCAGGCAGAAGCAACTGGCCCACCCTGTTGAAAACTCTCCCCACACCTGAGGACGACTGCCTGGGGCAACTCAAGTAGGAGGAAAAAGTCCCACAAGTGCAGGAGGCACACAGATCCCCAAACAAGAAGAACCCAAACCGGCCCTCGCCCAGGCACATAATTAAAATGCCAAAAATTAAAGACAAAGAGAGAATCTTAAAGGCAGCAAGAGAAAGGAAAACTGTTGCCTACAAAGGAGTTCCCATAAGGATGACACCTGATTTCTCATCAAAAAAGGTATTTAGTCCAACTGGTGTGAGTCAGTGGTTGAGTGTTGACCTATGAACCAGGAAGTCACAGTTAAATTCCCGGTCAAGGCACATGCCCTGGTTGCAGGCTTGATCCCCAGTGTGGGGCATGCAGGAGGCAGCCGGATCAGTGATTCTCTCTCATCGTTGACGTTTCTCTTTCTCCCCCTGTCTCCCTTCCTCTCTGAAATCAATAAAAAGATTTTTTTAACAAATAGTAAATAAGGTATTTATGTGATTAAGTTAAGTATCTTGAGATGGAAGATTACCTAAATGCAGTCATCAGTATCCTTCTAAGAGGGAGACTTGCCTGGAAGAGGAGGAGGTGATGTGACCACAAAGGCAGAGAATGGAGTGAGTAACCACAAGGCAAGGAAAGCTGGCAGCCACCAGAGCCGGAAGAGATGAGGAACAGAGTCTCCCCTGAGGCCTCCAGAGGAGGTGGGGCCCTTTGGAGAGCTTGACTTTGGCCCAGGAAAACTGATTTCTGAACTTCTAGTCTCCAGATCTATGAGAGAATAAATGTATGTTGTTTGAAACCAGCAAGTCTGTGGTAATTTGTTACAGCAGTCAGAGGAAACGAATACATTCTCTCTAAACAAGTCTTCCCCCCACCCCTCCCCGCAACCCCCCAGCAGTGAAGGAGCGGCGAGATTTAAGAATTCATGGACAGGAAGTGCAATCCTTGCAGTAAGATCCCATGCATACATGCTGTCATGTCCTTGCATATGCGATGCCCTCAGCCTGGCATACCTCTCACCCCCTTCTCTCTGCAGAGCTCATACTTGAGGCCAGGACCTTGTGGCACTTTCCCAGGTACCCCCTCTCTTCCTGGGCCATCAGTACTCCCTGCCTCCACTGTGCTAGGGCCCGAAGCTCAGACTACATGGGCACCAACAGCTGGGTGGGGGCTGGGGAAACTGGGGAGCTTTCACCCCTCATCCTAGGGGCCACTATGCACTATTCAGAAACATGGACTCGGGGTTACTCATCTCTGAATTTTTTCAAGAAAAGTCAAAAATTTCACCTACTTATGTGCAATCTCCCCAATTTTTTAATTTGGTAACTAATTTAAAGAATAAAGTTTAAATCCTATGCACCAAACAGAGAGGTCTGCCTGCTGGTTTGGCCTGAGGCTGCCCAGCTGAACTTGTGCCCAAGGCCTGTCCTCTGTGATGGCATTTACCTCAGGAGTGATCGGGTCCCTGGCCCCTGGTCAGGAATCTGCCTCTGCACTGCCCAACTACGGACCCTTATCCAAGGGGAGGGTCATGCCCACATGGCCCCAGGACCGGGTAAACACGGGTCTCAGCCATCGTGGCTGCGTGAAGAAGGAAGGACAGAGGGAAAGGAAGGAAGAAGGGAGAGACTATAGTAGCCTACCCATTGGCAGGAAGTAAGCAAAATGTCAGCAGCTCTCAGCTGTCAGTAAAACCACCCATGGGTACCGACGTGCCACCTAGCTAAGGCTTAGGGTGCACTGCAACTCTGAGCATCCGCTTACGGTGCGTGGGGTCCAGCAGTACTGGGCCCAGCTTTCTGTGCGAGAAGCAGGGCCAGTCTGAGCAAGGTCATCAGCACCTAACGAAGAGAGGCCAGCGGAGGGTCATTGCTGACCCCCGATGGCAGAGCTCAGCAGGCCGCAGCCAGCCCAGAGAAGACTTCAAACAACTCCTGCTCAGACACTGGTGTGCACAGACCGTTCCAGGCCTCAATTTCCCCAAATGTGAAATGAAGAGGGTCCGTAGTTCATTCCAGGTGCGTCTTGGCAATTGCTGCCATATCCTTGTACCAAATGCACAAACATTTCTTTCATGTTTTTCTGTAAAATTGACTATCTTTTTGAAAACTTAAAACGAATTCATTACAAAACCGTAAGAGGAAAACCTGTATCATTTGCCTTACATACGCAGACCATAATGCAAAGAAACCAGACCAGTATATTCAATTCTAGCCAGATGCCGCTGTGGCTGAGCAGGGGGCGTCTGTGCTTGGCAGGTGTCAGAGAGATGGACGACACCTGAGCACAGCGAGGCTTTCTCCTGGCTTCCGGAAAGGGAAATAACGTCCCCACGCGGGAATTCCACGGAGCTCCCTGACCTCCCTGGGGGCTGCAGGGTGGGGTGTGGCAAAGGCAGTGAGGTCACAGGTAGTCTGGACTGTCCGCTCATCCTTTCTCCAGGAGACAAAACCCGTAGCCCTTTTATAAAGCAGAACCAAACGCGTGGTTTTGAGAGCTGGAGAAGGCAGAGGACGCCCCCCAGCCCAGTCTCAGAAAGCAAGCCTGGAGAAAGGCGGGTGTGATATGCACTAGGACGGAAGGCTAAGATGGCATGGGGGTGGGAGGGCATTGGAGGGAGGGTAGCCTCTGGCGGACCCTCCTAGTGCCTGGGTGTCCGTGCACTAGTTTGGCTCGAAGGCCACCAGCTGGCCATGGGCCTTGAATGCCACACTGACGGGTGTAGAACCCAACAGCTTCTGGCAAAACCGCCACCTTTGCCTCATCTCCCGCCTCAGAACTGCCTGCAGGCAGCCTACAGATTACAAGTCATGCCGGGAATCCGAAGTTTTCGCTGCTGAGGATTCAGGAATTGAAATGATGCCTGCTTGGCCTGGGGAAGGCTGCACCCCAAGGCCAGCTGCCTGCCCTGGTTGGTTGCTCCCTTTTCACTTTTTTCAGGGGAGCCTGGCCTCAGAAACAAGGTCTGTACAGACTTTGGCCCAGGGCTCAGCGCTGGCACACCCCGCCCGCAGCCCTCTGCGAAGTCAGACAGAGGCCTTTCATGGCTTCAGAAGTTCCACCAGGTCCTCCAGCCGCAGGAGGCTGGAGTGGGTAACTGAATCCGACTCAAGGAAAAGAAGGCACAGTGACCTTTTGTCCCAGCAGAAGTTCCCGGCTCTCGGCTCTCCCCCGAGTCGGCGAGTCGGCGGAGGCGGCCGCGCCAGGGGGGCGAGGAGTTGCAGATGTGCCCGCGGGCCGCGGCTGCCCTCCCCAAGGCAGGGCTACCTCGCCCGACAGCGGGTCGCCGCGGTAGCCAGGAAGCCTGAAGCCCGACCCCACTCCCGGTCTGGGACCCCCCTCACTGCTGCCTCTTCCTTGCGCCTCGCCCCAGGGCTGGATCTAGCAAAGAGGCGGCCACACGGAATCAACACTCCTGGGGACCAGAGGTTCATGACGGGATGCGAGGTGGGTGCGCAGGCCTGGGGAGGGCGCACCCTGAGCCACTCGTGACACTGCCGTGGATGGGGGTGGGGGGCGCAGGTGGGGTCGCGTCTCCTTGGTGAGAGCCGGTGCCGGGGACGCGCGTGGCCGCCTTTGTGGGAGACTTGGGGCAAGAAGAGAAAAGCGCCCTCACTGGACGGGGGTGCGGACCCCACTGTGGTGCAAGCCAGGAGCGCACGCAGCCCATGCCCTCCCCTCGGTGTGGACCCGGCTGGGTCGCCCTCACCCCGCACAAGACCGGGATTGGCACTGCCCTCCCCCACCAGCCCTGGGGGGCCCAAGCCCATCGGCGCGCCCCTCCCGGGCGCTTCCCGGTCCGGCCGCCGCCGGCGGAGGGGCCGCACTCACCGCACATGGTGGCCGCTCTCGCGCCCCCGGGGCTCTGGGCTCGCGCTCTGCAGACACTCGCACTCCCGCGCCCGGCGATCTCACCCGCCGCTCCGCCGTCCGGCCTTTATAGCCCGGAGCCCTCCGCCAGGGGCGGGCCTGGGGCGGGCCTGGGGCGGGGCCGAGGTGGGGCCGGGGCGGAGTCGCCTCCCCTTCCTGCTCCCCATTGGCTTTCGGTTGTCGAGACAACGGCGGGACGGGGTCCCCAGGAATCGAGGAAGGGGGCGAGGGGCCGCTTCAGGCGCCAGTCCCGTCTGGAAAGCGGGTGGTGGGCATCGGGTCCTGGAGAGGGGCTGGGGGCTGGGGAGGGGGCTGGGAGCTGGGGGGCTGGAGGCTGGGGAGGGAGGGGGCTGGGGGGCTGGGGGCCTAGGGGGGGCTGTGGGGCTCGGGGTCTGGCGGCTGGAGGCTGGGGGCTGGGGAGGGGTTAGGGAAGGGTATGGGGGAGGAGTCTGGGGGTATGGGGGCGGGCCTCGGGTCTGGGCGGGGCTGGAGGGCTGGAGGGCTGGAGAGCTAGGGGGCTGGGGGGCTGGGGGGCTGGGGGGCTGGGGGGGGCGGGGCAGGAGCGCGGGGCTCGGGCAGGTGCCTGTTTCCCAGCCTGAAAACCGGTGGCGATGGACCCACTCCGGGGCGCGGGGAGGAGTAGGACCGCGTGTGAAAGGCACAGGGCACGTCGGGCGTGACGCGGGCCAGGCTCCTCGCTGCACCTGAGACGCAGCTCCGGTGGCCCGCAACCTGTCCCGCCTTCCGAGGAGAGAACCCGGCCCGGCTGGCAGAGGAGGAAACCGAGGCCCGGGGGCTGGAGAGCGACTTTGACAAGACGGGGCCGCCGAGCCCTGGCCGGGGAGCAGGTGGTGGGGGCAGTTCTTCCTGCACCGAAAGGACGCGGTTCCATCTCTCTTCCTCTAAAATTCAATAAAAACATATCCTCGGCTGAGGATTACATTTAAAACAAAAAACAAGCAAACAAAACAATTAGGCAGTGGCGGCGGTGGCCGAATTCCCGCCTGGTCTCCGCTGCGCAGCTGGAGCTCGGAGGCCGGGACGTCCCAGGTCCAGAGCCAAGCGGGGCCGCCCGGGGAGCCGCCCTCCCAGCGGGCCGGCCGGGCTGTGCGCGCAGCCGCCCCGCGCGCCGGGGGCTCCTCGCCGCAGCCAAGAGCCCCAATCCCGCCCCGTGACTCACAGGCCGGTGCTCCCCGCCCTGGTTCCCGGCTGTCCCCTCCCCTCCCTAGTGCGCTCCTGCCTCGGTCTCCTGTGGGAGGTCACGAGGACTGGCCCAACATTTGCGTGCTCTGAAGCCATCTGGTGTTTTTTACTTAAAAAAAAAAATCCTGAAACTCTTAACAGATCCTCCCGGTCACGGTGGAGAACAAAACGAAACTTTTTACATCATAGCGTGTCCTGATGTAATCTCTCATTAACTCACGTTGGCTGTGCAGGCCCTGAGGGGAGGGGGTGTCTGCTGTACACATTTACCCAACGAGGAAACTGGGGCGCAGTGACGGGAAGGGGAGTTTGGCTGGAATCGTCCTGATGGGGTGTAGCGCAGCCTCTGCATTCGCCCCTCAGCCTCCACTTGCAGGGTCACCCTCATTCCCGGGCAGCTGCCTCATGCCTGTCCTGGTGCGAGGGGTTCAATACGGAGTGGAAATAGGTCCAGCCTGGCCCTCCTGCGCTTTCAAAGTGGTGGGAGGCAGACACTTGTCCAGTGTCCCACGGAGCCAGACAACTCCAGGGGGGATACCAGCCGGTGCCAGGCTGTGCCAGGACTGGGCTGGGGTTGGGACTGGTGCCGGTCCCTGGAGAGCCAGGGTGGTTACCAAGGGAACAGATTCCAGGAGGGAGGCAGGAACAGGCATGTGCAAAGGTCCCAGCTGGGGACTAGAGCTCCAGTCTGCAGGCCAGGCTGTTCTGCCCCAGACCAGCCTCCGCCCTCTGTGACTGAGGCAAGGATGGGTGATGTCAGCAGGCCCTCTGATGGTAGGGGGCCCCCGGCTTCTAGCAGGGTTCAGATCTGTCCCCCATCCTTCTCTGGGATTCACAGCTCTCCATCGTGGAGCGCATGAAGGCTAGGCCCCCTGTGGAGGCATCTGCAGCTGCTGCTCGCCCAGCATCCCGGCTGCTGGGGAGACCAGCCCCTGAGAGTTCTTTGGGAGGACAGTGGCCTGGGCTGGGCCACACAGCATCCTGATGGGGAACCAGCAGGAAAGATGAGCTTATCCCCTTCGTGGTGGTGCAGCTGGCGGCAGGGTAGACTGGTGATGCTGGGACCCTCTTGTCATTTTTGGAGGCCCTCGATTCAGCCTGTTCTGAAGCCAGGGTCTACCCCTGAACTTCTCAGTAAGTTCCTGTTTGCTTGAGGCATTCTGAAGCGACTTCTTCCATTTGCAGCCAAGTCAAGTCCTAATTCCTTCAACCTGGAACTGCAAGCGGAGGTCCAAGGAAGCGGTCAGGCAGCTGGTGGCCCCAGCCCCTAAGGTCCCGCAGGCTGAAGCCTCCTCCTGCCCAGGTACAGCCCCAGTCCCCGGTTTGGGGAGATTGAGCAATCTGCCCAAAGTCACACAGCTGGGAAGCAGGGGGCTGGTCTGGACAGGAGGCCGCTTGGCCCTGTCGGGGAAGGAGGATGGGGGACCCGGTGTAAATGCCTCCCTAGCTTAGCCTTCTGTGAGGGTGAGCCTGAGCAGCTGGAGACAGGGGCACACAGGACCTGCTGGTGAAACAGGAATTTAGGGGAACATAGGCAGGTTTAGGGAAATTTTAGAATTGTGGTCCATGGGGAAAAAAAACACAGGGCTACAGAGGGGGAGAAGGTACATTTCCATAACACAAGGAAGCCAGGTGCAGTGACATTTCCATAAGACAGGGGAGCAGCAACAGGTATATTTCCATATGACAAGGGAACTGAAAGTAGCCCAAAAAAAGGTCTATATTTACAAAATAAAGAAGTAAGAAAGCCCAGAAGGAGTAAGAGGACAATGAGGGAGGAGGGTCTCAGGAGTCACTATAGTAACCAATTCGAAAAGGAATATTGACCAATCAGAGGGGATATCAGGACACAGGAACTACAGCCTTTATAAACCATGAAAACAGGAAGTCAGTAGGACCCTTTCCCGCTGCCCACATGGGAGTCTATTCTGTGGGGGTCTTTCCCTCTCCCCATGTGGGAGTCTGTACTTGTTCTTCAATAAATCTCCACCTTTGCTATACTACCCTCTGTCCGTGGATTCATTCTTCGACTCCGGTGGACAGAGAATCCGGGTTCCATTCCAAAAGTTCCATATCACTGGGGTGGGGCCAGTGGGATGTGGTGTCCAGCGCCAAGGCTGATCTCCACAACTGGTTCAGCCCCACTGTCCAGACATGACCTTGACCCCTCTAGCTAGGAGGATGGGACCGTGCACTGAGAATTGCAAACAGCAGCCACAGACATGTCTTTTTCACCTGTAGTTTTTGGGGGTTTTTTTCAAACCTCAAGTAAACTTTTATGTAGTTGGGAGATTTGCTCACTGATCTGGCTTCTCCCAAACAACCCAGAGATCTGCTCCCCAGTCTCTACCCCAGTCTGGCTGATCCCATGGCCGGTCTTGTAGACGGGAATACGCCTCTAGACACCTGTCACAGGCTCTGTTCAGGTGCTTTTTCTTGTGACATTTCCACGGGGGCCTGGGGAGGGTTGGGGTCCATGGTATGGTGAGGGCTGCCCTCTAACTCCTGCGGGAGTCCCGCCTGGCCTTTCACTAGCTCCCATGTTGTCATTGGCATCCTCACCACCGGTCTCCAACTGCCCCAGCTGGGCACGGCCTCTGGGCCATCAGGGGCGGTCATCTGTTCCTCCCCATCTCCTGGTACTTCTCTGAAAGCAGAAATGCCAGGCAGACCTGAATGGCTGCTCCTTGAGCCCAGGGCCATGGAGCACAGGGCTTCCCAGGCTTTGGTGGAGGCCTGGGGAGATGGGGACTGTTATAATAATCATTATGGTACTTAATGTTTGGACCTTAGAATGTAAGACTTAAAGCATGTGACCCTGTGTGGACTGTTATAGTAATGTTGGACTGTTACAGGAATGCTGTGTGGGACCCAGGAATGCACCCTCGTAGCTCTGCTTAGTACTGGTAAACAACCTATCTGATGGGAACGCTCAAAGCCGGTACACACCCATAGATTAACAGACCCCGGATGGATCCACATATGGCAGCCACTGATAACACACACACCAGCGAAGACCACGTCTACAGAGGGGTATATAATCAGTCAGTCTGATCGACCCAACAGCGCATAGCTCTCCTGTCACCAGAGCGTGAGGGCCTGTGTGTGCTCACGCCTTGGTTCCCAGCACGAAACTCTGCCCAACTAACTGTTGATCGATGAAGGATCCAGCAGCCAAAGGCGCCGTCTACCCCTGTGTGTGTGTCAGCGAGCATCGCCGGGTGGATCCTTCCCAGTGCCTGAGACCCGTCAGGAACTGGTAAATAAACCCCCTGTGTGCTTGCATCTAACCTGTTTGTCTGTGTGTAATTTCTCCGGCTCGGCTCAGATCTCGGTGCTGTCTCTGTGAAAGTGTCTGACCAGAAGGTATTGGCGCAAGCCTCAAGCGGATGGTCCAGACCACCTGTGCATGTCCCACTTAGGAGCAGCACCTTTATGGAACCCCCCCCGCACCTCGACATAGGTGACGGGCCTTAAGTATATAAGAAATAGAAGCAATTTGGGACAGGGACACAACATGTTGAGGCCTGCGGCTGGGAGCCCTGCATTGAATCAGTTCATCTGGGTTAGGTCAGAGATTCTAGGTGGTCCTTGAATGGTGTTGTTAGAAATAAGGCGAGCCCCCAAATTCAGGGGGCCTGGTAGAACACAAAACACACTCGGGAGCCAGGCAGCCAGGCAAATGTCTTTACTTCTGCCTAGGAGGGTGCACACACATGGTCTGGAAGCAGGCGCACACAGCAGGTGGCCTGCTCGGCTTTATAATCCCTGACGCATTTGACCGGTCTCTCACTCTTGATTGGAGCTCAGGCGCACAGTCTTTCCCGATTGGCTAATTCAAAGGGAGGGGTTGGCCTTCACCGTGAAGATAGTGGCCCCCAGGGGAGCTGCAAGCCATGCTGCCCACATGGCAGATGCCAAGTTACGCAGTCCAAAATGGCGGCTGTTTAAACTGCTTTTTGACAGAAAAGATGACTTGTTTCTTCTCACAATTCCCCCCTTTTCTTTATTTAAACTCTTTTCTTCAAACTCGGCTGACATTCATTGACTTTCATGTTCTACAGTGTCTAGGAGAAGACTAATTTGCTGTTTGGTCAATGCAGTTTCAATTAACCCTTGGATAAGACTCCCATACATGGGATTATGTGACATCTCGTCACTGTAAATCCTAATCAAAGGGGTGAATGTGGACACCATTGCTCCTTCCACTTTCCAAACCATTGCTCTAGTGCATCAGAGAAAGGACCCTAGGTCCCAGGTTCCAGCTCACTCATCACTAAAGCTGCCAGTGCCTAGGGCCTCAGTGATGGTCCGTCTGCTGTGTTGTCAGGGATGAATGTGCAGCAATGGCCCCCAACATTACACATGTTCCTCCTTTTTCTGCCAAATCTTATCCAAGGCCAACCTGTTCTCCCAGGTCATCCTCCTGCTGGCGTCTAGCTGTTCAGCTGTACCTTCAGCTGCATCTTGAGTGTAGTTAACAAGCCTTTGCTGGTTCTATAAAATCATTAATCCAGCCACATTCTTGTTCACAGTGAGCCACCAGCACAGGACAGACTCACACCCTGTGGCCATCTGACTTCTAGCCTTAAACTCCTTGGCGCCCCTCCCGGAACCCAAATGGGATCTGTGTGTATATGGGGGCTATACTCTCTCTCCTCTTCCTAGTCCAGTGATGGCGAACCTATGACACGCATGTCAGAGGTGACATGCGAACTCATTTTTTTGGTTGATTTTTCTTTGTTAAATGGCATTTAACTATATAAAATAAATATCAAAAATACAAGTCTTTGTTTTACTATGGTTGCAAATATCAAAAAATTTCTATATGTGACACGGCTCCAGAGTTAAGTTAGGGCTTTTCAAAATGCTGACACGCCGAGCTCAAAAGGTTCGCCATCACTGGCCTAGACCTCTGTCTGGCTGTGTGGACAGTGACTCACTGTGGGCCGCGGTCCTGAGGGTAAAGGCCACAGCCACTGAGAGGCCTTCACGGGGAGAGAGTCCATCCCAGGCAGGAGGGACTTAGCCGTTAAGGCAGGCGGAGGCCATCTGGGGATTCGGAGCTCAGTCTCATTTGTCTCCAGGCCCCCCTCGCCCATGTGTAACTGACGCCTGCAGACTTGAGCATTTAATTGTCACTGCAACTCAGGAACCCTCACAGTCAGGCCCTGCGCACGGTCTTCCGCCTCTGGACCCTCCCTCTGAGTTCTCAGATGGACATCTCAGCTCTGGACTTCTCCTTGCCCTTGGCCACCCTCTGCGCGGGGTGCTTCTCAACTGTCTGTGGGAGGGGTCATTTAAAATTTTCCAATCCAGTGCACACTGACAGTTACATAAAACACAATGGCAATGCTTTATAAAAACATGTAAAAACAAGCCATGCAAAATACAAGACCTACAAAACATCAAACCACTTCTCAATAAACATAAATAGAACAAACATAGCACAGGAAAAATTATTAAAATCACAAAAATTATACATTTCACCAAAAGTTTACCTGTAGGTGATTACTAGGTGTACCGGTTAATAATGTGGATTCTTTTTACTAGATGGAGTTACACATATGTTGATATAAATGCGATTTGATATGTATGCTATTTTGTTGTATTGACAACAAGCTTCAAAACTTCATATGTCAAATTTGTTGGTGTTGATATCATAGATATTTTTACACTTAAAAATGCCGAATTTCATGCCCCCTCCCCCAAAAAAAGCATTTGCAGGAAGTTTTAATTCATTACTTTATTTTGAAGAAAAGTGCTGCTGAATACTTTGGGAAGCTTATGGTGAACATGCTCCATCTCAAGATACCTGTGAACACTGGTTTAAATGCTTTAAAAGTGATTATTTCGATGTGAAAGACAAAGAACGTCCAGGTCAACCAAAAAAATTTGAAGACCAACAACTACAAGCATTATTGGATGAAGATGTGTGTCAAACTCAAAAACAATTTGCAGAAAGATTAAAAGTTGCTCAGCGAACAATTTCCGAATATTTACAAGCACTGGGAAAGATTTATAGGCAGGGAAATGGGTGCCACATCAACTGAAGGAAAGACAAATGGAAAACTGAAAAGTCATCAGTAAAATGATGCTTTAACGGCACGAAAGAAAGTCTTTTTTGCATCGAATTGTGGCTGACGATGAAAAGTGGATTTATTCTGAGAATCCCAAATGCACAAAATCATGGGTTGATCCAGGTCAACCATCAACATCAACTGCAAGGCCAAATCGCTTTGGAAAGAAGACAATGCTCAGCGTTTGGTGGGATCAGGAAGGTTTGGTGTATTATGAGTTTCTAAAACCAGGTGAAACCGTTAATACTGATAGCTACTGGCAACAAATAATCAATTTGAACCACGCTTTGATTGTGAAATGACCAAAATGTGCCAGAAGACACGGCAAAGTAATTTTGCTTCATGATGACGCACCATCACACACTTCAAAACCAGTTAAAGACACGTTAAAAGATCTTGCCTGGGAAGTATTAACCCACCCGCTGTATTCACCAGACCTTGCTCCTTCAGATGGCCACTTGTTCTGATCAATGGCACACACACTTTCTAAGCAGCACTTCAAAACATACAAAGAAGTGGAAAATTGGGTCTCTGAATGGTTTGCCTCAAAACAAGAAAAGTTCTATTTGGGACGGTCTCCACAAATTACCTGAAAGATAGGGGAAATGTGTAGCTAGTAATGGACACATTGCTTTGAATAAAGCACTTTTGATGTTTCTCTTGAAATTATCATGTTTTCTTTGATTACAAAATCCACCATTATTAACTGATACACCTAGTAATATAAATGATTGTAATTAATCAATAACTTTTGTCATTCTGCAACTGTAAATAAACAAAAAAAGTCCAATGATGTTTGCATTTTTAAAGATTTATCTTTGGTCCCATCAAGGTAATCAAAGTAATGGAAGAGGGAGAGAAGACAGATTTCAAAATAAAGACTGAACTGTGCTTCAGCAGCAGTTAAGAAAACACTATCTGACTAAGCTACTGAAGAGCAGACAAATACCCAAAGGACTGCACATTCTCTAAAGATTATTGTGCTCACAGTTCTTGCTTCCCTCAAGATTCTATATGAGATCACATCATAAAATCAGATGCGTTATTTTAAAAATGGATAGACAGGTTTGGTTTATCTATTGGCTCTGTGGTGTTTTCTCCATAAATATATATTCTCCTTTTTCCCCTCTCCTGTCTTTTTTTCTCTCTCTTAGATATCATTTGTGCTCTCTTTTCTCTCCCCTAATTATCTTTTCTCAGGGGGTTGCTTATATTGGGGCTATCGGTGTCGTGAGTACATTCATGCTTTGTTCCCTTTGGGTCATGTCTTGTTAAGGTGAATATTTTGGGATTAGTGTTCTACAGTCTATTTTCATCTTTCCTTTAGCATCCTTTTACTCTACCTCAACTTGACCTTTATGCCAAAACTCTCTTCCTCACTTTTCCCCTTTTGTTGTTCTGTTTCTCTTACCCTATCCCTGCTTTAGATTTTCCCTATTCCTTATTTTTACCCCCTGTTAAAATTTCACCCTACATATATATCTAATTACCAATCTCCTGCTCTAAACCCATATACACCTCTCTCTTCTCTTTCTTCACTATCCAAAGATTTTTCTCTCTCTGTTTTGTTGTTGTTTGCTTGATTGATGGATGTATTGGGGTTTTTATATGCTTGCATGTGAGATTGTTTTTCTTTTTCTTTTTTTTTCTGTTGTTTTTTCCCAGTTATTTTTTGCTTCTGTTTTCCCTCGCCTCGCTTGATATTAGTTGTTGTTTGTAGTTCATATCCAGGGATCTGTTGCTGGAATTTGTTGGGATTAGTGGCTATTCTATTGCAGTTTTCTCCCCATATAAATAGTTTCTTCCCCTCTTCTATTTCATTCTCTTTCTTTTCTCTCTTACTTTTTTTTCCTTTCCCCAATTTCATTTTTGCACTCCTTTTTTTTCTTTTTCTCTTTTTTCTCTCTTCTTTCTTCTTTATCCCCTAATTCTCTTTGATCTGGTCGTCATCTTTATTTGGGGTTATTAGTATCGTGAATATATTTGTGTTCAGTGCCTTGTGCATTGTGCCTTGTTGTGTTGTATTTTGTGCCTTTAAATCAACGCAGCAGAGAGAGAACTACATAACCAAACACCTGAAGAAGAGAGATTATGGGGAGACAAAGAAACAGCCCACATATGAAAGAAAAACAGCCATCACCAGAAAAGGAAATAAACGAAATGGAGGCAATGGAGGCAAGCAACCTGTCAGAGAAAGAATTCAGAGAAATGGTGATAAGGTGAATGAAAAGAATGGAAGACAAATTCAACAATATGTGTAAGAACCAAGAGGAAATGAAGAAGAACCAAGAAGAAATGAAAAATGACATCACTGCTATAAAGAACTCAATAGAAAGCATCAACAGTAGACTAGAAGAAGCAGAGGACTGCATCAGTGAGCTAGAAGACAAGGTAGGAAAAAATACCCAAGCAGAGCAGCTTCTAGAAAAAAAAAAAAAAAGCAGGAGGAGAGCCTAAGAGAACTTTGGGACAACACAAAGCGAAACAACATCCGCATAATAGGGGTTCCAGAAGGAGAGGAAACTGAGCAAGGAATAGAAAACCTGTTTGAACAAATAATGACAGAAAACTTCCCTGATATTGGGAAGAAAAGACACACAAATCCAAGAAGCTCACAGATTCCCAAACAAAATGAACCCCAAAAGACCGACGCCAAGGCACATTATAATTAAATTGGAAAACACCAACGACAAAGCAAGAATCTTAAAAGCGGCCAGAAAGAGACAGAAAGTTACTTTCAAAGGATCCCCCATCAGACTAGTGACGGATTTCTCAACAGAAAGACATCAGGCAAGAAGGGAATGGAATGAAATATGCAAAGTCATGCAAAGGAAGGGTCTGAATCCAAGAATACTGTACCCAGCGAGGCTATCAATCAAAATTGAGGGTGAAATCAAGAGTTTCACAGACAAAAAAGGACTATTGGAGTTTATTACCTCCAAATCAGCAATGCAAGAAATGCTAAAAGGTCTGTTGTAAAAAAAAAAAAGAAAGAAAGAAAGAAAGAAAGAAAGAAACAAAGAAGGAACACAGGGGTAAAGAATAAAAATGGCAACAAACAAGTATCTATCAATAATAACTTTAAATGTAAATGGATTAATTGCCCCAATCAAAAGACATCAGGTAACTGAGTGGTTAAGAAAACATGACCCATATATCTGCTGTCTACAGGAAACCCACCTCAGAAAAAAAGACGCACACAGACTGATGGTGAAAGGATGGAAAAAGGTTTTTCAGGCGAATGGAAATGAAAAAAAAGCTGGGGTAGCAATACTTATATCTGAAAAATTAGATCTCAAAGTGAAGGACATAAAAAGAGGTAAGTAAGGCCACTTCATAATACTAAAGGGAGCAATCCAACAAGAAGAAATAACTCTGGTAAACATAGACACACCCAATATAGGAGCACCCAAATACATAAGAAAACTTCTGGAGGAGATCAAGGGAGAGATTGACAGCAATACAATCATAGTAGGGGACTTTAACACCCCACTATCACCATTGGACAAATCCTCTAAACAAAAAAATCAGCAAAGAAACATCAATCCTAAATGACTCACTAGATCAGATGGAATTAATTAATATCTTCAGAACATTTCACCCCAAAGCCACAGAATATACATTCTTCTCAAGTGCACATGGGTCATTTTCAAAGATAGACCATATATTGAGTCACAGACAAAGTCTCTTCAAATTCAAGAAGATAGAAATCATATCAAGCATCTTCTCAGATCACAATGGCATAAAACTGGAAATCAACTACAATAAAAACAATCTAAAAAAAATCAAACACATGGAGACTAAATAGCATGCTATTAAACAATGACTGGATTACCAGAAGAAATAAAAAACATCATGGCAACAAACGACAATGAAAACACAACAATCCAAAACCTATGGGACACAGTGAAAGCAGCCTTGAGAGGGAAGTTCATAGCTCTACAAGCCTACTGCAAAAAAACAGGAAACAATGATAATAAATTACCTAACCCTACAACTCAAAGAGTTGGAAAGACAGCAACAAGAAAAGCCCAGTGTAAGCAGAAGGAAGGAAATTATAAAGATCAGAGCGGAGATAAATGACATAGAGACCAAAAAGACAATACAAAAGATCAACAAAACCAAGAGCTGGTTTTCTGAAAGGATAAACAAGATTGATGAACCTCTAGCCAGGCTCACTAAGAAACAAAGAGAAAGGACCCAAATAAACAAAATCAGAAATGAAAGAGGAGAAATAATGACAGACCCCACAGAAATTCAAAGGATTGTTAAAAAAATACTATGAACAACTCTACTCCAACAAACTAGACAACCTGGAGGAAATGGACATATTCCTAGAAAAATACAAACTTCCAAAACTTAATCAGGAAGAATCTAAAAATCTCAATAGGCCAATAACTATGGAAGAAACTGAAGCAGTCATCAAAAAGCTTCCAGCAAACAAAAGCCCAGGACTAGACGGCTTCACAGGGGAGTTTTACCAAACATTCAAGGAAGAACTAAAACCTATCCTCCTCAGACTATTCCAAAAAATTCAAGAGGAAGGAACACTTCCAAGCTCATTCTATGAAGCCAGCATCACCCTCATACCAAAACCAGATAAAGACAACACAATGAAAGAGAATTACAGGCCAATATCCCTCATGAACATAGATGCCAAAATCCTCAACAAAATCTTAGCAAATCGGATCCAGCAGTACATCAGAAAGATCATACACCATGACCAAGTAGGATTTATCCCAGGGATGCAAGGATGGTACAATATCCGCAAATCAATAAACGTGATACATCACATAAACAAATTGAAAGAAAAAAACCACATGGTCATATCAATTGATGCAGAAAAAGCATTTGACAAAATCCAATGCCCTTTCTTGATAAAAACTCTCAATAAGGTAGGAATAGAAGGATCATACCTCAACATAATAAAAGCCATATATGACAAACCCACAGCCAACATCATAATCAATGAGCAAAAACTAAAAACATTTCCCCTAAGAACAGGAACAAGACAAGGATGCCCCCTATCACCACTCCTGTTCAACATAGTACTGGAAGTACTAGCCGTTGCGATCAGACAAGAAGAAGAAATAAAAGGCATCCAAATTGGAAAAGAGGAAGTAAAACTGTCCTTATTTGCAGATGACATGATACTGTACATAGAGAACCCTAAAGACTCCATCAAAAAATTATTAGGTTTAATAAATGAATTCAGCAATGTAGCAGGATACAAAATTAATGCCAAGAAATCTATGGCATTTCTTTACACCAATAGTGAACTTTCAGAAAGTGAGACTAAAAAACCAATCCCATTTACCATCACACCAAAAAAGTAAAGATACCTAGGAATAAACTTAACTAAGGAGGTAAAAGACTTATATGCGAAAAACTACAGGACACTGAAAAAAAGAGATAGAGGAAGACATAAATAGATGGAAGAACATACCGTGTTCATGGATTGGTAGAATCAACATCATCAAAATGTCCATACTACCCAAAGCAATCTATAGATTCAATGCAATCCCCATTAAATTACCAACGGCATATTTCACAGATCTAGAACAAACGTTCCAAAAATTCATCTGGAATAAAAAAAGACCTCGAATAGCTGCAGCAATCCTGAGAAAGAAGAACAAAGTAGGTGCGATCTCAATACCAGATATCAAGCTGTATTACAAAGCCACTGTTCTTAAAACAGCTTGGTACTGGCACAAGAACAGACATATTGATCAATGGAATAGAATAGAGAACCCAGAAATCGACCCAAACCACTATGCCCAATTAATATTCGACAAAGGAGGCAAGAGCATACAATGGAGTCAAGACAGTCTCTTCAATAAATGGTGTTGGGAAAATTGGACAGATACATGCAAAAAGATGAAACTAGACCACAAACTCACACCATACACAAAAATAAACTCAAAATGGATAAAAGACTTAAACGTAAGAGGGGAAACCATAAAAATACTAGAGGAATCCACAGGCAGCGAAATCACAAACATATGCTGAAGGAATTTCTTTTCTGATACTGCTCCTAGGGCAATGGAAACTAAAGAAAAAATAAACAAATGGGACTACATCAAAATAAAAAGCTTTTGCACAGCAAAGGAAACTATCAATAAAACAACAAGAAGGCTCACTGCATGGGAGAACATATTTACCCATTCGACCCAGTGATCCCACTTCTAGGAATATATTCCAAGAAGCCAGAAACACCAGTCAGAAAGGACATATGCACCCCTATGTTCATAGCAGCTCAATTCACCATAGCTAAGATCTGGAAACAGCCTAAGTGCCCATCAGCAGATGAGTGGATTAAAAAACTGTGGTACATCTACACAATGGAATACTACACTGTGGTAAAAAAGAAGGAACTCTTGCCATTTGCAACAGCATGGGTGGAACTGGAGAGCATTATGCTAAGTGAAATAAGCCAGTCAGAGAAAGATAAATACCACATGATCTCACTCATTTGTGGAATATAGAGAACAACATAGACTGATGAACAGGGACGGATCCAAAGACAGAGAAACAGCGATCAGACTATCAATCCCCAGAGGGAAAGTAGGGGAGGGTGGGGGTAAGGGGAAGAGATCAACTAAAGGACTTGGACAACAGGGGGATGAGACATGAGTGGGGGGGGGGGGCGAAGTTGGGGGTTAATGGGGGATGAGGACACATTTGTAATACCTTAACCAATAAAGAAATTAAAGATTAAAAAATAAAGATTTATTTTTACTGTTGCAGGTATTAGATGTCCCCCTTTGTATCCCCCCCTAGCCTCCTCCCCTCTCTCTTCCCCACCCCAGGCCATCACCCCACTATTGTCTGTGTCAATGGGTTATTCTTACATGCGTATAGGTTTTTTGGTTGACGTCGTCCCCCCACCCCATTTTCTCTGAGGATCCTTAGCCTGTTGCATGCTTCCATGTCTCTGGATCTATTTTTTAAAATATATTGTATTGATTTCAGAAAGGAAGGGAGAGGGAGAGAGAGATAGAAGCATCAGTGATGACAGAGAATCATTGCTGGGTCAAATGGCAGCTCCATATTTAATTTTTTGAGGAAACTCCACACTGTTTTCCACAGTGGCTGCACCCGTCTGCATTCCCACCAGCAGCGCACGAGGGTTCCCTTTTCTCCACACCCTCGCCAGCACTTGTTTGTTGACGGTAGCCATCTGGCATGTGGGAGGTGACATCTCATGGTCATTTTCATTTGCATCTCTCTGATGATCAGTGATGTTGAGCATTTTTCCATATGTCGCTTAGCCATTTGCATGTCCTCTTTGGAGAAGTGTCTATATAGGTCTTCTGCCAATTTTTGGAGTGGATTATTTGTCCTCCTTTTGTTAAGTTGTATGAGTTCTTTATATATTTTAGATATTAAACCGTTATCAGATGTATCATTGCCAAATATGTTCTCCCATACAGTGGGTTCCCTTTTCATTTGGATGCTGTTGTCTTTTGCTGTGCAGAAGCTTTTTATTTTAATGTAATCCCATTTATTTATTTTTCCATTGTTTCTTTTGCCCTAGGCATTGTATCAGTGAAAATTTTGTTACGTGAGATGTCTGATATTTTGCTGCCTGTGTTTTCTTCAAGGATTTTTATGGTTTTATGACTTACATTTAAGTCTTTTATCCATTTTGAGTTTATTCTGTGTATGGTGTAAGTTATTGGTCTAGTTTCATTTTTTTGCATGTATCTGTCCAATTATCCCAACACCATTTATTGAAGGGACTATCTTGACTCCATTGTATGCTCTTATATCCTTTGTCAATTTTAATTGAGCATAATGGCTTGGGTCAATTTCTGGGTTCTCAATTCTGTTCCATTGATCTATATGCCTGTTCTTGTGCCAGTACCAGGCTGCTTTGATTACGGTGGCTTTGTAGTATTACTTGATATATGATATTGTGATTCCCCCAACTTTGTTCTTTCTTGATATTGCTGTGGCTATTCTGGATCTTTTTTTGTATTCCATATAAATTTTTGTAGTATTTGTTCTAGATCTGTGAAATATGCTGTTGGTAATTTAATAGGAATTGCATTGAATCTATAGATTGCTTTGGGTAGTATGGACCTTTTAATTATGTTAGTTCTGCCAATCCATGAACACAGTATATTCTTCCACTTGTTTGTATCTTCTTTTATCTCTTTTTAAAATGTTCTATAGTTTTCCAAGTACAGGTCTTTTTACTTGCTTGGTTAAGTTTATTTCTAAGTATGTTAATTTTTTGTTGCAATAGTAAATGAGATTTTTTTCCCAGTAATTCCAGGTGCTACTTCTGTATCCTGCTACATTGCCAAAATCATTTATTAAATTTAGTAGTTTTTTGGCAGAGTCTTTAGGGTTTTCTATGTACAATATCATGTCATCTGTGAATAATGACACTTTTACATTCTCCTTTCCAATTTGGATGCCTTTTTTTCTCTTCTTTTCTGATTGCTGTGGGTAGGACTTCCATTACTATGTTGAATAAGAGTGGTGAAAGCAGACAACCCTGTTCTGTTCCTGTTTTTAGAGGAAATGGTTCTAGTTTTTTCCCATTGAGTATGATGTTGGCTGTAGGTTTGTCACATATGGCCTTTATTATGTTGAGTTATGAACCCTTTATTCCCACTTTGCTGAGAGTTTTCATCAAAAATGGGTGTTGGGTCTGGCTGGTGTTGCTCAATTGTTGGGCCCCATGAACCAGTAGGTCATGGTTTGATTCTTGGTCAGGGCACATGCCAGGTTGCAAGCTTGATCCCTAATGGGGGCAAGGGGGAGGCAGCCAATCGATGATTTTCTCTCAACATTGGTGTTTCTATTTCTCCCTCTCCCTTCCTCTCTCTGAAATCATAAAAACATATTTTTTAAAAAATGGATGTTGGATTTTGTTGAATTCTTTTTCTGCATCTATTGATATGATCATGTGATTTTTATCTTCCAATTTGTTTATGTGATGTATCTCATTTACTAATTTGCAAATATACCAGCCTTTCATCCCTGGAATAAATTCCACTTGGTCATGGTTTATGATATTTTTAATATATTGCTGGTCCAATTTGCTAATATTTTGTTGTTGATATTAGCATCTATGTTCATCAGGGATATTAGCCTGTAATTCTTTTTCTTGTAGTGTCTTTACCTGGTTTTGGAATGAGGATAATGCTGTCCTCATAAAAAGAGCTTGGAAGTGCTCCTTCCTCTTGGATTTTTTGGGCTAGTTCAAGGAGGACAGGTGTTAGTTCTTTAGCTCCTGCCCCCTCCCCATCCCATCACTGAAACCCTTTCCCCACCTGCCAGGCCTGAAGAGGCCAACACCATCCAGTGGCTGGGACACCAGGGCTCGAGGACACGGGTGGCGAGGACCCTGCTTGCCCGCTGCGGCCTGTGCTAAGCAGAGCCACGCTGTCCTCGGGCTCAGCGACAGGAATGGCGCTGTGGGAGCTCCCACGGACACGAACTCTGTTGTACACAACAAGGAGCCACAGACTCCGTGCTTGGCTGGCCGTGGGCACGTCATTGGAATGTAGCAACAATTTCGTTTTTCTTGAATTTATTTTCATGGTTACCTCCTATTTATAGAAAATGAATCTAGTTTCATATTTAACATAGCGATCTAATATTGCATTTTTAAAAAGTTTTTTTAAATTGAAACAGGAGAGACATTAAAAACAAAACAAAAAACAGGAGGCGGGCACACATGGCTAAACCTGGATACGGGCAGGCCAATGGACCTGGGGTCACTTAGGTGGCCGTGTCTTGGAACGACCCCCAGGCTGGTCTCCCCACTTTCACCCTGGCCCTGCACAGTGGTGTATTCGTTTCCTGTGGCGTCCTTAATAAATCACTACAAAATGGGTGACTTAAAGCAGCACACACTTATTCCTACGCAGTTCTGGAGGCCGGAGGTCTGAATCAGTCCCACAGGGCTGAAACCAGTGTGTGGTCAGGGCTACGCTCTCTTCCAAGCTCCTGGGTGGATCCTTCCTTCCTCTTTGCCTTTAAATTTTTTCTCCTTTAGAAGAAATATTTATTAATGTGCCTTTTAATTATTCAACATCAACATGATTTGTTTTGCACAATTTAAATGTATTCTACAAGATTTCCCCCCACCCCCACGCACACTTTGAGCTAATTTATTTTTTAGTTATATTTTCTATTTATTGTTGAGATTATTACGGATGTCCCCCATTTTCCTCCCCTTTGCCCCCTCCACCCAGACCCCGCCCTCCCCTCCTCTGGTCCAACCACCCTGCTGCCTGTGTCCATGGGCTGTGCACATGTGTTTTGGCTATTCTCTCCACCTCCTTCCATCCGGCTTCCTTGCCTCTTCTGACTCCTGGTGGCTCGGCCTTCCTTAGCTCGTGGGGCCTCCCTTTCACCTCTGCCTCCCTCTTCACGCGGCCCTCCCCTCTCCCCGGGCCTCTCCTCTGTGGGTCTCTTATAAGGACGCTTTTCATTGGATTTAGGGCCCACCTTGAGAGCCTTAATACATCTGCAAAGACTCTTTTTCCAAGTAAAGTCCCACTCACAGCTTCTGGGACGTGGGCCTCTCTTTGGGGGAGGCCACTGCAAGTGGGTCCTGTCCCTCCTCTGCTCAGAGCCTCTGCGCCCTTCCCTCCGCTCCTGCCACTCTCAGTCATCACTTCCCTGCAGCCAGCAGAAGGGCCGGCCTCCTGGATGTTTCTGGAACACGGTGGGCTTATTCCTGTAGCTCTCCTCCCTCGGAATTGGAGGATCCCCTCTCACTTTTTCAGGTCTCTGCTCCCCTGTCACCTTCTTGATGAAACTGCTCCCTGCATATATCATGTTTAATAATGTGGTGGCCCTGCCCCACATCTGGCCATCTCCCTCCCTCCCTCTCGGCTCTAACTCCCTTCAGACCTCTTGTCAGCAGGCCGCACTCTGTCTCCCTCGTGATCCCGTCAGCTCTGCAAGGGGAGGAAGTGCTGTGAGTTTGTCCACTGCCTCCAGTTCTAGAATAGTGCCTGACTTGTAGTAGCTGCTTAATGAACATGGTGACTAATCCGTTGGGGGAAGGTGTGTTGGGACAGAAGGTAGAGTGAGACTGGGGGTCCTTAGGGCTCATCCCAGCCTGAAGACTAGGGGTGGAGAGTCGAATCTAAGACCTGCAGCATTTTGTTGGCCACCGAGTCTAACTGTCCCTGTCCTTGTGTTGATCTATAGCAGGCTCTTGGCCCACCTTTTACTTGAGACTTGAATCTTGCTTCTTTTATTTTTTTCAGATGGAAGAAAGGGAGAAATTCTGTCTGTTTATACATTGAGAAACTTCCCAATGTATAAACTTCTCATGCTCCATTTTAGGTAAACCACACACACACACACACACACACACTCAGAAACAGAGATTATCCCTGAAAATAACTTTTTGTTTTTTATTTATTTTTTATAAAAGCATGATTCCCCTCTCACCACTCCTGTTCAACATAGTACTGGAAGTGTTAGCCATTGCAATTCGGCAAGAAGAAGAAATAAAAGGCATCCAAATTGGAAAAGAGGAAGTAAAACTGTCCTTATTTGCAGACGACATGATATTATACATACAAAACCCTAGAGATTCCATCAAAAAGCTACTAGACTTAATACATGAATTTGGCAATGTAGCA
The DNA here is from genome assembly GCF_963259705.1 of Myotis daubentonii. Taxonomy (NCBI): domain Eukaryota; kingdom Metazoa; phylum Chordata; class Mammalia; order Chiroptera; family Vespertilionidae; genus Myotis; species Myotis daubentonii. Next base: position 5,322,442 of record NC_081844.1, on the reverse strand, counting down.
GGATACAAAATTAACCCCAAGAAATCTGAGGCATTTCTATACACCAATAGTGAACTTTCAGAAAGAGAGATTATAAAAACAATCCCGTTTACCATTGCACCAAAAAAATTAAGCTACCTAGGAATAAACTTAACTAAAGAGGTAAAAGACCTCTACTCAGAAAACTACAGGACGTTGAAAAAAGATATAGAGGAAGACATAAACAGATGGAAGAACATACCGTGTTCATGGATTGGTAGAATCAACATCATTAAAATGTCCATACTACCCAAAGCAATCTATAAATTCAACGCACTTCCCATTAAAATACCAACGGCATACTTCAGAGATCTAGAACGAACTCTCCAAAAATTCATCTGGAATAAAAAAAGACCCCGAATAGCTGCAGCAATCCTGAAAAAGAACAAAGTAGGTGGGATCTCAATACCAGATATCAAGTTGTATTACAAAGCCACTGTTCTCAAAACTGCCTGGTACTGGCACAAGAATAGGCATATAGATCAATGGAATAGAATAGAGAGCCCAGAAATCGGCCCAAACCAATATGCTCAATTAATATTTGACAAAGGAGGCAAGAACATACAATGGAGCCAAGATAGTCTCTTCAATAAACGGTGCTGGGAAAATTGGACAGATATATGCAAGAAAATGAAACTAGACCACCAACTTACACCATACACAAAAATAAACTCAAAATGGATAAAGGACTTAAATGTACAATGGGAAACCATAAAAATTCTAGAAGAATCCAAAGGCAAGAAAATCTCAGACATATGCCGAAGCAATTTCTTCACTGATACAGCTCCTAGGGCACTTGAAACTAAAGAAAAAATGAACAAATGGGACTACATCAAAATAAAAAGCTTCTGCACAGCAAAAGAAACCATCAACAAAACAACGAGAAAACCCACTGTGTGGGAAAACATATTTGCCAATGACATATCTGATAAGGGCCTAATCTCCAAAATTTATAGGGAACTCATACAACTTAACAAAAGAAAGATAAACAATCCAATCAAAAAATGGGCAAAGGACCTAAATAGACACCTTTCAAAAGAGGACATCCAGAAAGCCAAGAGACATATGAAAACATGCTCAAAGTCACTAATCATCCGAGAGATGCAAATCAAAACAGCAATGAGGTACCATCTCACACCTGTCAGACTGGCTATCATCAACAAATCAACAAACGACAAGTGCTGGAGAGGATGTGGAGAAAAAGGAACACTTGTGCACTGCTGGTGGGAATGCAGACTGGTGCAACCACTATGGAAGACAGTATGGAGTTTCCTTAAAAAACTGAAAATGGAACTCCCATTTGACCCTGTGATCCCACTTCTAGGAATATATCCCAAGAAACCAGAAACACCAATCAGAAAGGATATATGCACCCCTATGTTCATAGCAGCACAATTCACCATAGCTAAGATTTGGAAACAGCCTAAGTGCCCATCAGCAGATGAGTGGATTAAAAAACTGTGGTACATCTACACGATGGAATACTATGCTGCTCTAAAAAAGAAGGAACTCTTACCATTTGCAACGTCATGGATGGAACTGGAGAGCATTATGCTAAGTGAAATAAGCCAGTCAATGAAGGAAAAATACCACATGATCTCACTCATTCATGGACAATAGAGACCATTATAAACTTTTGAACAATAATAGATACAGAGGCAGAACTGCCTCAAACAGATTGTCAAACTGCAGCGGGAAGGCCGGGGAGGGTTGGGGGGCAGGAGGTAGGCGGGTAAGAGATCAACTAAAGGACTTGTATGCATGCATATAAGCATAACCAATGGACATAAGACACTGGGGGATAGGGGAGGCTAGGGGACTGTCTAGGGCGGGGGGATAAAATGGATACATATGTAATACCCTTTGTAATACTTTAAGCAATAAAAAAAATAAAAAATAAAAAATAAATAAAAGCATGATTCACTGCAATCAATTAAAGTCATAGAAAAACAACAAAGAAAAAAATCACCAAGTAATTTTATTTTTTTATTATCTATTTTTATTTTTTGTACATCCCAGTGACCAGACATTACATAACTTCATATGTGCTCATCCCAATAAATCCCACACCCATCTAGCACCAGGCCTAGTTCTTAGAATATTATTGACTGCATTCCCTATGCTGTACTTTACATCCCCATGACTATTCTGTAACAACCAATGTGTACTTCTTAATCCCTTCAGCTTTTCACCCGTTCCCCCCATGCCCCTCCCATCTGGCAATCAACAAAAAGTTCTCTGTATCTATGAGTCTGTTTCTGTTCTGCTTGTTCATTTTGTTTGTAGATTAAATTGTAGATAGATATGTATTTATTGTTGATGGATATATATTTATTACCATTTTATTATTCATAGTTTTTTATCTTCTTCTACTTCTTCAAGAAGACCCTTTAGCCCTAGCTGGTTTGGCTCAGTGGATAGAGTGTCGGCCTGCAGACTGAAGAGTCCTGGGTTTGATTCCGGTCAAGGGCACATGCCTGGGTTGCGGGCTTGATCCCCAGTAGGGGGCATGCAGGAGGCAGTTGCTCAATAATTCTCTCTCATCATTGATGTTTCTATCTCTCTATCTCTCTCTCTCCCTCTCCCTTCCTCTCTGAAATCAATAAAAATAAAAATACTAATTAAAAAAAAAGATCCTTTAACATTTCATATAATATTGGTTTGGTGGTGATGAACTCCTTTAGCTTTTTCTTATCTGTGAAGCTCTTTATCTGTCCTTCAATTCTAAATGACAGCTTTGCTGGGTATATTATTCTTGGTTGTAGATCCTTGTTTTTCATCACTTTGAATATTTATTGCCACTCTTTTCTGGCCTGCAAAGTTTCTTTTGTTTTGACAATCTTATGGGATCTCCCTTGTAGGTAACTAACTGCTTTTCTCTTGTTACTTTTACGTATCTTTAAAGTAACTAAATACTAAAGGATTTGTCTTTAGCCTTTAGTGTTTTCATTATAATGTGTCTTGGTGTGGGCCTCTTTGGGTTCATCTTGTTTGGGACTCTCTGTGCTCCCTGGACTTTATGTCTGTTTCCTTCACCAAGTTAGGGAAGTTTTCTGTCATTATTTTTTCAAATAAGTTTTTAATTTCTTGCACTCTCTCTTCTTCCAGCACCTCTATGTTGCGAATGTTGGTGTGCTTGAAGTTGTCCCAGAGGATCCTTACACTATCCTCATTTTTAAAAAATTCTTTTTTCTTTTTGCTGTTCTGATGGGGTGTTTTTTGCTTCCTTATATTTCAAAACACTGATTTGATTCTCAGCTTCATCTGCTCTACAGTTGATTCCCTGTAATTATTCTTTATTTCAGTTAGTGTTCCCTTCATTTCTGTTTGTTTGTTTTTTCATGCTGTTCAAGTCCTCACTAAGTTCCTTGAGTATCCAGTGACTTTAGTATAAAAATGGCCTGTCTTGGCTCATACTTCACATTTTCCTAAAATTCCTCAAATAAGCAGCATCTGTCTGGCCTCAGCATGCTCTGTACCACTAGCTAAGTAGGCTCAGGCCCACCACTAGCAGCAGCCGGCATTGGTTCAAAGTTTGGACTCACCTGGGCACTTCTAAGTCCAGTACAACAAGCAGCTATATGCAGATCACTTTGTAGTTTATGCCTGGTGGCCCCAAGCAGAGCACAGACAGTGGCTGACCTTGGCCTGCACCTCCCAGGAGGCCCCAGAGCCCCAGAGCCAGTGTGTCCAGTGGGCAATTTCAGATCACATAGAAGAACCACCACTCAACCACTTTCTAAGCAACACACTCAAGGGTGGACTAGTGGGTACCAGAGCCCTGCTGAAGTGCCAGAGTCCTGCTTTACATGGTGGGTCCTTGCATAGCTGATCCTTCAAGGTGGTTGGAGATCAGTGGTCAGTGGTTGCAGCCAGTCCTTACAGCTGATCAGCCTGGGTAAATCCCTCCCATTGATGTACCAACAGCAATCAAGACTCAACTACAACAGAAGGGTGTACAGCCCACATGAGGGGCCCAGCTGGGGTGATTGAGAAGGCTATACCCCTAGACCCTGGCCATGCTACCTAGCATGGGAGACGTAGCAGCTCTACCTAATACATGGAAACAAACACAGGGAGGCAGCCAAAATGAGGAGACAAAGAAACATGGCCCAAAGGAAACGACAGAATAAATCTCCAGAAAAGCAATTAAACAACATGGAGACAAGCAATCTACTAGGTCAGTGGTCGGCAAACTGCTGCTCGCGAGCCACATGCGGCTCTTTGGCCCCTTGAGTGTGGCCACGAAGTTTCAATCGCACTGTACGTGTGCGCCCGCACATGGTATTTTGTGGAAGAGCCACACTCAAGGGGCCGCAGTTTGCCGACCACTGTACTAGGTGCAGAGTTCAAAACAAACACCAAGTCCTTTTAAAGCTCTTTTTCAGAGGGAAGGCCAGTGAGCACCTGGGGTGCTTCTGTTCTCAGGGCAATACGTGAGCCAGGGGAGCAGCTCAGAGAATCCTAGAGCCATCTTGGTGCCAGCCCTTGCCAAAAATTTGAAGATGAACACAGAGTCTAGTTTGAAACTTGGAACAATGAGCCTGCAGTGGTGTGCCCTCTCTGAGAACACTGCTCCTTTTTCCGGTGGAGCCCTTGGCTGGGCCAAGCCCCTCCCCTCACTGGTGTGGAGACTGAGGTCTGGCCTTCACTCTCCTTGAGGAGGAAGAAAAGGAACTTTGTTCAGCAAAGTTTGTCCACCTGGACCTTTCAACTGTGAGTCCCAGGCCCGTGAACTTGAACAGGAAGGCGCTGGGAAAGGTCTGCCTCTGGGGGGGACTGACCGAGCTGCGGCCAAGAATGTGCTGGAGAGATCAGCCAGCACCTTGGGGCAGGGAGGCAGGAGGGACTGGGCTGCCTGTCCCCATGAGGCTGTCCCCTCTGCAGCCCTGCAGGCTGGCCTCCCACCCCTCCTGGGGTTCTCAGAGGAAGCTCTGCAGGAGCACACCTGCCCCCGTTCCTTCCCAGGATTGGGGAGCCTGGGGAGAGAGCCCTGGCTGCTGGAGTCCCTGGCTTGTGACTTTCATCGGCGACCTCGTTTCTAAGACACAGCTTTCTATCTGTGAACGCGCTGATAGCACCTCAGGCTGCACGCCAGCCCTGCTTATTCCTTTAAACACGAGCAAGTTTGGCAACCAGAACCTTGGAATTATTGTGCAACGAGAAAGTCCAAGTGGTCAGAGGGTCTGGGCAGCGCCCTCTGCCCGCAGCCCCGTGGGCCAGGCCTCAGCATTCCTCCCTAGGACCCCTCTCAACCTGTCCCTCTGGGTCCCACCCCTGTAGCCACCTCTCTACTCCATCCTCTCAGTGGATCACCTCCCCCAATGACTCGGTACCCAAAGGCCCAGAGGGGGGTTTCGGGAAGGCTGTGGAACTTTGCTCCACCCGACCAGGCCCCCCTGGAGAAGCCCTTTAACCTTTCTGAACCCTGTGTCCTCCTCTGTGAGGGACAGGTGGTCATGTCCACTTCACAGAGCTCTGTCCACTCAACCTGTGGGCACCCTGGTCATTGCTGGCCCCACCCTCTGTTCCCTGCTGGGCTGTTGGACCCCTTTGTCCTTTGCAAAAATGCTCACCTCAAATCTGCACATCCTGCCACTCCTTCCGGGCCCTGGGATGGGTACACTTTCATGCCCCCTGGCTGCAGTTCTGCTTGCTCCCAGATGGCCACCGACAGCAGGAGAGTCTGCTGTCCGCTGAGGCAGAGCTAAGCAGCCAAACCAGGCAGGGTGGGGGCGGGGTGGGAGAGCGCAGGCCACTTGGAAGTGGGGAGGAGCTGCTGGAAGGGCCACACGGTCAGGACACACAGGTCTGCTGGAGCTGAGGCTGTACACTGAGACCCCTTCCCCTGCCTGTTGGTCCATGTGGCCCTCTAAGGGGCGCTACCCTGTCCTGCCCGCAGCCGGGTCTCTGAACCCTTGCTTTCCAGGCTGTGCCTCTGTGGGAAACATGCTCCCTCGCCGTCTCTCAAGGCCGACTCCGAGAAGCCCTCTGTGTCCAAGGCCTCGGGCACACAGATCCTGCCCTCACAATGCCTCCTGTGGCCTCCGCCTCCGACCTGCAGGCTAGTTTGGTCCCAGGCTGTGGCCTTCAGGGGCACTTGTAAGTGGGACCTTTCACCCCTGCAGTATCAGTTCTCCCCACCTGTGCCGGGGCCCCACATCCCAAGGCCTCCCCCCTTCCCAGCCTTCAGACTCCTGGCCCCAGGCAGCAGGAGTGAGCACCTGGGGTGGGCGTGGGGAAGGGCCACAGCTGAGTATCCGGGGCACCAGGCCGCGTGCTCACCTGTCTGAGGTCAGCCCTCTGAACCACAGAGAGAGGAGCGCTCCCCAGAGGAAAGCCAGGAGGACTTTTACCCCAAGGAAGGTCACCAGGGCCAGTGCAACATGAACTGTTTGCTGAGGTTTCTTGTAGAGGGACTCTCTCTCTTTTTGTGGGAACTCAAGAAGAGACCTCTGTGGGGAGGGGGTGTGAGTGCAGGACGCCTGCAGCTGTTTTGCTAACGTGAGAGAAGAGCCTGGAGGAACTGAGGTCCCCAGGAGGATGCCATCGCCACAGAGCAGAGAGCAGAGAGTCGGGTTCTTAGTGAGACTGCCTGAGCGTCTGGAGCAAACCTCGCCTGAAGTCCATCGCTGGGCTTTCAGCTGCACGACCCAACACATCCCCTTTGCTGTTTAGGTCAGCGTGGTATGACTTTATGCCATGTGTGTCCGGCCCAGAGGTCTTGCTCTCCCCCATAAAGAGACAAATGGGAGCCCTGGTGGGAGCGTGATGTGCAGAAGCAGAGTTCTGACTGCGAGGTGGAGGGCAGGTGGTTTGGCTGGGGACTGGCCGGCAGGGATGTGACCACAGGGAGCTGGGTGTTGATGAATTTGAAGACATCCATGACCTTTATATCCCAAGAAGGCTGGGTTTGGGGTGTCTGGGGGAATCCCCACAGATGAACGGGCTCCTTGGCCAGCCTAGGGGCTCCCGGGACATGCCGCGTGGCCGGGCAGCACAGGCCGCACACCCCAAGGCCCTCCTCCACCTCCTCGGGGCAGGCCCACCGCGGGCAGCAGCGCCGGCACAGCAGCGCGTGGTGTGCAAGGCTCCACAGCCATTTCTGTCCCTGGAGCAAAGCCAGTGGATCCTTTGTCATCCTCTCAGCTGGGAATTACATTCAGGGAATGACAGCGGCGTAACCAAGACCGATGTGCATTTCTGTCTCACAAAAGCGCAGCCCGCACCTAGTTATGCTACATTTGGGGTGACAGCTCCACGGTGTCCCCCGATCCAGGTTTCTTCCTTCTTCCCGCTCACCATTATCAACATGTAGCATTCATCCTCAAGACCCCAAGATGGCTGCTGGGCCTCTGGTCACGCCCAGTGGCGGATGGTAAGGAACAGAAATATGAAAGGCCAGTGTTGCTCTGGCCGGTGTGGCTTGGGTGGTTGGAGCATCACCCCATGCACCAAAAGGTCGCGGGTTCAATTCCCTGTCAGGGCAGAAACCCAGTTTGATCCCCAATCAGGGGCATGGGTGGGAGGCAACCGATCAATGTTTCTCACATCAATGTTTCTCTCTCTCTCAAATCAATAAAAACATATCCTTGGGTGAGGATGAGAGAGAAAGAGGCGGGGTTTGGGGGGGGGGCGCGCCAGGATTTATCAAAAGGCCCACTCAGCCCTAGCTGGTTTGGCTCAGTGGATAGAGCGTTGGCCTGCAGACTGAGGGGTCCCAGGTTCAATTCTGGTCAAGGGCACATGCCCAGGTTGTGGGCTTGATCCCCTGTGGGGGACGTGCAGGAGGCAGCCAATCAATGATTCTCTCTCATCATTGATGTTTCTGTCACTCTTTCCCTCTCCCTTCCTCTCTGAAATCAATAAAGATATATTAAAAAAAAAAAAAAAAAAAAGGCCCACTCAGACTGCCACTCATTTGGCCACTTCCAGTTGCAAGGGAGGCTGGGAAATGTAGCTTCTCACTGGGTGGGGCTGGCATTTAAACTCAGCAAGACTGGCTCCTGAGTCTGTTCTCTAACTACTACACTGCACAGCCTTCCAGAAGCAATGGTGCATAATTAGAATTTGTGTTTACTTTATTTTTATGATTATATTTATGGAAAGTTGATAGAAAATTGAAACTAGCCATTATATTATATTATATTATATTATATTATATTATATTATATTATATTATATTATAGGCCCAATACATGAAATTCGTGCAAGAATAGGCCTTCGCAGCCACAGCTGCCTTGATCCCTCCCTCGCAGCCATGGCGGCTGCAGCACCGGCTTCATCCTGGAAGGACATCCGGTCTAATTAGCATATTATGCTTTTATTATTATAGATTATATTATACTAGAGGCGTGATGCACGAAATTAGTGCAAGGGGCTCGGCCCTCGCAGCTCTGGATGCCTCAGCCCTCGTAGCTCCGGCTTCATCCGGAAGGTCGTCCGGACGAACATTCCACTGTTTGGCCACTCAGTCGATTTGTATATTATGCTTATATTATATTATATTATATTATATTATATTATATTATATTAGTAGCCCATCGCGCGATATCACGCACAATAGGCTGCCCTCTGCTTCTGAGGGAGCCGCCGGGAGCCACGCAGGGCCACTTCCATGGGAGCTGTGCAGCTTCTGCGGGAGCTGGGAGGGACCCGCACCAATTCCGTGGGAGCTGGGAGGGAGCTGTGCTGCTTCTGCGGGAGGCGGGCCCACTGTCTCCTCTCCAGGTCTGTGCTCGGACGTGGAGGCTGCGGGCCAGCCCCCTGCCCCTGTCCGTATCTGCTCCGGCTCTGGGGGGCCAGCCTGAGCCAGAGCACAGTGGCTCGCCGGCCCCCTGTCTCCGTCTCCGTCTCTGCTTTGGGCCTCACCTGTACATGTAACCTCCTCCTGTCTGGTTGTGACCCGTTATGGAGTCCCAGCCTAATTTTCATATTTCCTCTTTTTATATATATATAGATTATATTATTCTATATAATACTAGTCAAAGGGTAATATGCAAATTGACCCTAACAGCAGAACGACTAGTCACTCTGATGTGCACTGACCACCAAGGGGAAGACGCTCAATGCAGAAGCTGCCCCCTGGTGGTCAGTGTGCTCCCACAGGGGGAGCTCTGCTCAGCCACAAGCCGGGCTGATGGCTGCGAACACAGCAGTGGTGGCAGGATGGACGTCCGACTGTGGCTTAGGCCCTCTACATGCATGAGTCGGACATCCCCCAAGAACTTCCAGGCTGCCAGAGGGATGTCTGACTGCCCGCTTAGGCTGATCCCCTGGGGAGCGGGTCTAAGCCGGCAGGTGGACATCCCCCAAGGGGTCCCAGACTACGAGAGGGTGCAGGCCTGGCTGAGGGACACCCCCCCCCCAGTGCATGGATTTTCATGCACTAGGCCTCTAGTATCCTATACAATAAAAGGCTAATATGCAAATTGACCTAACAGCAGAATGACCAGTCACTATGATGCACACTGACCACCAGGGGGCAGACGCTTAATGCAGGAGCTGCCCCATGGTGGTCAGTGTGCCGGGCTCATGGCTGGCGAGTGCAGTGGTGGTGGCAGGATCCTCTCCTGCCTCCGTGGCAGTGCTAAGGATTTCCGATTGATGGCTTAGGGAGTGGGCCTAAGCCATCAGTTGGACATCCTCCAAGGGCTCCTGGACTGCAAGAGGGCACAGGCCAGGCTGAGGGACCCCCCCTGAGTGCACGAATGTCATGCACTGGGCCTCTAGTTAAATCATATTATACTAGAGGCCCGGTGCACGAATTCGTGCACCAGTGGGGTCCCTCAGCCTGGCCTGCAGGATCGGGCAGAAACTGGCTCTCCAACATCCCCTGAGGGGTTTAGGATTGCAAAAGGGTGCAGGCCAGGCCAAAGGAACCCACCAGTGCATGATAAGGGCTGGGAAGAGATGCAGGAGGTTGGCCAGTCAGGGAGGGACCACGGGAGGGCTCCAGGGCATGACTAGCCCATCTTGCCCAGTCCTGATTGGCCAGACCCCAGCAGCAAGCTAACCTATTGGTTGGAGCATCTGCCCCCTGGTGGTCAGTGCACATCATAGAGAGCGGTTGAGTGGCCTTAACATATCATTAGCATATTATGCTTTGATTGGTTGAATGGCTGACTGGTCAACTGGACACTTAGCATATTAGGCTTTTATTTATATAGGATATGTTATATAAATTGTTTTATCTTATTTATTACTTTATTTTTAAATTTTATTAGCTTATTTTATTATCATTAGAAATATCTTTATAAGAACTGTTCTTGCCCTGGCCAGTGTTGCTCAGTTGGTTGAACATTGGCCTGTGCACTGGGAGATCATGGGTTTGATTCCTGGTCAGGGCATATATCTGGACTGCTGGTTGCATCCCAAGTCAGGGTGCATGGGGGAGGCAATCAATCGATGTATCTCTCTCACATTGATGTTTCTCTCTCTCTCTCTCCTTCCCTATTTTCCTCCCTCTTTAGAATCAATCAAAAACAATTTTTAAGTGTTCTTAGACACTTCACTGCATGCATTACAGAATATGTATCACTTCTATCTACTGAAATAACGCTGTGCTGAATGCATCACATAGTAGCTCATTAAAATCATCTCTGTAAGAAGTGTTTGAAGCACTTCACTTTACTACATTCATAACAGAATGTGTATCACATCCAATCACTGAAATAACACTGTGCTAATACATCTTGCAAGTGGTTTACATATGTTGTGTTTTTCTTTTTTCTTTTATTATATTTATATATATTATATCTTATTATATATAATATGAGAGACAGAGCGAGAGACAAAGACAGAGAATATGGCCAAATAGGATAAAAAATGAAGTTATTCAAGATCATAGCTCATTTATACAAGGGAGAAAAATTATGTGGCTATATCAAGGCATGCACCAAGGCAGTTAATACAATTCAGCAATTATTCCTAATAAAAATTCCAAATTAAATAAGAATAGAAGAAAATAATGGTAAATAAAAGAAACATATATATCAAATCCAACAGTAAATATTATACTAATTATTGATAGGTTGAAATCATTTTCTTTAAAATTATCAGCAAAAAGTGAATGTCTGCTATCACCATTAAATTCAGAACCATTTATTTTATAAATTTTATATATTTTTAATATTTTGAAAAACGATCAAAATTATCTTTATTTGCAAAAGAAATTATTGTACATCCAAAAAGCCAAGACATTTTTAGAAACAGACTTCTAGGATCGATAAGAGAATTTAAAGTGGCTGAAAATATTGTACATATATACATGTACATATATTTTTAAATATATTTTTTATTTATTTCAGAGAGGAAGGGACGGGGAGAGAGAGATAAAAACATCAGTGATGAAAGAAAATTATTGATTGGCTGCCTCCTGTACATCCCACACTGGGGACTGAGCCTGCAACCCAGGCTTGTGCCCTGACTGGGAATCAAACCGTGATCTCCTTGTTCATAGATCTATGCTCAACCACTGGGCCACACCAGCCTGGATATATATATATTTTTTTTAATCCTCACCTCAGGATATATTTTTCCACTCATTTTTGGAGAGAGTGGAAGGGAGGGAGAGATGGGGGGCGGGAAGAGAAACATGGATGTGAGAGAGACATACCGATTGGTTGCCTCTCACATGCACCCCTACTTGGGCAATCCAGGTCTGTGCCCTTGATTGGGAATCAAACTCGTAACCCTTTGGTGCAGGGCAATGTTCTAACCACTTTGTAACATTGGCCATGGCTGAAAAAATATTTTTAAAATATATTTTTATTGAAATAAAATAATTTTATTGTCAGCAAAAAAATAAATAAATAAATAAATTAAATAAAATAAAAAATATTTTTATTGATTTCAAAGAGGGAGAGAGAGATAGGAACATCAGAGATGAGAGTGAATCATTGATTGGCTGCCTCCTGCACATCCCACGCTGGGGATCAAGCCCACAACCGGGAATCAAACCATGACCTCCTGGTTCATAGGTTAATGCTCAACCACTGAGTCATGCCAGCAGGCTATAATATACATATATGTGTGTTTTCCTCTAAAGTAGCTAGAAATGAAAACAGAAAAAATGCATTCATAATAATATAAAATCTTAGGGATAATTTTCAAAAGAAAGATACAAAACCTATATAAGAAAAACTGAAATTGAGTAGAAAGACCCAAAATGAAAGTTCAGTAAATGGAGAAAAATTAAATTTTTGGATGGGAAAAACAAAATATAAAAATGTAATTTCCCTGAAATTAGAATATTAATTTAATGAGTTTTGGCCTTTTGGGGGTGAGAGCCAAGAGATGGGGTGATAAAGAGCTATACAAAATGATATCAAAGTTTATAGCAAAGAGTTCAGTGTACAAGGACATTATTAACATAAAATGGTTATAGGGAATTGACCTACCAGATGTTAAATCTCACTTTAAAATCACTGTAATTAAAACGGCATGTTGGGATGGCCTGTACTTAGAGTCTGGCGCAGCTGCTGCATGAGTTTCCCATGGCCACTGGCTCTCTGGAGGGTCTAGTTGCCAAGACCCAAGGGACTGCAGGGACAACGGGCAGATCCAGGCAGAGGGAGGGTCTCACAGCAGCTATAGAGGCGTTGCCTGTGGAGCTGGGGGTTTCCTGCCATGTGTCTGCCTTTCAGGACTCCTGAGAAAACCCCAGAAGCACTCAGCCAGGGGAAGACTTCAAATTTGGCTATCCGCCACATGCAGAGGGCACCAATACCAAGTGAGAACAGTGCCTTCCTCCTTCCCCTCCCACCCCGACAGCCCTGGGGCAACACGGAAGACACAGTACACAGAGCAGGGAAGGAACTGGCCAGACACCCCAGCATGAGGCCAGCCCCGTTGGAGCTCAGGGGTAGTCTCCACAGGGTGGAGGGGGCGGTGTGGTGTGAAAGAGGGAGGAGCTTCGGCCTGGACCCTCCCGAGGGCAGCTCCTCACTCAGTCAGCCAGGTGCACTGGCTGTGTCCCTATCATTTCAGGGTGTTATTAGGTATCAGTTAATAGTCTATGTATGTAGGCGCATCCTAGGGCTGCCATAACAAACCCCCACAATCTGAATGACTCAACACAACAAACCTCTGTTGTCTCACAGTTCTGGAGGCCAGAGTCTGGGTTTGGTTCCTTCTGGTGAGTGCGAGGGAGCATCCACCTTCCGGTGGCTGTGGCCATTCTTGGTGCTCCTTGGCTTGTAGATCACTCCAGTCCCTGCCTCCACCTTCACATGGTCTTCTCCCCTGTGTGTCTCTGTGTGTATTATCCTTTCTGTCTTAGTAAAGGCACCTGTAATTGTATTTAGGGCCCACCCTCATCCAGAATGGTCTCATCTCAAGAGCTTTATCTTAATTACACATGCAAAAGTCTTTATTTCAATTAAGGTCACACTCTGAGGTTTCAGGTGGACATATCTTTTGAGGGGGACCATTCAGCCTTCTATAGAACTGCAGCAGGCGTGTCAGTAGCAGGCTGACACACACGAGTCCTCCTTCCTGTGAAAAAATATTGTACCTGAAGCCTCCTGCTCAGGCGAAGAGTGTGTTGAGCTCAGTATTGGGATAGGGTTGGCCCCAGACCCGAGGGCAGCCATCTGCTTAAGAAGATTGTAATGTTGACTAGGCCAATTGACTGGCTCCTTTTAAAATTTGGGTTTTGAGTATGTACATGATGGCAGAAAGAATGAGAAAAACAGATGAGAGTTGTCATTAGAAAGAGACCAAGATGATATAAAAAATACTATGTACAATAGCAACAAAAATTTTAATGAGAGAAGTACAACATATCTACACTAAAAGTACAAAACTTTGCTGAAGGAAATTAATAAGGATCTAAATATATACAATGTTCATGGATTGTAAGACTCACATCATTAAGATATCAATTCTCCTTAAATTGATTTATAGGTTCAATGCTATTCATATGAAAATTCCAGCAAGCTCTTGTTGTTGAAACCAATTAACTATTTTAAAATGTATATGGAAATATAATGAGCCTAGGCAAACTTGAAGGATAAAGCTGTAGGATTTAGACTGTGTGATATCAAGATTACTATAGCCTTAGTAGGTTAGGGTCAGTGCATAGAGCATCAGCCTGCGGATTGAAGGGTCCCGGGTTCAATTCCTGTCAAGGGTATATGCCCGGGTTGCAGGCTCAATTAAGAAAGTGAAAAGGCAAGCCACAGACTGGGAGAAAATATCCTGAATATATATATACTAGGGGCGCGGTGCACGAAATTCGTGCACTGGGTGTGTGTGTGTGGGGGGGGGGAGTGTCCCTCAGTCCAGCCTGCCCCCTCTCACATACTGGGAGCCCTCAGGCATTGACCCCCATCACCCTCCAATCACAGGATCGGCTCCTTGCCCAGGCCTGACGCCTCTGACATAGGTGTCAGGCCTGGGCAGGGGACCCTCATTTCCCCCCATCACTGGTTCTGCCCCCAGCCCAGGCCTGATGCCTCTGGCCCAGGCGTCCGGCCCGGGCAGGGGACCCCCAGACCCCTCTGATTGCTGGCTCTGCCCCTTGCCCAGGCCTGATGCCTCAGCCAGAGGCGTAGACCCCCATCACCCTCTGATCACCTGATCGGCCCCTTGCCCAGGCCTGACGCCTCCGCCAGAGGTGTCAGGCTTGGACAAGGGACCCCCATCTCCCCCCGATCACTGGCTCTGGCCCCCGCCCAGGCCTGAGGCCTCTGGCCCAGGAATCATGCCTGGGCAGGGGACCCCCATCTCCCTCTGATCGCTTGCTCCACCCTCCGCCCAAGCCTGACGCCTCTGACCCAGGCTTCAGGCCTGGGCAACGGGACCATCATATCCTCCCAATCCCTGGCTCCGCCCCCCACCCAGGCCTGATGCCTCGGCCAGAGGAGTTGACCCTCATCACCCTCCGATCACCAATCACCGGATCGGCCCCTTGACCAGGCCTGAGGCCTCCGGCAGAGGTGTCAGGCCTGGGCAGGGGACCCCCAGCTCCCCGCGGTTGCAGGCTCCGCCCCTGCCCAGGCCTAACGCCTCTGGCCTAGGCGTCTGGCTCGGGCAGCGGGGACCCTCAGCTGCAGCGGCCCCGCGATCGTGGGCTTCGCTTTAGGCCCAGGCAAGGGACCCCTAGCTCCCGGGACTGCCAGCTTCGACCGTGCCTAGCTCCCATCGCTGGCTCCACCCCTACTTCCTGCTATCACTGGCCAGGGCGGCAAAGGCGCCTGATTCTCTGATCATGGCTGGGGGGCAGGGCAAAGGCGGCCCCAGGGCCGCCTTTGCCCTGCCCCCCAGCTCTTAGCTCCCCCCTGGGTTTCCGATCACTGTCAGTGGCAGGGGACTTCTTCCGGCTTTCCCTTTCACCTCCCTGCATTGTGCCTACATATGCAAATTAACCGCCATCTTATTGGCAGTTAACTGCCGATCTTAGTTGGCAGTTAATTTGCATATAGCCCTGATTAGCCAATGAAAAGGGTATCGTCGTACGCCATTTACCATTTTTCTCTTTTATTAGTGTAGATATATATATATATATATATATATATATATATATATATATGCATGTATGTATATATCTGACAAAGGACTGGAATATATAGAATATCTTGAACATATGAAGAACTCCTTCTCACAAAAAAATATATAAAGCCCCATAAAAAAATGAAAAGAACTGTTTGAATGGGTACTTCACAAAGGAGGATATCCAGATGACCAATAAGCAGATAGACAGGTGCTTAGCTTCATTCGTCATCAGGAAAACACAAATTAAAATCACAATGAAATACCGCTCTGCACCCCGGCTAAATGGCTAACTGTAGAAGGCGGGCACCGGCAGGGGCTGAGAGGAGGGGCTGTGGGCCTGGCAGCACTGCCGGTGGAGTGGACAGTGGGCCACCTGTTCTGAGAAAGTGCTTGGCAGTTTCTGATTCAGTTAAGCCTACTGCTGCTCTATGACCCAGACATCTCACGCTAGGCACGTCCCTGAGAAAAACGAAACCCCAAGCTCACGCAGAATCATACGAGAATGCTTATACAGTATGACAATCTATATGAAGTTCGAGGCAGTCTAAACAGACGTATGATGACAGGAATCAGGACCCTGGCTGCCTCTGAGGGAGTGTGTGTGTGTGTGTGTGTGTGGAGTGGGGGGCGGGGGGGAGGTGCGGGCTTAGGGGTGACGGGGATGGTCTTGAGGGGACTTTCTGGAGGATGAACTTGTTCTTTATGTTGATCTGGAGGAGGTCACATGGGAGGGGCAGAGCTAAGCCTCCCGCCTGTGCCTTGATTGGTGCATTGTACTGTACGTAAACTATATCTCAGGAAGACGATAAGAAAGCAAGAGCCAGACACTAGCTAGAGCCCTGTGCTATCTTTACAATAAATGCCTGGTGTTCAACATGGGCTGACCTAGCCTCTGACCATTGCACTGAAAAGAACTTGCTCTCAAGCTGTGAGGACCTGTCAGGCTTCTTGCCAGAGACCACAGCAGAACCGTCAGTGTGTGTGAGTGTGTGTATGAGTGTGTATGTGAGTGTATGTGAGTATGTGAGTGTGCGTGTGTGTGTATGTGAGTGTGTGTGCATGTGTGCGAGTGTGTGTGAGTGTGTGTGTATGTATGTGAGTGTGTGTATGTATGTGAGTGTGTGTGTATGTATGTGAGTGTGTGTGTGCGCGCGCGTGTGTGAGTGTGTGTGTATGTGAGTGTGTGTGTGGGTGTGTGTATATGTGTGTGTGTGAGTGTGTGTGTATGTATGTGAGTGTGTGTGAGTGTGTATGTGTGTATGTATGTGAGTGTGTGCGTGCACACGCGCGTGTGTGTGTATGTATGTGAGTGTGTGTGAGTGTGTGTGTGTGAGTGTGTATGTATGTGAGTGTGTGTGCATGTGTGCGAGTGTGTGTGTGTGAGTGTGTATGTGTGTGTGTGTGTGCGCGCGTGTGTATGTATGTGAGTGTGTGAGTGTGTGAGTGTGTGTGTATGTATGTGAGTGTGTGTATGTATGTGAGTGTGTGTGTATGTATGTGAGTGTGTGTGTGCGCGCGCGTGTGTGAGTGTGTGTGTATGTGAGTGTGTGTGTGGGTGTGTGTATATGTGTGTGTGTGAGTGTGTGTGTATGTATGTGAGTGTGTGTGAGTGTGTATGTGTGTATGTATGTGAGTGTGTGCGTGCACACGCGTGTGTGTGTGTATGTATGTGAGTGTGTGTGAGTGTGTGTGTGTGAGTGTGTATGTATGTGAGTGTGTGTGCATGTGTGCGAGTGTGTGTGTGTGAGTGTGTATGTATGTGTGTGTGTGCGCGCGTGTGTATGTATGTGAGTGTGTGAGTGTGTGAGTGTGTGTGTATGTATGTGAGTATGTGTGTGTGTGTGTGTGTGTGTGTGTGTTTCCATGTTGGCTAGCAAAGTGTTTTAACCTTTATGAATGCCAATGCCTTTAGGTGGGTCAGGTACACTCTAGTCTGTGGAGTCTGTCTCTCCACTGCCTGGACCCTACGGTAGTTTGCCTCCGGGGTCAGCACTGTGGGAAGCGGGTGGGGGTGGAAATGGGTGGAATTGGAGCTCCC
Source organism: Myotis daubentonii (assembly GCF_963259705.1). NCBI lineage: Eukaryota > Metazoa > Chordata > Mammalia > Chiroptera > Vespertilionidae > Myotis > Myotis daubentonii. The sequence continues at coordinate 5,304,888 of NC_081844.1, read as the reverse complement.
TCCTATTCTCAGGCCTGCCTGCTCCCTGGTGCTGACCCCTGTCAGCCCCTCTCCCCGACTGGAGCCATGTGGCTTCTCACCCTCTCTCCTTCCCTCCCTCCCTCCCATGGAAGCCCTGTGAGTGCTCCCTGGCACCCTTACTTGGGAACCTGTCTCTGTGCCCTCCAGCCCTTCTCTGAGAGGCCCAGGGCAGGAAGGCAGGATAGGGTTGGCATCCCCCTCTCCATCCCTGTGCTCAGGGACTCCCGGCTGGGGCCCGGCTCCGCCTGCCCTGTGCTCCCCTCGGAGAGGCTGACCTGTAGCGGGGCGTCCCCGGCCTGTGCCACGCCAGCCCACGTGGACAGCTGCAGGGGGTGTCTCCCTTCCTGAGGCCAAAGTGCTTCCCTGCGCTCATTATCCAAAGTGCAGACAAACAGCTCTGATCCCTCATCCCCCTGACATGGGCGGCAGGAGTGACAGCGTGTGATGCCAGAGAACAGGTCAGAGGCTGGCTGAGCGGGGGAGGCGCTGCGCGGCCGGCAGGGAGGAAATGACGGGCTCTGTGTCAGACTCATAAACAAGCCTGACTTCACACTTGCCCCGCACACACCCCTCTGAGGTCATGCAGGCCCCTCCCGTCCCCTGGGCCCACGGCACAACAGCCCCGACGCCACGAGGCCGGGTGCTGCTGGGAGTGGGCCTGTGGCTGGTCCTCCCCTGACCGGTGGCAGGCACCCAGCTGTCAGTCACCTGGGGTCAGGCTCTGACGGGGCTCCGGTAGGGACGGAGGCAGAAAGGCCCTTGCCTGTAGGTGTGGCTGCTGCCTGGCTCACACCACCTGTGTCTTTGTGGGGCAGTGGGTCCTCTGTGGCCAGACCGAAGCCCCCTCCCATCTTTAAAGAGAAGCTGGGAACTCAGATGTTAGGCAACATCTTCTGATGGCGAAAGGCTGGCAACCAGTTTGAAGAGTGAAGATCCGCAGTGAGGGCTAGGAACACAAACCTGTGCGCGGGCATGGCCTCCAGTGGCCATTACTCCCTCTGAGTCGCGTGGCCTTTCCCTAAAACATGGCACCCGATTCACAGATGAGGCTACTGAGGCCCAGAGCCCCGCAGCGACCACCCACAGGGGCAGAGCCAGGCAGGGGTTCAATGGGGAGCCAAGTTGGCGACCTCACTGGAGGCCTCGACCACAATGGTCAGTGCTGTTGCCGCTCCTGCTTGGTGCACGACGCAGGGGACCTCACCGGGGACACCTGGGCAGGCACTTCCAGAGCCCAGGCCTCCAGGCCCGGGACTGAGCCCTGCACAGAAAGCACACGTCCCGGGCGCCAGACCTCCCTGAGCCCAGATGCCACACGAGCACAGGCTGAGCCCACGGCTCCCGAGCCTGGCATGCCAGCGACAGACACACAGCCTGGACCTGTCTCCAGGAGGCGCCACAATTTCCTTCCCAGGCCTTTCCCATCTGCTGCTCCCGCATAGAGGGGTCCTGCAGGCTCGAAGGCCGCGGCGTCCCAAGCTGAGCTGCGGCCGGCTTCTTGCCTCCTCACCTGGAGCAACTTTTCTGTTATTGGTTGGAATCAGATGGGCCACTCCAAACCCTCATCACATCATCATCAACGAAATCCTCATATTATAAAAATGTATAATATGTTTTTATTGATTTGAGCGAGAAAGAGAAACATCAATGTGAGAAACATTGATCAATTGCTTCCTGCAGGCCCACTATGGGGATGGTGCCCTGACCAGGAATCGAACCGGTGACCTTTTGGCGTATAGGACAACACTCAACCAACTGAGCCACACGGGCCAGGGCCCCAGAGTTCTCATTGATGCGTCACTGATGGCGTCATGAGCTGTGCTAAGCACCCCCGCAGCGCTATTTCACACATTCCTAGCAAAGGTCCTATTATCTTAATTTTTGCTACACAGATGGGCTGAAATTGCTTGTGGAAATACTGGCAATATCAACGCTGGCACCCAGACCTACCTAACCTCCGAGTCCTTGCTTTTAATTACGATGTGCCTTCCCTCCCCCTCAACTGTGAGCCCAAGTTCCTGTCTGACCGTCACTCTGTACCCCCTGAGCCTCGGTTTCCCTCTCTAGAAGGGCTGGCAGGCCCATGGGCAGGTCGCGGTAAGGTTGCGAGGAAGGAATTAACACAGCAGGTCTGGTGGCGCAATCCTTGCATGTCTGGAAGCCTGGAACCAAGGTGGACCCTGGGCCAATCCCTGGGACTGTGGCTCTCGGACTCTTCTTTCTGCTACTGATTGGTGACGTGGTGCATGCCGGGCCACCGGGGAATTGCTGAGAAGGGCCCCGGGATTGTTATGTGCCGATGTATCTGGCTTCACCTGTGGGATTCTGAGGGTCGGTTGCCATAGCACAGTGGTTCTCAACCTTCTGGCCCTTTAAATACAGTTCCTCATGTTGTGACCCAACCATAAAATTATTTTCGTTGCTACTTCACAACTGTAATGTTGCTGCTGTGATGAATCGTAGTGTAAATATCTGATAGGCAGGATGGTCTTAGGCGACCCCTGTGAAAGGGTCGTTCGACTGCCAGAGGGGTCGCGACCCACAGGTTGAGAACCGCTGCCATAGCAGGTTGTGCTTGTGTGCCCAGCCCTTCAGAAGAGCCTGGGATCCGCGACTTGAGTGGGCTTTCCCGAGCAGGGACCCTTCTGGTGTCCCCGTGGCTGCCTGCCACAGAGAAAGATACTGTCCTGTGCAACTTCAGTGGGGGAAGGACTTGAAAGCCTGTGCCCAAACTTCCTGGACCTCGCCCAGTGAATATCTTTTTCCTGTTGCTTTATTCTGTATTATTTTCTGTAATAAAACTTAACTACAATGCTCAGTTAGCATGGCTCAGTGGTTGAGCATCCTCCCATGAACAAGAAGGTCATGATTGGATTCCCACTTAAGGCACGTGCCCCCAATTGTGGGCTCGATCCCCAGAGTGGGGCAAGCAGGAGGCAGCCAACCAATGATTCTCTCTCATCATTGAGTTTCTATGTCTCTCTCCCTCTCCCTTCCTCTCTGAAATCAATAAAAATATATTTTTTAAAAAGTTAGCTATGACTATAACCTGGCATTAAGTCTTGTGAGTGCTACTGGATCATCAAACTCAAGGGTGGCCTTGAGACCCCTGGAAAGAGAAGCTTAGAAGGCAGTTGAATAGTGTTTGGCCACGGTGGGTACATGGCGTGGGCCTCAGCAGACGTCATTTATGTTCAGCTGGGCACATGATGGTAGCTCCCAGCTACCAGGCCATTTTTCGTGTTCCCGGTGTGTAATCCAAGTGGCCCATGCTTTCCGGTTCTCTGGGGCCGCCTTTCCCCACCTCCTTTCATTTCTGAGTGAAATGGCCCAGGATGGCCCCGCTGCCATATTTCTGAGAATTCATGGGAAGCATGGGAACAACCTGGAACTTCGGTGGCCCCATGAGTCAGGCCTGCCAGTATGCATACCCGGTGCAGCCGCTTTCCTTCGGACGTGAGCTGGGCCTGTGACTTGTTTTAAGCCACAGAATGAATCAGCAGTGACCCCGGGCCAGCCACAGTCCTGAGCCCGAAGGCCTGGCAGTGTCCACATTTATACTCTTGAGAGTTGCCGTGTGAGAAGTCCGATTTCCTGCTGGAAAGGCCATTTGGAGCGAGAAAGGCCCCGAGACGACAAGGAAAAGACAAGGAATTGGACTCATAGCGTCAGTGGAGGCTCCCGAGTCCGGCTGCAGCTGGGCCAGACCCGCCTGGCCCTGGGGCGGAGCCGTCCTGACTCCAGCACCATCGGATGAAGGAAGAAGCCGCGCTGGCCTGCCAGCCCCAGCGGGCGTCACGTGGCGCAGACAGGAGCCATCTGCTGTGCTCTGGCTGACCTCCTGAGCCTCTTGGCCTGGCCTCTCCTTTGACGAAGATGTGGGAACAATATTCCGCTGGATCGTCCCATTCTCGTGACTTTCTCTTGTTCTACCATAAGAAATGGTGGGAACGCAGTGATGAATTGCAGCCAACACTTGACCTCAGAAATGCGGGCAGTCAGGGGTAGTGTTTTCTCTGACAAACAGGAGAACACGTGCCCCAACGAAGCACAGGGCTGCCTGGCCTCAGCTGTCAGTTGCCAGGTGCCTGGCTTCCGGTGAGTCCCTAGACCTCGGTGATCCGTGTCCTGCGAACTCTCCCCTGTGTTAAATGCTGACTCAAAATGTTTTTTCAAGCACCGCACAGTTATCCCCTCCAACGGAAAACGAAAAGGCGAGCCCGTCTGCAGGCTGCCTTCGGCTTGCAGTTCGGCGTTTCGTAACCTCTCATCCAGAGCAAGGCCTCGCAACACTTACTGCTGGGGAGTATTTCCACCTTCGGAGTAACAGGAGCTCTTCCTAGTTACCTGTTGCTGCGTAACAAATGAGCCCAAAGCTCAGCAGCTTAAAATCACATGCATTTATTACCTCACGGTTACCGTGGGTCAGGAATTAGATGTGGCTTAGCTGAGTGTTGCTGGCTCAGGGCCACTCACACAGCTGCAATCAAGGTATCTGCAGGCTGGACAGGGGGAGGACCCACTCCCAAGCATGGACGTGATGGCTAGAACTTGTGGACTGTTAGACTGAGGGCCTCCGTTCCTCACTGGCTGTTGGCCTGAGGCCAGCGTCAAGCCTTACTGTGTCGGACTCTCCACAGGGCCGCTTGCTGCATGGCAGCTGTCTCACCAAACTGAGCGGTCGAGAATGTGCCAGCAAGGGAGAGTGTGCGAACAGGATAGAATCACTGTCTTCTACAGCCCAGTCTCGGAAGTGACATCCATTACCTTGTGTTTTGTTTTTTAGGAGCCAATCACTATGTCCAGTGCTCTCATGAGGTGAGCTGCAGGGCTGTCTGTGCTCACACCCACATTCCCCAGGCAGAGGCGAGACCTGCAGCAGCCAGCAGGCACTTCGTGTCCAGAGAAGAGGCTGGGCCAGAGCTGGTTCCCGTAGCCATGTAGTGAGGTAGAAGCTGATGTGGTCCCAACACAGCCTGCCTCCCAGGGGCTGATCCGCCACACAGAGTCTACTAGGGGTGTCACTGGAGTTCAAGCCAAGGTCTCTTCTGGGAAGACAGAATCAAGTGACAATCATAGCACAATGACTGTAGTGGGGTGGGCACAAGTATACACTGTTGGAAGAAGTATACATTAACCCCAATTTTTTTACTATTATTATTAAATTTGCTAGAGGCCTGGTGCATGACATTTGTGCCCTGGGGGCTGGAGGGGAGGAGTCCTCAGCCCAGCCTGCACCCTCTCACAGTCCAGGACCCCTTGGGGGATGCCTGCCTGCCGGCTTAGGCCCGCTCCCCACGTGGGGTCCTTAGTGCTGGAGGTGGGAGAGGCTCCCACCCTCATCGCTGCACTCACCAGCTGTGAGCCCAGCTTCTGGCTGAGTGGCGCTCCCCCTGTGGGAGTGCACTGACCACCAGGGGGCAGCTCTTGCATTGAGCATCTGCCCCTGGTGGTCAGTGCTCGTCATAGCAAACATTCCCCCATTTGGTCAATTTGCATATTAGCCTTTTATTATATAGGAAGGAAGGAGGATGGGGGGGGACATTCGTCACCATGATCATATAGGTTTCAGGTGTGGGTTTCTATGTTACAAGGTCTGTATACTGCACTATGAGCCCACCATGTAAAGTCAAATCTCCTGTCAGCATATATTGGACCCTCTTCTCCCACCCCCTTCTCTCTGGCAACCACCACACTGCTACTTGTGCTTATGAGCTTCAATTTTATATCCCACATATGAATGAAATCGTATGGTTCTTAGCTTTTTCTGACTGACTTATTTTGCTTAGCATAATGTTCTCAAGGTCCATCCATGTTGTTGCAAATGGCTCTATTTCATCCTTTCTTATGGCTGAATAGTATTCCATTATATTTAGGTACTACAACTTTATCCAGTCCTCTATCGCGGGACACTTTGGTTGTCTCCATGTCTTGGCCACACGAATAATGCTGCAATGAACATAGGGGCGTAAATATCTTTGCAAATACATGATTTCGAGTTTTTTGGATATATACCCAGGAGTGGGGTTGCTGAGTCATATGGTAGCTCTATTCTTAATTGTTTGAGGAATCGCCAGACTGCTTTCCATAGTGGTTGTACCAGTCTACATTCCCACCAGTAGTGAATGAGGGCTCCCTTTTCCCACAACCTCTCCAACACTTGTGATTGCTGTATTGTCAATAATGGCCACTCTAACAGGTGTGAGGTGGTATCTCATTGTAGTTTTGATTTGCATTTCCCTAATTGCCAGGAGGTTGAACATGTCTTCATGTATCTATAGGCTGTTCATATGTCTTCTTGGGAGAGGTTCTCTGCCCACTTCTTGATTGGGTTGTTTGTTTGGTGTTGAGTTTTATGAGTTCTTTATATATTTTGGAAATTAAACCTTTGTCAGAGTTACTGTTTTCAAATATCATCTCCCATCTGGTTGGCTGCCTTTTTGTTTTGTCTGGGTGTTTTTTTGTTTGTTTGTTTGTTTTTGTTGTTTTGTAGTTTTTTTGTTTTATTGTTGTTGTTGTTTTGCCATGGAGAAGCTTTTTAGTTTGATAAAGCCTCATTCATTTATTTTTGCCTTTACTTCCTTTGTCTTTGGGGTCAAGTTCATAAAATGTTCTCTGCAACCAAGGTCCATAAGTTTAGTAGTGATGTTTTTCTATGTAACTTATTGTTTTGGGTGTTATATTTAGGTCTTTGATCCATTTTGAATTAATTTTTGTACATGGGGACAAACTGTAATCCAGTTTCATTCGTTTTCATGTGGTTTTCCAGTTTTCCCAGCACAGTTTATTGAAGAGACTACCTTTACTCCATTGTGTGTTTCTGGCTCCTTTGTCAAAAATTACCTGTCCATATATATATGGTTTTATAGCTGGGCTCTCTCTTCTGTTCCATTGATCTGTGTGTCTGTTTCTCTGGCAATACCATGCTGTTTTGATTATCGTAGCTCTGTAGCATAATTGAAGTCAGGTAGAGTGATACCTACAGCTTCGTTCCTTTTTCTCAGGATTGCTTTGGCTATTCGGTCTTTTGTGGTTCCATAAAAAGCTGATGACTTCATATTCTATTTGTTTAAAAAGTGACATTGGGAATTTGATGTAGATTGCATTAAATCTTTATATTGCTTTGGGTAATATAGCCATTTTAACTATGTTGATTCTTCCGATCCATTTTATTGTATCTTTTTTTTAGATCTTTTAATAATGCTTTATAATTTTCAGTATATAGGTCTTTCACATTCTTTTTTAAGTTTATTCATAGGTATTTTATTCTTTTGGTTGCAGTTGCAAAGGGAGTTGGGTTTTTTTATTTCTTTTTCTGAAGTTTTGTTAGTATACAGGAAAGCAATGGATTTTTGCATATTGATTTTATATCCTGCAACTTGACTGTATTTGTTTACTGTTTCTAATATTTTTGGGGTGGAGTCTTTAGGGCTTTCTATATACAGAATCATGTTGTCTGCAAAAAGTGACAGTTTTACTTTTTCCTTCCCTATTTTAACCCAACATTTCAAGACTGAAAAATGTATCAAGAGGCTTAAATGTGGGTAGACCCTTTTTGTCTTCTTAATTCCCCTTCTGTGAGTCTCAAGCATAAGGAGACCAGAAGAAAAATCACACTATATTCATTTTTTCATTATCTCATTTTTGTTTATAAATAAACTAGAGGCCCAGTGCACGAATGCATGCATGGATGGGGTCCGGATGGCCAGCCCCAATGGGGGCCGATTGGGGTTGGGCCGGCGGGGGGGGTGGGAGAGGGGATGTGGGAGGTTAGCCACCAGGCCCAATCCCAATCAGGGTGGGGGGGCCGACGGGGGGCAGGGCTGGCCAAGGGGAGGGGATGTGGGCGGTTGGGAGGGCCGATCAGAGCCCCCATTGGGCTGGTTGGCTGCTGCAGTGTGCCTTATAGCGACTGATCATTTGGATTGTTCTGGTCATTCCACTGTTCCGGTTGCTTGTCTTTTATATACTATATATGTGTATTTTTAAGTAAATCCAGACTATTGTGTCTAGGAGGTAGAATTACAGCAAATTTAATTTTACTCACTTGCATATTCTATGATGAAAATGAGTTACTTTTATGTTAAAAATTTATTTTACAAACACATATGTAGAGTGTAACAGTTATTATTGAAAAACACAAAGTAGAAGCATTTAAAATGCTCAGGACTTGGGTTAAGTAATTATAATAGAACCATACAATAAATTTTTATGTAAGCATTAAAATTATGCTTGTAAAGTTTTAGCAATGCAGAAAAATCCTTATAAAATAAGTTTAAAATGAAAATCAGATATTTATTGCCCTAACCGGTTTGGCTCAGTGAATAGAGCGTTGGCCTGGGGACTGAAAGGTTCCAGGTTCGATTCCGGTCAAGGGCATGTACCTGGATTGCAGGCACCTCCCCAGAAGGGAGTGTGCAGGAGGCAGCTGGTTGATGTTTCTCTCTCATCAATATTTCTAACGCTCTATCCCTCTCCCTTCCTCTCTGTAAAAAATCAATAAAAATATATTTTTACAAAAATCAGATATTTATTTAAGATATATATACTGCCGAAACCGGTTTGGCTCAGTGGATAGAGCGTCGACCTGCGGACTGAAGGGTCCCAGGTTCGATTCCGGTCAAGGGCATGTACCTGGGTTGCGGGCACATCCCCAGTAAGGAGCGTGCAGGAGGCAGCTGATCGATGTTTCTCTTTCATCGATGTTTCTAACTCTCTATCTCTCTCCCTTCCTCTCTGTAAAAAATCAATTAAAAAATATATTTAAAAAAAAGATATATATACTGAGTGGCCAGATTATTATGACCACCTGACATTTGTAGGCAAATTAGCCGTACACTGCATCGTATGGGATATGGAAGCCAAAGGCCTGTTCGAACACCTTTGCTGTCTGCAGTTATCAAGATAAAACGTCTCCAATTCGCACAGGAACACAAGGATTGGACAGTCGAGCATTGGAAAAAAGTCATGTGGTCCGATGAATCACATTTCCAGTTGCATCATGCAGATGGCAGAGTGAGAATTTGGCGGAAACAGCATGAAAGCATGCACCCCACATGCATGAGTACAACCCTTCAAGCTGGTGGGGGCAGTGTTATGGTTTGGGGCATGTTTTCCTGGCATGATTTGGGCCCTTTAATTCGTGTGGAACAACGTGTGAATAGCACAACATACCTAAGTATCGCTGCTGATCAGGTTCATCCTATCGTGTTGATGGCGTATCCCAATGGAGATGGCTTCTTCCAACAAGACAATGTGGCATGCCATGGTGCTCCTATTGTGCAGGAGTGGTTTCAAGACCATGAGGGAGACTTTACCTTGCTTAGGTGGCCCCCACAATCACCAGATCTCAATCCAATGGAGCACTTGTGGGACGAAGTTAAAAGAGCCATCAGGCAGCTGGTTCCACAACCATCAAATCTCACAGAACTCACAGGACAGTGCTATTCATCAGGCATGGTGTCAGATTCCTCACATCACCTTTCAACATCTCGTGGAGTCAATGCCCAGAAGAATCGCTGCGATACTGAAGGCAAAAGGTGGCCCAACGAAGTACTGATGGGGTGGTCATAATAACCTGGCCACTCAGTGTATATTTACATAGAAAGACATATGTTGGACTCAATTTACATAATCAAATCAACACAGTTAAGTCAGCAAATGCCAATGTCTGGCATGTACTCCATCAGTGACATGCCAATTAATCTGTTTCACCAGCCACATCAATTAATGGGTCTAAACAATTGGGTTTAGCTGAGGGAGGTTAACTGGGCCATCTGATTGGTGTTGGATATGCCAATTGGTTGGATTATCTGGATTTGATTGCCTTTGTGATTAAACATAAATGTTGGTTTGCACATGTCTGGAAACATACTGAAAGAGACCCACCCAGAGGGTAGTGGTTATTTCAGGCTGACGGCATTGTGATAACTATTTTATCTGTTACACTTGTCTTAGATACACACTGTGTTTGTTCCTACTGTTTTGTTCTCCCCTACCCTGTGAGCGGTCCCCACCCACGCTGCGACCCTGTAGTGACCCCCTTTGGGAGGAGCAAGTCACCCCACCCACTGACTTCAGACCCGATCATTAATTTGCTCAGCCAATGGGACGTGGGCAGAAGCGACATGTCCGACGTCAGAGAGGAAGCTGTGAAAGCCGTTGTGTGGCTCCACGGGTTGTTTTCTGCGCTAAGAGAACAACCTATCCCAGCGGGACTGATCCTCCAGGCTGGGCCGGGGAGTGGAGACACATGAGCGACGCCAGCATAGACGCCCGTGAGGAATAAGCCTTGTTGTTGTAGCCACAGAGAGCAGGAGAGCGTTTGTTACTGGAACATATCTCATCAAAAGCTAATACTTTCCTTTATTTCCCAAGTTTTCTACAAGTAATATGGAAAATTTTATAATGTGTCTAAAGGTTATTAAAATAATGTTGCTCTCTAGATACTTAACGTGTTGCCCCAAATCTTTTCATCTGTCCAGAGTCTTTAGTATAAAAACAAGCCCTGAATATTCTCACTAAATTAGATTTTGATGGACCATGAGGGTCTGAAATTTATTTGAGTATAATTTAAATACAGTCAGAGTTGTTCTGGGCCCTTTGCCAGCCTGATTCTGCTGAAGTGCTCAGGTAGGGTCTGCGGGCCCTGGGTGGGGCTGGGTGGGGCTGGGTGGGGCTGAAGAGAGTCAAGAAGCAACACAAGGGATTAGGGGTCTGTGTTACATCTTCTGGCCCAGTATCCATCCCTGTTTCTGGCAATGCCACCCTGGTTTCTCACAGGGAGCCCTCATCCTCAGCCAGTCTAAGGGGGGTTTGATGGGCTGACCCAGTCCGCTGACTTCAAGGATGAGGGTGTCACCCAGGTCTGGCTAGTCGGAGCAGTGAGGCACCCCGGCCTCCACAATTGACTCGGGGTGTCAGATGACCTCAGCAAGCTACAATGCTAAGGGTTTTACAAACCACTTTATTCTCCTTTTGTGCCAGCTCTGGCCAATGGAGGACAGACAGAAGGGATGGATGCCCCGTTCAGGCCTGCATCGAGCACATCCCCCACATGGGATATTCTCTCTTATCTTCCCATGAGAACCTTGAAGCCTTGCCTTGAAGATGGTAGAGGCTCAAATGGGACGAGCTTGAACACCTTAATGACTACTTTGGGCAAAGCCCTCGTCCCCCAGTCTCTTACCGTGAGTAAGAGTAAGAGATTTTAAGATTGATGTGCTGCCATGGCAAAGTCTAACCTACTCTGACGAATGTATGACCAAACCCCAGGCCAGACTCATTAGACTCAGCCCTAAGGACTTTGGTTTGGAAAGCATTACTCTCTTTTTCCTGGAATTGCTAAGTTGGTAGGATGTAAACCTGGAGTGCTAAGCCCATCATTTATTCATTTATTCCACCATTATTTATTGAAACTCTGCTATACACCTGGCACCGGCCTTGGCTCACACTCCACGACTGCACAGTGAGGAAGTCTGAGGATGAGGCTAACATGGAGGAAAATCAAACTGAGAAGCAGAGCATTGGTTCAGACTGCTGGATCCAACCACACCTGAAACCATCGCATTCTTTTTTGTGGGATTTCTGAACCCTTTTGAGTGGGATTTCTGACACTTGCACACAACAAGTTATAACTAATTCAAAGGTCAGACTGAAATGAAAGTAAGGTCATAGGTCTGTGCTGTCATCAAGATGGGCTTATTAGAGGCAGGGTATAGATACTGGCCCAGCTAGAACTTGCCAGAGAGGAGCAAATGGGCACAAATGATATGATATGCAGGACTGGGCATGCCCTGGTCACTGAAACACAGCCCAAGCACAGGGGAGGGAAGAGCAGCACTGGGCACTGAACCGGACAGGGAACCTATCCCTCAGGTTTGCTCTGACACCCAGCCTGCGTTCTGACAGCGCAGGCCGGCTCCTCCAACACCGACCTCACTGCTGACTTCAGGTTTGCAGGCTGTGTCCTGGGTTTTGCCTGGCTGTGGACTTAGATTTAGTGAAAGGCTACAAGCCAAAACTAGAAGGAAATTTTTTTTAAAAAGCCAATTCAGTTGAACAGTTTCTAGTGCTCCTACCACATCCCATCTTCAGTGCTGGTTTGGAAAACCTGTCTTGAACCCTTTCTACATGCCAGGAACTTGATCCATCCTTCCTTCTGAGGCAGGATATAGCAAGGAGCGAGGAAATTCCTTGGCAAGTAGAATGAGGGAGACTAAGGCAAGATAGTTAAACAAGGCCAAGCAATTAACAGCCTGCTAATAAATAACAAGATCATATCTTCCCTAACCAAGAAGCACATGGTTTACACCTCTCCTTCCCAACCAGAGAGAGAATAGCTTAAATCACCTACTAAAGGAGAGAGAGAACAGAGACTCACATAGTGCCATTAGTGCCAGCCAAATCCCAGCACGGATGCAGTCAGGGGAATAAATAACAAAAGAACCAATTAGAGCCAGACAAATCGAAGATAAACGTAGAGTAGTGAGGTTGACCAGGGAATGATGGCAGATTCCCCTGTATGCCCATGTTGATGCATCAGCATATTGAAGGACACACCTGGGAAGTTGTTGAATATTCTGTTGAGACCCTCTCCTGAGATCTCCCCTAGAACTCCCACTGCTCTCCCTGGAGCACACCCCTGCACCCCTTTCCTCGGGTGCGGGTGCGTACTTTTGCTTTCTTTCGCCTAAGCTCTAAGGGTTCCCAGGAGACTTGAAACAGGGGAGCAGCAGGCAGCAGCAGCTCATCCCAGCTAATCCTCGTAATCTGTCTCCAAATTCCCTCCGTTAGCCCCTGTAACTTGTTTCCTGTGTCCACGCAGCCCGCCATGGCTCACTCCTGTTACTGTGACTTCCTTTCCCGAGTCCACGCAGCTCAGCATGGCTCACTCCTGTTACGGGGACTTCCTTTCCTGCGTCCACGCAGCCCGTCATGGCTCACTCCTGTTACTGGGACTTCCTTTCCCGAGTCCACGCAGCTCAGCATGGCTCATTCCTGTTACGGGGACTTCCTTTCCTGCGTCCACGCAGCCCGTCATGGCTCACTCCTGTTACTGGGACTTCCTTTCCTGAGTCCACGCAGCTCAGCATGGCTCACTCCTGTTACTGGGACTTCCTTTCCTGAGTCCACGCAGCTCAGCATGGCTCACTCCTGTTACTGGGACTTCCTTTCCTGAGTCCACGCAGCTCAGCATGGCTCACTCCTGTTACTGGGACTTCCTTTCCCGAGTCCACACAGCTCAGCATGGCTCACTCCTGTTACGGGGACTTCCTTTCCTGCGTCCACGCAGCCCGTCATGGCTCACTCCTGTTACTGGGACTTCCTTTCCTGAGTCCATGCAGCTCAGCATGGCTCACTCCTGTTACTGGGACTTCCTTGCTTGCATTTAGGCAGCCCAGCCTAGGCTCACGCCTGTTGCTGTGATCTTGTTTCTTCTGTCTTAAGTCCTTCCTTTGTTTCACTGTCCCCAGCTTTAATAAGTGTCCTCTTGAAAAATAAATAAACTCTCAAAAACACCAGGACTGCTCAGCCGGTATGGCTCAGTGGTTGAGCATCAACCTATGAACCTAGAGGTCACAGGTTTGATTTCGAGTCAGGGCACATGCCCAGGTTGCAGGCTTGATCCCCAATAGGGGGCGTGCAGGAGTCAGCCGATCAATGATTCTCTCTCATCATTGATGTTTCTATCCTTCTCTCCCTCTCCATTCCTCTCTGAAATCAATAAAAATATACAGTATATTAAAAAAAACAATACCTGGACTTGTGTCATGAAATCTTTCCTGCATGAAATCAAGAACCCACACATTCCAGACCATGCCAAGGCAAAACCACCTTAGTTCCAGTCCTCTTCCGGTGATCCTTCTTTCGTCTTTCCTTCCTTTTTTCTTTCTTCTACTCAACAGTAACTGAACACAATCTGAGCCAGGCCCTGCGCTGGGCAGTGATTATTGAAAAACCAAAGGACTTGTATGCATACATATAAGCCAAGCCAATGGACACAGACAACTGGGGGATGAGAGCATGAGTAGGGGGCGGAGGAGGTTGGAGGTTAATGGGGGGGGGATGAGGACACATTTGTAATACCTTAACCAATAAATAAATTAAACATTAAAAAAAAAGAAAAATCAATGTTGTCTAGACCCACGTCCTGTGTGGTTCAGGGTTTGGGATCTGGAGAAGGGGCCGCATGCAAATGAAAGAGATGAGACAAGAAATAATAACTTGGAAATATTGAGGGCCAGGCAGGCAAGCCCAATGCAAGAGCAAGGACTTCCACTGGTGCCCAGGCCTTGTCAACCTTTTTTATTCAATTTTGGATACACATCTAGCTCTTAGGGAGGTAATCGCGGTAACAGACAATCTTAAAGGTCAGTAAATATTAGAAAGATTTACTCTGAGGCTATCTGGTCAGAAATAGCTTGAGCCCGCATTGTCTGGACTAAACAATAGGTGCATCCTCCAATCTACTCGAGGAAATAATCCCTAGGTTTGGACTTCCTTAGAGCATTCAAAGTGGCAATGGAGCCCTAACTGGTTTGGCTCAGTGGATAGAGCGTCGGCCTGAAGACTGGAAGGTCCCAGGTTCGATTCCGGTCAAGGGCATGTACCTTGGTTATGGGCACATCCCCAATAGGAGGTGTCCAAGAGGCAGCTGATTGATGTTTCTCTTCCATCGATGTTTCTAAATCTCTATCCCTCTCACTTCCTCTCTGTAAAAAATCATTAAAATATATTTAAAAAACAAAAAACATAGTGACAATGAATCATAACTCACTTCAGAAATCTCCCTGAAGATAGGACAAACACTACAGATTCATTGGAAACTACATGAATCTTGGAGACCCCAATCATTGAGGAAGACTGAGAAAACGAGCCACACAATAAAGAAAATCCTGGCGAAAATATGCCATGAAATAATGGCAACAGGCACTTCCTATTGTCTTTCTCTGGATTAGTGTAATGCCCCAAAGTACGGTTAAATTAAGCCCTTTTGAAATCGTTTATGGGAGACCCAAGGTTTTATTTGAGGAACATCCCTTGAGATTGAGTTGAGGAACATCCCCTTAAGATTTAGAACATGAATCAAATATCAAACAATATGTACAACATTTAGGGCAAACAAGTTCGCACAAGTTTGCTCATTGCTGGTCTATCTACCTGTTTGACAAGCCCTTACACTCATTCCAGCCAAGAGACCAAGTCTTACTAAAGACCTGGAAGACTCAAGGTCCTGAACACCAGTTAGCCAAGTAATGGATCAGTCCCTATGACATTCTGCTGACAACACACTCTTCCCTAAAGCTCACAGAATCAAGTCTTGGACCCACCACACACAGTTAAAGTGGGTGTCACCTGGGGAGGACTCAGATCTTGGTGCTGCTGTTGATACTGTAAGGGGAAGCGGGACCTAAATTCCTGAAAGAGATTGAAAAGTCCTCTTTAGAACAAGGACAGCACCTCCAAAAGCTAAGTGACATGTAACTTTTTCTTTTTTTATTATTATTTTTTGGATAATTGCTATACTGTATGCACACGCTTTGACTGATAAGGCCTTTGTCTGCATTTCCCGGACAATGGTTTCCTCAGCAAACTTACCCTGCTGTTGGGTGTGCCGCCGAAGGGCCACTCAGATTTAGATCATGAGGATCCTATAGTCTCTCCAGTTTCTGATTTCATTATAATTCTCCCTGCACTAGTAGGCATACCCCTCCCTAAATACTTGCTTGCTTGTCTACACAGTAGGTCTCACTTTGGAAGCTCCTCTGCAACAATTCCATTTGAAATATGAAGCAGTTTACCAGCTTTGCTTGCCCAGCAGTGCCATCCTCTTGACACCACGTATGCCGCCTTCTGAGGAGAGCAAACCTCCCTTGTGTAAAGGCTTCCCTCCATTCTTGATCCCCTTCTTCCTCTAATAGATAGCAAGAATTTCTGGACCCAGGAATAGGTAAGACTATAACCCTTGACAACAGGAAGTAATTACAGAAGATGAGATCTCCATCCATTTACCCTTGTAAAATTAGAAGGTCCAGTTTTGCAGGGGGGCAATTGTTACTATGAACAATTCGTTGGAGCACCAGGGAGTCTCCCTCATTGGCCAAGATGGTGCCAGGGGAGGTTCTTACACTGAGCGACTAAAAGTTAGGGAGAGGAATGGATAGGACCCAAGCATGCCAAAAGCTAGCAAGATAATTAGGTAGAAAAAAAAAGTCCTTCCCTTCCTATCCTTATAAGAGCTGTGGGTGTAAGCAGGAAGGGGAAATGGTCTTTCAGATGGGAGTCCACCATTCTCCCAGGTTGTAGGGCACCTGAATAAACCTCTTTCCTTTTGCATCAGCACCTGTCTCAGGAGTTTGGCTTTTGTTGTGGCAGAGAGCCAAACCTGCATTTTTTGGGCTACAAGTTCACCATGCCTGGGTATTTTAAGAATGCTTAATGATTTTTTTCTAAATATGCAAGTAATAATGCTCATTAGAGAAAAGTTGGAAATGGCCACAAAGTGAAGAAGAAACCCCCCCAAATCCTACCATCCAGAAATAACTGGAAAGATTTTTCTTTTTTTTTTAAATATATTTTATTGATCTTTTACAGAGAGGAAGGGAGAGAGATAGAGAGTTAGAAACATCGATGAGAGAGAAACATCAGCTGCCTCCTGCACATCTCCTACTGGGGATGTGCCCGCAACCCAGGCACATGCCCTTGACCGGAATCGAACCCGGGACCTCTCAGTCCGCAGGCCGATGCTCTATCCACTGAGCCAAACCGGCTTTGGCTGGAAAGATTTTTCTTAAATATCCTCTTAGTATTTTCTCCAGCTGTATATTAATTGTATTTTTTCCCCTAAAACGATTTGGGAACATGGGCTCTGGTGAAGATGGAATAAGCACACAACCCCATCTCTTCCAATAAATGCAATTAAAAGTCTTTGACAGACTGTGTGGGGCAGCTCTGTGAGGACTCTAAAAAATAGACAAAACAACCAATTTCTAGTCTGTCCTGGGAGGAACTTGAAAGACATCACTTCATCAGGTAAAGGCTAACCAAACTGAAAAAATCAACACCTCTTCTTAGATCTGTCAGAAAATTGAGGTCACAGAGCAAACTGCTATCTCCAGAATTGGACAAACAGGTGGATGCAGAAAATCACAACTTATCTGAGTAGAAGCCCTTCATGGGAACACCTGAACTGCAGTTGATTAAATGGAAGCTCATTGTGGACAAATACAAGAGTTAAAAACTCTAGCAGCGGTTCTCAACCTGTGGGTCATGAGCCCTTTGGCAGTCGAACGACCCTTTTTTTTTTTTTAATTAAATCTTTATTGTTCAGATTATTACAGTTGCTCCTCTTTTTCCCCCCATAGCTCCCCTCCACCCAGTTCCCACCCCACCTTCCGCCCTCACCCCCCCCCCCGCCACTCTCCTCATCCATAGGTGCACAATTTTTGTCCAGTCTCTTCCCGCATCCCCCACACCCTTTCCCCCCAAAAAAATAGTCAGTCCAATCCCTTTCTATGCCCCTGATTCTATTATAATCACCAGTTTATTCTGTTCCTCAGATTATTTATTCACTTGATTTTTAGATTCACTTGTTGATAGATGTGTATTTGTTGTTCATAATTTTTATCTTTACCTTTTTCTTCCTCTTCCTCTTCTTAAAGGATACCTTTCAGCATTTCATATAATACTGGTTTGGTGGTGATGAACTCCTTTAGCTTTTCCTTATCTGTGAAGCTCTTTATCTGACCTTCAATTCTGAATGATAGCTTTGCTGGATAAAGTAATCTTGGTTGTAGGTTCTTGGCATTCATCACTTTGAATATTTCTTGCCACTCCCTTCTGGCCTCCATAGTTTCTGTTGAGAAATCAGCTGACAGTCGTATGGGTATTCCCTTGTAGGTAACTGACTGTCTTTCTTTTGCTGCTTTTAAGATTCTCTCTTTGTCTTTTGCTCTTGGCATTTTAATTATGATGTGTCTTGGTGTGGTCCTCTTTGGATTCCTTTTGTTTGGGGTTCTCTGCGCTTCCTGGACTTGTAAGTCTATTTCTTTCACCAGGTAGGGGAAGTTTTCTGTCATTATTTCTTCAAATAGGTTTTCAATATCTTGCTCTCTCTCTTCTTCTGGCACCCCTATAATTCGGATGTTGGTACGCTTGAAGCTGTCCCAGAGGCTCCTTACACTATCTTCGTATTTTTGGATTCTTTTTTCATTTTGCTTTTCCTGTTGGGTGTTTTTTGCTTCTTTGTATTTCAAATCTTTGACTTGATTCTTGCAATCCTCTAGTATTCTGTTGGAACTCTGCATAATATCCTTTATTTCAGTCAGTGTATGCTTAATTTCTAGTTGGTCTTTTTCCATAACCTCAAGGGTCTCACTAGATTTCTTGAGGGTCTCGCTACATTTATCGGTGGTCTCACCAGACTTTTTGAGGGCCTTCCTAAAATTTATCGGTGGTTTCTAGAAAGTTCTTGAAAAACCTTAAAAGTGTGGTTTTGAACTCTATATCCAGTATTTTGCTTTCCTCCATTTCTGTCATTTGTGTCCTGTTTCTTTGTCTCCGCATTTTTTTATGCCTCCCTGTGTTGATAGAGTGGCTTTGTGTGCTAGGTGTCCTATAGGGCCCAGTGGCTCAGCCTCCCCAATTACCTGAGGTGGACACCCTTGGTGCACCCCTTTATGGGCTTTGTGCGCAGTCTAGTTGTAGTTAAGCCTTGATTGTTGTAGGTATCACTGGGAGGAATTGACCTCCAGGCCAATTGGCTGTGAGAATCAGCTGTGTCTATAGTGGGACAACTTCTGTGCTGGAGACACCCTTCTGGGGCAAGACTTGCTTCAGTGGGGCTTTGGTGCTCACTGAGTCTGCCCCCTGAGTGGATCTGATGAGTTGTAATCTGGATGGTCCCACTCTGACCACTGGGTGCACTGGCTCTTGGATCTCTAAGGAGGTGCTAATTTAGCCTCTTCCTGAGGCTACCCAGCAGGAGCTATGGAGAGATCTGCAGATTCCTCTTTTGTTTGGGATTTGGAGGTGCCCAGATGAGGCCCAGCTGTTAAGTATTGCAGGCTGCTGTGGGACCTTGGGCCTTCTTTTGGAAGTTCTGGGTCTCTCTGACCCAGCTGCAGTTTGTTAGGTAATTTTCGGAATTCGAAGGGCCAGGCCATTCATATGCAAAAGCCTCTGCGCACAGCTTGGGTGGGGCGGGGTCTCAGGGAATCAACAGGGCAGAGCAAACAGCTATGGCAGATCCTCAGTCCTACCCTAAGAGGTCCCGCATCTCAGTGTCCCAGTAATCGCTGCAAGCATCTCTGAGAGAAAACCGCCCTCGAGTTCCCACCGATGCCAGACAGTCCAGTTTCTCCCCGTATGAGTCTGGGTCCCCAGAGACTCGCCTGGAACTGGAGTTCAGAGCAGTCAGGAGCTTGAGATTCCCTCCCAACTGAAAAAGACAACTGTGTCCTCAGTTGCCAGCCCTTTCCACGTGCGCCTCCGTACCTATGCACTTTACTTCCACACCTCCTCTGAGTCTCAGTGTGGTTTTCTCTTTCCTTCTAGTTGTAGAATTTCCACTCAGCCAGCCTTCCTGTGGTTCTGGATGATGTCCGTTTTGTCTTTTAGTTGTATTTTTGAAGTGGTTGTGTGAGGCAGCAATTTCTGGTATTTACCTATGCCGCCATCTTGTTTTCCGGTGTGGGTTTTTTGGGGGTTCATCTTGATTGAGATTCTCTGTGTTTCCTGAACTTGAGTAACATTTTCCTTCACCAGGTTAGGGAAGTTTTCTGTCATTGTTTCTCCAAACAAGTTCTCTATTTCTTGTTCAGATTCTTCTCCATCTGGGACCCCTATGAAGTGGATGTTATTATGTTCGAGGCCCTGTGCACGATTAATGCAGTGGTGGGGTCCCTCGGCCTGGCCTGCGTGGATCGGCCGAAACTGGCTCTCCAACATCTCCAAAGGGGTCCTGGATTGTGAGAGGGTGCAAGCCAGGCTGAGGGACCCCACCAGTGCATGACTGGGGCCGGGGAGGGGCCACAGTAGGGCTCCAGGGCATGTCCAGCCCATCTTTCCCAGTCCCATTGAGCTGGACCCCAGTAGCAAGCTAACCTACCAGTCAGAGCATCTGCCCTCTGGTGGTCAGTGCGCTTCATAGTGACTAGCCAAACAGTCAGATGGTTGGAGGGATAATTAGCATATTAGGCTTTTATGTTTATAGATGTCCCATAGCCCCCTTAAACTATCCTCCTGCTTTTTAATTTTTTTTAAATTGCTGCTCTGATTGGGTGTATTTTTCCACCTTTTCTTCTAATTCACTGATTTGTTCCTCAGCTTCTTCTAATCTACTATTCATTCCTCCAGGTATTCTTTTTTTTTTTTTTTCAAGGAGTGAGCAATGACCCACTGTTTTTTTCTTTTTTAAATATTTTTATTGATTTCAGAGAAGAAGGGAGAGGGGGAGAGAGATAGAAACATCAATGATGAGAGAGAATCATTGATCGGCTGCCTTCTGCACACCCACCACTGGGAATCGAGCCCACAACCCAGGCATGTGCCCTTGACTGGAATCTACCCAGGACCCTTCAGTCCACAGGCCAATGCTCCATCCACTGAGCCATACAGGGTAGGGCCCTCTAGGTATTCTTTATTTCAGCTATGCTATTCTTCATTTCCAATTGATTTTATTCGTGGTTTCTATATCTGTTTTCATGTTGATGTAGATCCCTCTAAGTTTCTTATAGTTATCATTAAGTTGTTTGAACAATCTTATAACCATTACTTTGAACTCTATATCTAATAAGTTGCTTGCCTCCATTTCTTTTAGTTCTCTTTTCTGGAGATTACTCATGTTCTTTCATTTTGGGCCTGTTTCTTTGTTTCTCCTTTTTTTTTTTCCTGTCTTCGTATTTGTTTCTGTGGGTTGGAGAAGAATGTTATGGCTCCCAGTCTTGGTCAGGTGGCCTTCTTGTGGGCCCCAGTGGATAGTCTCCTTGATCTTCTGAGCTGGGTGCTCTATGAATGACCCTTATGTGGGTTATGTGGGTTCTCCTGTTGAAATTGGTCCTTATTGCTCTTGTTCTGTTTGTAGATGAGCTCAGCCATTGTTCTGTTTGAACTGTGAGTCTCAACCACGACCATGTTGAGTTAACTGCTGACAGAACAAAACAAGACAAAACCAGATCAAACTAAAAAGAAAACAACAACAAAAATAACACATACAAAAAACAATGAGAACACAAACAAAACACCAACAATAATAACAGCAGCCTCTACCAAAAGACTAAAAAACAAACTAGCAAACAAAAAACAGACACACAGAAGAAAAAGAATATTAGAAGAAATGAGACCAGAAGAATGAGAGGAGGAAAGAAAAAACACACATTTATTATTTAAAATAAATAAATAAAAGAGAATATGAAAGCAAAGAAGGAAGAGACCAGAAATAGGGTAAGTATAAAAACAAGAGATAGAAAATAATGAATAAAATCTACACTAATGAAAGACAAACATGCAAATTGACCATACCTTCGCTATGCCTTAAGCCACCCCCACCAGCCAATCAGAGTGACTATATGAAAATTAACCCAACCAAGATGGCGGCTGGCAGCCACAGAGCTGGAGCAAGCAGGAGGCTTGGTTGCCCCAATGATGGAGGAAGCCAACTTCCTGCCTGCTGCAGCCATCTCTGAGCTCCACTCAAAGCAACAAAATTTCAATTATAGAAGATAAATAAACCCCAGATACCTGCTTTCAGCCGGCCGTGGCCACGGACCCTCACCCCATGGAGGTGAGGGTCCCCACTGGGGGAAGCTTGACCACCCTGCAAACAGCCATCAGCCCCTCACCCAGGCTGGCCAGGCACCCCAGTGGGCACCTTCACCCTGATCCGGGACACCCTTCAGGGCAAACCAGCTGGCCCCCACCCATGCACCAGGCCATGGTGTCTGATTGCCAGCTTAGGCCCAATCCCCCAGGGAGCGGGCCTAAGCCATCAGGTGGTCATCCCCCGAGGTGTCCCAGACTGTGAGAGGGCACAGGCCAGGCTGAGGGACCCCCTCCCCCCCGAGTGCACAAATTTTTGTGCACAGGGCCTCTAGTAACAATAATAATGATTAAAAGTAATAATACTAAATAAAGTAAAATGTTGAGTAAGAAAAAATGAAAAAAGAAAATATTTGAATTAAAAATAAGAATTAACAAAAAGGAAAGAGAATGAAAAAAAGTAGACTAAAATAAAATATAGAATTAGAGAATGGGGGGGGGGGAGAGAAGAGAGAGAAAGAAAAATCCACCCCCCCCAAAAAAAAAAACCCCAAAAAAACAGACACACACACAGAAAAGGAAAAACAACAACAAACCTTTTGGTTTTCTGGATGTTGGAGCTCACTGGATTTTGCTTCCATGCTGTCGTATCTGGCCCCTCAGTGTGTGGGTCCAGGACCTCTGGTGCAGGCCAGTGTGAGTCAAGGTCTCTGCCTGGTCCTGGCATCTGGCCGAAGCTCTACAGGGCAGATCCCTGAGTGTCCAGTGGGTGGGGCCTCCCTAGCCCAGGGCCGGGTCTGCTTTGGCTGCCCCTGGAATGCACTTGCTCAGAGCTACCTCCCCTTCTCCCGTGGAACTGGGCCCTGTGGGGCGTCTGGTTCTAGTCGGGATGGTTACAGGTTTGCATTGGGGGTGGTGCCCATAGCTTGTAGGAGGGGCGGGTGGGCACTTCCTCTTCATCCAAAGCCTCAGCTCTGCTTGGGACACTGGCACCCCCTTGTCACCACCTCTTGGGGGGGGGGGCACAAAAACAAAAACAAAACCAGCCCCGCCTGGCTCTCCAACCTTTCAGCACAGCCCGCTCTCACTGGGCAGGGCTTCTGCTCAGGCTCCCACCCCACCCGGCCAGATGTCCCAGACCCTCGCATTACCAGACATAGCTGTTGTGGCCAGAATTCCAGCCCAGAGCAGTTCCACGGGTGGGGGAGGGGACACCTTCTCTTGGCTGGAGGTGGGGAGGATCATGCCTTTTCCCAGGGCACTCAGGCAGGTCCCATGAGAATAACGGACCCTTCCCTGCTGGATGGTCCGCTCAGACCCTCTGTGGGGTCTGGAGTTCTGCTGAGCGGCCTCTCCCACAGACACGGATCCCAGCAAGCTTCCCCGGCTGGTGTAACCCAGCACTGGCTTTTTGCTGGGGATAAGGTGGCCTGGTTCCCCTGGTGGACTGAGTCACCACTGGTTCCTCCTGCCTGATGCTATGTGGGTTCCCCTTCTCTGTTGCTCTGGTTTGGGGATCCCTGTGTGTGGCTGAGACCCCACAGTCCCAGGGGACAGGGCTGTACTGCTGCACTTCCCTCCGGCTTCCCAGCCCGGCTGTGCAGCTGCGCCAGCTGGCTGACCCACTCTGTCTTCTCCTCCCTCTCTCCACACTCCACACTCCACACTCCACACTCCCAACATTTCCAGGAGCTTTTTTTGGCTGGTTTTTCAAGTAGAATGTTCTGCAGTTTAGCCATAAGTTCTGTCTGGTGTTGGGAGCAAGCAGACGGAACTTCTTTAGACTGCAGCTATGTTTTCAATTGTTGCAATGAACTTTTAGGTATAACACCAGAGGCATGATACATGAAAGAAATAAGCGATAGCCCTGGCAGGTGTGCTCAGTGGTTAGAGCATCGGCATGTGAACTGAAGGGTTGTGGTTCAATTCCCGGTCAAGGGCAACACCAAATGCTGGCCAGGAGGTGGAGCTGACCACCAGGGGTTGCCCACAGAACATGGTGGGCATCGACAGCAGGCGGCAGAGCGTGGAACGTGGCAGGCATTGGCCGCGGTGGACGGTGGACCAGGTGAGCAGGAGCTCCAGACCCAGGCGGGGTGCCGGTTGTCATCGGGGCAAGCCTCTGGTGGTTACTGAAAATTCTTTGCTCCCGCGTGCTGCGGTTCCGCCCAGCACTTGCACCTGCTGCCGGTGCCAACCCACTGCTGGTGCCCAGCGCCGATCATCATCACTCGGCACCATCAGCGGGTGTGAGTGGCAGCTGCCAGCCCTGATCGCCCCTGAGGGCTTCTCCACCTCTCCCTGCTTCTGAGGGGTGATTGGGGCAGCCGCCGCCGCTCGCACCCACTGCTGGCGCCAGCCCCAATCGCTCCGTGCCATCAGTGGGTGCGATGGGGGCCAGCGCCATCAACGTGTGGGAGCGGCAGCGGCGGGAGTGGGGCTGCCAGCAGACAGGGGACTGGGACCTCGGCAGGAGGGGCTGGGTGGGAGCACGGAGAATGGGCCAAGACCCACCCCTGTGCCCACCGCTGCCTCGAGGCCCACCGTTCCTTTCAAGGTGCATAAATTTGTGCACTGGGCTCCTAGTTTCTTATAAAACTAAACATGGTCTTACCATACCAATCATGCTCCTTGATGTTTAATTTAAGGGGTTGAAACATATGTTCACACAAAAACCTGCACATGGATGTTTATAGCAGTTTATTCATGATTCACAAATTTGGAAGCCACTAAGATATCTTTCAGTAAGTGAAGTGAACTGTGGTAATCCAGACAATGGAATATTATTCAGTGCTAGAAAGAAATGAGTTATCAAGCCATAGAAAGACAGAAAAGCCTTAAATGCATATTACTAAGTGAAAACGAGTCCATCTGAAAAGACGAAATACCATATGATTCCAATTATGTGACATTCTGGAAAAAGCTAAACTATGGAGATACTGAAAAGATCCATGGTTGTTAGAGTTTGGTGGGCGGGGATGAGGAGGGATAAACGGGCAGATCACAGCAGATTTGGGGGCAGTGAAGCGATTGTGAGCAGTATTATATGGCGAATACACGGCATTATTCATTTGTCTAAGCCTGTAGCATATACAGCATCAAGAGGGAAGCCTAATGTAGCCCCCGGCCTTTGGGTGATATGACATGTCAGTGTAGGTCCACTGATCGTAACAAATGCGCCTCTGGTCCCGGCGTTAGTGAGGGGCTGTGTATTTGTGGGGCCGAGGGGTGGGATATGGAAACTCTCTGCACGTTCCCCTCAATTTTGCCGTGACCCTAAAACTGCTCTAAAAAAGTCCATTTAAAAAAAATGATAACATACGGATTGGGAAAGAAAATAGATCTCTCATAGCACTAAACCACCATGAATTTACCATTTGTTTTCCTTTGATATTACCTGGCTTCGGCTTACCTTCAGACTGAAACCAAATGTATGCATTGGGTGTGAAGAGAAAGAGCTCTAAGAGAAACCCTTGACTCAGAGGGTGGAAGTGCCCTGCTCAGCACTGCTCAGTGGTTAGAGCTTTGGCCCAAGCACCGAAGGGTCACGGGTTTGATTCACGATCAAGGGCACATCCTGGGTTGCAGGTTCAATCCTTGGCCTTGACGGGCCCCAGCAGGAAGCAAACCAATCAATGTGTCTCTCTCACATCAATGTTTCTCTCTCTCTCTCTCTCTCTCTCTCTCTCTCTCTCTCTCTCTCTCTCTCCCACCCCACCCTCCGGCTCCCGTCCACTCTCTCTAAAAGTCAATGGAAAAATATCCTCGGGTGAGGATTAACGAAACATAAAAACGAGTGGGAAGAAGGCTCCTACATGGAATAGAAAATGGAGGGAATCTTTTTTTTCTGTCTCTCCCACCCAACCCCCTAGGCCAGTGGTCGGCAAACTCATTAGTCAACAGAGCCAAATATCAACAGTGCAACGATTGAAATTTCTTTGGAGAGCCAAATTTTTTAAACTTAAACTATATAGGTAGGTAGATTGTTATTAACTTAATCAGGGTACTCCTAAGGCTTAGGAAGAGCCACACTCAAGGGGCCAAAGAGCTGGATGTGGCTCTCGAGCCGCAGTTTGCCGACCTCGGCCCTAGGCAATCCCCACAGAGATAGAGCAGAAGGGAAGCTGGGAAAATACCTAAAACTCTGAGGTAAGAAAATCTTGTCTGACCAAAGGAACTGTGGTCCCAAGAGTAAAGGGGGCATATCCCTGGCTTTTGTTCTCTCCGTCCTCTCATGACTTAGTCCCAGAGGCACACAGTGGCATCCTGTGCATGACAGAGCAACCTGAAGGCCCAGCATTCTGGTTAGAAACTCAGGCAGTACGGAGGGGAATGGGGGTGGGGAGGACTGGGAGCAGGAAAGTGTTGAGGGAGGTTTATTAGAGATAGGAGCTCAAAAAACCATCTGATTCCATTAAACTGTGTGTGAACTCCTGGACTCACCTCCAAGCTGTGCCTACACATGTGTGGATCCGACACTAAGCAGCACCTCTATGGCTTTGAGATCTGAACTACAGGGTAGACCACCATTCAGGTCCCAGATGAGTCGCTGATAGATGCATACACAGGGCAGATATAAATACACTGCAAAAAAAAAAAAAAAAAGAATTCTGCAACCTGTGGAACTCAAAAGTTCTAATAGCTATTTCATAGATTCCACCAGGTTTTCTCCACGGGGGATGATGCCATCTGTGACTAAAGTCCGTTTTTCTTCTTTCCCAATGTGGATGACTTTTGTTGCTTTTCAGTAGAAGCTCCAACACAATCTTGAACGGAAGTGACAGTGAACATTCTTTTCATGTTCCTGTCGGAGGGGAAACCCGTTCAGTCTTTCACTATCAGTACGATGTCAGCTAGAAGTATTTCATCTACACACTTTATGGGTTGAAGGAATTCCCCTCTATTCCTAGTTTGCTGAGATAGTTATTAGGAAATGGATGTTACATTTTGTCACATGCTTTTCTCCATGTATTTAGATAATCATATGGGTATTTTTGGGGTTCTTAATATAGTGTACTAGTTTCCCAGGACTTTTGCAACAAATTACCACAAATTTGGTGGCTTAAAAACATGGGAGTGTATTCTCTCCCTGCCGTGGAGTCTAGAAGTCTGAAACCAGGGTGTCCATAGGGCCGCCTCCCTCGGCAGGCTCTAGGGAAGAATCCTTCCAAACCACTTCTGGCGGCCCCAGGCGCTCCTTGGGTAGTGGCTGGATCACTCCAGCCTCGTCCTATCTCCGTCTTCACATGGCCTTCACATGGCCTTCACATTAGGCTTCTTCTTGTGTCTCTGTGACCTTTCCTCTCCTCTGCTTTTCTTAAAGTATGTTTTTATTGATTTCAGAGAGAGAGGAAGGGAGAGGGAGACGGGGAGGGGAGAGAGAGAGAGAGAGAGAGAGAGAGAGACATCGATGATGAGAGAGAATCATTGATCGGCTGCCTCCTGCACGCCCCCCACTGGGAATCGAGCCTGCAACCCAGGCATGTGCCTTGACTGGGAATCAAACTGTGATCTCTTGGTTCATGGGTTGATGCTCAACTACTGAGCCACACCGCTGTGCCCTCTGCTCTTCTTCTAAGGACACCAGTCATTGGATTTAGGGCCCAGCCTAAACCAAGAGGATTTCATCTCTCCTGGTGCCCAAGTACTCCGTGGCTACCCACACATCTCTCTAGAGCAGTGGTTCTCAACCTTCTGGCCCTTTAAATACAGTTCCTCATGTTGTGACCCAACCATAAAATTATTTTCGTTGCTACTTCATCACTGTAATGTTGCTACTGTGATGAATCGTCATGTAAATATCTGAGATGCAGGATGGTCTTAGGCGACCCCTGTGAAAGGGCCATTCGACCGCCAAAGGGGTCGCGACCCACAGGTTGAGAACCGCTGCTCTAGAGGTCTTCCTCAGGCCCAGAGCCCTTGCTGCCCATGGTCTTCAGTGCTAGGCCTAGACTCTTTGGAGTACTCTCAGCTCCCAGAATCCCCTGGGAAGCAAGACCAGGTGCCCTCTGTTCTGGGCCCCTTGAACCTATCTGGGTGCTGGTTCTGCTTGCCCTCTGAATAGTCCCTGGGAGGTGGGGGGAATTGAAAGCAGGGGTCCCTTCTCAGAGGATTATACCAGTTGATCTCAGTTATACTTGCCTGCAGCCCCAAGTAGGGGAGTTTTACCAAACATTCAAAGAAGAACTTAAACCTATCATTCTCAGACTATTCCAAAAAGTCCAAAAGGAAGGCACACTTCAAGCTCTTCCTATGAAGCCAGCATTACCCTAATCCCAAAACCAGATAGAGACAATACAAAGAAAGAGAACATAGATGCTAAAATCCGCAACCAAATTCTAGCAAATCAGATCCAGAATTACATTAGAAAGATCATACACCGTGACCAAGTGAGATTTATTCCAGGGATGCAAGGCTGGTACAATATCCCCAAATCAATAAACATTATACACCACATAAACAAACTGAGAGACAAAAAATCTCATAATCATATCAATTGCTGCAGAAAAAGCATTTGACAAAATCCAACACTGTTTCCTGATAAAAACTCTCAGCAAAGTGGGAACAGAAGGATCATACCTCAACATAATAAAAGCCATATATGACAAACCCACAGCCAACATCATACTCAATGGTCAAAAACTAAAACCATTTCCCCTAAAAACAGGAATAAGACAGGGATGCCCACTTTCACCACTCCTGTTCAACAGAGTACTGGAAGTGCTAGCCATAGTGATCAGACAAGAAGAAATAAAAGACATCAAAATTGGAAAAGGAAAAGGAAAACAGTCATTATTGGCAGATGACATGATATTCTACATAGAAAACCCTAAAGACTACATCAAAAAACTACTAGACTTAATAAATGAATTTGGCAATGTAGCAGAATACAAAATTAACACCCGGAAATCTATGGCTTTTCTATACACCAATAATGAACTCACAGAAAGAGAAACTAAAAAAAAAAATCCCATTTACCATTGCAACAAAATAATTAAGATACATAGGAATAAACTTAACTAAAAAGGTAAAAGACCTGTACTCAGAAAACTATATGATGTTGAAAAAAGAGATAGGGGATGACATAAACAAATAGAAGAATATATCGTCTCCATGGGTTGGTAGAATCAACATCATTAAAATGTCCATACTACCCAAAGCAATCTATAGATTCAATACAATCCCCATTAAAATACCAATGGCATATTTCACAGACCCAGAACAAACTCTCCAAAAATTTCTCTGGAATAAAAAAAGACCCTGAATAGCCACAGCAACCCTGAGAAAGAAGAAAAATGTTGGAGGGATCACAATACCAGGTATCAAGCTATATTACAAAGCCACTGTTCTCAAAACTACCTGGTACTGGCACAAGGACAGACATATAGATCAATGGAACCAGAGAACCCAGAAATCAACCCAAGCCATTGTGCTCAATTAATATTTGACAAGGGAGGCAAGAACATTCAATAGAGTCAAGACAGTCTCTTCAATAAATGGTATTGGGAAAATTAGACAGATACATGCAAAAAAATGAAACTAGACCACCAACTTACACCATACACAAAAATAAACTCAAAATGGATAAAGGACTTAAACGTAAGATGGGATACAATAAAAATATTAGAAGAATCCATAGTCATCAAAATATTAGACATATATTGTAGCAATAACTGATACAGCTCCTAGGACAATGGAAACTAAGGAAAAAGTAAACAAATGGGACTACATCAAAATAAACAGCTTCTGCACAGCAAAAGAAACCATCAACAAAGCAACAAGAAAACCCACTGCATGGAAGAACATATTTGCCAACGTTATCTCTGATAGGGTTTAATCTCCAAAAGTTACAGGGAACTCATACAACTTAACAAAAGAAAGATAAACAATCCAATAAAAAAATGGGCAAAGGACCTAAATAGACAGTTTTCAAAAGAGGACATACAGAAGGCCAAGAGACACATGAAAACATGCTCAAAGTCACTAATCATCTGAGAGATGCAAATCAAAATGACAATGAGGTACCATCTCACACCTGTCAGAATGGCTATCATCAACAAATCAACAAATCAACAAGCAACAAGTGCTGGCGAGGATGAGGAGAAAAAGGAACACTCGTGCACTCCTGGTGCAGCCACTGTGGAAAACAGTATGGCATTTCCTCAAAAAATTAAAAATGGTGCTCCCATTTGACCCAGTAATCCCACTTCTAGGAATATATCCCAAGAAACTAGAAACACCAAGCAGAAAGGATATATGCACCCCATGTTCGTAGCAGCACAATTTTCAATAGCTAAGATTTGGAAACAGCCTAAATGCCCATCAGCAGATGAGTGAATTAAAAAACTGTGGTACAGAAATAAGTAACATACCCTGGTATTTCTAGATAATCAGTATTTTAATCTTTTTAACAATTCTTATTCTGTCTTTTAATAAGTGTCACCTGAATCCTAGGCTGGTACCTGGAAGAGACCTTCTCTGCCCTTACTGGGACCCAAAAACACTGCAAGATACTCCTACTTATAGCCCCTCTCTGTAATCCTGGTATAGTAAATTTCTCAAGCCATACTGGCTCCCCAAATCCCTGGCTACTAGCAGCCCAATTCAGGATACAGTTTAAGCTAAATCAGACCACAGTCAGAAACTCTTTTGGCCTTAGGAGTAGCAGCCTTAATTATAGCTGTTACAGATTTACTACCACTACCACTACCACTACCACTACCACCAACCAAACCAGGACCACTTCTCAAGTCTATGATCCTTATTTTCAAGAAGGCCCTCAATCAGGCAGGGCAAAGTCTGTGCCATGAATAACACTTCTTGCTACAAGCAGCTTAGCTAAAAGGAAGGACTCATAGCCTCTTGCCCCAGAAGTCTGGACACCAATTAAAGGTATGATGCCATCCCTATGAGCTCACTCCCTTTCTCAGACCTTGGTTCATACTGTTGTTTTTGTTTTTATTACTCATCTTTAACCATTGCCTGTTTAACCTTTGGTATGTTGCATATCCTCCCATTTAGAAGCCCTAAAGCTACAACTGGTCCTCTGCATAGAACAGCAAAGGGAGGCCGCTACATCCATCTTCCGTGGACCCTTAGACCACCCACTGCCGATGGGACCCTGACTGCTGCTCCAAACTACCACCCCTTTGCCAGCAGGAAGCAGTCAGAAAGATGCAGCAGCCCTGTCCCCAGTGGCAGTTGGGGTTTCCTAATCAGAGGGGGGACTGAAACAGGAATTTTAGGGGAACATAGGCAGGTTTAGGGAATTTTTAGAATTGGGGTCCATGGAAAAAAAACACAGGGCTACAGAGGGGGAGAGGGTACATTCCATAATACAAGGGAGCCTGGTTCAGTGACATTTCCATAAGACAAGGGAACTGAAAGTAGCCAAAAAAAGGTCTTTATTTACAAAATAAAGAAGGAAGAAAGCCCAGAAGGAACAGGAGGACAATGAGGGAGGAGGGCCTCAGGAGTCACTATAATAACCAATTAGAAAGGGAATATTGACCAATCAGAGGGGCTATCAGGACACAGGAACTGCAGCCTTTATAAACCATGGAAATAGGAAGTCGGTGGGACTCTTTCCCCCTCTCCCATGGGAGTCTGTGTTGTGAGAATCTTTCCCTTTCCCCATGTGGGAGTCTGTACTTGTTCTTCAATAAATTTCCACCTTTGCTATAAAAAAAATAAAATAAAATAAATAAAAAACAAAAAACTGTGGTACATCTACACAATGGAATACTACGCCACTGTAAAAAAGAAGGAATTCCTACCATTTGTTCTAGAATGGATGGACCTGGAGAGCATTATGCTCAGCGAAATAAGCCAATTGGAGAAAGATAAATATTACATGATTTCACTCATTTGTGGAATATAATGAACAACATAAACTGATGAACAAAAATAGAGCCAGAGTCATAGAAGCATTGAACAGACCATCCAACCTAAGAGGGAAGGCAGGGGAGGGGGGGTGGTAAGTTCTCAACCAAAGGACTTATATGCATGCATATGAGCATAACCAATGGACACAGACAGTAGGGGGGTGAGGGCATGTGCTGGGGGGAGGGGGAAGGGGAGCAGCTGGGGAGGGGTCAATGAAGGGAAAAGGAGACTTATTTAAACAATGAAGAACTTAAATTAAAAATATTAATTAATTAATTTTTTAAAAAAGATCCAGCTCTTGGTTTCATTGACCTTTTGTATTATTTTTAGTTTCTATATCATTTATTTCCACTCTGATCTTCATTATTTCCTTCCTTCTATTTACTGTGGGCTTTTCTTGTTGTTCTCTTTCTAATTCTTTATGTTGTAGGGTTAGATAGTTTATCAGAAGTTTTTCTTGTTTTTTAAGGTAGGCCTTTAATGCTATGAACTTCCCTCTCAGGACTGCTTTCACTGTGTCCTTAGATTTTGGGTTGTTTTGTGTTCATTTTCAATTATTTCCCAGAAGTTTTTTTATTACTTCATTGATCTCTTTGGTAACCCACTCATTGTTTAATAACATGCTATTTAGCCTCCATGTGTTTGGATGTTTTTTTATTATTTTTATTATAGTTGATTTCTAG
Organism: Myotis daubentonii; assembly: GCF_963259705.1. Taxonomy (NCBI): domain Eukaryota; kingdom Metazoa; phylum Chordata; class Mammalia; order Chiroptera; family Vespertilionidae; genus Myotis; species Myotis daubentonii. The sequence continues at coordinate 5,272,540 of NC_081844.1, read as the reverse complement.
TTTCATGACATTGTGATCCGAGAGGATGCTTGATATGGATTTCCATCTTCTTGAACTTCTAGAGACTTGGTTTGTGTCCTAACATGTAGTCTACCTTTGTGAATGACCCATGTGCACTTGCAGAGAATGTATATTCTGTAGCTTTGAAATGAAATGTTCTGTAAGTATCAATTCCATCTGATCTAGTGTGTCATTTACTAGTAGGATTGTTATTTCCTTGATTTTTTATCTAGAAGATCTATTCAGTGAAGTCAGTCAGGTGTTATAGTCCCCTACTATGATTATATTGCTGCTGATCTCTCCCTTAAAATCCTCCAGAAGTTTTTTTATATATTTGGGTGCTCCTGTATTGGGTGCATATATGTTTACCAGAGTTATATCCTCTAGTTGTATCAATTCCTTTAGTATTATGAAGTGGCCTTCATTATCTCTTGTTATGGCCTTCATTTTGAATTCTATTATGGCAGATATAAGTATTACTCCCCCTGATATTTTTTCATTTCCATTTGCTTACAAAAAAATTTGTCATCCCTTCACTTTCATTCTGTGTGAGTCTTAGGTTCTGAGGTTGGTCTCTTGTAGACAGCATATATATGGGTCATGTTTTCTTATCCACTCAGCTACATTATGTCTTTTGATTGGAACATCAAAGCCATTTAATTTTAAGGTTATCCTATCTAATAAAGAGGGGATATGCAAATAGACCGTCACACCATCACAAAGATGGCGGCATCCATAGCCACAAGATGGCAGCGCCCAGTCCCCTCAGTCCCGCTGGAGTCCCTGAGTCCTTTCAGCCCCACCACTAAGAGTGGACAGCATGGCGTGGGGGCTTTTCCACACAGTGGCAGCGAAGCCCCCAGGCCCCGCAGACAGAGAGCGGACGTCGCCGCCATGGCGAAGCAGCCAGGCCCTGCAGAGAGCAGAGAACCATGGGGAGTGGGTCTAAGCCATCAGTAGGACATCCCCTGACAGCTCCTGGATTGGAGAGGGTGTAGGTTGGGCTGAGGGCCTCTCCGTGCATGAATTTCATGCACCAGACCTCTAGTTATTGATAAATACTTAATTTCTTTTTTAAAAAATATATTTTATTGACTTTTTACAGAGAGGAAGGGAGAGGGATAGAGAGTTAGAAACATCAATGAGAGAGAAACATTGATCAGCTGCCTCCTGCACATCTCCTACTGGGGATGTGCCCACAACCCAGGTACATGCCCTTGACTAGAATCGAACCCGGGACCTTTCAGTCTGCAGGCTGGCGCTCTATCCACTGAGCCAAACCAGCTTCGGCAATACTTAATTTCTTGCCATTTTATTCTTTTTTTTTTAATTAAATCTTTATTGTTCAGATTATTACATTTGTTCCCTTTTTTTCCCCCCCCATAACTCCCCTCCTCCCAGTTCCCGCCCCACCCTCCGCCCTCACTCCCCACCCACTGTCCTCATCCATAGGTGCACGATTTTTGTCCAGTCTCTTCCCACATCTCCCACACCCCTTTCCCCCCCAAGAATAGTCAGTCCATTCCCTTTCTATGTCCCTGATTCTATTATAATCAACAGTTCATTCTTTTCATCAGATTATTTATTCACTTGATTCTTAGATTCACTTGTTGATAGATGCGTATTTGTTGTTCATAATTTGTATCTTTACCTTTTTCTTCCTCTTCCTCTTCTTAAAGGATACCTTTCAGCATTTCATATAATCCTGGTTTGGTGGTGATGAACTCCTTTAGCTTTTCCTTATCTGTGAAGCTCTTTATCTGACCTTCAATTCTGAATGATAGCTTTGCTGGATAAAGTAATCTTGGTTGTAGGTTCTTGGTATTCATCACTTTGAATATTTCTTGCCACTCCCTTCTGGCCTGCAAAGTTTCTGTTGAGAAATCAGCTGACAGTCGTATGGGTATTCCCTTGTAGGTAACTGAGTTTCTTTCTCTTGCTGTTTTTAAGATTCTCTCTTTATCTTTTGCTCTTGGCATTTTAATTATGATGTGTCTTGGTGTGGTCCTCTTTGGATTCCTTTTGTTTGGGGTTCTCCGCGCTTCTTGGACCTGTAAGTCCATTTCTTTCTCCAGGTGGGGGAAGTTTTCTGTCATTATTTCTTCAAATAGGTTTTCAATATCTTGCTCTCTCTCATCTTCTGGCACCCCTATAATTCTGATGTTGGTATGCTTGAAGCTGTCCCAGAGGCTCCTTACACTATCCTCGCATTTTTGGATTCTTTTTTCAATTTGCTTTTCCGGTTGGATGTTTTTTGCTTCCTCGCATTTCAAATCATTGACTTGATTCTTGCGCTCCTCTGGTCTGCTGTCGGGCGTCTGTATAATATTCGTTATTTCAGTCCGTGTGTGCTTACTTTCTAGTTGGTTCCCCAATATAAGATCGAGGGTCTTATTAGTTTTCGTGTAGATCTCATTAAGTTTATCGGCAGCTTCTAAACAGTTCTTGAGAGACCTTAAAAGTGTGGTTCTGAACTCTATTTCTTCCATTGACAATTTTGTCCTGTTTCTTTGTCTCCGCATTTTGTTATGCTTCCTTGGTGCACCCCCTAGTGGTCTTTGTTCGCAGTCTTATAGATAAATCTTGATTGTTGTAGCTAATTCCAGGGAGGGTTTGACCTCCAGGCCAAGTGGCTATGAGAATCAACTGTGTCAGCAGTGAGAGAACTTCTGCCCTCTAGGGAGGTGCTAATCTAGCCTTTGCCTGAGGCTATCCGGCAAATGCCTCTGTGCAGGGCTTGGGCAGGGCGGGTCGCACAGGATCAACAGGGTGGGCCAGAGAGAGCAGTTATGGCGGCTCTCAGTTCTGTCCCCAGGGGCTCTGCCTCTCTGAGTCCCAGCACCCGCTGCAAAGCTCGGAGAGAAAGCTGCACTTGCTCTGACCGAAGCCAGACAGTCCCGCTTCTCCCGTTTGAGTCTGGGTCCCTAAAGACTCACCGGGATCTGGAGCTCAGAGTCTGCGACTCCCTCCCGATTGAAAACGCCAACCGTGCCCTCCGCCGCCAGCCCGCTCCGCGCGCTCCGCACCTCAGAATTTGACTTCAGCACTGCGCCTCCTCTGAGTGTCCGTATGCGTTTCTCTTTCCTCCTAGTTGTAGGACTTCCACTCAGCCAGCGTTCCTGTGGTTCTGGGTGATGTCCGTTCCGTGTTTTAGTTTCACTTTTGAAGTAGTTGTTCAAAGCAGCAAACTCCGGCGTTAACCTATGCCGCCATCTTGGTTCTCCCCGGCCATTTTATTCTTTATGTCTGTGTTTCTCTCTGTGTCTCTATTTCTTCTTCTTACAACTGTCCCTTTCACATCTATTGCAGTGTTGGTTTGGTGGTAATAGACTCTACTAGCCTTTTTTTTTTTCTGTGAAGCTCTTTATTTCACCTTCAATTTTGAATGATAGCCTTGCTGGATAGAGTAGTCTTTGATTTAGTCCCTTGTTTTTCATTACTTTGTATACTTCATGCCATTCCCTTCTGTCCTGAAGTGTTTCTATTGAGAAATCAGCTGATAGTTTAATGGGAGCTCCCTTGAAGGTAACTTTCTGTCTCTCTCTTACAGCCTTTAAGAGTCTTTCTCTTTAATTTGCCATTTTAATTATTATGTGCCTAAGTGTGGGTATTTTGGGATTCTTCTTGATTGGTACTCTCTGTGTTTCCTGAACTTAAGTAACTTTTTTCATCACTAGGTTAGGGAAATTTTCTGCCATTATTTCTTCCAACAGGTTCTCTATTTCTTGCTTGGATTCTTTTCCTACTCATACCCCTGTGATGCAAATGTTGTTATGGTTCATGTTGTCCCAAAGCTCCCTTAGACTCTTCTCCTGCTTTTTAATTTTCTTTTTCCAACTGCTGCTCTCAATGGGTGTTTTTTTCTACCTTGTCTTCTACTTAACTGATTTGGACCCCAGCTTCTTATAGTCTACTATTAAATCCTTCCAGTGCGTTCTTTAATTTCAGCTATGTCATTCTTCATTTCGACTTGATTCTTATTTATTGTTTTAATCTCTTTTTTCATGTTGGTGTAGTTCTCATTCAGATCCTTATAATCTCATTAAGTTGCATATCGTTCTTAGTAAGTTGTTAGAACACCCTTATAACCATTCTTTGGATTCTTTATCTGACAAATTGCTTCTCTCCATTTCATTTAGTTTCTTTCTGGCAATTCCTCCTTTTCTTTCATTTGAGGGTTGTTTCTTTGTCTCCCCATTTTTGCTGTTCCTTTGTATTTGTTTCTACAGTGGGGCCTTGACTTATGAGTGTCCCAACTAACAAGTTTTTCGAGATACGAGCCATCTCTCGGCCGATTTTTTGCTTTGAGTTGCGAGCTAAAATTCGGGTTACAAGCCAGCTTCAGATACCCCACCGCTAGTTGGTGCAGCGAATGTCACAGTGAATGCCACAACATCAGCCCAGCATCATGTGTCTCTCGTTCACTTTTTGATTTGACATACGAGTAATTTGAGTTATAAGCTCCGTCACGGAACGAATTAAACTCGTAAGTTAAGGCCCCACGGTACATATTAAATCAAAAGCTATGCCTACCAGACTTTGTGGAGTGGTCTTATGTAGTAGGCGTTTTGTGGGACCCAGTGGGACAATCTCTTAGATCTCATGAGCTGGGTGCTTTAGGAAACCTGTTTGAGTTATTTGCATTCTTCTACTGTAATTGTGTCTTGAATGTTGTTGTCCCATTCATGGATAGAGTCTGCTCTCAGGCTAGCTGACTATGAGGCTCACCCCTGCCCACATTGTGAAAGCTATTGTGGCAGTGATGAAAAAACAGAATGAAATACAACAAAATAGAACATGAAAGAAAATAAACAAAACAAAAGCATACACATGACCCCTATAACAACAACAAAAGCAACCACCAAAGAATTAGGAAAGGGAATTATAGAAGAAAAGAAAGAAAAAAAAATACATGGTGCAAACAAAAAAAAGGGGGGGGGATATGAAGGGGCAGAGATGAAATAAAGAAAAGAAGAAGAAAGATTAGGGGAATAAGGAAAGAAAAATAGTTTAAAATAAAAGAGAGAGGAAACAATCGAAAGGGGAAATAGAGGCGAATGTATATAGACCCAAAACAAGAAAAGGAAAAAAAGATGAGAAAGCAGGAGAAAAAGAAGAAAAATATTGAGTAGGAAAGGGGAAGAGAAAAATTGAATGGATGAATGAAATAATAGAGACTAAAAAACTAACAAACCAATAAATAAAGAAAATAAATTAAAAAAGAAAAAAGAAAGAAAGAAAGTGACGCGGCATTCATCTCAGTCGAGTTTAGTGCCTCCTGGGAGCTCCCTTTGGATCCTTCCCTTCTGGTGACTGTGACTGACTCTTCCGTCTGCCAATTCTGAGCTTCCAGGGAGGTGCTGAGGTGCTAACCACTGTCAGAAACTGCCCTCCTTTGGCGTTCAGGAACCTGCTTGAAGCTCCAAGCATTCCACAGTTTGTGTTTGTCTCCACGGGACTTGGCTGTCCATGGGAGGGGCCAAGCTGCCCTCTAAAGCAGGTTTGTTAGCAGCATGGGGCCCAAGGCTGGGTCAGTCGGCTTCCCCAGGTTCCCTGAGCTCCGCCTCCACCCGCCTTAACTGGCCATCTTAATCACTCAAAAGTCTATTGATGAAAGGGCATTAGGCAGAATCGGAAGTCTAGACCTCTGGGTTTCCTGTGATGGGGTAGGTGCTGCTCACATTTCAGGGACTGTGGTTGGTGTGTTTCCCTGTCCTAAAGCTATTCTCCTGAGAGAGGCCCAGAATGTTACTCTGCCCTCGGCTGGGCAGATCCTCATATGCAATCCAGTGGGGTCAGCTAGAAACCTGGAGTTTCTACCAGCTCTCCCATGCGGGGAAAGTACAGATAGCTTCCCGGCATAGTGGGTGGACAGCCCCACCCCAACCCAGTCACAGACTCTCCCTGAGACTGTTCAAACCTGTAGGCTTGGCCTCTGTGGCTATCTCCTTTGGAAAGGTCAAGATGCAGGGTGTGGCAGGCGGGCTCTGAGGGTGGGGCATGCTGTATCATCTAGGGTGGGGTTTTTTTCCTTTCCCTGCGCTGTGGCTACTGGGAGCGGCTAGCTCCTCTCAGGGAAAATGGCCATTTCAGTCTGGGGGCCTGTGACCAAATGCAGGGCCCATATCTCCCCCCAATACTTCCCACCCTAGCCCCTTCTCAGACAACTAACTCCTCTGCCCTCCCTGCACCAAAGCCTCCAGTGAGTAGCTGCAAATGAAAACTCCTGTGCTCTGGGTTTAAAACAAACAAACAAACAAACAAAACAGGAACTGAGGCTTTCTCTCCTCCTGGCTCTGGTCTACTGGCTCCAGACTCCTCGGCAGCCGGCAGCCCTGCCTCCTTTCACGGCTTGATGTTATGGGGCCACTGATCTCGGCGCTGGTGCCCTGGGCTGTGGAGCCCAGCCTGGGTTCTGGGCCTCTATCTCCTGAGGGAATAGACCCTCCTGTATCCAAGAGCGCCCTCCTCACTCTCGGCCGGGGCCCCTGGGAGCTCGGTCAGCCCCTCTCGTGACCTCACCTTCCTAATGACCTCCAGGTGTTTTCTGTCCTTCCTTGATATAAGTCTCCTCAGCTGGACCTCAGTTGGTAATTCCAGGCGAATGTTCCACACTTTAGTTTTACAGTGGGGCCTTGACTTACGAGTGTCCCGACTAACGAGTTTTTTGAGATACCAGCTGTCTCTCGGCCGATTTTTTGCATTGAGTTGATAGAGTAATTTGAGTTAACAAGCTCCTTAACAAGCTCCTTAGCGAGCTTGGTCTCGGAACGAATTAAACTCGTAAGTCAAGGCCCCACTGTATTTCCAGTCTGGCCCTGGGAGGAGGGGCAAGAAAGGTCTGCCTATTCAGCTGCCATTTTCTCTACTCCAAGTCATGGATTTTAGAAGTCCCCCAGCAAACACCAGGCTGATCCCTGTACCTCCCTCTGGGCATTTCTCCAAGAGGCATCCTCCTCGCTGCAACACTGCCTGAACGAGAGATAGGCAGGAAGAGCAGAGAACAAAATCCCATTTATTCTGCCAACGTGGCTTTGGAGACAATCAGTACTAACCGTGTTACCCTGTCACCTTCCTAACCCTTAGCCACCATTCTCACAGCAGGTGGCTGTGAGGAGCCAGAAATAATGAGTGCCACACTTAGCACAGGGTGGCACAGCAGGGGGCAGTCATGGTGGCCCCCCAATGGGAGGCACACGCAGTGCCTCTGAGAGGCACTCAGGCAGTTAGCAAGCACCAGGGAAGTGGGGTCCATCACCAGATTCCCCCACCCGTACTGCGCAATGAGCCTAAGCCCAAGCCCGTTGCCTGTCCTGACCTAGGAGCAGAGAGTAGCTGGAATCCAGCTGCCACCACCACCACTGGTGGAGAGCATGGCCTTTCCCTTTGCAGCTGCAGAGGTGGTCAGAGCTGGACACTGCATGCATTGTTTTGCTCAACCCCACTGCTCCTGTCTTGTGCTCCTTGAAAGCCAGCATATGAGCAATTAGACACCAGTGGGGCCAGGCTGTAGTGAGAAGCAGTGCGTTGGGATCATGTGGCCACCCACGTCACAGAGAGAAGTACTCCTCACATGAAGACTGCCCAGGTCTATAGATCATGGGGTCAGAGACTGCCATGAAGCCACGTGGTCTTAGAAAAGGCCCCATTCCCAACAGGGGCCTCTATTTCCTAATCTGTAATACAGGATAACAATACATAACTCACAGGCTCACTGTACAGATCGAAAGAGATGAACTGAGCAGAGCACATCTGGCAGCATCATCCATGTCTCCCCTGCCCTGATGATGATGATGGTGATGATAATCATGATGATGTAATACTGACTATGACAATGATGGTGATGATGACAATGGTGAAAATGAAGACAGTTATAACAATGACTATGATGATGATGGCAATGATGACGACATGACTGACAATGATGGAAATAACGACAGTGATGATGATGAGGTGATGATGCCAAAGGTGAGGACAATGACAATGACTGATGATGGTGTTGATGATGACGACAATAATAATGGTGATATGAGGACAACAACAGTGACTGTGATGAAGATGATGATGATGATGATGATGACCAAACAGATTTTATGGGGCAGGGGTGAGGGACGACTAAAACCTAAGAGGCTGAGCCGAAGGGACCCTGCCCGTCCTGAGGTGAGCCCCATGTGGCACAGCCTTGGGAATCTCTGGGGAAAGGAGGTAAATAACCCCATTGCTTCTCAAAACCGAGATGTGTGACTGGCTAGGGTTCCATGACCAGGGTGGCCTGGGCCCCCTCCTTGGATTTGGCCAGGATGTGATCAGTGCTGTGTCTGCCCAGTGGGCACAGCCTGGCGGAGCTCTAGTGTAGGGAGGAGGTACCAGGAGAAGCCCAGGGGCCACTGGGAGGACCTGTAACCCTAGAATCAGCAGAGTGGATGAGACCCCCCAGGTGACAGGGGACTACTGTGAATGATGTGTTTGATGGCTTTTTATGCATTATAGAAAACATTGAAAACTAAGAGTTCTATACAGGTGTTCTATGCTACATGCATGTATGCACAATAGATAGAACGGACAGCCACAGGTCCTGGATTTGTCTTGACACCCCCCGCCTTGCTTGTACAGCCCAGGAGAGGATCTAAAGCAGCTCCTCCCCTTGTCCACTGGGCCACAGGGGTCCCTCGGGTGACAGGACCACCTGCACAGCTCCAGATACCTGCTGAGCCATCAGCATCCTGCTGAGGCCATGTTCCCAGGGCCCTTTCTGCCCTCTGCCTCCCCCCTCCCCCACCAGTTTCCATTTCAACCACATGATATATAACCCTCATCATCTTCTCTCTGCATTTATGTATCAGGCACACATTCAGGAGGTGGTGTGGTTTACTTTGTTTTGTTCACTTTACAAAAATGGGATGTTGCCTTTAGTTCTCTGCACCCTGCTTTTCTCACTGCACAGTTGACTGTAGAGATCCCTCCAGGTGAATTGTCTTGAATTTATTTTTTCCCCTAGACTGCTTAAACTCCCATGAAATCGTTGTGCCACAAATTACTCTATTTGCTCCTGAGAGGCAGTCTCTTTTTTTCCTATGGTTTGTGTTGCACTAACTGGTGGATGTTGGGAGGGTCCCTGAGATGAAAAAAGGTGCTAGAGGGAGAAGGTGTGGTCAGGGTAATGCCAGAGGGAGAAGGTGTGGTCAGGGTGATGCCAGAGGGAGAAGGTGATGAGGCAGTTCATGGTGATTATACTTCTGTGTGCCAGGCACTGGTTTGGGTCAGTGGCACATCTGGTGAGTCATCTAGGATGAGCCCAAACTAGAAGATAGAACCCAGCTAACAGCAGAATTTCTGGCTAATAGGCGTGTGCACTTACTTGCATGAACTGCTGCCTTTTTGCATTTTTCATAGTTGCTGGGATTGCAGAGACTTGGAGCTGGAGCAGGTGGAGCTGAAGGGAGTGGAGCATTCAGGGTGTCCCCGGGCCTGGTTTCTGGGACCTGTGGGGAGAGGCAGAGGCTGAGTTTTTGAGAGGCATTTTGTGGTAAAGTGCAGGCTTTTCATGTACAGGTACCCAGTGAGGCAGGACAGGAACTGAAATAGAGGACCCAAACATGGCAGTGACAGAAGACAGTGGCCTGCAGCACCTGTAGGGACTGCTAGCCAGAGCTGTGGAGAGCATCACTCAGAAGGCATAGTCCAACTCAAGCATGTACAAGGCCCCTGCAGCCAGCAACGCAGCGGGCCAAGGTTGGCTTTCCCCATGCACGGAGCCTGGCTCGCTTGGTGGGATGATGGGAAGGCTGAGGGGCAGCCTATAGAGCAGCTGACAGGCCAAAACTTTAGTTACTTTGTGTAAGGTGTCTAATTACCAGTGGCCTCTCTATTTGTCTATTATATAAGAACTAGGGGCTCGGTGCACGAATTCGTGCACCTTGAAAGGAACTGTGGGCTGCAAGGCTGCAGTGGGCACAGGGGCGGATCTCGACCCATCCTCTGTGCCCCCCCATCCCTTGTCTGCCTGCAGCCCTGCTCCCACCACTGCTGCTCCCACACGCTGATGACGCCGGCCCACTCGCACCTGCTGAAGGCACAGAGTGATTGGGGCCAGTGCCAGCAATGGGTGTGGGCGGGGCCGGCGCCATGAGTGGGTGTGAGCAGCAGCTGCTGCTCCAATCACCCCTCAGGGTCAGGGGGAGGTGAAGAAGCCCTCAGGGTCGATCAGGGCTGACAGCCACTGCTTGCACCCACTGATGGCGCCGAGTGATTGGGACTGGCGCCAGGCACCGCCAGTGGGTGCGAGCAGTGGCTCCGGCACTGGCAGTGGGTACAAGCGGGACTGTTGCTGGCAGTGGGTGCAAGAGGCAGTTGCCGGCCCTGATCTCCCTTCAAGAGCAGGGGGAGGTGGAGAAGCCCTGAGGGGCGCCGGCAGCCACAGCTCTCACCCACTGATGGCGCTAAGCGATCGGGGCCAGCGCCAGGTGCCAGCAGCGGGTGAGAGCAGGGCTGGCACCAGCAGCAGGTGCAAGCACCAGGCGGGACCACGGCACACAGGAGCAAAGAATTTTCAGTAACCACCAGAGGCTCGCCCCGATGATAGCAACCAGCGCCCCACCTTGGTCTGGTGCCCCCCACTCACCTGCTCCACCATCCCACCACGGCCAATGCCCGCCATGTTTTGCGCATGCCCCCTGGTGGTCAGTGCACATCATAGCCACCAGTTGTTCGGCTGTTCCGGTTGTTCCACCCTTTGGTCTATTTGCATATTAGCCTTTTTTATATAGGATATTATGACAAGAAATTTTTACTTCTAAAAATGAGACTAAAGCTATTTGCAAAATTGTTGAAAATTCCATGATAAGAACCAATGCTAGCAATACTGTAGTGAAACCAAAACCTTCATTTATTGATAATACAAGCACGTGGGAAGATAATTTGGCGATAAGCAGCAAGAATCATAAAATGTTCCAATTCTCTAGCCCAAGAAACTCACTGCTGGGAATTTACTTTTATGAAATAATCTGAAAGGAGGCGGGGGCAGAGGACTTCTCACAGCAAGGGTGCAGCTTTTATTTTTTTATGTTTCCTTTTATTTATTCATTTTAAATCTTAATTGTTGAAAGTGTTACATATGTCCTCTTCTCCCCCCCCCCCCACCATTGACCCCTTCTAGCCCACCACCACCCCCCTACCCCAGGCCTCCCACCCCCCCTATTGTCTGTGTCCATGGGCTATGCACCTATGTATACAAGTTCTTCGGTTGATCTCTTCCCACCCTCCCACACTCCCCCGCCTTCCCTCTGAGATTCCACAGTCTGTTCCATGCTTCCATGTCTCTGCATCTATTTTGTTCATCAGTTTATTTTGTTCATTAGATTCCACAAATGAATGAGATCATGTGATACTTGTTTTTCTCTGACTGGCTATTTCACTTAGCATAATACTCTCCAGGTCCCTCCATGCTGTCTCAAAGGGTAAGAGATCCTTCGTTTTTACTGCTCTATAGTATTCCAGGGTGTAAATATACCACAGCTTTCTTATCCACTCATCTACTGATGGGCACTTGGGCTGTTTCCAGATCTTAGCTATTGTGAATTGTGCTGCTATGAACATAGGGGTGCACACATTCTTTCTGCTTGGTGTTTCGGATTTCTTAGGATATATTCTTAGAACTGGGATCACTGAGTCAAATGGCAGTTCATATTTAATTTTTTTGAGGAAACGCCAAACTGTTTTTCCAGAATGGCTGCAAAAGCTTCTTGACTTATATACTTTGTTTTTTTGTTTGTTTTAAAATTTTTTATTTATTTTTTGAGGGTTTTTTTTCATTGTTGAGAGTATTACAGATGTCCCTCTTGTTTCCCTCTGTGGCCCCCCTCCACCCAGTTCCTGCCTCGCCCCAGGCCTTCACTACCCTATTGTCTGTGTCCATCGGTAATGCATATATGCATATAAGATCTTCGGTTAATCTCTTCCCTCGCACGACCTCATCCCACCCCGCCCCCGCCATCTCCCCTTCCCTCTGAGAATCATCAGTCTGTTTTCATGTTTCCATGCCTCTGATTCTGTTTTATTTACTAGTTTATTTTGTTCATTAGATTTCTTGTTTGTTTATTTTGATGTTTAGATTCAATTGTTAATAGATATATATTTAGTGCCATTTTATTGTTCATATTTTTTATCCTTTCTTCCTCCTCCTCCTTCTCTTCCTCTTCCTCCTCCTCCTCCTCCCCCTTCCTGTTCTTTTTTTAAAAAAAATATTTTATTGAATTTTACAGAGAGGATGGGAGAGTGATAGAGAGTTAGAAACATCAATGAGAGAGAAACATCAATCAGCTGCCTCCTGCACACCCCCTACTGGGGATGTACCCGCAACCAAGGTACATGCCCTTGACCGGAATCGAACCTGGGACCCTTCAGGCTGATGCTCTATCCACTGAGCCAAACCAGTTAGGGCCTCCTTCCTATTCTTAAAGAATACCCTTCAACATTTCATATAATACTGGTTTGGTGGTGATGAACTCCTTTAGTTTTTTCTTGTCTGTGAAGCTCTTTATCTGACCTTCAATTCTAAATGATAGCTTTGCTGGGTAGAGTAATCTTGGTTGTAGGTCCTTCCTATTCATCCCTTTGAGTATTTCTTGCCACTTCTGGCCTGCAAAGTTTCTGTTGAGAAATCGGCTGACAGTCGTATGGGTGCTCCCTTGTACATAACTAACTGCTTTCCTCTTGCTGCTTTCAAGATTCTCTCTTTGTCATTAACCCTTGGCTTTTTAACTATGATGTGTCTTGGTGTGGGCCTCTTTGGGTTCTTGTTAGGGACTCTCTGCACTTCCTGGACTTGTAAGTCTATTTCTTTCACCAGGTAGGGGAAGTTTTCAGTTATTATTTCTTCAAATAGGTTTTCAATATCTTGCTCTCTCTCTTCTCCTTCTGGAACCCCCATAACGCAAATGTTGCTATGCTCAAAGTTGTCCCAGAGGCTCTTTACATTATCTTCATATTTTTGGATTCTTTTTTCTTTTTGCTCTTCTGATTGGGTTATTTTTGTTTCCTTATATTTCAAATCATTGATTTGATTCTCAGGATCCTCTACTCTACTGTTGAATCCCTGTAAATTATTCTTTATTTCAGTTAGTGTATGCTTAATTTCTGACTTTTCATGTCTTTGACATTCTCACTAAGATCCTTAAAAATCTCACTAAGTCCACTGAGTAACCTTATAACCGTGGTTTTGAACTCTGTATCCAGTAATTTGCTTGCTTCCATTTCTTTCATTTGTGGCATGTTTCTTTGTCTCTGCATTTTGGCTGTTTCCCTGTGTTTGTTTCTATATATTAGGGAGAGCTGCTATGTCTCCTGGAGTTGGTAGAGTAGCCTTGTGTAAAAGATGTCCTGTAGGGCCCAGTGGCTCAACCTCCCCTGTCACCTACGCTGGGCACTCTAGTGCACCCCCTTGTGGGCTGTGTGCACAGTCTGGAGCCTTGATTGCTGTTGGCATCACTGGGAGGAATTGACCTCCAGGCCAATTGGCTGTGAGACTACAGTGATAGAGCTACTGTGCAGGAAACACCCCTATAGAACAGGACTTGCTTCAGTGGGGCTCTGGTGCTCATTGAGGTTGCCCCTTGAGTGTGTTGCTTATGGATGTTAAGAGTTGTAATCTGATATGGTCTGAAGCTGTCCATGGGGTGCACTAGCTCTAGGGCCTCAAGGGAGATGCAAAGTCAGCCACTGTCTGGAGCCACCTGGCAGGAGCTACTGAGAGATCTGCAGATGCCTTCTATTTGTATTGGGTTTGCAAGTGCCCAGGCGAGGCCAAGCTGTGAAGCAAGGCAGGGCGGTGCTAGTGCCGGGTCTTGGGCCTTTTATTGATAGGTTTGGGACATGCTGATACCAACTGCAGCTTGTTTGAGAGATTTTAGCAAAGTCTGAAGCCTGAACCAGGACAGGCCATTCATATGGAAAAGCTGCTGCAAACGACTCAAGTGGAGCTGCAAATTGGATGGGATTGGGTCTCAGGGAAGAGCAAACAGTGAGAGCCAGGCTGATGAAGATTCAGATATGGCTGCCACTCAGCCCTGGGACAGGAGAGGACACAGCACAGGAACAATAACCCCTGTGAGCACCACACCCCTGTATAGGAGAAAGCTGCCACTGAGTTCCTGCCCCAATGCCAATCCAGTTCCTCCCCATATGTGTGTGGTTCCCCCAAAGCTGCCTGGTTCTGGACCTCAGAGGGATAGAGTCCGAGTAAGTTTGTGTGCCAGCCCTTTAAGAGGAACACCTGGGTCTCCAGCAGCCTCCATGTTCCTCAGTCACAATCCCCACTGTTGTTGTTTTTTACAGCCTAAAGTTATGGGGACTTCTCTCCCCACCTCTGAAACCCTGGGTTGGGGGTCTGGTGTAGGTCTGGGAGCTTCCACATGGACAGCCTCCTCAGGGATGATCTCCCTCCCAATTAAAAAAAGGCACACATGGGTGTCGGACCAGCCCGTTCTGTGCCTTTGCTCCTCCTTCCAGTCTCAGTGCTTTCTTTACTTCTCTAGTTGTAGGGCTTCCATTCAGCCAGATTTGGGGCAGTTCTGAATGAAGGTTGTTCTGTATTTTAGTTGTAATTTTGATGTGGTTGTGGGAGGCAGTGAGTACTGGCGCTTACCTATGCCACCATCTTGGTTCTTACCAACCTACATCCTTTACTTGATGGTGTTGGGAAGCAAAGTGCTGAGAGCTGTGCTGTAACTTGGAGCCCGGGCAGCGTGCTGGGAAGTGCACTGTGCTTACAGTCTCGGGAAGGCCTGTGTGCCTGGGCCCTGGCTAGCAGAGGGCCTGGGCAGGCTGCAGCTGCTGAGAAGGCGCAGTCCAGGAAGCAGGGGTAAGGGTGTTTCCAAGCTGGTCCCACACTGTCTTGGCTGCAAGTACAACTTCCTCAGAAATGAAGAGCCTGCGGTGGCCTGTGATCACTCACCTGGTGAGAACCCAGCACGACGGCTTTCCACAGGGCAGAACGGGGCTTTCAGGGGTCCTGACAAGCTCAGGGGCCACCTGGCAGTCATGACAAGCTCAGTGACCAAAAGCAGCCACACAAGGTGGTCTGATCATACATTGTTAACTGGGCCAGTCATAGAGGTTAGTCATGTCCCAGGCCTTAAAGTTACCTAGCAGAAGTCTACCTTTACCTGAGTGAGCCCTGTCTGTTCTTCTTATGCATCTAGGATAACATACCTTTGAAATGCCAGAGAAACTTGTTTTTCCAGACCCCTTGGAGGCACAACCGCAGGCACAAGAGTGCAGCCCACAGGCCTCTTATTGTTATCTGTTCCCGCATGCCAGCTCCATGTGCTCTAAGTTTTAGTTACCAACTATCTGTACCCACCAGTGTAAAAGAGGCATGTGTCTCTCCATTTTACTTTTTACCCAGTTCTTGAGATTTGCCCACTTTACTTTCTTCTGCCCCCTTAACCTACCACCAATGGATTTCACAAAACCTTGCTTACATTCTAATAATATAGAACCCTCCTACCCATAAACAAGGCATATCTTTCCATTTATTTAGAAATCTCCATTCAGCTTCATTTCCCAGTCATTCTTTGGTTGGCCTCACAGAGTCTCACCCTGAGCATCCAGCTTAGTATAGGGGTGGGCAAAAGTAGGTTAATAATAACAATAAATAATATAAGAATTAATAAAGATAAGAATACAAGAATAAACTCTTGTTTCATGTACAGGCACCTGTGAACCTCCTTCTGCCCACCCTGTGTTGGGTGAAGGACTGCAGGAACACTGAGCGTCTTCCTGTGTTTTCTTCTCTGCATAGCTGTCCTCTCTGCTCTGCGGCCACAAACGCCAGCGGCCGCAACAACTCTGAGGTCCATCTCCATTTCTGAAACCACTGACCCGACCCTCAGTGACACTTTGTGGTTCGGAAAGTGTCCCAGGCAGGAAGCTGGGGGTAAATGTGGCCCTCGCCACGCATGTATCCCTGCTCCCAAAGACCCCGGAGCCTGCTTCATGGTATACGTCATGTTTAATGGCTGTCGAAGGGAGGAAGGTACACCCAACACCTGTCTGTCTGTGATGGTGGAGCTGAAAATTCTCCATTCTACTTTCCCCACTTCAAAGTCTCAATGGACAGCTCAGGATTACCATCCAGATGAGCAAAGCTTCTCATATCAACTTGAGAGACTTAAGCTAACAAGCAAACAAACTTGAAAGAGGCAGGAGCCGTGCATGGAAGGAAAAACTTGACCAAAAAACCTATATTATTATTATTATTATTATTATTATTATTATTATTACTAGAGGCCCAGTGCATGAAATTCGTGCATGGGTGGGGGGTGGTTCCCCTCAGCCCAGCCTGCACCCTCTCGCAATCCGGGACCTCTGGCTCCTAACCACTCGCCTGCCTGCTGGCCTGATCGCCCCTAACCGCCTCTGCCTCGGCCACACCAGGGGCCCAGGATTCCCTCCTCTGGCTGGCTGCAGGCACCCGGGGCCCAGGCCGGCTTCACCCTGGCTGACCGCAGCCACAGAGGACCGTGGACAGGCGGCTTTTCTCCCTCTCCTCCTGTGCTGCAGCCGCAGTCACAGGCTCTGGTGCCTGGACCGCGGGGCAGGCAGCTTTTCTCCCTCTCCCATGCTGCCAGCCCTTGGCCCTGGCAACTGCTGTGGCTTTGTCTGGATGAACATCCAGAAGACGTCCGGTTTAATTAGCATATTACCCTTTTATTAGTATATATTATTATTATTTTAATCCTCACCCGAGGATATGTTTACTGATTTTAAAGAGACCAAACCCGAAACATTTTCGTTTACAGGACGACACTCCAACCAACTGAGCCACCCAGACAGGGCAGAAACCTATTATTACTATACCAGGAAGATTCTGCATCCATGATCCAAGAACAGAATTTTATTTTACTTTTTAATACATTTTTATTGACTTCAGAGATGAAGAGAGAGAGGGAGAGAGATAGAAATATCAATGATGAAAGAGAATCATTGATCGGCTGCCTCCTGCATGCACTACACTGGGGATCGAGCCAGCAACCCGGGCATATGCCCTGACCAGGAATCGAACCGTGACTCCCTGGTTCATAGGTCGACGCTCAACCACTGAGCCACACTGGCTGAACCAAAATTTTATTTTTAAAAGGAGGAGAAACCATTCAGTGAACAAAACTGCTTTTAGGAAATAAAAATATTTCCAGAAATATATTAGTAATGTTCCACAAAGAGATAGACAATATAAGAAAAAAATTAATTTATAATACAGCCCAAGAAGTCTAATATCTCATTAAGGAATGTCAGAAAAAGGAAGCAGAAGAGATAGAGAGACCAAATAAATAATTCAAGAAATTTCCCAGAAACCCAAGTCTCCAGAGAAAGAAAACCCCTCAAAAAGTGATCTGCACGTTGATGAAAACACAGCAACATCAAAGTGCATCACTAAGAACGCTCAGCACACTGAGTGAAAAGCACATGTTTTATAAGCTCCCAGATGGGGAAACTAAAACACCAGTTTCCATTAAAAATATAAAGTGCTAAATTAGAATGTTTCAGATGTCTTGAGAGCAGCTCTGGAAGGAAGCAGATACCTTCAGAAAAGTGGGGGCAGAGGGACTTCACCTCCAGACTAGTTATCTGCACCAACAAAGCCACCAGTCACTTGTAAAAGCAGATCAAAGACATTTTCAGACGTGCAAGGCCTCAAAGTAATTATCTCCCAGTCTTCTGCTTTCTAGAAGCTGTTATGGAATGTGCTTCTACTGCAAGGAAGAGCATCAGAAAAGAGGGATCCAAAAAGAGAGGAGTGAAGGGCAGGAGGGCCTCAGGATGGTGGTGAAGAGAGGGCTGGATGGAGAGGGCTGGGAGGCTCTGGGAGAGAGTTCCTCACAAAGTTTAAGCTGCAAAGACATCGACTATATTTGTACACAATCAAAAGGAGACTTAGTCACTGGAGGAGAGTTGGGGATAACATTAGTGATAGGAACATAGAGAACTAGGTGACAGTCATTACCTCTAGCGCAAACAGAAAGCTGCTCTATCCCTGGCCAGGTGGCTCAGTTGGTTGGAGCATCCTCCAATACACCAAACGGTGTCAGGTTCAATTCCCAGTCAGGGCACATACCCAGGTTTCGGGTTTGATCCCCGGTTGGGCTGTGTACAGGAGGCAATCGATTGATGCTTCTCACATCAATGTTTCTCTCTCTCTCTCTCTCTCTCTCTCTCTCTCTCTCTCTCTCTCTCTCTTTCTCTCTCCCTTCCTTTCTCTAAAATCAATTTTTATACAAAAAGCATATCCTTGGGTGAGGATTTTAAAAAAGTTATTTTTAAAAAGCTACTCTAGAATATAAAAAGTAATTATGGTACTACATGGTTCTGCTGTGAATAGTGTTTACATAGACACAATAATGTGCCTTGAATATCAATCTAATCAAAATGACAATAAGTTTCACAGAGTGGGAAGAGGAGGGATTAAAAGTGGGTGTGTGCGTTGGGTTCAGAGAGGGAAGAGCAAAATTTTCATCTTGCATTGTAGAAATACAATAAATGAAGCTCAAAATGAAAACCCAAGAAGTAGCAACATAAGCATGCCATTCAGAGATACAAAAATTAGCACTTGCTGGGCCAGTGTGGCTCAGTGGTTGAGCTTTGACCTATGAACCAGGAGGTCACGGTTTGATTCCGGTCAGGGCACATGCCTGGGTTGTGGACTCAATTCCCGGTAGGGGCAGTGCAAGGGGCAGCCAATTGATGATTCTCTCTCATCACTGATGTTTCTATCTCTCTCCCCCTCTCCCTTCCTCTCTGAAATCAATAAAAAAAAAATGTATATTTTTAAAAAGTTAAGACTTAAAGAATCACGTAGAAGAACTGAACAGGGATTGGAAGGACTGTTGTTCTTGGTAGAATTCTTGCACATTTCTGATGTCTGCACATTGTAGGCGTGCATGAGTTTGAGGAACAATAGTAAATTTAAAACAGATAACTCCGTGATGAACACTTCTAGGCAGAAAAGTTTATTTTTAATGTTTAAGGGTTTACTTTCACGGGTGGATGCCCAGAAGGGGAAGTGTTGGGGCAAGGGCGGACCTTTCTTACAGTTTGTGCCACACTCTTCTCTAAAGGGTTGTGTCAGCTCTGCTCTGTGAACCACCTGCTCTGTTCCGACTTGGGCTCGCACAGCTCTGCTTGCAGGTCATGCGGGACCTAGGTGACACCACGTGTTGTGCTCTGCCCCAAAGGCCGGAAGTCTGACTCCTTAGCTGAGGGTTGCAGGGCCCCAGAGGAGAGAGATGGCCTTCTCAGACTTGCCTGCTGGCATTCAAGCAGGATCTTAAGAATAAGAATGAGTTTTACTTGAGAGGAAGGACTGTGGGTAGGAAGTGAGAGGAAGCTGTTTTGTGTTCATTTGTGTGCTGGTCTCTCAGGTGCAGCTGCAGAGGAGGCATAGGAGAGACTGAGGAAAACAAAGTTTACCGTTCTCACAGGTCCTCGAGGCAAGAGGGAGGGCCACGCTGGCAAAGACCAGGGTGGTGGGGAGGCAGAAGATGGGTGCGGGGAGGTCAGGCCTTCAGTGGGGTCTCCTTGGAAAGGGACAGGCAGGGCAGAGGGAACAGTTTAATATTGGTTAGGTGGGCTCGAACCTATAGGTACAGTTCCTAATAGCCAGCCCCCTGGCCCTGGGATGATTAAGGTAGAGGAGGAACATTGCCTCTTAGGGTGTAGGGTCAGGCACAGGAGGTCTCACTCTGGACTGGGCAGCTAGCAGAGCAAAGGTTGGCTCTGGGGTGGGCCTTTGCCATCTCTAAGACTGGCAGGGCCAGTCTCTCCAGCCAGAAAGGACTTTTTTTAAAAGATGTCAAGCCATCTTAATAAACAGAAAATAAAATTATATATATATATATATATATATATATATATGGCTAAGTGACTGACCGTATGTCCGTATGTCCATCTGACCAAGCGGCTGGTACATATGATGTGCATTGGCAATTTAAAAGTAAATATTGACTCGCACATGCATGATACATATAAAGCTCTTGCTGTGTTTCAATCTGTCATTATCAGGCACTCTGAAAGTGTTTTTATTCTTAACATGGTATACAGGGAGATATTAGAATAAGTTTAATCAATTTATCAGTCATTGTTTTTATCAACATTGTTTTTATATCATGTTTTCATTGTTTTTTTATATCATGTTTTTGTTTTTATATGTCTTTGTTGTTGTTATATCATGTTATTATTTTTTATTTATTAATCAATTTATATATTGTTTTCATATACATTTTACTACTTTTCTTTCATCTCTGACACTTCTATTGTAGAGAAAGGGCGAATAGCGATATTAAAATATTTCTTCTAATTAATTTCCTTTCAATGTGCACGAATCTGTGCACCGGCCACTAGTAAAAATATAAAAGCCAACTCACACTAGGAAGTGCCGGGGGCGGGGGGGGTCTGGGGGGCAGCCTTAAGGACACTGGAGCCAATGCCAGGATCAGCCACATGGCCCTCTCCCCCTCTCCTCTCCATCTCCAGCCAACTGTTTGCTGGCTGCCTTCACTCAGACCAGCCTCTCCCCTGGCGGGCCTGGCAGCTGCAGCCGGGAGCTCAGGGGAAGGTGTTTTTCTCCGCTCCAGGTGAGAAGAGCTCCCACTGACCCTGCTGATGTGGAAAGTATTCCCTCCTACACACACACACACACTCTGCAGACCTCTGTGGCTAGGGGGGCACGGTGACGGAACCAGCAGGTGTCAAGGCCTTAATTCCATGGTCGGTGGGTCGTGACTCATCGGGGACAGCTGAGCACAGTTCCATTCCCGGCCTTACACTTGGTCTTCCTTCTGCCTGGAAGGCTCTTCCCCCAGGTGGCATGGCTCCCTCTCTTACTCTCCCTACGCCTTCTTCTCGTAGGTGCCTTCTCAAGATGGCCTTTCCTGGCCTCCTCTCCCACACCTGGTGCTCACCATCCACCCACCCTCTTGTTTCTCCATGGCAGGTACATCCCGCCACCTGGCTCCCTCCTCTGGCCTGTGTGCTTGTTCTTGTCCCGTCTCCCGCCACCACCGCCAGGACATGAGCTTACAGACAGAGCCTTTGCCTGCGTTGTTCACTGCTGCATCGCCCGTGCCTCCAACAGTGCCCGGTGCATGGTGGGTGGTGAGCAAACATACAGACCACATTGCAGAAGCAGCGGGTAGAGGAAAAATTCTTCAAAAAATAAAAAAGCAGCCGAACCGGTTTGGCTCAGTGGATAGAGCGTCGGCCTGCGGACTGAGGGGTCCCGGGTTTGATTCCGGTCAAGGGCATGTACCTTGGTTGCGGGCACATCCCCAGTAGGGAGTGTGCAAGAGGCAGCTGATCAATCTCTCTCATCAATGTTTCTAACTTTCTATCCCTCTCCCTTCTTCTCTGTAAAAAAATCAATAAAATATATTTTAAAAAAATAAAAAAATAAAAATGAAAAAGCACAGACAATGGTGCTGGGGCATTGTGGAAGCAAGGAGACACTCTAAGCGCTGTCTCCTATGGGGGAGGGGGGTTCAGGAAAGCCGCCCTTCTGGGGCTGGTAGAGCCCCCTTGGACTTCAAGCTCCATCCCCATCTCTCCCCTCCCAGGACAGAGCCGGTGGGGGTTCTGGGGAAGAGAGATGAGTGATAGAGGGGAGAAGGGTGGCTGTGCCCTCAGGGGCCATGAATGGCCGCCTAGCTGCTCCCCTGCAGGAGTCAGTGGTGAAGCCACATGGACTTCTGAACACCTGTCCCCTCTGAGACGTTCCTCTCTCGTGGGTGGGAAGCTGTTTGTGGCCCAAACGGAGATGAGGTTACGGTGGAGAGGAGGCCGCTCTAAGGACTCCCCCACGGGTGGTCAAGAGGGAGAGTCCTGAGGTGAGGCAGGCGAGCCCTGAGCACCCAGGGCAGACCATGGAGGGGCTGGAGGCTGGGCAGGACCAAGCACAGATGCACGACATTGCTCCTGCCTCCATCCCCCGGGGCCTGGCGGGACGTGGGCTTTCATCCCTGCTGCTCTGATGCAGAGGCCCAGCAGCTCCATTCAAACAGACCCTCCCTGGACGGCCAGCTCTGTGGGGCCAGAGACTTGTCTCCTCTGCTCAGAGGTGTCCTGGGCGCCCACAGCCGTGCCTGCCATGGGGCCGCCCCTCTTTGCTTCCTACCTGTGGGGCCCGGGGAGCAGCCTGGGCGTGGGAAGAGCTGTTCAGATGAGGCCTGCCCCCTCTCCCCATGCTGGTCCTTAGGGCGCCCTTGGGTCTGGCTGGGCTCCGCACCCACTGCCTCCCAGGGATGGGCTGAGCATCCCCGCAGCCCCTCGGAAAGCTGGCTTATTCCGGAAAGCATCAGGGCCATATCCCCCTCTCACTCCCCAGCCTGGCCCCCGCTCCTGCAGCCTCTTCTCCTGCCACTTCCAACTGAAGGTTTGGGCACCAGCAGAGTAGGTCCTGGGGCAGCTCCAGCAAGTCCCTGGCCCGCTGGCCTGGGGTGACTCCCTGGACCTCCCCAGCACCCTTTTTAGGGTTTCTGGTCCCATCAGCAATCCTCCTGATTTCTTGGCTCAGGCCCCCTGGCCCCCTCTCTGAGGCTCCTCTGCCACCGGCCTCACCTGGAACCTCCTGCAGGTTCCCACAGCCATGCTCCGTGCTCCCACCAGGACACCAAGCTCTGGGCGGCCCCCTGGGCTCATCTAGGCAGCGAGAAAGCCAGTGCCAACTGGGTCCAAGGACACGTGGGGCTTGAGTTAGCTGAAACCCCAGGGGCAGATCCCAGGCACCGATGGGCCAGGGCCGGCCCAAGCCCAGGCCTGTGCATCTCCCTGCCCCCCTGCCCTCTGCCAGCTGCGTACGGGCTGCACTCTCAGGCAGGCCCCAGCACTTCAGACTTCGTGTGCCCAGCTCTCCAACACACAGGAAGCAGGCCCTGCAAAGGTCCCGGAGGCCCTGGCTGGTGTGGCTCAGTTGTTTGGAGTGTTGTCCCAAGCACCAAAGGGTCTCAGTTCAATCCCTGGTCAGGGCACATACACGAGGTGCGGGTTTGATCCCCGGTCGGGGCACGTGCAGGAGGTAATCCATTGATGTTTCTCTCTCACATCGATGTTTCTCTCTCTAAAATCAGTAAAAGCACACATCCTCAGGTGAGGATTTCTAAAAAGTCCCGAAAGCTGTCCTCTCACCCCGGGTTGAACCCCTGCCCTCCCCAGAAGCACTGCTTTGGCAGCGGGGGGAACTCTCTCAGTCGGCCTGTGGCTCTCAGTCCCCTGCCTGGAGTGGGGACGCTCTGAGAGGGGGTCCTGCTGGGGCCTCCTCTACTGAGAGTGGGGAGGGCAATCCCCAAGGGAAACCCCCGAAGATAGAGTGGATGGAGGGTGGGCAGAAAGGGCAGATACTTCACCAAAAGATGTCATATTGGTGTGTGCTCCTGAGGCATCCCTAGCCCTCCCCGTGTCCCCACTGCCAGCAGGCTGCCCGGACCTGGCTGTGTGGCTGTCCCGGCCTCTGAGCATGTCACTGGGGCTGCAGGGCCTTGCTGGACTTACCAGCACCTGCCCCAGCCTCAGCCCTTTGCAGAATCCAGACCGAGCCAGCCAAGTCCTGCCATGGGACCCTCCTTGCCCTCCGCAGTGAGGGGCAGCAGGGCAGGGAGACTAACACCCTGGGGGATTCAGTTGCAAACGCTCAGCTCTCAGAATAGGGGTAGCAATCCCCGCGTACCTGCCTGAGCACAACGCAGACAGCTGCGGCCCGAGGCACTGTCAAAGGTGGGCTGGCCCACAGGTCTCCTGGGGAAGTTCCCTCAGCTGGCACTGAGCTTGGAGAATGGGCCCTGGACCGAGGTGCGGTCCCAGGTCAGCAGCTCCGTGTGAGTCAGATGCCCGCCGTTTTCCAGCAAGATGCACATTGGTCCACGAAAGGTCACCGCTGGGGGGCTCGCTGCAGCCCCGCTACTTGCCCCTCACAGGGCTGGGAAGGGGAGTGTTTGCCCCGATTCGGCAGCTGAGCAACACCCTGCTCAAGCATCAACATTCTACATTTCAGGCCTAATCCCCTGCCAGGAGAGCAGGACTGGGGGGTCGAGAGTTCCCAAACCCTTCCCCCAGCCATGCGCAGGCCAGCATAGTAGCTCCCGCGTGCCCCTGATCCTGTTCCGTCAGCAGGGGGGCCTGGGGCTGCTCAGAGCACAGGCTCACATGTGTGTAGGGGCGCGAGAGGAGCTCTCAGTAGCTCCAAGCCCTGAGCACTTGGCCAGGTACCAAAGGGAGACCCTACACCCACAAAGCACCAAATACATGAATGAAATTCTTTGTAAGCCACGATGTTATTCATTCCAAGTGCTGTCTCAAGTGGCACAGATGTCTGGAGCCCGGTCCTCGGAGGAGGTTTGGGGTCACCTGGGGCTTGGGGTCACCAAGGAGGCTCCCACCCCCCGGAAGGATGCTGGGCCTGGGCCTGAGAATGTCTGGGAGCAGCAGACGTGCTTGTCGGGGAGGCTGTGGTGGTGGGGAGGATGGGTGTGGCAGCTCAGGGCTTCCCAGAAGCCAGGAGTCAGGGTGGAGTGGGTTGTCTCTCTTGTGTTGTTCCTCCTACACTGGCCACAGCTGGGAGGTCCTGGGCGGTGCCCAGGGGCAGCTAGCACACTGCTTTTGGCAGAGATTGGAGGTCACGGGGAGGACTACAGGGAGGGAGGAGAAGTGCCCTGGGGCCTGGGCCTAGGCTGGCCCTGCACTCGAGATAAGAATAGGGAAAGCCCACAGGAGAGAAGACAAGTGCTCAACCCCTCGCTCCAGCTGCCGGTCAATTTCAGGGCCTGGGGACCATCCTCTGGCCCTGGGGCAGCCCAGCAGGTCCCTGACCACCGGCCTGGGAAGTGGGGGAGGTGGCGGAGGCATTTCACACTATTGACAGAGAGACGTCCTCACCCCGTTTACGGACCAGAAAGTGGGGCTCAGAGAGGACAGAGCACCCAGAGGGCTGCAGGCGGGAGTGGCCGGGTGCTGACTGCTGACTGGGTGAGGAGGGGGCCTGTGGTGGGAAAGGGCTAACCTGGGGGCAGGGGGCCGGGGCAGCACTGACCAGGGGAATGGGAGACCCGAGAGTCAGGACGGCCAACAGGAGTCCGGGTGGAGACGCCAAGGTGAGGGCAGGCGCAGGGGGAGCGCAGGCCGGCAGGGCAAGCCCACTGAGGACTAGCCCAAGGGCAGGTCAGTCGGGGGCCGGGCATCAGGGCCGAAGCAGGGCGGCCAAAGGGTGCTGCTGGAGGCCCCTCAGGGCCTGGTCACCCTGGTGTTTGAGGCCCTTGATGTTCACATTCCCAATCCCCTTCCCGTGGTCCCCCTCAGGGGCTGGTCTCTCCCTCTCCGTGAGCGCATTTCAGTCCGCCTCACAGTTGGCCCTGCGGGCAGGTCAGTACCGAAGCCCTGAGCTCAGGACAGCCTTCCAGGAAGCACGGCCCGCCCGCTGCTCCGGCCACAGGGACCTGGAATGTCTCCAGATCCGGGAACGCGTCACCCAGTCGCTCAACGCTGACAGAAATGCAGGTGAGCGCTGGGCTCGCACAGTCCTCGCCTCCTGGAGGTGACCGGTGACCATCGGAGGGGAGACAGTACCACCAGGGTGACCGCGGAGGGGAGACAGTACCACCAGGGTGACCGTCAGAGGGGAGACAGTACCACCAGGGTGACCGCAGAGGGGAGACAGGACCACCAGGGTGACCGTCAGAGGGGAGACAGTACCACCAGGGTGACCGTGGAGGGGAGACAGTACCACCAGGGTGACCGTCAGAGGGGAGACAGTACCACCAGGGTGACCGCGGAGGGGAGACAGTACCACCAGGGTGACCGTCAGAGGGGAGACAGTACCACCAGGGTGACCGCGGAGGGGAGACAGGACCACCAGGGTGACCGTCAGAGGGGAGACAGTACCACCAGGGGCAGGAGCACACACCCGCCGCCTGGGTGTCCATGATGGAGGGAAGGCTCCGTTTGCTGAGGCTGGAGCCCAGGGCCAGGCGTTCCTGGGGTGGAGGCAGGGAAGGCTGCGATGGAGATCCGCGGGCAGCTCAGAGCCGGCGGGAGGCGGGAGGCGGGAGGCGGGAGGCGGGGGAGCCTGGCTCGGATGCCCCTTTGCTGAGGACCCGTGGCAGGTGTGGGCTTTGTGCTATGAGCAACGAGAACCCAGCCAGGGCCGCCATGTGGACGTGTGCAGGGACCAGTTTGTGTTTGGGGACCCCCTCTGGCTGCCGTGGGCGGGTGGATTGGAGAGACCAGGACTGGATTCCAGGACACCACCTGGAGGCCATGGCAGTGTCTGGTTCAAGGTGGGTTTCTTGGACCAGGTGACGGTGTGGGAGTGAGAGGTGGACGGACCTGAGGAGCAGAATCAACAAGACTGGGTGGAAGGAAGGGGAACCCCAGTGCAGCCTGCACCCACGGAGGGGAAGCCTGGACGGGAGCAGACTCGGGGGCAGTGGGAGTGCTGTCGGCTCCAGTGGGGGCCGCAGGTATGACGTGCCAGTCAAGGAAAGGGCAGAGATGGCAGGTGCATAATTGTCAAGAGTTTGCAGCTCTGAGGAGGGGTCCCAGGCAGACGACACAAACTTGAGAGGACATGTGTCTGGACCACAGAATCCAAAGAGCTGAGTTAAAGTCTACTCCCCCACACACCAGCGGGGCCCCTGGGACACCGTCACTGCCTCCCGCCCATGCACAGGGATTCCATCCGTACTGGGACTTCAGCCACCACAGGGGCCTCCCAGCTCCCACCTGCACCTCCTGCCAAATCCTGCCACACACACCCCCCCCTCCCGCCCCGGCACATGCCCAGCTCCTCCCAGACACTCACCTGGGTGTCCTCGGGCACCACACAGCCTGTCAGTCCGAAGGGGACTCACACATTCTCCCCGGCGCCCTGCCCACTCCTGCGCCTCCTCCTGCTTCCTCTGTCAGGGTGGTGTCACAGCAGCCAGAAACAGTTGGCACCGTAGACTGGGGCTTTCAGACTTGGAGGTGCACAGCACTCACCTGGGGTGGTGTTAAAACGCAGGTTCTGGCCCAGCAGGTCTGGGACCCTGAGATCCCGCATTTCAGACAAGCCCCGGGCACTGCAGGCACTGCGGAGGCTGCTGGGCCTCAAAGCAGAACTAGAAGCTTGCGGCTTTCCCTCCCCTTCCCTCTCTCCCCTCCCCTCCCATCCTGCTGCCTCCTCTACCAGGTCCCATAGGCTCCCACCTGGGCCATCGCCACCACCTCTTGGTGTTGCTGAGCGGTATTCTTGGGAGAGGTAGAATGTCCCCTGGTAGGTTTTACTTAGTCAGCTCCCAACGGGGGAGGGGTTTGTCCAGGCCAAGGGCAGGTTGCAGGGGCCAAGACTCTCCGCAGCACAGACCCTGTGCAGGCGGCTGGAGGACAGGCACACAGCTGTGTCCAGGAGGAACTGCCAAGATCAAAGCAGCGGAGTGAGCTCTAATGGCGCCATCCCCTCAACCCTGGGGTCGCATTCCACAGTGGGCAATGGAGAGCCAAGGGCGAGGCCCCACCCCCAGAGGAGGGAGGGAGGCCTGGACCCCACACCCCGTGCTCTAAATCAGTGGGTCTCAGATTGTCATCATGTGGACTAAAATCACTGTTAAAATACAGACATCCTACCCCAACCCCAGAGACTCTTATTCTACCTCCCCAGGGAGCCAGCGTTTTAAAAGAAAAAAACAACAAACAAAACCCTGCAGAGATGCAGGCGCCCAGCCAAGTCCCTGAGGCTGCTCTTCATCCCCATGCCAATGGCCCCACCTGGCGGCCTTTGGGCGAGTTCCGTGCATTCCTAAAGAGAGGTCACCAGTGTATCCTCTTCCTGGACATGAGACAAGCTCTCTACACGCGCTATCGTTTCTCATT
The DNA here is from genome assembly GCF_963259705.1 of Myotis daubentonii. Classification (NCBI taxonomy): domain Eukaryota; kingdom Metazoa; phylum Chordata; class Mammalia; order Chiroptera; family Vespertilionidae; genus Myotis; species Myotis daubentonii. The sequence goes on along the minus strand of NC_081844.1, from coordinate 5,244,655 downwards.
TTCCCAGCAAACCCCTGCACGCGAGAGCCTCACCCCCATTTCTTATGGGGAAACTGAGATTCAGAAAGTGGAGGTGCATCTCCAAAATCACACCTCTGGAAAGTGGAGGAGCCAGGGTCAGGCTCCAGGTCTATCTGAACCGCAGCCCTGCCATCCGTGCCAATGGCCTGTAAATCTGGCTGGTAGTCAGTCACCCAGGCAGCCTCTTCAAGCTCAAGATGAGGCTTCAGGATCAGCCTCATGCGTGTGGCTCCTTGTCCTCTCAAGCGAGAGGGGCACGCAGAATCGTCAAAGGCAGAGGACTGTGGCCACCCAGGGCAGAGGCGGGCCTGGAGCTGAGGGGCTCCAGGGGTCCCTCCCTGCTAATCCAGGACTTACCCATGAGTTGCTGAATTGGAAGGACCTGGGCTTCTCAGGGAAGGAGCTGTGAGGGATGCCTGAGGACTCAGAGCAGCATCTATTTATCAACCAGAGAGGAAATATTTACAACCAGTGTGTGTGTGTGTGTGTGTGTGTGTGTGTGTGTGTGTGTGTATTACATATATTTAAAGACAAACCTACTAGCATGGGGGGAACAGAAGAGGGAACAACAGCAATACAGGTTTGGAAGCTGGAAAGCAGATACTTGAATGGTAACTGACCTAGCAGTGTGCATTGGCTGGGCATTTTCCTGAGCCCTGTTTACATTAGAGTAAAGCAGGGGTGGGGAATGGCAGGCCCCGGGCAATGTAAGGCCTGCGGAATCATTGGGTCTGGCTCTGCCATGGCATTAGGGGTGAGTTAATTAAATGTTTGACCAAATACCGCAGGCTAATCTTTAAGCTGGTAATTTTGTATGGCCTAAGAATGATGTTACACATATCCAAATGGCCCTTGGCAGAAAAAAGGTTCCCTTACCCTGGAATACAGGAATAAAAGCCCTATGATTGTGGCAAGAGCTCCCCCCACCCTTCCCCCATCTTCTCATTTGTCCAGCACTTGAATAAACCATTTTCTGTTTTCATTTAATAATAATCTCTATATATGAAAGCCTAAGCGACCATTATGACTGGAATGACCTGAACAACCAGTCGACCAGTCGCTATGATGCACATTGAGCAGACACTGCTCAATGCAATGCACTCCCACAGCTAACCTCCCATGGCTGGCCAACCTCCCTTGATCCCTCGTCCTGGCCAGCCCGATCACGGGCTAGGCCTAGGGATCCCACCCATGCACCAGTTCATGTACCAGGCCTCTAGTCCTATATAATAAAAGGCTAATATGCAAATTGACCGAATGACAGAATGGCCGGTCGTATGACATGCACTGACTGCTAGGGGGCAGACATTCAATGCAGACACTCAGCCAGAAGCCGGGCTCATGGTTCACAGCTCACAGCTGGCAAGCACACCGCGGCAGCGTTAAGGATGTCCAAGCCGTCAGTCAGACATCCCCTGATGGCTCCCGGGCTGTAAGAGAGTGCAGGCTAGGCTGAGGGACCACCCCCCTCCTGAGTGCACGAATTTTGTGCACTGGGCCTCTAGTAAATAAATAAAAGCCTTATGACCCTAACACAAAGAAAAAGGGGCTGTCCATCAATAGATGAATGGATTTTAAAATGTGGTGAATATATACAATGGAATATTATTCAGCCATAAAAAGAAGGAAATCTTGCCATTGAAGACAATATGGCTGGACCTTGAAGGCATTATGATAAGTGAAATAACTCAGACAGAGAAGGACAAATACTGTATAATCTAATTTCCATGTGGGATCTTATAAACAAACAAACAAACAAACACCCCCTGAACTCACAGATAGGTGGTTGCCAGAGGAGGAATGTGTGGTGGGCAAAATGGGTGATGGTGGTCAAAAGGTACGAATTACTAGTTGTGAAATAAATAAATAAGTCCTGGGGACTAAATATAATGTATAGCACAGTGACTATAGTTAACCAATATTAGTGATGAGGAACAAGATCTGATCATAGTTACAGGAGGTTAAAATTGTAAAAATTTTGTTTTAAGAATTTCTGATTTCACTCCCGTGAAATGCCATGGAAACTACAATAAAGGCATGAGGAGAGGTGAACAGGCTCACAAAATAAAAATGGGGAGAAAAAAGAGGGGGGGGAACAGCAAGAAAACTTGGAAGCTGGAAAGCAGCTCTTAGATTCATAATGACTTAGACTCCAGACCATAGAAACGAAGTCAGGAGGGGGATAGCTGAGAAACTATCAAAGCCTCAAATCTAGCCCCTGCACCACCACATGGGCCACATGATCCAGCAGCAGGTAATGAGTCCCAGCACTCAAACTCCCACTCTAAAACCAGGACACTGGGATGACTACCTGCCTGTAGCAGCAGCAGTAGTAAAATCTTGGGGTGTCCCAGACCCTAGACCTTGGCTCTACAACCAGACAATGGCACCAGCCAAACAGGAATGTCACTCTGCCTTCGGCCCCACGGCAGGAGGAGCCCCAGATCCAGTGGCGGCTGCTCATCCTCATCCCGTGCAAAAAGGTTACCCAGAAAGAGCAGAAAATCCTGAAAAGTGCCTTCTGCCACCACAGATGGCACAGGCAGGAGCCCTGCAGCACCAGGGCAAAGCTGACCAGAAGAGCACAGCAAGGGCTCAGAAAACTAAACTAAAACCAACAAAGGTAGACAGAACCCACATGCTGAACTCGGTGACAGCCTGCTGACATAGATGATTTCAGGGGGGTTAAGAGTTCCTTCACATAACAACCAGAATGGAAGGTTGCTAAAGTAAATCACTTGTAGAATCACGAACCAGGCAAACCACAATCTGAATGAGAGAAGACAATCAACTGAGATGAATCAGATGTTGGAACTGGTATAATTATCCGACAAGGATTTTATTTTTTTAAATACTTCTCTTTTTTAATATATTTTATTGATTTTTTACAGAGAGGAAGGGAGAGGGATAGAGAGTTAGAAACATCGATGAGAGAGAAACATCGATCAGCTGCCTCCTGCACACTCCCCACTGGGGATGTGCCCGCAAACAAGGTACATGCCCCTGACCAGAATCGAACCTGGGACCCTTGAGTTCGCAGGCTGATGCTCTATCCACTGAGCCAAACCAGTTAGGGCCTGACAAAGATTTTAAAACAGTGTATAAAAATGCTTGAACAACAACAACAACAAAAATACTTGAACAATCAATTACAGATTCTCTTGAAACAAACAAAAAAATAGAAAATCTCAGCAAAGAAGTTATAAAAAAGAATCAAATGAAAATTATAGAACTGAAAAATACAATATCCCAAATTTAGCAATTTTCTAGAGAGATTCAATAGTAGAGTGGAAATGACAGATGATGGAATGAGTGAACTTGAAGACAGATTGATAGACTTTACTCAAGCTGAACATCAGTGAACAAATAGACTGATAAAAGAGTGAACAGACTCAGGGACCTGTGAGTCCATAATAAAGGATTCATATAACTAGAGTCCCAGAAGGGGAGGAGAAAGAGTGGGAGACTGGAAAAGTATTCAAAGAAATAATGCCTGAAAATTTCCCAAACTTGGTAAAAACACAAGCTTATATACAGGGTGTCCCTAAAATACATATACACATTTCAACTGATAACCCAATTGATGTTTCTTTTCTTTTCAGCCAGACTAAGCTTTGGACAAAGAAAATTCATCCTAAAATGCTACTGGAAGTTTGAAAACACAGTTGAAGTGCAAACACTGTGTTTATAATTATTCAAAGTGTGTATTTTGGGGGGGCACCTTCTCTTGACTCCTCGCCTGTGTGAAACCAGGATCAGACAGGGGCCTGGAGAATCAGCTGGCAGGGACCTTGTGATTGGTGGAGGCTTACCAGAGAGCAGATCTTGGGCCTTTGCTTCACACTGCATCTATTCTTTCTTCCAGAAGAAGCTTCTCCAATATTTCTCAGGAAAAAGTCTTCGTATATGTGCCATGAGTGAAGGTGAAGACAATCCAGTTTCATTAGACTTCTGGACAGGGTAGAACGTCGCCCTGAACATGGTGTTTGGTTCAAGGATGCAAATGAGCCAGTCAGCTGTGGAGGGAAGCTCTCGCCTTCCTTCTCGTCTTGAATCCTGTCGGAGTGGGCATCCATTCTGCTTCCACACGGCTCCTGATGACAAAGTCAACGAGGGGGTTAGCAGAGCTGAGAGTGGCATTAGCCCCCAGATCAAGCCACACCTGAAGCTGATGAACTCTTTCTGGCTTTTTACAGTGATTTGAGCCAACTGATTCCTTTGTTTTCTTAAAGCCATTGGAGATGGTTTTTCGATCGATTGCAGGATAATACAGAGAACCAGGAGACAAAGGACACTCTGGGGAGATTTGACTGGGACCTGCAACTTTACTTGTAATAGTGGGCTCTCTCAGAAGAAAACTGGAGGCTCCGAGTCCAGCGAAGGGAAAACAGATGGGCAGGATATGTCCATGTCCTTGGCATGGAGTGAGGCACCTCGGTCACCAGTGCTGGCTCCTGGCCAGCAAGTCTTCACCCTGAGAGGAGGCTTCAGACTGTCAGAGCGGAGTGGCTTTGCAGGGTCCACAGTTCAGGCTCACCAAGCAACCTCTAGCATGACTTTGTTTGGCACGTGCTTTCCTACGGGGAGACAATGAGCGCATCTTCCACTGCCAGCATCCTGGTCACACAGCAGTGGGGTTTGTCTTGCAAATAAACTTTGGAGCCTGCTTCATTCGGCCGTCTCTTGTGCATTACAGTTATTGTAGTCAGTGTGATCAAACTCTCTCATCTGGGAATTCTGAAAATTCCAGTTGCTGGACCCATACATTGATGGTTCACACCCTACATTGACCCTGAGTTTGCATTCTAGTGCTCCCATAACTGAGAAATAGACAACAGAGCAACAACAGTCATGGCCACCGCTCGGTTGTTAGTCTTTATTATTCATCCGCCCATCCACTATCCAATACATTTACTGAACATCAAATAAGAAGTATTTGGTTGCAAGTGTCAGAAGCCCAACTCTAATGTAAGCAAAAAATGAATTGATTGACTCATGTAACTGGGATAGATCACAGGCTAAAGGGAAAAATTACCGAAATCAGGACTTCAGCACCTGGCACCAAGGTGGTCTCTCTTCATCACTTTCATCTCTCCAAGTGTTGGGGAAGATTGGTGGCACTGGCTGCCACCAATTCATGCTGGCCTAGCTTAGCACCCAAATGGAACAAGAACTCTCTTCCTACACCTACTTAGCAATCCCAGGGGCACCCCTGGTCTATGGGGCATGGTGCTTATAACAGACGAAGGAGCTGGGAAAAGCCTGTGGGTACAAAAGACTCAAAAGCAATCCCAGTTGGCAGCATGGAGCTAACATGATTCAGATTTGAGCAGCTCATGCTGGGCAGGGGAGAGGATGACGGTAGGATTTTCTAAGTGTCGTGATGGCAGGAAAAGGACTGGGAGGCTGAGGAGACAGTGACCAACTCTACCAGGGAAGCCTTCCCAGAAGAGGGGTGAGATGGAATCTGCTCCCCTTCTTCTTCCCACCCACAATTCTCTGAGGAAAGGTCCTTTTCCCACTCTCAGTACATCTGGTTCATGTGGGGCTGACCTCCAGCCTTGCTGCAGGGGTAGGGACAGGGCTCTGACCAGGCCAATGAGAGCTGCCCTGGGTTTTTGCTCAAATGATTAGGAAAGAAGTACTCTACCCAAGTCGAGAGGCTGGTAGAATGTAAGCCTACATGTGGTAATGGCCATCTCTCCTGCCTGGCCACACAGCCTGTGTGAAGAAGCCAGTGGAGAGAAGAGCAGAGTGAAGGGTGGGGGAGTGTGATTGGTTCTTTTTACTTTTAAGCTACATTCAATATTATTAGTTTCAGATGTACAGCATAGTGATTAGACAATCATGTCCTTTACAGAGTGGTCCCCTCTGAGATTTAAGTACCCACCTAGCACCATAGTTATTATATTATTGACTATACTAGAGGCCCGGAGCACAAAAATTTGTGCACTGGTGGGGGAGGAGGAGTGGGGGGTGGTGTCCCTCAGCCCCACTTGTGCCCTCTCACAGTCTGGGACCCCTTGGGAGATAACCACCTGCTGGCTTAGGCCCGCTCCCCGGGTGGCAGATGGCAGTCCCGATTCCTAGGTGCCTGCCCCGCCTCTCCAGATCGCGCACACGGCAGGGCCGATCCAGGGGTTGGGGCACCGCTCCAGGTCGGGTCGCACACGGGACGCCCGCCACTCTGGGTCTCAGATAGCAGTCCTGGATGGCGGCAGGGGAGGCGGGATGGCGCTATCCCACCCTGCCTGCAGTATGCAAATTAGCTGCATCTTTGTTGGTGGTTAATTTGCATATCACGCTGATTAGCCGATGGGAGGCGTAGCGAAGGTACGGTCAATTACCATGTTTGTCTATTTTTAGATAGGACTAGAGGCCCGGTGCATGAAATTCATGCACTGGAGGGGGGGGAACCCTCAGCCCGGCCTGTGTCCTCTTGCAGTCCAGGAGCCCTTGGGGGATGTCCAACTGACGGCTTAGGCCTGCGAGTCGGACATTCTTAGCGCTGCTGCGGTGCGCTAGCCAGCCACAAGCTGTGAGCCGTGAGCCCCACTTCTGGCTGAGCGGCGCTCCCGCTGTGGGAATGCATTGACCACCAGGGGCCAGCTCCTGTGCCAAGTGTCTGCCCCCTGGTGGTCAGTGCATGTCATAGTGACCGGTCCTGCTGTTTGGTTGACTTGCATATTACCCTTTTATTATATAGGCGTCTCTATACTGTAATTTACATTGCTGTGACTATTCTGAAACTACCAATTTGTATTTCTTGACCTCTTCACCTTTTCCACCCAGCTCCCCAAACCCCCTCCCCTGTCAACCACCACTCTGTTCTCTATATCCATGAATCTGTTTCTACTTTCTTTATTTTGTTCTTTAATTCCACATACAAATGGAATCGTATGGTATTTGTCTTGTGAGATCGGTTCTTGACGGCATCTTATGATGACCAACCTCCTCAGTTATGAGACACCTGAATACATAAATGACCTTTTTCTGCATCAAGTCTACTTGAGTTGGAGTTTCATAACTTCCAATAGGAGGTCTTGCATAACATGAGGGGCATGCTGACTGGGATCTGGAAATCTGAGAGATGTTTGCTGGGATTTTCTTCAGATATTCAGAAAGAACAGGACATGTATAGGCAGGTACCCTCTCTGTGGGCACCCCAAATCTACCCAGATGGCTCCAAATAAGCCCACCCCTCATTGTATGCATATGCAGCTCTTGCGTTATAGCCTCTCCTCTTGAATCTGGACTTGGCTTTGATGCTATGACTGATGGACTCCAGAAGTGACATTCTTCATAAGGTCTGGAAGCTTCTTCCTCCCCTATGGAGCCCTGGGCTGCCATGCAAGGCATCCAGGATCACCAGACTGACTACAGTAAAAGTGGAGGGTGAGATGTGACAAACAGAGAGATCGCACTAGGGGTACCACAGTGCCGGATGTCCAACTCCCAACCACCATCTCGCTAGAGGCATGAGAGACCCCAAGCTAGACCAGCAGAACTGTCTCGCTGGGCACCACGATCATGAGCTATAATAAACTTGTTTTACGCCACTAAGTCTTTTGTTATGCAGCTGGACTTCCCTTCCTCCATATACTAGTACATTGTGCCAATCACAAAAAGTAGCTCCTTCTGGGCAGATGAAATACCAAAAGACCCCCCTCTCTCCAGGCTGGAGCAGAGGTTGCCAGGACACAGCACTGACTCGGGAGAGGCCCAGCTGGCTGTCCCACAAGCAGCCTGGGGTTGGAGGACGTGGGTCAGCCTGCACTTTCTCTTATCAGCCCCTTACCCTGCTGGGCTTCCATGTTGCCAAGCCTGTGTCCAGTGTCCTCTGGCACTAGAGGCCTGGGCTGTCATGTTGATTTCTTGGCAAATGGCAGGCAAGGACCATCCTAAGGCCATGCTGGGGGAAGGCAAGCACAGAACACAAAGAGCTTTTGTCCCTCCACCTTTCACTCTAGCCCAGTGGTTCTCAACCTTCCTAATGCCGCGACCCTTCCGTACAGTTCCTCATGTTGTGGTGACCCCCAATTTCATTGTTACAAATTGAACATAATTAAAGCATAGTGATTAATCACAAAAACAATATGTAATTACTAGAGGACTGGTGCATGAAATTTGTGCACTGGAGGGGGGGGTGTCCCTCAGCCCGGCCTGCGCCCTCTCTCAGTCCGGGAGCCCTTGGGGGATAAGCAGGCCTAAGCCGGCAGTCGGACATCCTTAGCACTGCTACAAAGGGGAGAGAGGTTCCCGCCAATGCCGCCACTGCCGCTGTGCTTGCCAGTCCTGAGCCTGGCTTCTGGCTGAGAGGCGCTCCCCCTGTGGGAGCACATTGACCACTAGGGGGAAGTTCATGCCTTATGTGTCTGCCCCCTGGTGGTCAGTGCATTTCACGTGACAGGTTGTTCTGTGGTAGGTTGACTTGCATGTTAGCCTTTTATTATATAGGATATATGTGTTTTCCGATGGTCTTAGGCGACCCCTGTGAAAGGGTCATTAGACCCCCCCCAAAGGTGTCGCTACCCACAGGTTGAGAACCGCTGCTCTAGCCCAAGACTGCCTTCAGGTGAGGGGTTGTCTCACTTTATTGCTAATGACACAAGCCGGCTTCACTCTCATTTCTTCAGCGTTGTTTCAGAAAGGAGCCTGTCCTGGTTGGCCCTGGGGCGAGCAGCCAGCTACTCCTTTTCCTGCATCAGGCCATGTCTGCCCTCAAGTTTCTCAGACGGATCTTGAGCCTGTTGGGTGTTCCTCTTGCCCCTAAACCTCGGGTTTGCTCAGGGCACCGTGGCGCTTGATTCGCCCCAGCCCGGCCCCAGCACAGGGCCTGGCCCACCCGTGGGCGGAGGTGCTCACCCGGCTCAGCCAGCCCTTCCCCCGACCCTCGGGCACCCGCGAGAGGAGCGCCGGGGCGTGGGAACGCAGCGCCGCTTCCTCCGGCGGGGACCCAGCCCAGAACTGTGCCCTCGTTTACTGGACAGAATGACCGACCATCAATGGACCGAAACGGGCCATTAAGTAGTTTTTTTTTTCCTGCACATTTGAGGCAGGAAGAATCATGCGACAGTTGACAACTGAATGTCTCCTCTTTACGGCAAATTAAGATGCTGGCTAAGGTCAAAAGTCAGAGGCGGTCCGCGATGAACGGCACACGGTTGAAAGGCAACACGCAGGGGAGGAAGATCAGAGAAAAAGAGGGGAGAGAGGAGCAGAGTGAACAGAGAGACGAACGGGAAGGAGCGGGAAGAGCAGAGAAGCGCAGCGCAGGGGAGAGGAGGCGCACGGCGGGACCGGAGCCGCGGGGCGCGGAGAGGAGCGGGGGCTGGGGGCGCCGGGCCGGCTCACTGCGCAGGCGCGGGGCGGGAGTGACCCCCCCCCCCCGGCGCCGAATGGTCGCGCCCGGCGGCGGCGGCCAATGGGCAGCCGGGATGTTGGCAGGGCGGCGGCGGCCGGGCGCTAGCTGGCTGGGGACGGGGCGCCGCCATGATGCTTGTTTGCTTTCAATGAAAGCGAGGGGGGCGCGGAGGAGGAGGCGGCGGCGTCGGTGGCGGCGGCGTCGGCGGCGCGGAGGCGAAGGCCGCGGCGGGCGCAGCGAGCAGGGCGAGGCCGGGGACCGGGAGGGCGGGCGGGCGTAGTGGCCGCCCGGCGGCCGGCCGAGGCGGGCGGCGGAGGCGGTGGCGCTCCGCGGGGAAACAAAGAGCGGCGGCTGAGGCGACGGCGGAGCGGCGGCGCTGCAGCAGCGGCCGGGACTGGTATGGTGGTTCCACCGGGCGGACGCCGCTGCACTCACCGGGAGGAGGCGGCAGCGGCGGAGGGCGGCGCCCCCCGAGAGGTGAGCGAGGCGGCCGGCGGCCCGCGGGGTGCTCCCGCCCTGGTCCTGCCCGGGGCCGGGCGCGCGGGGCTCGCCGTGGGAGGGCAGCTGGCGCTGGGCGGGAGGCGGGCCCGCAGCTGGCGGCTGTTGGGGGCCCGCGACGCGGCCCGGCGGGGAGTTGATTGACGGGGGGCGGGGGGCGCCCTGGCTCTCGGACCCCGGACCCGCGGCCAGGATGGCGGCACCTTCGGGGGAGCGGCCGTGTGGGCTGCGCGCTGCGCGGTGGGCACGGAGTTACAGCCAAGCGCGAAACCCGCTCTTCACCCCTCCCCCAAAGTATTTAAAATTCAGTTGGAGGCGGGTTTTCGGGGGCGGAGGGTGGGAATGTCACCGCTAAAGCGGCTCGGAGCGCCGAGTGCGATGGTTCGTGGGGTTGCTAAGGACTCGTCGCTAGCCCGAAGGACTCACGGCAGTTTATTGCGCTCACCACTGCGCTCACCGGAGTCACCGCTGCTTTTCTCTGGCTCCCTTCCCTCCTCACCTTCCCCAAAGCGCCTGCGAGCCAAACTGTGTCCCGCTGTAATGGTTCCCCCAAATGACGGTGTTGGGATTATAATGCTGAGACTTCCCTAAGGCCCGAGAACGCTGATCAGTCAGTTCTGCGGTAAATAAAGCAACATAGGTTCCTAAAGGTCATTACGGTCTGCAAAATTGTGCCGTTAAAAACTGCAGGCCTTACGGGGGGGAAATGGGATTGAGGCACAACCCTCGGGAACTTGGCATGCCCCGTTTTGCATGTTACGCGGTTAAGCAGTATGTAAACACTGCAGTAAATGCTGCGCTGGCCCCGGAAGAAGACCGGCCTTGCTTGTGGATTTGGCCATGAGAATGGTGGCTGCGTGCGAGTTCCTGAGCAGTGGCGGGAGTTTACCTGAACTCAGAACGTTACTGCCACACCAGAGGGTGGGTGTGTCTCGGAACACACGCACACACGTACGGTGAACTGTTGTCGTCCGTAGGTGTTTGAGGTCTGTGTGTTTTGTGTATTTCTGTGCAGCTCAGTTCATTGAGGTGTAGTTTTCTACCTCTAGTGTTTGTCACAGACAAGCAATTGAGAATTCTGCGTTATGCTCAGATTCCCTAACTTATCAATCATGTTGGAACAAATTCACATTTTCAGAACAAGCAATATAGCAGACCGGATTATACTCGAATACAGCATTTTAAAAGAGTACTGTAATTTTCGGTTCAAAAAATAATTGAACGCCTGTATGTCAGGCACTGTGGTATAGATTTGCTACCTTTATGGGCTTATGGGCTTTGTCCCAAGTGGGTAAAGCCTTCATGAGGTTGTATGGTAACTAGAGGCCCGGTGCACAAAATCGGTGCACTCGGGGGTCCCTCAGCCCGTCCTGCGCCCACTGACAGCTTAGGCCCGCTCCCTGTGGGCGTAAGCCAGGGGTCCTCAAACTACGGCCCGCCGAAAACATTTCTCCCGCCCGCCGGGTGTTTTTGCTGCCGCTGCTTGTCCTGCTTAGCAGCCGACTTGTCCCGGGCCCGCAGTGCGCATGTGTGGAATGTCTGAGGGACAGTGAACTGGCCCCCTGTTTAAAAAGTTTGAGGACCTCTGTCCTAAGCCATCAGTCAGACATCCTTAGTGCTGCCATGGAGCGCTCACCAGCCATGAGCCCAGCTCAAGGCTTCTGGCTGAGCAGCACTCCCCCTGTGGGAGCACACTGACCACCAGGGAGCAGCTCCTGTGTTGAGTGTCTGCCCCCTGGTGGTCAGTGCACATCAGAGTGACAGGTCGTTCCATTGTTGGGTCATTTTGCATATTAACCTTTTATTATGTAGGATGAGGAATATGCAAAGCATTTGGGGCATGCTGAGGGAAGAGCAACCAACTTCTGCTTGGTTTTTGTATCCAGAAAGAGAATTACTGGTGATTCTCTAGATACCTCAAGAAGTTGCATATAGATTTTTTTTTAACTAGGCAAATTTTGAGTGGGGGATATTACAAGCCTTTGCTAAGAAAAGGCCACACAGAAATGAAGATTTATTAAGTAAAAAATATTTGCACTTAGCTTTTTGAGGAGCAAATTTGTTTCTCCTGTAAAATTGTGTTTAGTTGTATGTAAACACCACAGCATCATAAAGCAATATCTGGTGAAGCTAACTGCCGTGTTTTAGACCAACAACTTCATATACTTTCACCAAAAGTAGTTGGGAATGAAACTATAGTTTATTTGGGACATTAAAAAATCACTGGTTTCTAATTTTAGAGAAATGTACAGAAACTCAGATTTAGGGATTTGTAGTCACAGAAAGAAAATAATAGCTTTGTTGAATGCTAATGGTGTAATAGGCACTGTGCATTACATGTGTTATTTCATTTAATCCTCACACCAAAATTGTGAGGTAGATATTTTATAAATGAGGAAGTTTTAGCCTTAAAGACGAATGTAAACATGCTTGCAGAGCTGGGACTTCACATGGGTCTGTTTGACTCTAGTTGGTGTTCTTTTTTTTTTTCTTCATCTTTACACTCAGTGAATTAACAGCAGTAGGTTCAGGCTGGCAGGTCCAGGGTTCTGTGGGCCTTGGGGGCAGGCCCGGCTACAACAAACACAGGAAAATGGACACGAGGGCAGGGGGAGGAAAGAGTTAACAGGTTTGGTCTTGAACTTGGGGGTTGGGTGGAAAAGTGATGATCCTTGGGGCTTGGGATGAGGACCAGCAGGAAGAAAGCTGTCTGATGGGGGCCTGGGCAGGCCCAGCGGCCGGGCTGGTACCTTTGGGGCTGAGCTGAGAGGGAAAAAAATGAGGCCCCCTCCCCTGAGGTCAAGGCACTTGGCTCAGACTCCTCCTGCCTCACACCATCCATGGAAGAGATGGGGCCCTCATCCCCTCGCTCCTCTCACTGGCTCAGAGGCTGTTCCAGGTTGAGCCTCTGAAAGAAGCTTTTGCCCAACTCGTATGTGCTGATCATGGTGGCACAGGAGCGGGCAGCCTTGATGATCCTTGGGAGGAAGCCTGCAGAGTCCCCTGGTGCCGGACTCAGCCGGATCCTCCGCGGCAGCAGCCAGGTGGAGTCTGCGTGCACAGGTGACACTCACAGCTTACACAGTTCCCAGCGCACCCTGGCGTTGAGTCTTCACCACATCGAAGGGTAGAGTCAGGATGGCAGCCACCGTTCCTGAGATGCCACCAGCCACAAAGCTGATGCCCACCGATGTCTGGTCCTTTGGCCTGCGCCCACTCAGCCAGCTCTTTGCCAGCTCATAGTTGAACCAATACAGGCTGAAAAGGGCACATCCTGAAGAGCAGTGGGGCCCCAGCCCAGCCACAGTGAGCGCCAGCTGCCCTGAGCTACGGAGGTTCGGACACAGGCACCCAACTCCCGGTATGACATGCGGAGCCTGCAGCTTTGTCCGTACCAGCTCTAGGGGGCTCATCACAGTCACGGTGCCCAAGCGGGCAGTGCACCAGCCACCATGGGTGCATGGAAGTCAGAGGTCAGGGCTCGACCACACAGGAAGGCCTTGAGTTCGTCATAGGCCGTGAAGGAGGTGGCGGTTGCTGGCACAGTCATCACCAGGGTGGCTGGGAGGCCACTCCACAGGGCCCTGGTGCCCTCGTGTCTCACAGTCTTCACAAAGGCATCCATGGTGCTAGTGAAACGAGTGGGGTCCTGAAACCAGGTGGCACAGTGGGCACCATTTGGGCACAGGTGCAGGGGTTCCAGGACACCATTGCAGCAGAGGAGGCACTTGCTGTGGGTCGGGGAGAGGAGAGCAGTTTGGTGTAAGAGGCGCCAGAGTCTGGACGGAGGCATCAGTTCGCTGGTCACCGAGGGACGCTGAGACTGCAGGCGGACCTTCGCCACGTCCAGGGGGGTCGTGAAGATGGAGGTGACCACAGCCTGGCACCTGAGGCCACCATCTGTTGGAGGGGGTAATACCCCCAGGGTCCTGATCAGCCATCTTGTAGCTTCAATTCTGGCTTTAGGATGATACTCACGCGGTGCAGAGCCCGGGTCGGGTGGGCCCATGGTGGTCCGCGACCAGTGCGGGGTCCTCCGCACGCCTCTAGTTTGTGTTCTTAATGACATAGTATTGTGCTCCTCCCACATCCCTCCTGCCATTTGGTATAGATGTAGTATAGGGAGACCCGGTTGCTGCTACACATTTATAAGCACTTAACATTAGTAGCTGGTCATGTAGACAAAGACTGGGGGGAAGTGTGTTCCAGGACCATGCAGTCTTAATACTTGTGATTCTCTTTTTGGTTATGATCAAAAACCTCATGAGAATCCATGTAAGAATACTATTTGCTGGTCAAAATTCCAGATTTAAAGCATTTTACTATTTTAGGGAAAGACAGTCACACATCTGTTGTCAAAAAGCAGTGCATGACAGAACTCCATTTGAACACTGAACACATTTGCTTTAGATTTCTTTCCTAAGTCTTCGGAAATATCCTTCAGTGGCGTTACGGTTAGAGCAATATTCTAGTGTGATGAAAGGCTTATTTTTTTTTTTTTTTTGTAAGATCAACATTTCATGAATAATTTTCCTAGTTTTAGAGAGGAAAAAGGACTAGTTGGAAAAATGACTATATACATGAATAATTAGCTAGAATAAATGTTTACTCCCCTAAAAGGCCAGGTCCTGCCTAGTGTTGCTCAGTGGTTAGCATGTTGACCCACAGGTGCGCCGGTTCGATTCCCGGTCAAGGTCACTATACCAGGTTGCCCTTGATGGGGATGGTGCAGGAGGCAACCAGTTGATCGCATGTTTCTCTCTCCTCCCTCCTTCCCTTCCACTCTCTCTGAAAAGCAATGGAGAAAATATCCTTGGGAGAGGAATAACCAAAAACAGGCCAAAATTCCCACTAGATAGTGGTAGTTAGAATATGATTCATTGTAAGAAAGAGAGGAGCAAATAGATGATGGAAAATCTGGCAAAAGATAAGAAAGAGAAATGAAAAAATTTCTGTTGGCAGCTATCATTTGGTACTGAAGCTGTAAAGTAGATGGTGTTGCTTGTCTCATGCTAAGGAACAGATTTAGGATTGTTGGCCTCCCTTTCCTTACCTTTCTGATCTTGGTGAAGTTTTACCACACAAATCATGGCTTTGATACCCTGTGCATTGGTGAGCGGTCAGCTTTTGCTAATTAGTTCACAAATCCTGTTTGTCTTAATGTTTTCTTGCTCCATACTTTATATTTGACCTAAAATACAGAAATTAACATTTCTAAGCTAGCATATATTTGTATTTACTTAGAGTTGGAATTTGTGGATGACCTGTACTTGGTGTGCGTTCATGGTTGTATTTTGAATTAATTTACTGGGTTGGATGAAATTGCTAGTTTTGACCATTTTTGATCCTCAAAATTGTGGTTGTTGCAGTATACACCCTGGCTTCCTCTGACTATTTTATATTCACTCATGTGTTTTGGGGTACATGGACATAGTTAGAATTGCATTTTAATAGCAGTCTAGTAAACTGTTATGGGTTGGGCATTGTGGATACAGCTGCGTGTGCCAACTTTTCCTTTTAGAGCTATGTATTGACTACTACATACATCTGCTGTTTAGCTCCGGGTTTGGAGGGATATTTTAGCATAATCTAAATAAATCTGTTTTCTCGGAGGTCTTATTGGTTGGAAATTTTAAACTAATTTGGACTGAAATTTAGGTTTGTACTACTTGAGAAAGGGATTTAAGGAAATTGAAATTAGATTGTTGGGTTGCGAGGGATTTGGGGGTGCTAATACTTGTGATTTTTTTTTTTTTTTTTTGGTTATAGATCAAAACCCATTAAGATGTTATTTGCCTTTTTAATCCTTATTCTCTTATGAGTGTATGGGTAGTTTTCCAGAGGCTAAAAAAATATGTGATATCTGATCAGATTGAATTCAGAGCAGATATGTGAATCCACCTGTCTTCTAGTCTGTCCCATATTAGAGAGATTTGCAAAAATGTAAGACACTATCATTCTGCTCGGGAAATTTTGTTTTGCAGTTAGCCCTAGCTGGTTTGGCTCAGTGGATCGAGCATTGGCCTGCGGACAGAAGGGTCCTGGGTTCAGTTCCAGTCTAGGGCATGTGCCTTGGTTGCAGGCTCCACCCTGTCCCTGGCCCCAGCCCTAGTCCTAGTCAGGGCTCCTGTAGGAGGCAGCCAATCGATGTGTTTCTCTCAAATCAATTTTTCTCTCTGTTTTTCCCTCCTCAACTCTCCCTAAAAATCAATGAAAAAAATATCCTCGGGTGAGGATTGACAACAACAAAATAATAAAAATATTTATTAATGCGTGATAGGTTTATTATATTTAATGAGTTAATAAATAATTTAAAATTTCTTAGTTCTAATTACTACTGTGGTAAATATTGATAGATATAACCCACATAAATAAAAACTCTTTGAGGTACTCATTAATCTTTAAGAATATATAAGGGTCCTGAGATAGAGAGTTGGACAATTGGGAGACTACAGGTGGAGAGTAGTTTGGAAAAGATGATACATCTGAAAAGGAAACGAGGGCTCGTGGTCTCAGCAACATAATTGGAGAATGAACATGAAATCTTGGTTTTTATCAGGAACAAAATACTAGAGAGTTGTTTGAGGCAGTGATGTAATAGACTACAGCTTTGCAACTAGATGTTCCAGGTTCAGATCCCAGCTCTGCTGCTTGTGTGTGACCTTGAGCAAGTTATTTTAACCCTAACTCAGTTTCCTCAACTGAAAATGAGGATAGCACCTACCTCACGGATTGCTGTGAGAATTAAATTGAGATAATCAGGTAAATGGCACAGTGGTTGAAAGCACAGACTTTTGGATCAGACTTTGGTTAAAAATCATAGTTGTGGCTCTACTGTCTCTGACCTCAGGCAAGTTACTCATTCTCTGGACCTCGCTTTCTTTGTGTATTTCCTTGCTGGAGTCCTGAGGATTAAAATGAAATAACGCATGCAGAGGGCCTGATAGACCTGCCCAGGGGCGAATGCTCAAATGTTAGCAGTTACATGCCTAGTGCAGAGTGTGGCAGATAAGTACTCAACACAGTTTTGCCATTACCCTTATCTGTTTGAGGTTTGCTCTTATTTTGCCATAGCATGTTACTCAGATTACTTTTATACAGTTTAACCTTTTAGTTTGTCCCCTTATTGCTTATCCCAGGCTATCATAGAACCAATATTCTCAGTCTTTGATCACCAAAATCCTACCTGATTTCTCTATATTTCGCTTTCAAGATTAGAAGCCTAGATATTAGTTTTTATTCTTGGTAAGATGGACATTGCTTCTGTTAGCACACTTGTCTCTGATAAAATGTTTGCTTTTTTTTTTTTCTTTTTACTATCACAGCTTCTCCCCTCAAATTGTTATGTCTTCCCTGAGTACTTAATGTATGCCAGGCTCTGATGATATAAAAATATTTAAAATATAACTAAGTGCAAGACTCCTACATTAGAGTAGGTAAGTGAAACATTAAAAAAAATATTAAGGTGGGGTTAGAGAATAGAAAAGTAGAAATTATCTTCAAGATTCAGAATAAGCAGGGAATAATAAACCCCTGTGTTTGGGAGGGATAGGGAAGAAAGACCTTTTTAAAAGTTAGTTATTTGAGTTGGCATTTGAAGGATGACTAGAGTTCCTAGTTTTTTGCAGGGAGGGAGAGAGAGAGCAAAAGCAATAGCATATGCTAAGGCCATGGGGGTTCGTGAGAGGTAACTGGGAATGCAGGAGACCCAGATGATGAGACTGGAGAGGCACACAAGGACCCGGTTATAAATACATATACCTTATTTGTTTTATAAATGAGCCTGGGTTTCCTCTTATTTAGTTAGTTCAACACATATTTGAGCCTCTTTTGTGTCAGGTGCTTTGTTAGAGTCCAAGAATACAAAGATGAAGGAGATGTTGTTTTAGAACCATGAGATAAGTTATCTGTGCTTTTAGATCATTTTGGACAGTACCTAGGATGCATTAAAGTGGGGGAGAGTATAAGAACAAACATGGGTCTGAGACTGGTGGAATAACTCAGGTAGGAGCCCAGGGAAGTAAGGCAAAGTGGATGAAAGATTTAGGAGGTAAAATGGGCTAGAACTAGAGACTGGATGTGAAGACTGGTTAGCTGAGAAATAGTAAAGGATAATACTGATATTTCTGGCTTGGGAAACTGGGTGGGGATTATAGGAGGAGGGGCAGGTTTGAAAACCAAGATGACAATTTCACTTTTTAGTAAGATTTTTTTTTAATTCTTACCTGAGGATATGTTTATTGATTTGAGAGTGAGATATCGACTGACTGCCTTGTATGCATCCTAACTAGGGACCAAACCCACAACCTAGGTACATGCCCTGACTAGGATTCGAGCCCTCGACATTTCAGTGTACTGGACAATGCTCCAACCAACTTTGCCACACTGGCCAGAGCTAGTAAGATCTTTTTGATACCTTGTTTCTTTCACTAGCTTTTTATTCTATTCCTCCTATGCAATTCAAATACCTTGCTTTGAGAGATTATCATGAGTTGTAAGATGCCCACTATAGTATCATTGATTATTTATAATAGTAGCCTTGAAATCCACAAATACACAGTTAGGGTTTAAGTTTTGCTTTTTAGATAAGAGTAATCATGTTTTGGAGAGGTTCTTAGTACATTTTTGTTTCTCCATTAAGGGTGTTAGTGATAGACATTTTGCCTCTAACGACAGCTCCTGAATGAGGTTTATCATCTGTGTAAACATTTAATTGTAGTGGAAAGCTGGGTAGAAAGAGAAGAAAACAAGTGCGATGACATTGAGAATCAGGATGATTTGGGTTTAAAATGAGATGTGGAAGTACCTTAACTGCATTGAGACTATAAAAAAGACCTAGGACCCTGACTGGTTTGGCTCCATGGTTAGAGCATCAGCGTGTGGGCCAAAGGGTTGCAGGTTTGATTGCCGGTCAAGGGCATGTACCTGGGTGGCCTGACAAATGACTCGTCCAAATTTCAAATGAGAAACAGAAGCATGGCGAAAATGAGACTTTTAATAACACTCTCGAGAGCTGGAGCCCATTGCACAGGAATACAAATGGGGCACGAACATAGCCTATTTATTTAGTTCCTCCTCTGGTTCCTCATTGGCTGAGGACTATGGTCACCTATTTCCTTTTTTTTTTTTTTAATTAAATCTTTATTGTTCAGATTATTACATTTGTTCCTCTTTTTTCCCCCCCATAACTCCCCTCCTCCCAGTTCCTGCCCCACCCTCCGCCCTCACTCCCCACCCACTGTCCTCATCCATAGGTGCACGATTTTTGTCCAGTCTCTTCCCACATCTCCCACACCCCTTTCCCCCCCAAGAATAGTCAGTCCATTCTCTTTCTATGTCCCTGATTCTATTATAATCACCAGTTCATTCTGTTCATCAGATTATTTATTCACTTAATTCTTAGATTCACTTGTTGATAGATGCATATTTGTTGTTCGTAATTTGTATCTTTACCTTTTTCTTCCTCTTCCTCTTCTTAAAGGATACCTTTCAGCATTTCATATAATCCTGGTTTGGTGGTGATGAACTCCTTTAGCTTTTCCTTATCTGTGAAGCTCTTAATCTGACCTTCAATTCTGAATGATAGCTTTGCTGGATAAAGTAATCTTGGTTGTAGGTTCTTGGTATTCATCACTTTGAATATTTCTTGCCACTCCCTTCTGGCCTGCAAAGTTTCTGTTGAGAAATCAGCTGACAGTCGTATGGGTATTCCCTTGTAGGTAACTGAGTTACTTTCTCTTGCTGTTTTTAAGATTCTCTCTTTATCTTTTGCTCTTGGCATTTTAATGATGATGTGTCTTGGTGTGGTCCTCTTTGGATTCCTTTTGTTTGGAGTTCTCCGGTCTTCTTGGACCTGTAAGTCCATTTCTTTCACCAGGTGGGGGAAGTTTTCTGTCATTATTTCTTCGAATAGGTTTTCAATATCTTGCTCTCTCTCATCTTCTGGCACCCCTATAATTCTGATGTTGGTGCGCTTGAAGCTGTCCCAGAGGCTCCTTACACTATCCTCGCATTTTTGGATTCTTTTTTCATTTTGCTTTTCCTGTTGGGTGTTTTTTGCTTCCTCGCATTTCAAATCATTGACTTGATTCTTGCGCTCCTCTGGTCTGCTGTCGGGAGTCTGTATAATATTCGTTATTTCAGTCTGTTTATGCTTAATTTCTAGTTGGTTCCCCAATATAAGATCGAGGGTCTCATTAGTTTTCTTGTAGAGCTCATTAAGTTTATCGGCGGCTTCTAAACAGTTCTTGAGAGACCTTAAAAGTGTGGTTCTGAACTCTATATCTTCCATTGACAATTTTGTCCTGTTTCTTTGTCTCCGCATTTTGTTATGCTTCCTTGGTGCACCCCCTAGTGGTCTTTGTTCGCAGTCTTATAGTTAAATCTTGATTGTTGTAGCTAATTCCAGGGAGGGTTTGACCTTCAGGCCAAGTGGCTGTGAGAATCAGCTGTGTCAGCAGTGAGAGAACTTCTGTCCTCTAGGGAGGTGCTAATCTAGCCTTTGCCTGAGGCTATCCGGCAAATGCCTCTGTGCAGGGCTTGGGCGGGGCGGGTCGCACAGGATCAACAGGGTGGGCCGGAGAGAGCAGTTATGGCGGCTCTCAGTCCTGTCCCCAGGGGCTCTGCCTCTCTGAGTCCCAGCACCCGCTGCAAAGCTGGGAGAGAAAGCTGCACTCGCTCTGACCGAAGCCAGACAGTCCCGCTTCTCCGGTTTGAGTCTGGGTCCCTAAAGACTCGCCTGTATCTGGAGCTCAGAGTCTGCGACTCCCTCCCGATTGAAAACAACAACCGCGCCCTCCGCCGCCAGCCCGCTCCGCGCACTTGGCACCTCAGAATTTGACTTCAGCACTGCGCCTCCTCTGAGTGTCCGTGTGCGTTTCTCTTTCCTCCTAGTTGTAGGACTTCCACTCAGCCAGTGTTCCTGTGGTTCTGGGTGATGTCCCTTCCGTCTTTTAGTTTCATTTTTGAAGTAGTTGTTCAAAGCAGCAAACTCCAGCGTTAACCTATGCCGCCATCTTGGTCGACTATGGTCACCTATTTCCTAATAAGTCACCTAGGTCTTGCTGTCTCCCATTGGGTTATTTAAAAAGATGGCTGGGGCCTTTTCTAGTTGCCTCCACCTCCCTTTGTCTAGGGCAGCGGTTCTCAACCTGTGGGTCGCGACCCCTTTGGGGGTCAAACAACCCTTTCACAGGGGTCGCCTAAGACCATAGGAAAACACATATATAATTACATATTGTTTTTGTGATTAATCACTACGCTTTAATTATGTTCAATTTGTAACAATGAAAATACATCCTGCATATTAGATATTTACATTACGATTCATAACAGTAGCAAAATTACAGTTATGAAGTAGCAACGAAAATAATTTTATGGTTGGTCACCACAACATGAGGACCTGTATTAAAAGGTCGCGGCATTAGGAAGATTGAGAACCACTGGTCTAGGGGAATCTTCCTAGGACATGTGCTATCAGCCAGGTGCACAGCTCTCATACCCTCTCCTCACTCCCTACATTTGTTTGCTCTGGGGAAATTCAGTGACCACCTGGCCACATGCTGTTTCTTTTCTATGAAGATGAATCATAGAGGTATGCTTCCTACAGGTGGCAGGTTGATCCCCGTGCAAGAGTCAACCAATTAGTGTGTCTCTCTCATATCGATCTCTCTCTCTCTCTCCCTCCCCCCCCTCTTCTCCCCCCCCCCCCTTCCATTCCCTCTAAAAATTCAATGGATAATATGTCCTCAGGTGAGGATTAACAACAAAGACCAAGGGAGCCAACTGGTTTTATTTATAGTAGTGTAATATCACATATTTTTCATTTGTAGACTTCAACTAATACACTTGGCAAAAACAGAAGGTGAATATTTAAGAGTGTGGTAGGCCTGCCATCTCAGCCATAATTAATATCAATGTAAAATCCAGAACATTTCCACTTTAAAAAAATAAATTACTGTGTTTATATGACATTTAAAATGTCTTGCATGTCTTGGTAGAAATAGGTAGCTGTGAATAAATTGTCATTTGGTAAAAACATTTCGGTTTTCAAACAAGTTGCTTCTCAGACAGCCTTCCAGAACAAATTAAGTTTGAAAACCAAGGTTCCACTGTATTACTATTTTGTTTAATCGTACTTTGTGGAAGGCATTCCTGGTTCTAGTGCTATGGGAAAACAGCTTGTGAGGCCTTGGTGGGGTGCTGATAGGGGACAGTGTTTGCGCTTAGCTTTGAAATATGTATAGAATTTCGGTGTGAGAATGGCATGGAGACAGGGAAGCATGGAGTATATTTGAAGGATGGAGTTTATCTGCCAATTGCATCAAAAGATACAGAAAAAAGTATTGGACAAAAGTCTAGAAAGGTAGAATATTTTGAATTCTAAAGTGAAAGTTTGAATTTTTTTCTAAGCAGTAGTAAGTGGGGTGGAGGAGAGAGGATGTCATAGAATCATAGTTTTAAAGCTGGTATAAGCATTGTTCTCAAAATTGCCTGGTATTGGTACAAGAACAGACATATAGACCAATGGAACCAAACAGAACCCAGAAATCAACTCAAACCATTATGCTCAATTAATATTTGACAAAGGAGGTAAGAGCATACAATGGAGTCAAGATAGTCCCTTCAGTAAATGGTGTTGGGTAAATTGGACAGATACATACAAAAAAATGAAACTAGATCACCAACTTACACCATATACAAAAATAAACTCAAAATGGATAAAGGACTTAAACGTTAAGACGGGAAACCATAAAAATCTTAGAAGAATCCATAGGCAGCAAAATCGCAGACATTTCTTGTAGCAATATCTTTACAGACACAGCTCCTAGGGCAGTGGTTCTCAACCTTCTGGCCCTTTAAATACAGTTCCTCATGTTGTGACCCAACCATAAAATTATTTTTGTTGCTACTTCATAACTGTAATGTTGCTACTGTTAAGAATCGTAATATAAATATCTGATATGCAGGATGGTCTAAGGCGACCCCTGTGAAAGGGTCGTTCTACCGACAAAGGGGTCGCGACCCACAGGTTGAGAACCGCTGTCCTAGGGCACTGGAGACTAAGGAGAAAATAAACAGCTTCTGCAAAGCCCACCGTAGTGAACTTCTGTTGTGTCTTTGTTGGGAAGGGCTCTCGTGTGACCTGAGTTGTCTTGAAGAGTGAATAAGAGTTTAGAGTGAAGGTTGTTTTTGGTGAAGGGATTAACATGTATTGAAAAACTTCATAGGGTGGTGTATGTGTAAATGGCTGAAGTTGACTAAGTCCAGATTGTAAAGAACTTTGAAATTTGGATGTTAGGTAGGTAGACAGGAAGGGCAGGGCCATTGTAGATTTTTAAGCAGCAAAGGACATAAGCAGCCATCCATCAGGAAGATAGATGTAGAAGAAGTCATTTTATAGTTGAAGCTGAGAAATGAGGAGGGTCTAAATTAACTTAAGTAACTTTGAAAATGAAGAAGATGGGTAAAACATCCTGAAGATATAAAAAGTCAGTCGGCTTTAGTGAAAAATTGGATAAGACCTGGAGAAAAAATTGATTGGGCGAAGTAAATTGGTACCAAGGTTAATGTCACTACCTTTTTATATATACCCTCCTTGCAGCTCTGAGAGGGTCTTCTGCACAGAGTTTTGCTTACCTCCCTTTCCTCTGTCCCTCTTTTTGTCTCCTTAATGTTTAGGGAAGAAGTAAAGCACAAAGAATGGAGGAGAAAATATAAAGAGCATGTAAAGGAAAAGAGAGCTGTTAAATTTAGCATTTTTTTTTTGTCAGTTGAGATTGGTTGTAACAGCCTCATTTCCCTTGAAAAAATCTGGCCAATATAATTAAAATAAATTATTTAACAAGAAACACTTTTTTTGTGTGTGCATGGCCAAAATAACATGATTGCATAATCATTAATGTTGTAATTAGGAACTAAGTATGAAATGTTACTCTCCACACAAAGTCTTTTAAAATTACTGATTTGTTGGTTATATATAGGGTTATATATCTCAATGTTCTTCAAATCTAACTAGAATAGTCCTGACACTAGCTTGTTGAAGGCACCAGACCAGTTACCTGTAGAAAGTCCTGCATTTTCATTTTGTCAGATCGCTTCTTTGGTGTCATCAGGCCAATTCTTCTAGTTCACAGTCAGGGTTTGTTGATGTGTACTTCATATTCTCTCATGTCAAGAGATCCAGTATCTGGATCTCCCCCAGTAGCAGTTGCAAAGATTGATGAAGGGAACAATTTATTTCTCCCCTGAACATTTTCTACCTTATGATCAGAAAACAGTCTGGGTGGTAGTGTTACCTTAGCATTTTGCCAGTGATTGTTTAATGTGTTATCCCAGTTTATGATCCTTGCTTTAAAAAGGTTCCTTAGGAGTTTCAAAATGATGTTGCTTTTGTTTTTTAAATTATTTCTTCATTTATTAGCTGTCATTCTTTTGTAAAGTAGGATTTTTAAATGGGGTTGTTTGATAGCTCTGAAATGGAGTACCTGCTGAAAGGATAAACACTTAAATCTTTCCCAAGTTATCAATTGTAGTTTAATAGCTGCCACAGTTTTGGTGGCGGATTTGTGCCTGTGGCCTTCCCTTTACTCCCCTTGGCCCCCCCTTTACTTTCTTCCTGCCTCTGCTACTAATCCATCTTTATATCACTGCCAGCTCTGTTTGCGGCAGCACAGACAGTGGTCATGTTATCCATACATTTTTATTGATTTGGTGTATTTCATTCCATTATAATTACGATTCTTTTTGCTCAGATTGTCACAACTTTGGCCAGTGATGGCCTCTTCTAGCTGGCTCCTGTATCATGTTGACAAGATATAATAATAACCCCATTAGACTTGTTTTTTTGGTATAAAAGTGTGTCCCAGCTTCATTTTAATAAAATTCCTGCTCCAGGCTTGTAATTGGCCATTTTTCAAGGAACTTTGCTTTGTTGGTATTAGAGGTCAAAATCAAGGATTAGGAGTACTATTATTCCAGAGATAATATTGCTTCTAGAACACTTCGGTGACTACTTAGGAACAAAAATCGAGTTTAAGCTGGTAGTATCGAAGTTAGTTTTAGTATTGGTGTTTTTATCTAATTTTATGTTTTCTTACCCTGAAAATTGTGGTTCCTAACGCCATTAACATAGTACTTATTTGTTTATTCCTACAATATCAAGTAATTTCATATAATACCAATTGTTTACTTAACATCATTCTTTCATAGCTGCATGATTTTTCATAGTATGGCTCTACTTGATTTAACCAAATATTCTCAATATGGTGATTTAGGATGTTCGCATTTTTTGTCATAAACAATGCTTAATTAGAAAAAGTACATGGGTTGTTTGTTTTCTTAGTAATTGCTTGTCTGAAAATGCCCTTTTGTCTTCACACTTGACCAAGTGTTTGAGTATAGAATATTTTAAGTTGAGATAAATTTACATGAAATGTATAAGACCTCAGATGTACAGCTTGAGTTTTGATGCCTTTATAGACAAATATAAACCACAGTTCAGGTAAGATATCAAATATTTTCATCACCTCCCATAAGGGCAACCACTGTTATCACTACAAATTCATGTAAATGGAATCTCTTGGATCTTTTTCATTCAGTATATTTAAGATTCATATATATGTGTGTATATATCAGTTCATTATTTTCTTATTGCTGAGCAGTATTCAATTACAGTCAAATCTCAGTTCTCGAATATCTCCCATCTCTAACAATTCGGCTTTCAACTAAGTTGTTCATGGAAAGAAATATCTCACTTGACAAACAAAATTTTGGTTCTTGACCTGACAACCCTTTTGTGCTGATATGTGTATGACCAGTCACAAGTCTCTCAGGCGACAGACAAAGGAGAGAATGTGCGAGTATGAGTCAGTTTGCTGCTAAACCTCAAGAAGTTGTGCTGTGAATATTTTTGTGGGCCTTTTTTTTTTTGCTTTTGTTACTAATTATTATTAAATATGTACAGTAAGTCACCCATGGGTCCTAAGAAGGTTGGTCATAGCAGCAAAGTGAAAAGGAAAGTTGTGAGAACAATGATAGAGCTTAAAAAAGAAATAATTGCAAAGTATGATAGAAGTGTTCTTGTGTCCGATCTGGCTATCAAGTGAAATTGACGATGAGCACAGTTTTAAAACAAAGGGTGCTGATGTTACTAAGGGTGTTGCTCACGAAACAGTGATCATGGCAGAAAGAGGTAGAAAAATTCTTGATTAGGATAAACGAAAAGCAGTTCGCCAGTGACAGCATTTCGGAGGCAATGGTGAATGCTGCATGCTGACCTCCTGAAAGACACCCCTGGGATGAATGCTAAAGTGACTTGTTTAAGGCTAGTAGAGGTGGTTTGATAAATTTAAGAAAAGAAGTGGTATTTGTGGTGTAGTGAGGCATGGGGAATTTGCCAGTTCTAACAAAGTAGCTGCTGATAATTTTGTGACAAATTTCAATATGTAGAGGCCAAGGGATTTGTTCAGTTGTGATGAGCAGCCTCTTCTGGAAGAAAATTCCAAAGAGGACCTACATCACACAGGAGGAGAAGTCATTGCCAGGACACAAGCCAGTGAAGGACAGGCTGACGTTACTATTAGGTGGGAATGCAAGTGGGAACTTTAAATTGAAGCCTCTACTTGTCTACCATTATGAAAACCTATGAATTTTCAAGAAAATTAATGTCATGAAAAACAAGTTCAGTGTGATGTGGAGGGCTAATAGCAAAACTTGGGTAACCAGGCAGTTTTTTTATTGAGTGAATTCATGAAGTGTTTGCCCCAATTGTTCTGGGAACAGCAGTTACCACTCAGAGCACTTCTTGTAATGGATAGTGCTCCTGCCCACCCTCCAGCCTTGGAGCTGAGTTGTTGGAGGACTACAACTGCATCACTGTTAGATTCTTGCCACCTAAACACATCCAGCCCATGGATCAGCAGGTCATTTCTAATTTTAAGAAAATACAAAAAGGCACTGTTTTAGAGGTGTTTTGAGGTGACCTCTAAAACGAATTAAACCCTCAGGGAGTTCTGGAAGGAACATCTTAATATCCTCACTTGCTTGAAGCTCATAGACAAAGGATGGGGGGAAGTGTGTTCCAGGACCATGCAATCGGCCTGGAAGCAATTGTGGCCCAAGATTGTTGCTGAACGAGACTTGAGGACTTTGAGGATGAGCCTGCGTCTGTTGTGGAGGATATTGTCTCTGGACAAGTCCATGGGCTTGACAGTGGATGTGATGATGTGGAGGAGTTGGTGGAGGGCCACGACACTGAGCTGACCACCCAGGTCCTCCCAAGACCTTCAGAGGGGGCAGCAACAGATGGCAGCCGAGGAGCTCTCTTCAGAGGAGGAAGAGGGAAGGGAGATATTCCTACTTCATTAACCAAGGAAATGCTTGAGAAATGGGGAGAAATGCAAAGTTTTATTGAGAAATATCACCCTGACAAGAAGCAAACCCTGCGATAAACTTCTTCACTGACTGCACTGTTTCACTGTAGGCAGGTGTTAAAAAGCAGGCGAAAACAAACATCATTGGATAGGTTTTTAGTGAGACAGAGGCCCACTGAGCCTGAAGCAAATTGTAGTGGAGCAGACAGACAAAGAAACCTACAAGAAGAGCTGCCTGACATTTGATGGGACTCCCCTTCCAAATAATAACATTCCTCCTCCTCTCCTCTCCAAATTCAGTCATCAGTAGCTCTCAACATTAAAGGTAGTGTATGTAAATTTTCATTTTTTACTGTACATCACATTCCTTTTAAGTTTTCATTTATATTTCATGTCATTTTTGTTTTTAAAGTGTTTTTAGACTAAACAGTACATTAGACATGTACTGTGTATAAGAAAACTTAAAACGGGATCATTTGGGGGTCTGGAACGGATTAATTCAATTGATGTTATTTCTAACTAATGACACATTAAAAGGGAATTAATTAGAGGAAATATTTTAATATTGCTATTCACGTCCCCCAGCCAAGCGCCAGGCTGGAGGCAGCCTCACATCCTGGGCCAGCACAAGTCCCCACCCACCGACACTGCAAGTCCCTGCCCATCCACGCCTGCCTCGCATGCAGCCTCCTGCTGTTCAGTCATTACAGTGTCATGGCGTGATGACCATTTGCATATTAGCCTTTTACTATTATGATGATGATATGTGGCCCAACTTTCTGATTATTATGTGTGATAAATTCCTGGAAATGTAATCATCCAGCCCAGGAGTCTAATATTTGCTACATCCTGTCAAACGGTCTCCAGAAATGCTGTCCGCTATACTCCGGAGCAGTGCTATCAGGTGTCTGTTTCATCACACCCTCTCCAGTACTGAATACTGTGATTTTTTAAATGTTCCAGGTATCTTTCCTTTGCAATTACTTGATTACCTTTGAAGTTAACTTTTCTCATGTATATTAGTTACTTTATTTCTTCTTTAGTTCAAGGTCTTTGCTCGGGCATATTCTTCTTTGATTAATCCTATTTCGTTTGAGTTCAAGGGAAGCAGTAGCAGCTTCCACGGAGAAAGGTGGGGGGCCGGGCGGGAGGAGAGTGGTGCTACAGGAGGGTGGGGCAGTTTTATTTATTTATTTTGTTTATTTTGATTGTCCTTTCACTGTTGATGGACATTGGGTTATTTTCCGTTTTTGGCAATTATGAATAAAGCTGTTATGGATGACATTTTATATAAATGTCTTCTTGTGGAAATACATTTTTACTTCTTTTGGGTAAATACCAAAGGGTAGATTTGCAGATGTGGTTGGCAGTGGCTCCTGTTAAAGGTTAGATCAGAGGTAAGGGGGTTAAGGGAGGTGTTAGGTTCTGAGACTGAAATGTTAGGATGAGGGCATGCAGTCAAAGGTCACCATTTGGGAGGTTGGGTCCCTGGGGTCTGGTGGGGAGGATGAGGGTCAGACCCGGGTTTGGTGAGGGATGCAGGAAGGGAGCGGTCTAGCTGGGAAGGCCTGTGGGTCTGGACAGATCCCTGGATTCGGGCGCCCAGCACTCGCCGCCAGCGCTGTGGCCACCGCACTGTCCAGGCCCTGTGACAACCAGACAGACCTGGCCACGCTGCAGGGGCTGCGGGGAGTCATGTGGCCCCCAAGCCTGTACCTCCTCGCCTCTGAGCTGGGCACGAGCCCCTCTTCAGGGAAACCGCCTGATCGGCCCCTCTAGGTGACGTCACCTGTTTACGCCATCAGTGGGCGCACGCCTCACAGCCTGTTGCTGCGCAGGCTGGGGAAGACTATGGGAGGAGGTCCCCTAACCCTGCCACCGCAGGCCCGGAGCCCGCATCCCTGCGCACGTGGTCGTCTGTAACTGGCACCCAGAAGCCAGGGTGGGGGCAAGGGGTTCCCACGGCATTGGAAACCGCTGGTCCCAAGGGTCCCACATCTCAGTGTTGCCACATGACTGCATGGCATCAGTGTTATGCCACTACTTTCTGATGCCAGTTTTACCTTAAACTCTTAACCGCAAGGACAGCATTCCTCTTCTCCTTCCCGGGACTCACAGTCCTTTTGCATCCGCTCCTTTCAAAGGGCAGTTTCTAGTTCTTGGCCATGTGGGGTGTTGCTGAATTTTCATTCTAGATTTGCACATGGGGCATCCTGAATTCTGTGAGAATGGTGACTCTGTTCTACAGCAAGCCTGTGAGCAAATAAATATGATCCCCATTTTACATCTACTCTCAGACTCTAGTAACATTTCCCCAAGTGGGACTGGATCCTATAAACCAATTCCCACGCTCCACTACACTGAATAAGAATGAGCATCCGAGCGCACCTTTCACATGAGGAGCCAATGAGGCAGTCTCATGTCCCCAGCCGTCCCAGTCGGTCGCCGGGCTGGGAGTTGGCCTCATGTCCCGGCTGGCGCAAATCCCCACCCCTGTCCCTGACACTGCAAGTCCCCGCCCACCCGCTCCTGAAGCGCTTGCAGCCTGCTGATCAGTCGTTACGTGATGGTATTCTGGACCAATTTGCATATTACCCTATTATAAGTATAGCTTATAAGTATAGATGGTGTGGATGGGTTCTTAGGCACCTCTGTTGGTTTCCCCTTAGGGACTCATTTTAAAGGTTAAGTACAGATGGGGTTGGGGAGAGGCAGGCTGTGGCATACTAGTTGGCTATGGGCAGTTATGACTGGTGATTTTTAGCTTTGGTTTTTTTAATTACACTAGTGGTCCAGTGCACGAAATTCATTCACATTAAAAGGGGATTAATTAGAGGAAATATTTTCATATTGCTATTTGGCCTTTCTCTAAATAGAACTGTCAGAGATGAAAGAAAATTAGTAAAGTGTTGTGAAAATCTTCCTCCTGTCAGAGTCTGGGGCGGGCCGTGGGACCCAGAGTCAAGACCCCGCCCACCTGCAGCATCTCAAATCGAGCGGGACCCAGACCCAGCTGGCCCCACCCTTGTCAAGCCCCACCAGGCAAGGGGCACAGCCTCAGGTCCCCCGGCCCAGTGCTGGGGTGGAGGGCACGGCCTGAGGTCTCCCAGCCTGTGGCGGGGGGGCACGCCTTGAGGTCCCCCGTCAAGCCCGCCGGGTGGGGGACGTGGCCTAAGGTCTCCCATCAAGCAGTGCCAGGGTGGGGGGTGCGGCCTGAAGTCCCCCGTCAAGCCTTATTGTGCGGGGGGCGCAGCCTCAGGTCCCCTGCCCCACCCAGTGCCACTCAGCCTCAGATCCTTGCTAATTGCTCGTTAAGGTTCGTTACGGGAACTTGGCCTCTGCTGTGGGTGCAGCCATCTTGTGTTACTGAAACCCCGCCTTCGCTGTGGGAGCCGCCATCTTTGTGGCAGTGTGACAGTCATTTACATATTCCCTCTATTAGATAGGCATTCCTTTTCCCATGGGGAACATTCAAATATTTGTCCCCAATTTCTTTTTTTTTTTTTTTTTTTTTTTTAATTAAATCTTTATTGTTCAGATTATTACATTTGTTCCTTCCCCCCCCCCATAACTCCCCTCCTCCCAGTTCCCGCCCCACCCTCCGCCCTCACTCCCCACCCACTGTCCTCATCCATAGGTGCACGATTTTTGTCCAGTCTCTTCCCACATCTCCCACACCCCTTTCCCCCCCAAGAATAGTCAGTCCATTCCCTTTCTATGTCCCTGATTCTATTATAATCAACAGTTCATTCTGTTCATCAGATTATTTATTCACTTGATTCTTAGATTCACTTGTTGATAGATGCATATTTGTTGTTCATAATTTGTATCTTTACCTTTTTCTTCCTCTTCCTCTTCTTAAAGGATACCTTTCAGCATTTCATATAATCCTGGTTTGGTGGTGATGAACTCCTTTAGCTTTTCCTTATCTGTGAAGCTCTTTATCTGACCTTCAATTCTGAATGATAGCTTTGCTGGATAAAGTAATCTTGGTTGTAGGTTCTTGCTATTCATCACTTTGAATATTTCTTGCCACTCCCTTCTGGCCTGCAAAGTTTCTGTTGAGAAATCAGCTGACAGTCGTATGGGTATTCCCTTGTAGGTAACTGAGTTTCTTTCTCTTGCTGTTTTTAAGATTCTCTCTTTATCTTTTGCTCTTGGCATTTTAATGATGATGTGTCTTGGTGTGGTCCTCTTTGGATTCCTTTTGTTTGGGGTTCTCCGCGCTTCTTGGACCTGTAAGTCCATTTCTTTCACCAGGTGGGGGAAGTTTTCTGTCATTATTTCTTCAAATAGGTTTTCAATATCTTGCTCTCTCTCATCTTCTGGCACCCCTATAATTCTGATGTTGGTATGCTTGAAGCTGTCCCAGAGGCTCCTTACACTATCCTCACATTTTTGGATTCTTTTTTCAATTTGCTTTTCCGGTTGGATGTTTTTTGCTTCCTCGCATTTCAAATCATTGACTTGATTCTTGCGCTCCTCTGGTCTGCTGTCGGGCGTCTGTATAATATTCGTTATTTCAGTCCGTGTGTGCTTAATTTCTAGTTTGTTCCCCAATATAAGATCGAGGGTCTTATTAGTTTTCGTGTAGATCTCATTAAGTTTATCGGCAGCTTCTAAACAGTTCTTGAGAGACCTTAAAAGTGTGGTCCTGAACTCTATTTCTTCCATTGACAATTTTGTCCTGTTTCTTTGTCTCCGCATTTTGTTATGCTTCCTTGGTGCACCCCCTAGTGGTCTTTGTTCGCAGTCTTATAGATAAATCTTGATTGTTGTAGCTAATTCCAGGGAGGGTTTGACCTCCAGGCCAAGTGGCTATGAGAATCAGCTGTGTCAGCAGTGAGAGAACTTCTGTCCTCTAGGGAGGTGCTAATCTAGCCTTTGCCTGAGGCTATCCGGCAAATGTCTCTGTGCAGGGCTTGGGCGGGGCGGGTCGCACAGGATCAACAGGGTGGGCCGGAGAGAGCAGTTATGGCGGCTCTCAGTCCTGTCCCAAGGGGCTCTGCCTCTCTGAGTCCCAGCACCCGCTGCAAAGCTCGGAGAGAAAGCTGCACTCGCTCTGACCGAAGCCAGACAGTCCCGCTTCTCCCGTTTGAGTCTGGGTCCCTAAAGGCTCGCCTGGATCTTGTGCTCAGAGTCTGCGACTCCCTCCCGATTGAAAACAACAACCGCGCCCTCCGCCGCCAGCCCGCTCCGCACACTCCGCACCTCAGAATTTGACTTCAGCACCGCGCCTCCTCTGAGTGTCCGTATGCGTTTCTCTTTCCTCCTAGTTGTAGGACTTCCACTCAGCCAGCGTTCCTGTGGTTCTGGGTGATGTCCCTTCCGTTTTTTGGTTTCACTTTTGAAGTAGTTGTTCAAAGCAGCAAACTCCAGCGTTAACCTATGCCGCCATCTTGGTTCTCTCATTTGTCCCCAATTTCAATTGAACTTAAATTTGGTACCTGACATAAAAATAGACCAAGAAGTTGCTATGCCCTTTCCATATGATCCTGTCTCTAGCAGCTGTTTCTTCCCACTTACTACTAGCCAGAGGATGGTTAAAATAGATTTAAGGGCTGTAACTAGGGAACTATTCATCTATTTGGGGCTATAGGTGGGGGTGGGGGTGACTTTTTACACTGGGCTTTATGGATGGCTCCATTCCAGCCTGCTTCCTTAATTGTTTTTGTCTTATTTCTTTTCTCTTTACTTTAGATTCTGATAAATTCCTTATAACTCCTCCCTATGAGTCCTGTCCTGGCTCCTTCCATTTACTTTTTTTTTTTCTTAATATCGACTTTTTTATTTTTCAGATAAATTCAGTGTAGGTGCATCTTAGATAAATAAATAATTTTAGCCGAAATTGGTTTGGCTCAGTGGATGGAGCGTCGGCCTGCGGACTGGGGGGTCCCGGGTTCGGTTCCGGTCAGGGGCATGTACCTGGGTTGCAGGCATATCCCCAGTGGGAGAGGTGCAGGAGGCAGCTGATCGATGTTTCTTTCTCATCGATGTTTCTAACTCTCTATCTCTCTCCCTTCCTCTCTGTAAAAAAATCAATAAAATATATTTTTTAAAAAAATAAATAAATAAATAATTTTACATAACAAGTTATCTTAAAGACCATAGACATGGATTGATGAGAGGGGAAGAGCAATTTCTATGCCTCTGCCTTCCTAGATCCGACCAATGTTTTGGTTTCATCCACATATGCTTGTGAATCTTTGTTCTCAGTGATGAATTTGTTAAGTCTCGTAATAGGAGTAGCCTAACGGATGAAAGTAGTAGCTCGTGCATATCCCTGAAGGTCACGAAATATCAACCTGATGTAAAATCTGTCATCAGTGATGCAGCAGCAAAAGTCCCACTGATAATATCAAGCAGAGTCATAAAGTTTTCTGTCGGACTATCAGTGTATATGTATACATTAAAAAATAAATGTATTTTCATCATCATATCCTGTGTTTTTGTTGCTCGAATGAATTTTATTATTTCTTCAAGGTTCTTCACATACATACACCTTAAGAGATATCAAGGAGGCGTAACATGTTCTCAAAAAATTAGTGTTGGCACGCAAAAGAATTTTGAGTCAGATTTTGCTGGTTTTGGCACGCACTCACAAAAAGGTTGCCCACCCCTGCCCTAGGAGCTGTGTCTGTAAAGATATTGCTATGACATATGTCTTTTGTTTTGCTGCCTATGGAGTCTTGTAGGATTTTTATGGTTTCCTGTCTTACATTCAAGTCCTTTAGCCATTTTGAGTTTGTTTTTGTGTATGGTGTAAGTTGGTGATCTAGTTTCATTTTTTTGCATGTATCTGACCAAATTTCCCAGCACCATTTATTAAAGAGACTGTTTTGACTCCATTGTATGCCTCCTTTGTCAAATATTAATTGAGCATAATGGCTTGGGTTGATTTCTGGGTTATCTGTTTGGTTCCATTGATCTATATGTCTTTTCTTGTGATAGTAACAGTACCGGAGTCCTCCAGTCCCCTTAGCCCCCAGCCACCCAGGGCCGGCCTGAAGTGCAGGCAAGCCTCGGATGGCGGCTGCCCAGCTTCCCAGGGCCACCCGAGGCTTGCACTCCTGGCAGTGGCAGCAGCAGAGGTGTAATGGGAGCGTTGCCTTCCCCTGAGAGCTCCTGGACTGTGAGAGAGGGGGCAGGCAGGGCTGAGGGACCCCCCCCCCTCTAGTGCATGAATTTTCACGCACCAGGCCTCTAGTTTAATTATAATATGCCTTGGTGTCAGTCTTTGGGGGTTCATCTTATTTCAGACTCTGTGAGCTTTTTGGACTTGTGAAAAGGCGCAGGGCCCGTCCTCACATTTGTTGCCACTTTGTCTCCCTCTATTTCTTCATTATTAAATTCTATTTGGATAAGCCCATAAAGATCAAATGATTGTTTTTTAAATAGACTCTGATCAGAATAATGGCATTTGGATGATCTTAAAGGATGTTATCAATTCTGGTAGTCTTACACAACATTTTATGTTTTCTAGGTTATTGCTGGTATATCCCTATCATTCAGAAAGAGCACTTGCTTTGCCAGAATGTCCTCTAGACAGAATGGGAACAGTTCTTAACAGTATAGTTCAGTGTTAAGTATTTTGTATCAGGCTATAAAGTCAGTTTTTCTATCCTGAAGAAATTAAAATATACAAAGATAGTTTTTAAATCAATATTTAACAAAACAAAGAAGTAGATGTGCTGTTTCTTACACAGATGATTCTTCTGACCATTCATATTCTTTGTTCAAACAGCTTTTTGGGATAACTTTCTTTTTTCTGTGTTTTCACTACACAGTCAAAGCCATTTCTGCGTTTGAAAAATAGCACTATGTCCCATCAGTAGGGAGGTAGCACAGCATAAAGAAAGTAACTTTAACTTCTTTCCAGTATTTTTATTGTGGGAAAATATACTTAACATAAGATTTACCATTTTCGTCCTGGCCAGTGTGGTTCAGGTGGTTGAGTGTCATCCGGTATACTGAAAGGTCACCAGTTCAGTTCCTGGTCAGGGCACATGCTCAGGTTGCAAGTTTGGTCCCCTGTCAGGGTGCATACAGGAGGCAACCCCTTGATGTTTCTCACATTGATGTTTCTCTCCCACCCCTTTCCTCTTTCTCTAAAATCAATAAAAACATTTTTAAAAATTTACCATTTTAAGTACATTTTTAAGTGTGGTGTTCAGTGTTATCACATTCATAATATTGTGTAACCATTGCCATCTCCATAACTCTTCTTGTAAAACTGAAAGTCTCCCAATCAACAATTATTTCCCATTCTTTCCCCAGTCCCTGGCAACTTCCATTCTACTTTTTGCCTCTGATTTTGACTATTCTCAGTACCTCATCTAAGTGAAATTTTTGTGATTGCGTTATTTCACTTAAACAGTAGCTTTAATTTTTAGTTGGATATATTCAAAGCCTGATTCTGTTACCTTCCCAGTCTTGTAGCACTGGTTAAATTGCCTAAACCTTTTTGAGCTTCAGGTTTCTGTTGATAAAGTGGAGTTAATTGCAATTCTGTAGAAAAAACTAACAAAAGACTAAATCTAGAGAGATTAAGAGCAAAACCAAGAGAAAAGATATCCTCGAAACCAAGTGAAAGACATGTTTCTAGGAGGGAGTGATTATCTACATCACGTATTGATTAGAGAATAAATAAAAGGTCTGAGAAACGAACTTTGGCTATAACCATGTGAGGTCCCTGGTTTTCTGGCAGTTTTTGATGGAGTATTAAAAGCATGTACTGATTTGGATGGTTTAACTGGGAGAAGACTAGGAGACTGAGAGCATGCACATTCTTGAGGATTTTTGCTTGTAAAGAGGATGAGAGAAAAAAGTGTGAAAACTGGAGGGAGAAATAAGGTTAAGACTTTTTTTTTAATAGAGGAAAATGTGCCATGTATATGTATAGAAGATAAAGTTCTGATGTGGAGGGAAAATTTGACATTGGAGCAGATTGCCAAGAAATGTCCTTGTAGGCAAGGTGATGGGGTAGAATAAAGTGCCAGGAGGGCAGGCACTTTGTCCCTAGTTAAAGAGAGTAGATGGGCATAGGTCAGAGTTCATACAAAGGCCTCTTCTGGTTTTCTGTTTTTTGGGGGGTTTTTTTGGTTTGTTTTTTTGTGTTTTTTTTTATTAAAATACGTCCTATTGATTTTCTACAGAGAGAAGGGGAGAGGGATAGAGAGCCAGAAACATCGATGAGAGAGAAACATCAACCTGCCGCCTCCTGCACGCCCCCCACTGGGGATGTGCCCACAACCAAGGCACATGCCCTTGACCGGAATCGAACCTGGGACCCCTGAGTCCGCAGGCCGACGCTCCATCCACTGAGCCAAACCGGTTCTGGCATGGTTTTCTGTTTTAATGAGAAAATAAAAGAGCAGGAAGATAGAGGGATGAGTGTTGGAGATTTGGAGAAGTCAAATAGAAGAAGGGGCTAGGAATTTACAGTGTAAATTCTGGTCCATGTAATGAGTTTATTTGAGGGAAATGATTGCTGACTGGCTCTCTACTATAAATTAACATAATGGTAAGTTTTTCTCTAGCTATGTTTAGCTGTGCAGGCAGAGAGTTG
This sequence comes from Myotis daubentonii, assembly GCF_963259705.1. NCBI lineage: Eukaryota > Metazoa > Chordata > Mammalia > Chiroptera > Vespertilionidae > Myotis > Myotis daubentonii. Next base: position 5,207,832 of record NC_081844.1, on the reverse strand, counting down.
GTTAAAGTGGGTTATGGTTCATCCAAATGAAGAAAGTGAAGTAAAACTGGGCGGGAAGTTTGAGGGAATATGCACAAGAGTGAAATTTCATTCCACTTAAATATTTCAGAATGTGTCTATAACAGGTAAGGATTAAAAAAAAACACCCACAAGCAAAATGAACAATAGTCCTTTGATATCAACTTATATTTAGTTTTTCAAATTTGTCTGGTTCTCAGAAATGTTTTTTTTACAGTTAACTTGTTCAATCCTCCATTTCAAGGAGCTCCTAATGGGAAATGTTATTTAGAGGTTATAATATGGGTGTCTATTTCTTTAAAAAGATGTTCTTTTCGGTTATTTGATTCTTCATAGTACTGATTGGTTTCTTTTCTTAATTCAACAGGCATGCCCAAAGAAAAATACGAGCCCCCTGACCCTCGGAAGATGTACACAATTATGTCCACTGAGGAAGCAGCAAATGGAAAGAAATCACATTGGGCAGAACTTGAAATAAGTGGTAAGACAGACATGCAAGCATAAATTTATGGTATGGAAATTAAGTCAATAGAAAATTAAGGGGTTTTTTTGTTTTGTTTTTTAATTAAATCTTTATTGTTCAGATTATTACAGTTGTTCCTCTTTTTCCCCCCAATAGCTCCCCTCCACCCGGTTCCCACCCCCCCTCCCCCCCCCCCCACTGTCCTCATCCATAGGTGTACGATTTTTGTCCAGTCTCTTCCCGCATTCCCCACGAAAATTAAGTTTTTTATGCCAGTTCATAAAAGTAGCAGTGTTGTATTTTACCAGCACTAATTTATCTTGGAAGCAGGAAGGTCCAGTGGGAAGAACATGGTTTGAGTCAAAGTTCAAAATTCATTCAGTGTGTGTGTGTGTTTAATATATTTATTGATTTCAGAGAGGAAGGGAAAGAGAGAGAGAGAGATAGAAACATCAATGATGAGAGAGAATCATCGATTGAGTACCTCCTGCATGCCCCCTACTGGGGATCAAGCCCGCAACCCAGGCTTGCGCTCTTGGCCAGAGTCAAGACTGGGACCCTTCAGTCTTGCAGGCTGACGCTCTATCCACCGAGCCAGTCCGGCTAGGGCCCATTCATTGTTTATGCTCTCAGTACCAATGTCCTTTTATAAAATTGGAATAATATCAAGGATGAAATGAAAATAACACATGTGAAATGCCTCATGTGCAAAGGTTTGTTCTGGTACTTAATTCTCTGATAGAGTAGGATTGAGCTTTTGCATTATCAAATTACAGATTTCCAGTGGGGTTGGACCTGCTTGTTCTAGTATAAGTTCTAGGATAGATTTGTTTCTCCTCACTTTCTTCACTTGCTTTTTTAAATCTGAGTCTCTGAGGACAGTCCTGTTCAGAAACAGAATCTTAAAAATTTGAAGTAGATCTCAAAGTTCCTTTCTACCTTTAGTGCTTCATAGACATTTTCCGAGAAAATGTGAGCTCCCAGATCCATAGAGGATATCCCCAGCATCCTTGCCAATGGACATGCAGCATTTTTTTTTTTTAATTCTTCAAAGGTGAAGGGACATTACTTCTGAAGCAACCAGTGCTAAAGAAGTTTTCTTTTAATGTTGTCCTAATGTGCCTCCCCATACTTTCCAGAAATAATACAGAGGAAGTTTCCTCTTCTTTCTGTCCTTGATTTTTTTTTTTAATGTAATGCAGCAAACATACATGTGCTATGTGTACAATATTTTGCCAGGTGCTGTACTAGGCATATGGAGATATATAAATGAAAACTCACAGTCCCTCTCACACTGGAGCTTACAGCATATTAGTGAGTGAGAAGAAAGGAGTTTACCAGTATAAATAACTAATACACAAACTATAACTGCCAGGTCTAGGTAGAAAAATGTTATATTGGAATGAAATTGAAAATAAAAGGGTAATATGCTAATTAGACCGGACATCTTTCAGACAAAGCCACGGCAGTGGGGGCCAAGGCAGAGGCGGTTGGGGGTGATCAGACTGGCAGGGGAGGACAGTTAGGGGCGATCGGGCTGGCAGGAGAGGGCAGTTAGGGAGCGATCAGGCCGGCAGCGGGGAGCAGTTAGGGGACAATCAGGCCGGCAGCGGGGAGCAGTTAGGGGCGATCAGGCCAGCAGGGGGAGCAGGTAGGGGGTGATCAGGCCGGCATGGGGGGAGCAGTTAGGGGACAATCAGGCCCGCAGGCTGAGGCGGTTAGGGGTGATCAGGCCGGCCTGCAGGCAGGCGAGCCATTAGGAGCCAGCAGCCCGGATTGTGAGAGGGATGTCCTGGATTGGAGAGGGTGCAGGCTGGGCTGAGGGGATTTACCCCCGCCCCCCCACCGGCCCCCTGTGAACAAATTTTGTGCACTGGGCCTCTAGTGATAATAATCTTCCCTTGTTAGCCTAATGAGTGAGTAAACTCAACTCCCTCTTCTGTAGCCATAGAGATTGGTTTACCTCTCCTGATCTTTATTTTTATTTCTTATTATTTCGTAAATAATTCTTTATTGTTGAAAATATTACATATGTCCCCTATTTCCCCCACTGACCCTCTCCAACCCACCTCTGTCCCAGGCCTTCACCACCCCGTTGTCTTGGTCCATGGGCCATGCATACATGCATACAAGGTCCTTGATTGATTACTTCCCTCCTACCCACCCTCCCCTGCCTTCACTCTGAGGTTCTGCACTCTGTTCCCGTGCTTCCATGTCTCTGGATCCACTCCATTCATTAGTTTATTTTGTTATTTAGATTCCACATATGAGTGAAATCATGTGATACTTGTCTTTCTCTGACTGACTTATATCATTTAGCATAATATTATCCAGGTCCCTCCATGCTATCTGAAAGGGTAAGAGATTCTTCCTTTTTACTGCTGCATAGTATTCCATGATAAAAATATATCAGAACTTTTTTATCTATTCATCAACTGATGGGCACTTGGGTTGTTTCCAGATATTAGCTATGGTAAATTGTGCTCTATGAACATAGGGGTGCATACATTCTTTTTTATTGGTCTTTCAGATTTCTTAGTATATATTCCTAGAAGTGGGATCACTGGGTGAAATAGCAGTTCCATATTTAATTTTTTAAGGAAACGCTATACTGTTTTCCATAATGGCCGTACCAGTCTGCATTCCCACCAGCAGTGTACTAGGGTTCCCTTTTCTCCACATCTTTGCCAGCACTTGTCATTTGTTGATTTGTTGATGGTAGTCATTCTGACCATGATATCTCATTGTCGTTTTAATTTGCAGCTCCCTGATGATGAGTGACTGAGTATTTTTTCATATGTCTCTTGGCCATCTGTATGTCCACTTTGGAGAAGTGTCTAGCTAGGTCCTTTGCCCATTTTTTAATTGGATTGTTTGCCTTTTCTATTAAGTTGTATGACTTCCTTATATATTTGCATATTAACCATTTGTCAGATGTATCATTGCCAAATATGTTCTCCCATACAGTGGACTCCCTTTTTACTTTGTTGATGGTTCCTTTTGCTGTGCAGAAGCCTTTTATTTTGATGTAGTCCCATTTGTTTATTTTCTTATTAGTTTCCATTGCCCTAGGACAGTGATGGCGAACCTATGACACGCGTGTCAGAGGTGACACGCAAACTCATTTTTTTGGTTGATTTTTCTTTGTTAAATGGCATTTAAATATATAAAATAAATATCAAAAGTATAAATCTTTGTTTTATTATGGTTGCAAATATCAAAAAATTTCTATATGTGACATGGCTCCAGAGTTAAGTTAGGGTTTTTCAAAATGCTGACATGCCGAGCTCAAAAGGTTCGCCATCACTGCCCTAGGAGCTGTATCAATAAACATATTGCTATGAGGGATGTCTGAGATTTTGGTGCCTATGGTTTCTTCTAGGGTTTTTATGATTTCACAACTTACATTTAAGTCTTTTATCCATGTTTAGTTTATTCTTGTGTATTTTGTAAGTTGATAGTCAAGTTTGATTTGTTTGTATCTGTCCAATTTTCCCCCACACCATTTATTGAAAAGACTGTCTTAACTCCATTATATGCTCTTGCCTCTGTTGTCAAATATTAATTAAATGTAATGGCTTGGGTTGATTTCTGGGTTCTCTGTTCTGTTCTGTTGATCTGTATGCCTGTTCTTCTGCCAGTACTAGGCTGCTTTCATTACAGTGGCTTTGTAGTATAACTTGAAATCTGATATTGTGATTCTTCCAACTTTGTTCTTCTTTCTTATGATTCCTGTGGCTATTCGGGGTCTTTTTTGGTTCCATATAAATTTTTGAAGTATTTGTTCTAGCTCTGTGAACTATGCTATTGCTATTTTAATAGGGATTACATTGAATCTGTAGATTGCCTTGGTTAGTATGGACATTTTAATGACGTTGCTTCTACCAATCAATGAACATGGCATATTCTTCCACTTGTTTATATCTTCTATCTCTTTTTTCAACGTCCTGTGGTTTTCCGAATACAGGGTTAAGTTTATTCCTAAGTATTTTAATATTTTTGTTGCAATGGTAAATCAGATTGCTTGTTCTGTTTCTCTTTCTGAAAATCATTAGTGGTATATAAAACAGCCATCGATTTTTGGATGTTGATTTTGTATCCTGCTACATTGACAAATTCATTTATTAAATCTAATAGTATTTTGGTGGAGTTTTTAGAGTTTTCTATGTACAATATCATGTCATCTGGAAAAATGAGAGTTTTACTTCCTCCATTCCAATTTGGATGCCTTTTATTTCTTCTTGTCTGATCTCTATGGCTTGGACTTTCAGTGCTATGTTAAATAAGAGTGGTGAAAGCAGACAGCCCTGTCATGTTCCTGTTCTTAAGGGAAATGATTTTAGTTTTTGCCCATTGAGTCTGATGTTGGCTGTAGGTTTGTCATATATGGCCTTTATTGTGTTGGGATATGCTCCCTCTATTCCCACTTTGCTGAGCGTTTTTATGAAAAATGGCTGTTGGATTTTGTTGAATGCTTTTTCTGTGTCTGTTGATATGATCATGTGTTTTTTGTCTTTCAATTTGTTTATGTGATGTATCACGTTTATTGATTTGCAAATATTGTATCAGCCCGACATTCCTGGAATAAATCCCACTTGGTCATGGTGTATGATCTTTCTAATGTAATGCTAGATCTGATTTGCTAGAATTTTATTGAGGATTTTAGCATCTATGTTCATCAGGGATATTGGCCTGTAATTCTCTTTCTTTGTAGTGTCTTTATCTGGTTTTGGAATTAGGGTAATGCTGGCCTCATAAAAAGAGTTTGGAAGTGTTCCCTCCTTTCGGATTTTTTTGGAATTGTTTGAGGAGTATAGGTGTTAGTTCTTCTTTGAATGTTTGGTAAAACTCCCGTGAAGCCATCCAGACCTGGGATTTTGTTTGCTGAGAGTTTTTTTATTACTACTTCTATTTCATCAGTTGTTATTGGCCTATTCAGGTTTTCTGATTCTTCCTGATTTGGTTTTGGGAAATTGTATTTTTCTAGGAACTTGTCCATTTCATCCACATTGTCCATCTGTTTGGCATATAGTATTTCCTTACAATCCTTTGTATTTCCATGGTGTCAGTGGTTACTTCTCCGCTTTTGTTTATGATTTTTTATTTATTTGGGTCTTCTCTTTTGTTTCTTGATGAGTCTGGCTAACAGTTCATCAATTTTGTTTATCCTTGCAAAGAACCAGCTCTTGGTTTCATTGATTTGGGGGGGTGGGGGTATTGTTTTTTTAATTTCTGTCATTTATTTCTACTCTAACCTTTATTTCCTTCCTTCTACTTATTCTAGGTCAGTGATGGTGAACCTATGACACGCGTGTCAGAGGTGACACGCGAACTCATTTTTTTGATTTTTCTTTGTTAAATGGCATTTAAATATATAAAATAAATATCAAAAATATAAGTCTTTGTTTTACTATGGTTGCAAATATCAAAAAATTTCTATATGTGACACAGCATCAGAGTTAAGTTAGGGTTTTTCAAAATGCTGACACGCCGAGCTCAAAAGGTTTGCCATCACTGTTCTAGGTTTTTCATGATGTTCTCTTTCTAATTCTTTATGTTGTAGGCTTAAATAATCTATTGTTGATTTTTCTATTTTTTTTTTTTGAGGTAGGCCTGTAGTACTATGAATTTCCATATCTGGAATGTGAAATCTATCCTATATAATAAAAGGGTAATATGCAAATTGACCCTAACAGCAGAACAACTGGGAATGACTGGTCACTATGACACACACTGACCACCACGGGGCAGATGCTCAATGCAGGAGCTGCCCCCTCGTGGTCAACGCGCTCCCACAGGGGGAGCTCTGCTCAGCCACAAGCCAGGCTGATGGCTGCCAGCACAGCAGTGATGGCGGAGGCCTCTCATGCCTCCTCAGCAGCGCTAAGAATGTCTGACTGCAGCTTAGGCCTGCTCCCCGCTGGCAAGTGGACATTCCCCTAGGGCTTCTGGGCTGCCAGAGGGATGTCTGACTGCCACCTTAGGCCCGCTCCCAAGGAGCGGGCCTAAGCCAGCAGGTGAACATCCTCCAAGGGGTCCCACACTGCAAGAGAGCATAGGCCAGACTGAGGGACCGGCCCCCCCCCCCAGTGCACAAATTTTTGTGCACCGGGCCTCTAGTATATATAAAAGCTTAGTATACCAAGTGTCCGACCAATGGGTCAACCATGCAGTCGACCGCTAGACCAGTTGCTATCATGTGCACTGACCATTTAGGGCAGACGCTCCGACCAGTAGGTTAGCTTGCTGCTGGGGTCCAGCTGATCAGGACTGTGCAAGACTGGCACAGCCATGCCCTGGAGCCCTCCCGTGGTTTCTCCCCAGCCTCTAAAATATTTCTTCTAATTAATTTCCTTTCAATGTGCATGAATTTGTGCACTGGGCCTCTAGTGTTCTATAAATGTGTATTGAATCCATCTGATTCAGTGTTTCCTTATTAAGTTTTTGTCTGGAAGATCTATCCAGTGAAGTCAGCGGGGTGTTAAAGTCCCCTACTATGACTGTATTGTTGTCCACATCTCCCTTAAAGTCCTCTGGAAGTTTTTTATATATTAGGTGCTCCTATATTGGGTGCATATATGTTTATCAGGGTTATATCCTCCTGTTCAATTGATCTCTTTAGTATTATGTAGTGACTGACCATTGTCTCTTGTGGTGGCCTTCATTTTTGAAGTCTATTTTGTCGGATACAAGTATTGCTACCCAGCCTTTTTTTTTTTTTCATTTCCATTTGTGTGGAAATTTTTTTTTCCATCCCTTCATTCTCCTCCTGTGTGTCTTTGATGTTCTGAGGTTTGTCTTTTGTAGATAGCACATAATTGGGTCGTGGTTTTGTATCCATTCAGCTACCCTGTATCTTTAGATTAGAACATTCAATCCATTCATATTTAAGGTTATTATTGATAGGTACTTATTGCTGTTTTAATTCTGTATGCTTATGAGATTATAGAGAATTCTGTATGCTTATGAGATTATAGAGAATACTATCATCTGTCCCCTATTTTTGTTGTTTTTACAGGAAGAGTAAGAAGCTTAAGCTCATCTTTGTGGTCACTAACTCACCTGACAGCTTTGCATCTGAGTGACAATTTCCTGTCCCGTATTCCTTCAGACATTGCCAGGCTTCACAATCTGGCGTATCTGGACCTGTCCTCAAACAAAATCCGGAGTTTACCAGCAGAACTCGGAAACATGGTATCACTCAGGTATGCAGATTCAACTTAGTACCTAACTGTGTACCCCTAAAAACAAAAGAGAGTGTTTACCTTAGTAGAAACAATACTCAGTTTGATGGTATTTGACCAAAAGTAAATATAACTATCCTTTATATAAGGTTTTCTTAGAAAATTGAATGTCAACTAATAAATAATAAATCAAGAAATCCATGGTCTAAAATTTGTTTTATTGCTGTTTTTTATAATATACTTTATTCTTGAGTCAAAATTTCTTAACAAATGGGGGTAAACAAATAGAAGGCACTGTGTTAATCTCACATGTGCAGTCACCTATGACAGTTCTGGTGCTTTCCCCCCACTACATTATGGGCACTTCATACAGGGCTCAGGAAACCATTGCCAGTTAGTGAAACCTTTTTCGTTATTTCAGGGCATGTATGCATGATAGTAATAAAGCCTGGACTTGAGAAAAGCTAGAATTAGGCATTGAATTGGGGGACTATAGTTTGGAGTGTAGGATTGGATGGGATATGGAGTTGCACAGAGTTCAGTTAGGAATCCTGACTTTGCCATTTTCAACTTGTGTGATTTGGGACAAGTTTCTTAACCTCACTGAGTGTTTCCTCATCTGTAAAGTTGCTGTAAAACCTACCTGCCAAGGCTGAGATTAGAGATATTTGAAATAACAACTAAAAAACAACTCAGCCTAACTGGTACATACTGTATCTTACTCTATTGCTGTCTTCAGTCCAGCCTTTTTACATTTTTTTAGGTTTAATTATTGAGTATATACTATGATCCTTTCTCCTAAACCGGTGATGGCGAACCTATGACACACATGTCAGAGGTGACACGCGAACTCATTTTTTTTGGTTCATTTTTCTTTGTTAAGTGACATTTAAATATATAAAATAAATATCAAAAATATACATCTTTGTTTTACTATGGTTGCAAATATCAAAAAATTTCTATATGTGACACGGCACCAGAGTTAAGTTAGGGTTTTTCAAAATGCTGACACACCAAGCTCAAAAGGTTTGCCATTACTGTCCTAAACCAAATTTACTTAAAGGACCTTTTTTCTATCAGTAGCTATTTTGAGTTGATATTACATGATCATCTTCATTCTCTTTTAATAATTCACATATTAGACTGCTTTATCATTTTTATAATTTTCACTTTCTTAAACATGTATAGTAGTAGACTCTACATGTGCTAGACCAGTGCTGCTCTCAGGATGATTGTTTAGACTGCCAGTTTGCAAACTAATACAGCATGTGAGAGAGATTTTATATCTTTTGAATCTAATACCCTTAAAAAATTGGGGCTTCTATTTTTTTGGTCTCCCCACCCACCACCCATTTCATTTATTTAGCAACTCATTGTTTCCCTGTATTTTACAAATGTATTGGTTTGTAGAAGTTTGGGTTTTTGTGTTTTACTACATAGGATTTGAGAAGCACTGTACTAGACATTGGAATATGATATGAAATTTTGTCAATTTTAGGAGCTTATATTTCTAGAAATCATATTGTTGATTTTAGCTGTTAGTTAAAGGTTAATATGTCTGCTGACTACCTGGAAATTTTACATCAACAGGGAACTCCATTTAAATAACAACCTGTTACGAGTTCTACCTTTTGAGATGGGGAAACTGTTTCAGTTGCAGACTTTAGGCCTAAAAGGTATGACTTACCATATTTGTGCTTATTTTGGTTTGTGTATACAGTGGGGCCTTGACTTATGAGTTTAATTCATTCCGTGATGGAGCTCGTAACTCAAATTACTCGTATGTCAAATCAAAAGTGAACGAGTGAGACATGTGATGCTGGGCTGATGTTGTGGCGTTCACTGTGACGTTCGCTGCGCTAACTAGCGGTGGGGTATCGGAAGCTGGCTTATAACCCTAATTTTAGCTCGCAACTCAAAGCAAAATATCGGCCAAGAGACGGCTCGTATCTCGAAAAACTCGTTAGTCGGGACACTCGTAAGTCAAGGACCCACTGTATGTGTGTGTCTTTGAGTCTAATGAAGCCGTAAGAGGGAATCCTTTTGCCTGGGGATTTATGGGCTAAGTCTTGCCCAGACTTCATCAATTTCTTAAGCACATGGAGTAGTTTTCTCTCTTGTCCACCTATAAACTGTCTACTAGTCTTTGTATTATTTTTACTCCTAGTCTAGCATTGCTTTTCTAGCCTTTGTTTCAAACGCCTCTGTTCTGGTGATACATTGCTGAGGTTATACTTCTTTTTTTTTTTTTTAATTAAATCTTTATTGTTCAGATTATTACAGTTGTTCCTCTTTTTTCCCCCCATAGCTCCCCTCCACCCGGTTCCCATCCCACCCTCCGCCCTCAACCCCCCTCCCCATGTCCTCATCCATATGTGCACGATTATTGTTCAGTCTCTTCCCGCATCCCCCACACCCCTTTCCCCCCCAAGAATAGTCAGTCCACTCCCTTTCTATGCCCCTGATTCTATTATATTCACCAGTTTACTCTGTTCACTTGATTTTTTAGATTCACTTGTTGATAGATATGTATTTGTTGTTCATAATTTGTATCTTTACCTTCTTCTTCCTCTTTTAAAGGATAGCTTTCAGTATTTCATATAATATTGGTTTGGTGGTGATGAACTCCTTTAGCTTTTCCTTATTAGTGAAGCTCTTTATCTGACCTTCAATTCTGAATGATAGCTTTGCTGGATAAAGTAATCTTGGTTGTAGATTCTTGGTATTCATCACTTTGAATATTTCTTGCCACTCCCTTCTGGCCTGCATAGTTTCTGTTGAGAAATCAGCTGACAATCATATGGGTACTCCCTTGTAGGTAACTAACTGTTTTTCTCTTGCTGCTTTTACGATTCTCTCTTTGTCTTTTGCCCTTGGCATTTTAATTATGATGTGTCTTGGTGTGGTCCTCTTTGGATTCCTTTTGTTTGGGGTTCTCTGCGCTTCCAGGACTTATAAGTCTATTTCTTTACCAGGTAGGGGACGTTTTCTGTCATTATTTCTTTTCTTTTTTTTAATATATTTTATTGATTTTTTTTACAGAGAGGAAGGGAGAGAGATAGAGAGTTAGAAACATCGATGAGAGAGAAACATCGATGAGCTGCCTCTTGCACACCCCCCACTGGGGATGTGCCCACAACCAAGGTACATGCCCTTGACCGGAATCGAACCCGGGACCCTTGAGTCCGCAGGCCGACGCTCCATCCACTGAGCCAAACTGGTCAGGGCTGTCATTATTTCTTCAAATAGGTTTTCAATATCTTGCTCTCTCTCTTCTTCTGGCACTCCTATAATTCAGATGTTGATACGCTTGAAGTTGTCCCAGAGGCTCCTTACACTATCTTCATGTTTTTGGATTCTTTTTTCTTTTTGCTTTTCCGGTTAGGTGTTTTTGCTTCTTCATATTTCAAACCTTTGACTTGATTCTTGGGATCCTCTTGTCTGCTGTTGGATCTCTGTATATTATTCTTTATTTCAGTCAGTGTATGCTTAATTTCTAGTTGGTCCTCTTTCATATCCTCAAGGGTCTCACTAAATTTATCGGTGGTTTCTAGAAAATTCTTGAAAAACCTTAAAAGTGTGGTTTTGAACTCTATATCCAGTAGTTAGCTTTCCTCCATTTCTGTCATTTGTGATGTTTCTTTGTCTCCGCATTTTGGCTGCTTTCCTGTGTTGATAGAGTGGCTTTGTGTGCTAGGTGTCCTATAGGGCCCAGTGGCTCAGCCTCCCCAATTACCTGAGGTGGACACTCTTGGTGCACCCCTTTGTGAGCTGTGTGCACAGTCTTGTTGTAGTTAAGCCTTGATTGATCTCGGAGCCCCAGCCAGGTGGGCGGGGCCTCCCTCTGCTGGGCAGTGGATCTTGGGGCAGTCGATCTCGGGACCCCGCAATCACTTGCCCCATACAGAGAGGCCCAGGCCACTGGCCAGCAACACTGTGGTGGGTGTGCGGGACCGGCCAACGATCACCCGCAGAGGGAGGCCCAAGCCAGTCAAATGATTGTACCCCACACCTGCCGCCCACAGAGGGAGGCGGCCGTGGGAGGGGAGGGGGACAGCGCTGCACAGATGACAAGCAGCGGCGGTGGGGCGGGGCAGTGCAGGAGGGAAAGCCCTGATTACCGGCCAGGCCTAGGGACCCTACCCAAGGGGTCCCGGATTACAAAAGGGCGCAGGCTGGGCTGAGGGACACCCTCCACACACACACACACACACACACACACCCCACACGAATTTCGTGCACTGAGACTCTAGTTTGTATATAAAAGCCCTGTAAATGTTTCGTTATATTTATACCTGGGGTTTTCTGTGGGTTTGGTTTGGTTTTGGTTTTTGAGTATTTGTAGATGATACAAAATTTAAAGTTTTATTGTCCATATGTTCACTCCTCAGAAATGCAATGATGTTTTATATTTTCTTGTTGTATTTTAGTAGGAGTTGCTTTTTAATATTTTTGTAGAGTTTTTGTTAGTTCGTTTTAATTGGGGGAGATTTTCTTTTTTTATATATGTTTTAATTGATTTTAGAGAGGAAGGGAGAGGGAGAGAGAGATAGAAACATCAATGATGAGAGAGAATCATTGATCGGCTGCCTCCTGCATGCTCCACACTGGGGACAGCCCGCAACCAAAGCATGACCACCTGGTTCATAGGTCGCCGGTCTGGGGGGGATTTTCTATGTAAAAAATTTTCATCTGCAGGTAGGAACAACTTTATTTCTTCCTTTACAATATGTGTACTTTTTGTTTTAACCTTCAGTCGAGAATATGTTCATTTTTTAACTGATTTTAGAGAAAGAGGAAGGGAGAGAGAAAGAAGCTTCGATATAGAACATGGATAGGTTGCCTCCCATATGCACCCCAACTGCAGTCTTTTTGTGTATGGGATAATGCTTCAACCAAATGAGTCACCAAGCCAGGGGGGGAAAAATAGATAGATAGATAGATAGATAGATAGATAGATAGATAGATAGATAGATATAGATATAGATAGATATAGATATTTATATATTTCTTTTTTTTGCCTTATTGCATTGATTTGAACTTCTAGCACTCTGTTTGTTGAATGAGAGTTGTGAGAGCAGATATCCCTTCTTTTTCCCCAACTTGGAAGAAAGTGTTGTGTTCACTACTAAGTATAATGTTAGCAGTAGGTATTTTGTAGGTCCTCTTTCTCAACTTAAGGAAGTTTCTCTATTCCTCTTTTTCTGAGAGTTTTTAATCATGAATGATTGTTCCTTTGTCAAATGCTTATTAATATGCATCAGGTGAGGGCTCATGTAATTTTTCTTCTTTAGCCTGGTAATTGTTTTCACATACTGAGAACCAGACTTGAATTCCTGGATAAGTCCGACTTGGTCATGGTGTACAAATTTTTTATACTTTGCTGACTTTTGTATGCAATATTAGCTTTATGAAATGAATTTGAAAGTGTCCCTCATCTCTTTACTGGAAAAGAGTCTGTGGAATTGAAGTTAAATGTTTGGTGGAGTTTTCCAATTTAACAATCTGGGCCTGGAGATTTCTTTCCCGGTCATTTTTAAATTATGAATTTATTTTTTTAATAGGTATACAGCTATTCAAATTGCCTGTTGGGTTTTGATAGTTTGTGTTTTTCAGGGAAGTAGTTCATTTTCTCTGTGTTGATAAATTTATGTTGAGTTGTTCATAGTATTCCTTTATTCTGTTCGATTTCTGGATGTCCTCTTTTATTTTTAACATTGGTAAATTTTGTCTTCTCTCTTTTTTTCTTTGTCAGTTTTGATAGAGGTTTGTCAGTTTTATTGATCTTTTCAAAGAAATGGCTTTAAATTTATTTTCCTCTTGTTTTCAATGTCATTGATTTCTGCTCTTTAGTATTTTCATTCTTTTTACTTTGGGCTTATTGTGTTATTTTTCTCTAGGTTCTTAGGATGAGAATTTGGATTTAATGAATTGGAACTTTTTCTCTTGTACTATATGTGTTTTTAGTGCTGTAAACTTCCCTCTTGGCACAGCTTTAGCTGTATCCAGCCACAAATTTTGATATGCTGTATTTTTATTTTCACTAGCTCAGTGCATTTTTTAAATAAATCTTTATTGTTCAGATTATTACAGTTGTTCCCCTTTTTTCCCCCCATAGCTCCCCTCCACCCAGTTCCCACCCCACCCTCTGCCCTTACCCCCCCCCCCCCCCCCACTGCCCTCATCCATAGGTGTACGCTTTTTGTTGCCGGGTCATACACATGGAAAATGTAGCTATTTCCATCCGCAACGTGTCCCTGTGTTCGGCCTCACAGGGACCCTCTCAGCCTCACAGGGGCCGTCGCAGCCTCACAGGGGGCACCGCATCCCACGTTGGGGGTGAAGGTGTGAGACAAGCTCCTCTCGCTGTCTCTCCTGTTGCTCCCTTGCGTATCGCCGATGTTGGAAGTTTCTGAGAGCCATCTGCAGGTGCTGGACATCATACTTTAACTGGTCAACACGAAGTTTGGTATTCTGTCTTTTGTTGGGCGGCTCCTTGCTGGACAAAATCTCCAGGCATTCTTGCTGGCTGAATATCTGGTATGCTTGCTTGGATTTCGTTTTCTACTAAGTGCACAGACTGCTTGTCTGCTATCTCCCGGCGGCCCATGTGAGACTGGATCTGGTGGACCTGTTTGTGCGTTTGCTGGTACAGCGGTTCCATGTCGCCCGCCCAGCCGGGTCCGGGTCCGGCTCCGGCTTCCTCCGAACCTGATTCTGCTTCTTGAATGTGTCCCTTATGGGTGCGAGGAGTTGAAATCTGCAGTTTGTTGGGTTAAGCTGCAAAAGCGCAGGTGGTTCCTTTTGTGCCACTGGCACAGCTTGGGTGGGGATGTAAATTGAGTAGGGCTGGGTCTCAGGGAATCACCAGGGCGGAGCAAACAGCAATGGCGACTCCTCACCTCTCCGTCTCCGCATCCCCTAGTGCCGGCAAGCAGCTCCGCGAGAAAGCCACTCTCGCTTTCCGACCCACTGCCAGGCCGTCCCGCCTCTCCCCATAGGGGTCTGGGATCTCAGAATCCCGCCCCAAACAAGCTCAGTGGATTCGAGAGTTTGTAACCCCTTTCGATTGAAAAAACCCGCACATCCAGTTGCAGCTCGCCTGGCGCATGACTCCGTACCTCTGTTCTTGGCGCCTCTGCATATCCTACTCAGTCTCAGTGCTCTTCTTTCTTTCCTTCCAGTTGTAGAACTTCCACTGGGCCAGCTTTCCCATGGCTCTGAATGACAGCTGTTTTGTCTTATGGTTGTTATTTTCAATGATGTTGTGGGAGGCAGCACGCACAGATCTGTACCTTATGCCGCCATCTTGGTTCTCCAGCTCAATGCATTTTAAAATTTCCCATGAGACTTTCTCTTTGATTCATGGCTTATTCAGAATTTCAAAGTGTTTGCAGATTCTTCTATTGTCTTTCAGTAATTGATTTTTAATATGATTCTATTGTGGCTAAAGAATACATTCTGTATGATTTCGCTTCTTTTAAATTTGTCAAGATTAGTTTTATGGCCCACAATATGATCTACCCTAGTGTTTGTCCCTTGGGCACTGGACAAGAATATGTATTTGTCTTTTATTGGGTAGAATGTTCTATAAATCTCTATTTGATCCTATATATTAACCTAGAGTCTATTAGATTAATGACAATGTGGACTTTTTTGTCTAGTTCTATCAATTGTTGAGAGAGGATTAATGAAATCTCTGATTATAATTATAGATTTCTCTATTGTCCTTTCACTTCTATTAGTTTTTGCCTAATATTTTTCAGCTCTGCTGCTTGGTGACTACACTTCCAGAATTGCTATGTCTTCTTGGGGATTGACCTTTTAACATTACATAATGGCACTCTGGTGATTTTACTTCCTCTGAAATCCCTTTTATTTTATGTTAATGTAGCCACTTCTGCTTCTTTAATTAATATTTGTATGATTTATATCTTTTGCCATTCAACTCACTTATATTGTTGTATTTGAAGTAAGTGTCTCATGGACAGTATCTACTTGGGTCATGTTTCCTGTGGATTACTTGAACATCTTTTTACATCTCCATTTTGTTTTGTATGTAGTGTGTTTGAGTTATCTATTTGTATATCTTTTTAGTGGTTGCGGTAGATATTGTTTTAAATATATACCAGGGTCCCAGTGCACGAATTTGTGCACCTTGAAAGGAAGTGTGTGCCGCGAGGCTGCAGTGGGTACAGGGTGGGTCTCGGCCTATCCCCCATGCCCCCGCCGTGGCCCCCCGTCCCCTTCCTGCCAGCTGCTCCAATCACTCCTCAGGAGCAGGGGGAGGTGGTGAAGCCCTCAGGGGCAATCAGGGCTGACAGCCACTGCTCACCCCTCCTGACGGTGCCAAGCGATCGCGACCAGCACCGGCTACGGGTGCAAGCAGGGCTGGTGCCAGCAGTGGGTGTGAGAGGCAGCTGCTGGCCCCAATCGCCCTTCAGGACCAGGGGAGGTGAAGGAGCCCTGAGGGGCGCTGGAAGCAGGTGCGAGCACCAGGCGGGACCGTGGGGCATGGGAGCAAAGAATTTTCCGTAACTACCAGAGGCTCGTCCCAGTGACAGCACCCGGCATCCCACCTTGGTCTGGTGGTCAGCGCACGTCATAGTGACTGGTTGTTCAGTTGTTCCACCATTCGGTCTATTTGCATATTAGCCTTTTATTATATAGGACAAGTCATTATAGTCTGCTGGTATTATCATTTTACTAGTTTGAATGAAGTATAGAAACCTTAACTTTTTTTATGACCTTCTAGTTTTACCCCTATTTATGATATAATTGTCTTACATGTTTTCTCTACATACATTTAGAAACAAATCAGTGTTATAAGAAATGTTTTAACCACCAAAGATGATTTAGAAAATTTAAAGTAAGGAAAGCTCCCCTCCCCCAGCCCCTTCCTAATGTTTTAAGGTTCCATCTTTTATCATTTCCTTTCTATTTAGAGAATTTCCGTTAGTGGTTCTTTAGGGTAGATTTATTGGCAACAGGTTCTCTTAGTTTCTGAGAATGTCTTTATTCTTTTTCTTCATCCCTAAAGGATATTTTCACAGTATAGGATTCTAGATTGATAGTCCTTTTTTTCCTTTTTCTTTTCTTTTTTTTAATATATTTTATTGATTTTTTTACAGAGAAGAAGGGAGAGGGATAGAGAGTTAGAAACATCGATGAGAGAGATCGATCAGCTGCCTCCTGCACGCCCCCCACTGGGGATGTGCCCGCAACCAGGGTACATGCCCTTGACCGGAATCGAACCCGGGACCCTTGAGTCCGCAGCCAACGCTCTATCCACTGAGCCAAACTGGTTCGGCTCTTTTTTTTCTTTAGCACTTGAAAAATATTGTGCCACTTTCTTCTGGGCACTGTAGTTTGTGACAGTAAATCAGCTCTGATTCAAATTGTTTTCCCCCTCCAGTAAGTGTCTTTTTTTCTCTATCTTCAAAAATTTTTATTTGTCCTTAGTTTAATTATCATGTGGTTTGGTATGGATTCCTTTAGTTTTTGGTGTATTGAGGAGTTTTCAGCCATCATTTCCTTGAGTACTTTTCAGCTGTGTGCTCTTTGTTCTCTGCTTCCATGACTCTGAGATTTTTATTTTATTTTTTATTTTAATATTTTCATTTCTTTTGTGTGTGTTTTGTTTGTCAAAATTTTCTTTTTCTTTACTGAGTATTTTTTCATTTATCTCAGGCATGTTTTTCATGCTTGCAGTGTTTTTATCAGATCGTTCTAATAACGATTGGAATCTTATATCTGTCTTTTTTCATTCAATTTGAAGTCTTCCTGGTTCTTGGTATAATGAGTAATTTTTCACTTGAAACTGGACATATTCATAGTATGTTGTGTTAATTTAAATCTTCTGGTTTTGCTGGCTTTCTCTAACACTGCACTGGCAGGGAAAGTTAGGGACGCTGTCTCCTTACTGCCAAAAGAGGTAGGAGTTCAGATTCCCCCTAGCCTCTGTTGAGGGTCACATGCATGGAGATGGCAGTTTTGGCTTTCTGTGTGGTCTCCATAGTTACTGCATTGAGGTGACCTCATTACTGCTGGGCAATGATAAAAATCTTGCCTCTCCTTGGCCTCCTCTAACATTCCCAGAAGGGATGTGGAGAGCCGCCCCTTTACTGTGGGTTGAGCTGACACCACAGGATGGAGGAGGAAGTCTTAGTACCCAGAGGGGATAAAAGTCCCAGCTACCTACTTGGGCTCCTCTTTACTTTCTCACAAGTTTCTTTGGTGTCTAGCAGAAGCAGAGCTGTTATTATCCGAAGGTTTTGTCTTGTTAGGCTGTGCTTTCCTGGTCCTTTGGCTTTTGTTGGGATTTTTTTTTTTTTTTTTTTCCTGCACACGATGGTGTTTCTGTGTTGCTGGCTTCCTCAGTTCCGCATTTGAGATATATGGGGCAAAAATTAAGCCCATGGAGTTCACCACTAAATGTTTCTTAGGTCCGGGTTCTCTACCGTTCTGCCTTCTCACCACATTTCAGCCTTATGTTTGTTTATACATAAGACACAGGCATTTTATTGGTGCTTAACAGGAAGAATAGGGGAAAGTATGGCTACTTTCCAGAAGCGACTTCGTTTATTCACGTCAAGAACATGTTTTAATTTCAGAATTGTGTTGTTCTTAACTTGACCCTGTGTACATGGGTGGGCAAAAGTAGGTTTACAGTTGTGAGTATGCAAAATAGTTTATTCTTGTATTATTTATTAATTTTTGTATTATAACTGTACACCTACTTTTGCCAACCCTTATATATAGGGTGTCCCCCAAAAATGTATACACACTTTGAATAACTATAAAGGCAGTGTTTATTAACATACATTTCTTTTTCAAAATGTAATAGAATCTACAGACATTGTATATACATTTGGGAGGGAGGGAACATCCTGTATTACTTTTCCAGGCAATGAAGAGCAGATTAATTTGACATTTAAATGAATTCCAAAAAGCAAGCATTCATTGGGGGAAACACACCATTTGGCTTCATCTGCATTTATTAGAGTCACATATAGATGCTGTGTGGGGGTGGTTTTTAGTTTATTAAGAAAGATCTCAGAAGGGAGAATCACATAGTTATAAGTAGTAGTTGCCTCTAAATATTTTGCACTAGAAAGTAGTAAAAAGATAACGTTATTCTTGGTGTAGTTATAATGAGCTGCTTACATGGTACTGAGACTTTTTAGTTGACTTCATTTTCTCAAGCTTTCTTTAACAAGTGGTTACAGCAACTCTCAGGTTATGACTATACCTGAGGATTGTGACTAAAAATTTCAGAGCTTTGGTCGCTATCAAGGACTGTACACATATGATAGTGCTGTAACTTGTCCTCCTGCAAAGACATACTCTACACTTATAGGAGCACATTTTTACTGTTATAATTCTTAGAATCCTAGAATATTAAAATTAAAGAGATCTTATATGTTAATTAATGTCAAAAATAATTTGGGAACTTCTATAACAGGGGTAACTCAGCTGTTATGAAGGATACTCGACTATCTCAAGAGCAGGGCATTTCATCTTAAATAGTTTTAATGTTTACCAACCTCCTATGTGCATAAGAAGTCCCTCTGAGAGGATTGAGACTCTTGCTTTTGTTTTCATTTTGTGTCACTTAAGAAATAGTTGTTGAATTTACGGATGGCTCACAGCCCTGGGTTTTTTCCCCTTCTTTAGTGACAATCTTGTCTGCCTTATCTTGTTACTTTATTCAGTAGAATTTTTTTTAAATCTAGGGGCCAGACTACATATGTTTTTTAGGAAATTTCTTGTTATTATATTGGCTATTATTTTCCCTTGCCCAGTCCTTCTCCACACTCCCAATCCATTTTCACTTGCTTCAGATCATTATGAAAGTATTGATAAGGCAGGGCACTAGGAGGTATCTTCTACATTGGCATCATCCATTAATAATAAGTTTTGGATACCTCTGTAGAAGATGGTGTAAATAATTTCTACTCTTCACATAAATAAATATTTTTTTCTGGTTTGGTATGTTACTAGTAACTATATGCATTGTTATAGATGACCTGATAACTTAGGTATGTTTTTCCATTTTAAAATATTTTAGTATTTGACTTGGTTTTATTTTATCCATTTTAAAAATATTTCCAGGAAATCCACTTACCCTGGATATATTGAACCTCTATCAGGAACCAGACGGAACAAAAAGGCTACTTAACTACTTGCTTGATAATTTGGCAGGTACTGCAAAAAGAAGTAAGTGGTCATTTATTTAAACCATTTTTTTAGGAAGACATGTAAGAATATTGCTTAATTTTGTGTTTAATATTCTACTAGTTTCAACAGAACAACCACCTCCAAGATCTTGGATTATGTTACAAGAACCAGACAGAACAAGACCAACTGGTTGGTAGCCTTATTTTTTAACGCTTATTTTTATAAACCTAACAATATTGTTGCCGTGCTTTAGATTATAGGCAGTGTAACAGTAGAGTGCTTATACTTAATCTGTTCTGGGAGTTAATAATAAAGACTTAAATCTTGCTCACCTGGCCTCTGTGTCACCCTATAAAAAGTATGCTATCCAGCAGTGCTCCTCGGCCAGAGGTGATTTTATTCCCCTGCGTCCACTTGGCAGTTATCTGGAAGCATCTCTTGGTTGTCACACTGGGGAAGTGCTCCTGGCATCTCCGAGATGCTAGTAAGTATCCTGCAATGCACAGCCCCCACAGTGCAGAGTTTATTCACAGCGTCAGTACTGCTACTGTTAAGAAACCTTTCTGATAAAGTATTGAGCAAACTCAGTTATGATGAATATACAAAAATCTTCTTATATTGGAAGTTTCTAAACCCTAGTATGTTCCCAATGTAATTGATACTTCAAAATTGAAAGATAGCCAAAACTTACTTGAGAGTGAAATTGAATTAATGAACTCTGATTTTCTTTTAACTTAAATTGAATGAAAATAATTTGGGCTCAGCCAGTGTGCTCAGTGGTTGAGCGTCAGCCCATGAACTAAGAGGTCGCTGGTTTGATTCCCTGTCAGGGCACATGCCTGGGTTGCAGGCTTGATCCCCAGTGGGTGGTGTGCAGGAGGCAGCCAGTTGATGATGTCTCTCTCTCATCGATGTTTCTGTCTATCACTCTCCCTTCCTCTCTCTCCAAAATTCAATAAAAACATTTTTTAAAAATAAAATAATTTGGGAACTTGTAATAAGATTTGGTCTGTGATACCCCTTTCCTCTTTGTGGATTAATAATCATTGCTCTATAGAAGAAAACTAGACATGTCTATTAAGAAAAATAACTGTCAGATTTCCACATTCTGCATTAACAGAAGGAGCACAAAAATGAGGAGCCCTGGTCTTAGAGACTGAGAGCTCGAGATCTTAGTCTTACCTTAGGAACCTTTTGTTCATACCTCTGTGGCAAGTAGTACATCATTTCATAGTTTGTTCATGTATATGTCCTTCCTCATCATTTGACTGTATTTATATTCGACTTTATTGAATATATGGAATCAATAAAGTCAAACAGCATTTAAGTGAAGACTATTGAAAATAACTGTGCTTTATTTCTGCCACGTGTTGAATAAGTAAAGTTATCTTTCCTACAGCCTTGTTTTCTGTCATGTGCTATAATGTTCTTTGTGATAAATATGCGACGCGGCAGTTGTATGGCTACTGTCCATCATGGGCACTAAATTGGGATTACAGGAAAAAGGCCATTATTCAAGAAATCCTGAGCTGCAATGCTGATATCATAAGTCTTCAGGTAAGCCATCGGAAGTGTATTTGTTTAAATTGCACAAATGCCCCAGCAATGATAAAGCAAGGTGCAACCTGGGAATGCATTCCACATTTGAAGTCACACCTTTAGCAATTCTTAAAATAGTGGCTTTTTCTGTTTTTAGGGAATCCTGGAAGAATTCACTGCCTGCTTTGTTCTGTAGCACTGTGCTGCCAAATTAAGCAAATGGGTTAAGCTGGGTTTTAAGCATTTGCTATGACAGCTTAAATACTCACCTTTCCCTTCGTAATGCCCCTGCACACTATTTTTTAATTGGGTGGCAATGTTTCTGAAATTGTGGTATTGTCAAGGTATGGTTTTGTTTTACCACTAGTGATAATAGATTAGCGCATAGTGGAAAGAGCATTAAACTGGGGTGCACAGTAACTTCAAGTTCTCAGTCTATCTCTCATAAGATACATGACCCTGGGCGTCACTTTCTGCAAATCAGCCTTTTGACGTGATTTTAAGCTCTCAAACTACATATATATGTGTATGTAAAGTTACTGTATGTGACTGGTTTTGTCTCATGAATAACTTTGCTGTTGACCATTTCTCAGGAGGTTGAAACAGAACAGTACTACAGTTTCTTTCTGGTAGAACTGAAAGGACGTGGCTATAATGGATTCTTTAGCCCTAAATCGAGAGCTCGGACAATG
Source organism: Myotis daubentonii (assembly GCF_963259705.1). Lineage (NCBI taxonomy): Eukaryota > Metazoa > Chordata > Mammalia > Chiroptera > Vespertilionidae > Myotis > Myotis daubentonii. Next base: position 5,185,756 of record NC_081844.1, on the reverse strand, counting down.
TCAGAACAAGAAAGAAAGCATGTTGATGGCTGTGCGATATTCTTCAAGACAGAGAAGTAAGTCATCGTCTTTTAAAAAAAGAAATGTTCTCTCTTTGCAGGGTGGGGACCAAGAGGATGGAAATCATTTGGCAAATGAGAGAATGAGGCATTCTATTATTATTTACGAAAACAGTACTTTTTACTTTAGAGGGTTTTATTTTGAATCATTAGAAATAATCTATTTTGGAGACATGTTGAAAGTGCTGCTGTTTCTTCAGGTGTTTAGTAGGGTTTAACTCCAATTGTTCATTGAAACACCTTGCATTTAATATTCCCTGCAGGATTCTTAAACCCATAATTTGGAAAACAATATTTAAAAATTACAAGATGAAATATTCCAACACAAAACCTAAACAGAAGATGACTACATTACTCTAAGTTGTAAAGGTTAAAATCAAGATGTTATCAGTAACAGACTGAGAACAACTTTAAATGGGTGTGGGAAGCATGGTGTTAAATGTGGAGGATTTTCCATAATGTGATTCACATGCCATTATATCTAAGGAAGTTTGAAAAAAACAGCATTTCCCACAAAGCTAATATCCTTATATTCCCAATTTTATGTGTGTTTGTGTGTTTGTTTTTGTTTTAGATTTACTTTGGTTCAGAAACACACTGTTGAATTTAATCAGCTAGCAATGGCAAATTCAGAAGGGTCTGAAGCTATGCTGAACAGAGTTATGACAAAAGATAACATTGGAGTTGCAGTACTACTAGAACTTCGAAAGGAATTGATTGAAAAGTCATGTGAGTGATCTCTTCACTTCCTGTAAAATTGACCTCCAAAATTTAATAGGAAAAAGGAATTCATTATGTAATAATAGTCTTGTTTAACACCTGAAGAAACTCAGTGAGAATTTAAATCATTTCTAAGCTATCATATCTCATTTTCTCTACCAAAAAGCTTAAGGTGAGCGAGCATTGCCAAGCAAAGCATTTCAAACCTTGAAATGCATAAAGCTCCCAAGAATTTTTCACATAAAAGAAAGGTTGAAGTAATAATTAGTTAAAATAACTGTTCAGAGAGAACTCCGTGCACTTCTGTAATTTCTTGGCAGCAAGGATATTCTGTAAGCAAACGTCTCTTCCTGACCCACTTGTAATCATTATTTTAAAGGTCTCAAGTTTTGGAGTAATCAACCACTTATTTCAAGTTAAATAAGAGTGGCATTCATGCTGAGAACTGAAATTTCTGTCATAGGAACAGTTGGAACTGGGGTTATTTAACCTGAAGGATAGAAAGATGGAACTTAGTGACCATCATAAATACAGCTAAGGAAAAGAGTAGATTTAATTTTGTGAGGCTTGATTTAGTACATCTGAATTAAGACCAGAAGTTTCAAGGAGACACAACTATTTAAAAACCAAGCTGATCCAAATAAAATGGGCTGTTTTTGATCAAGTAATGAATGCCCTAAGTTACAAGTACACAACCTGAGGTTTAAATGACTATTTCTCAGGTTTGTTGTAGGCTAGATTAAGTCATTATGTGAGAGATTATTAGGTCAGTTTTATTTATTTATTTTTTAAATATATTTTATTGATTTTTTTTTTTTTTTTTTTGAGAGAGAGATAGAGAGAGGAAGGGAAAGGGATAGAGAGTTAGAAACATCAATGAGAGAGAAACATCAATCAGCTGCCTCTTACTGGGGATGTCCCGGCAACCAAGGTACATGCCCTTGACCAGAATCGAACTTGGGACCTTTCAGTCCGCAGGCCGATGCTCTATCCACTGATCCAAACCGGTCAGGGCTATTAGGTCAGTTTTAGAGTCCTTTATTCCTAAGACTCTGAGATATTTTTGCTTTTAGGCTCTGTAAGAATATGTGGGTTGATAGAGGGGTTCTGTCTGTTTTCTTTTTAGCTAATACAGCAGGAAAGCCACATCTTGGGACAGAAAAACAACTTATTCTCGTGGCTAATGCTCATATGCATTGGGACCCTGAGTACTCTGATGTGAAGTTAGTTCAAACGATGATGTTTCTCTCAGAAGTGAAGAACATTATTGATGAAGCCTCACGAAGCCTCCACTCGAGCGCATTGGGAGAATTGGGAAATATTCCACTGGTGTTGTGTGCAGATCTTAATTCTTTGCCAGACTCTGGTAAGAAAAGAATGTTCGTCTATGTAGAATGCTTTTTGACTTCAATGTTTTTGTAACGTATTGTTTCTGACATTCCATATTTAGTGAAAACAAATTCAGTTTGTAGTGGCAGCTGTGAATCAAGTTTAAAAATTTTTTTGGAGTAGGGGGACCATTTTGAAAATGAAATAGTATTATGAAACCTCAGGAGGAAGGACATTAATCATCTTTGAGAAACACATAGGTAATAACTTGGAATAACTCATTAAAGAACATGTCATTTTGTTTTATTATCCCCAGGATATACAGGTGTTGTTGGCAAAAGTGGGTTTACAGTTGTTCGTATGGAAAATAATACAATAAGTAATACAAGAATAAGCTCTGTTTTGTGTACTCACAATTGTAAGCCTACTTTTGCCTACCCCTGTATATAATCCAGACTGAAAGCGTTGTAAGACAGCCTCTTTGGAATTCCAACATGTAATATGATGCAGTTTAAATTTGACCATATATTACAGGACCTCAAATTTTGGTAGGCTTGATTAGAAAAATCGACTTGGGGTGGAAATTGAAATTCTTCATTTACATAGATCAGGCAAGTGATTTTAACAAAAAAGAATAGGGATTTTTATTTTTATCACAAAGTAGAAGAATACAGAAAGCCATATTCTTGAAAACTTTTCCATAGATGGTACAGTGAATAAACCATCCTATATAATAAAAGGCTAATATGCAAATAGACCAAACAACAGAACAACCGGTCGCTATGATGTGGACTGTCCACCAGGGGGCAGATGCTCAAAGCAGGAGCTGTCTCCTGGTGGTTAGTGTGCTCCCACAGGGGGAGTGCTGCTCAGCCAGAAGCCAAGCCAGGCTTACAGCTGGCGAGCAGAGCGGTGAGGAGCCTCTCTTGCCTCTGCAGCAGTGCTAAAGATGTCCAACTGCCAGCTTAGGCCCGCTCCCACCGCTTAGGCGGACATCCCCCAAGGAGTCCCAAACTGCGAGAGGGTGCAGGCCGGGCTAAGGGACCCCACTCTCCCACCCCCAACTCACAAATTTCATGCACCGGGCCTCTAGTAACCCTTATAATATCAAATCTAACTACAGTCAAACCTCATTTCTTGAACATCTCCCCATCTCCACCAAATTGCTCACAGAAAAAATGTCTCCATTGTTGGGTTTTAGGCCTGACAACCCTTTCATGCTGAATGGGTTAATGGTTAAAGCATTCTCTCCAGCATGACAAAAAGGAGAGAATGCTTTAAAACATAAAAAGAGGGCATGAAAAGTGCTAATGTTGCTAAGGGTATGAAAGAAGCAATGATCACAGGCCATTGAAGGGATCGAAATCCTGTTGTTGATTTGGATAAACAAAAGCAGTCAGTGACAGCCTTTTGCAGGCAGTGCTGTATGAACAAGCAAAAATGCTTTGTGCTGACCTATCAAAAGACACCCCTGGAACGAGTGCTGAAAGTGATTCCTTTAAGGCTAGTGGTGGGTGGTTTGATAAATTTAAGAAAAGAAGTTTTTGTTTATAGATTAGACATGTACTTTATATAAGAAAGGTTAAAACAGAATCATTTGGGAGTCTGGAATAGGTTCGTTCAATTGACATTATTTCTAATGGGAAAAAGTGATTCCGTTTTCGAACAAATCACTTCTCGAACAGCCTTTTGGAACAAAGTAAGTTCGAGAACCAATGTATTTCCTTTTTTTGTATTTCAACTCCTTCTATCTAAGATTCATAATTATTTAGTCTATCTCATCAGGCTATCTGGGGATTACTAGGACTGAAGCAGTTGAGGATTATCCCTTGGCAATTTCTCTAACATGCCTACCACCCTGTTCAGCTACAAAGTATCCTAGGGGCAAAGAGAGACCTGCCAAATCATACAGATTTAAAAATCCATTTCAGTGTTAAAAAACAATATTTTTCCAATTGAAAAATGGGCAAAGGACCCAAATAGACACTTCTCCAAGAAGGATATACAAATGGCCAATAGACATATGAAAAAATGTTCAAGGTCACTAATCATCAGAAAGATGGAAATTAAAACTACAATGTGGCATTGCCTCACACCTGCCAGAATGGCTCCCATCAAGAAATCAACAAACAGCAAGTGTTGGTGAGCATGTGGAGAAAAGGGAACCCAAGTACACTGCTCTTGGGAATGCAGACTGGTGCAGCCACTGTGGCAAATAGTCTGGAGTTCCTCAGAAAATTAAAAATGGAGCTGCCTTTTGACCCAGCCATCCCACTTCTAGGAATATATCCTAAGAAACCCAAAACACCAACCTGAAATATATGCACCCCTATGTTTATAGCAGTGTTCTTTATAATAGCCAAGATCTGGAAACAACCCAAGTTCCCATCAGTGGATGAATGGATAAAAAGCTGTGGTGAAAACCAAGAGGGCGGCATAGGTTAACGCCGGAGTTTGCTGCCTCGAACAACCACTTCAAAAATACAACTAAAAGGTAGAACGGACATCATCCAGAACCACAGGAAGGCTGGCTGAGTGGAAATTCCACAACTAGAAGGAAAGAGAATAGCATACCGAGACTCAGAGGAGGCACAGTGCTGAAGTCAAATACTAAGGTGTAGAGGTGCGCGCAGAGCGGGCTGGCGGCTGAGGGCGCGGTTGTGTGTTTCAATCGGGAGGGAGTCTCAGGGTCTGAGCCCCAGTTCCAGGTTAGTCTCTAGGGACCCAGACTCAAACGGGAGAAGCGGGACTGTCTGGCATCGGTCGGAACCCGAGGGCAGCTTTCTCTCCGAGGTTTGCAGCAGTTGCTGGGACACTGAGAGGCAGAGCCTCTGGGGACGGGACTGAGAGCAGCCATAACTGCTCCCTCCGCCTGCCCGCCCTGTTGATCCCTTGGGACCCGCCCCGCCCAAGCCCTGCACAGAGGCATTTGCCGGATAGCCTCAGGCAAAGGCTAGATTAGCACCTCCCTAGAGGACAGAAGTTCTCCCACTGCAGACACAGCTGATTCTCACAGCCAGTTGGCCTGGAGGTCAAATCCCGCCCAGTGATACCTACAACAATCAAGGCTTAGCTACAACAAGACTGTGCACAAAGACCACAAGGGGGCGCACCAAGAGTGTCTACCTCAGGTAACTGGGACACTTAGCACAGAAAGCCACTCTATCGACACAGCAAAGCATAAAAAATGCCAAGACAAAGAAACAGGACACAAATGACAGAACCGGAGGAAAGCAGGCTGCTGGATATAGAATTCAAAACCACACTTTTGAGGTCTCTCAAGAGTCTTCTAGAGACTGCCGATAAACTTAATGAGATGTACAAGAAATCTAATGAGACCCTCGATGTTGTGATAAAGGACCAACTAGAAATTAAGCATACACTGACTGAAATAAAGAATATTATACAGACTCCCAACAGCAGACCAGAGGAGCGCAAGAATCAAGTCAAAGATTTGAAATGCGAAGAAGCAAAAAACACCCAACTGGAGAAGCAAAATGAAAAAAGAATCCGAAAATACGAAGATAGTGTAAGGAGCCTCTGGGACAGCTTCAAGCATACCAACATCAGAATTATAGGGGTGCCAGAAGATGAGAGAGAGCAAGATATTGAAAACCTATTTGAAGAAATAATGACAGAAAACTTCCCCTACCTGGTGAAAGAAATAGACCTACAGGTCCAGGAAGCGCAGAGAACCCCAAACAAAAGGAATCCAAAGAGGACCACACCAAGACACATCATAATTAAAATGCCAAGAGCAAAGACAAAGAGAGAATCTTAAAAGCAGCAAGAGAAAGAAACTCAGTTACCTACAAGGGATACCCATACGGCTGTCAGCTGATTTCTCAACAGAAACTTTGCAGGCCAGAAGGGAGTGGCAAGAAATATTCAAAGTGATGAGTGCCAAGAATCTACAACCAAGATTACTTTATCCAGCAAAGCTATCATTCAGAATTGAAGGTCAGATAAAGAGCTTCACTAATAAGAAAAAGCTAAAGGAGTTCATCACCACCAAACCAGTATTATATGAAATGCTGAAAGGTATCCTTTAAGAAGAGGAAGAAGAAGAAAAAGGTAAAGATACAAATTATGGACAACAAATACACATCAACAAGTGAATCTAAAAATCAAGTGAATAAATAATCTGATGAACAGAATGAACTGGTGATTATAATAGAATCAGGGACATAGAAAGGGAATGGACTGACTATTCCTGGGGGGGAAGGGGTGTGGGGGATGCGGGAAGAGACTGGACAAAAATCGTGCACCTATGGATGAGGACAGTGGGTGGGGAGTGAGGGCGGAGGGTGGGGCGGGAACTGGGAGGAGGGGAGTTATGGGAGGGGAAAAAAAAGGAACAAATGTAATAATCTGAACAATAAAGATTTAATTAAAAAAAAAAGCTGCGGTACATTTACACTATGGAATGCCATGTGGCTGTAAAAAGAAGAAGAAACTCATAACGGTTGTGACAGCATGATTGAAACTGGAGAGTATTATGCTAAGTGAAATAAGCCAGTCAGAGAAAGACAAATGCCGTATGATCTCACTTATATGTGGAATCTAATAAACAAAATAAGTTGTTGAAAATAGGACCGTAGGCATGGGTACATGGAATAGACTGGCAGATCTCAAAGTGGAGGGTGGGGTGGGGACTGGAAGAAATTAACCTAAGCACATATATGCTTAGCCCATTGACACAACAATGTAATGAAGGCTGATGGGAGGTGGACAAAAAGGGGAGACAGACAAAGATGGGGGGAAACGGGGACACCTGTAATAGTGTCAACAATTTTAAAAAACCAACAGTATTTTAATAGCAAACACAGGGAAAATCTCCAACCTTGCTAAATTTTTAAAAATATATTTTTTATCCCTAGCCAGTTTAGCTCAGTGGGTAGAGCGTCAGCTGCAGAGTGAAGGGTCCCAGGTTTGATTCCTGTCAAGGGCACATGCCCAGGTTGTGAGCATGCAAGAGGCAGCTGATCAATGATTCTCATCATTGATGTTTCCCTCTCCCTTCCTCTCTGAAATCAATAAAAATATAGTTAATAAATAAATAAGGCAACATGAATACAACCCTATTTCTTTTTAAAAGTGTGTGTATATATATATATATATATATATATATATATATATATATATACACATCCTATCTAATAAAAGAGAAAAATGGTAATTGGCGTACGACGATACCCTTTTCATTGGCTAATCAGGGCTATATGCAAATTAACTGCCAACTAAGATTGGCAGTTAACTGCCAACTAAGATTGGCAGTTAACTGCCAACTAAGATTGGCAGCTAACTGCCAACAAGATGGCGGTTAATTTGCATATGTAGGCACAATGCAGGGAGGCGAAAGGGAAAGCAGGAAGAAGCCCCCTGCCACTGACAGTGATCGGAAACCCAGGGGGGAGCTAAGAGCTGGGGGGCAGGGCAAAGGCGGCCCTGGGGCCGCCTTTGCCCTGCCCCCCAGCCATGAATGGAGAATCAGGTGCCTTTTCCACCCTGGCCAGTGGTAGCAGGAAGTAGGGGTGGAGCCAGCGATGGGAGCTGGGCACGGTCGAAGCTGGCAGTCCCGGGAGCTAGGGGTCCCTTGCCTGGGCCTAAAGCGAAGCCCACGATCGCGGGGCCGCTGCAGCTGCGGGTCCCAGCTGCCTGGGCCGGACGCCTAGGCCAGAGGCGTTAGGCCTGGGCAGGGGCGGAGCCTGCAACCACGGGGAGCTGGGGGTCCCCTGCCCAGGCCTGACACCTATGCCGGAGGCCTCAGGCCTGGTCAAGGGGCCGATCCAGTGATTGGTGATCAGAGGGTGATGAGGGTCAACTCCTCTGGCCGAGGCATCAGGCCTGGGTGGGGGGCGGAGCCGGGGATTGGGGGGATATGATGGTCCCCTTGCCCAGGCCTGAAGCCTGGGTCAGAGGCGTCAGGCTTGGGCGGTGGGTGGAGCAAGCGATCAGAGGGAGATGGGGGTCCCCTGCCCAGGCATGATTCCTGGGCCAGAGGCCTCAGGCCTGGGCGGGGGCCAGAGCCAGTGATCAGGTGGAGATGGGGGTCCCCTGTCTAAGCCTGACACCTCTGTCAGAGGCGTCAGGCCTGGGCAAGGGGCCGATCCTGCGATTGGAGGGTGATGGGGGTCAACGCCTGAGGGCTCCCAGTATGTGAGAGGGGGCAGGCTGGGCTGAGGGACACTCCCCCACACACACACACACACACACCCAGTGCACGAATTTCGTGCACTGGGCCCCTAGTGTGTGTGTGTGTGTGTGTGTGTGTGTGTGTGTGTGTGTGTGTGTGTATTTATTTCAGAGGAAATGGGGGGGGGGAGAGAGAGAGAGAGAGAGAGAGAGAGAAATATCAGTGATGAGAATCATTGATTAGCTGCCTCTTGGATGCCCCATACTGGGAATTGAGCCTATAACCTGGGCATTTGCCCTAACCTGGAATCAAACCATGGCCTCTTGGTTCATAGGTAGATAGATGCTCAACCACTGAGCCACTCTGGCTGGGCCAACCTTGCTAATTAAATGGAAACTAAAATAAATGTTTGTTGAGCTCATCTTGTGCTTAGGAAATTGGGGAAATAGTGTTCAGGGATGGTGAACTTGCTTTGTAACTAACTGGTGGTGCTCTCTTTCATAGTTGCCACTATCCTATCTAATAATAGACAAAGATTGAAATTGACTGTACCTTTGCTACGCCTCCCATTGGCTAATCAGTGAGATATGCAAATTAACCAACAAAGATGCGGTTAATTTTCATACGTAGGCGCGAAGCGGCGGAGTGAAGACTGAAGGCGCCTCCGGCCGCCGGAGCCGCAAGAGGCTTGGAGGCACCTTCGCTGCTGGGTGCCGGAGGAAAACCGGTGCCGGCAGCCAGGGGAAGGGAAGGCCTGTTGCACGAATCTTTTCGTGCAACAGGCCTCTAGTATATAATAGGACGATGAAGCCTAGTCTTGGTATTTTATACCAAGTAAATAATTTAGCCTAAGTAGAAACCTACATACTAAGATGTTGATTATGGTGTTAATTCTTTTTAAAAAGTAGAAACAGGCTGAGTTTTTAAAAAAGGAAAGGTGCCGAAACCAGTTTGGCTCAGTGGATAGAGCATCGGCCTGTGGACTGAAGGGCACATCCCCAGTGGGAGATGTGCAGGAGGCAGCTGATCAATGTTTCTCTCTCATCGATGTTTCTAACTATCTCTCTCCCTTCCTCTCTGTAAAAAATCAATAAAAAATATATAATAATTAAAAAAAAAAGGAAAGGAAACTAGTTTTAATTAAACAAGCTCTGCCTGTTGTATTGTATAACCATTTAAAAAAGGTAGCCCTAGCCAGTTTGGCTCAGTGGATAGAGTGTCGGCCTGCAGACCAAAGGGCCCCAGGTTCAATTCCAGTCAAGGGCACATGCCTGGGTTGTGGGCTTGGTCCAAAATGCAAGAGGCAGCCAATCAGTGATTCCCTCTCATCATTGATCTTTCTTTCTCTCTATTCCTCTCCCTTTCTCTGTGAGATTAATAAAAATATTTTTTAAAAATAAATAAAAATAATGAAAAAGGTAATTCAGTGTAGCTCGGTGGTTGAGTGTCGACCTATGAACCAGGAGGTCATGGTTCAATTCCTGGTTAAGACATATGCCCGGATTGTGGGATTGATCCCCATTATGGGGCCGGCAGGAGGCAACAGATCAGTGATTCTCTCCCGTCATTGATGTTTCTTTCCCTCTCCCTTCCTCTCTGAAATAAATAAATATATATTTTTAAAGGTAGTTAAGACTACACATAGTTCATGTGAAACAGTAAAGCGAAGAATAAAATATTCAGTATACTATGATTAAAACCATGTACAAATGATTTAAAAATATTTTTATTCATTTCAGAGAGGAAGGGAGAGGGAGAGATAGAAACATCAATGAAAGAGAATCATCCATCAGCTGCCTCCTTCAGGCCCCACACTGGGGACCTAGCCCACAACCCGGGCATGTACCCTAAGAATTGAACCGTGTTCTCCTGGTTCATAGGTTGACGCTCAAGCACTGAGCCATGCCGTCTGGGCATGTACAAATGGATTTAGACAAGTTCTGGCAAATGTAAAAACCCATTTTATTTTAATTTTATTTTTTTATGTGCCTCAGACATGAAACAGCTCTGGCCACTGACATAGGCATCAAGCTAGGATGAACTAAGGACTATACATCTCCTTTGCCCCTGATTGATATAAGAGCAACGCCACCAATCAGGTGTCTCATTGCCAGGGATTCAATACCCATTTTAAAATGTGGGAAGATTTTAGAAAGTATAATATAAAACTATTTACAATTGAATTATCTTTTTAGTTATGTTTTATATAGCATACGTTATACTTGACCTTGTAAAAAGTCCATTTATTTTCATTCTAGGTGTTGTAGAATATTTGAGCACTGGTGGAGTAGAAACAAATCATAAAGACTTTAAGGAACTGAGATATAACGAAAGTCTTACGAACTTTAGCTGTAATGGCAAAAATGGGACAACCAACGGAAGGATCACTCATGGTTTCAAGTTAAAGAGTGCCTATGAGAGTGGCCTGATGCCTTACACCAATTACACGTTTGATTTCAAGGTGAGTTTTGAAATTAGTAAACTTGTAAAAACTTTATTTTTAAAGGAGAGTCTTACTACTTTGTCAAGTCTTTAAAATGTGAATATTTGTTCAGTTTAGGCCATCTTGAGTTGGTTTACAGAAATATTCTAGATAACTTAGAATTATTTCTGGTGTAAGAAATCAGATGAAATAATAATAGTAAATCCTGAGTTAACTGTCTCATCCTTTGGGGCCAATTATGTTTCTTATAGACAATGCAAAGCTGGATTTGCCATACCACAGGCCCTCAGATAATGTCACGACATTTTTTTTATTATTATTAAATCTTTATTGTTCAGATTATTACATTTGTTCCTCTTTTTCCCCCCCATAACTCCCCTCCCAGTTCCCACCCCACCCTCCTCCCTCACTCCCCACCCACTGTCCTCATCCATAGGTGCACGATTTTTGTCCAGTCTTTTCCCGCATCCCCCACACCCCTTCCCCCCCAAGAATAGTCAGTCCATTCCCTTTCTATGTCCCTGATTCTATTATAATCACCAGTTCATTCTGTTCATCAGATTATTTATTCACTTGATTTTTAGATTCACTTGTTGATAGATGTGTATTTGTTGTCCATAATTTGTATCTTTACCTTTTTCTTCTTCTTCCTCTTCTTAAAGGATACCTTTCAGCATTTCATATAATACTGGTTTGGTGGTGATGAACTCCTTTAGCTTTTTCTTATCTGTGAAGCTCTTTATCTGACCTTCAATTCTGAATGATAGCTTTGCTGGATAAAGTAATCTTGGTTGTAGATTCTTGGCATTCATCACTTTGAATATTTCTTGCCACTCCCTTCTGGCCTGCAAAGTTTCGGTTGAGAAATCAGCTGACAGCCGTATGGGTATCCCTTATAGGTAACTGAGTTTCTTTCTCTTGCTGCTTTTAAGATTCTCTCTTTGTCTTTGCTCTTGGCATTTTAATGATGATGTGTCTTGGTGTGGTCCTCTTTGGATTCCTTTTGTTTGGGGTTCTCTGCGCTTCCTGGACCTGTAGGTCTATTTCTTTCACCAGGTAGGGGAAGTTTTCTGTCATTATTTCTTCAAATAGGTTTTCAATATCTTGCTCTCTCTCATCTTCTGGCACCCCTATAATTCTGATGTTAGTACGCTTGAAGCTGTCCCAGAGGCTCCTTACACTATCTTCGTATTTTCGGATTCTTTTTTCATTTTGCTTCTCCAGTTGGGTGTTTTTTGCTTCTTCGCATTTCAAATCTTTGACTTGATTCTTGCGCTCCTCTGGTCTGCTGTTGGGAGTCTGTATAATATTCTTTATTTCAGTCAGTGTATGCTTAATTTCTAGTTGGTCCTTTATCACAACATCGAGGGTCTCATTAGATTTCTTGTACATCTCATTAAGTTTATCGGCAGTCTCTAGAAGACTCTTGAGAGACCTCAAAAGTGTGGTTTTGAATTCTATATCCAGCAGCCTGCTTTCCTCCGGTTCTGTCATTTGTGTCCTGTTTCTTTGTCTCGGCATTTTTTATGCTTTGCTGTGTCGATAGAGTGGCTTTCTGTGCTAAGTGTCCCAGTTACCTGAGGTAGACACGCCCCCTTGTGGTCTTTGTGCACAGTCTTGTTGTAGCTAAGCCTTGATTGTTGTAGGTATCACTGGGCGGGATTTGACCTCCAGGCCAACTGGCTGTGAGAATCAGCTGTGTCTGCAGTGGGAGAACTTCTGTCCTCTAGGGAGGTGCTAATCTAGCCTTTGCCTGAGGCTATCCGGCAAATGCCTCTGTGCAGGGCTTGGGCGGGGCGGGTCCCAAGGGATCAACAGGGCAGGCAGGCGGAGGGAGCAGTTATGGCTGCTCTCAGTCCCGTCCCCAGAGGCTCTGCCTCTCAGTGTCCCAGCAACTGCTGCAAACCTCGGAGAGAAAGCTGCCCTCGGGTTCCGACCGATGCCAGACAGTCCCGCTTCTCCCGTTTGAGTCTGGGTCCCTAGAGGCTAACCTGGAACTGGAGCTCAGACCCTGAGACTCCCTCCCGATTGAAACAGATAACCGCGCCCTCAGCCGCCAGCCCGCTCTGCGCGCACCTCTACACCTTAGTATTTGACTTCAGCACTGTGCCTCCTCTGAGCCTCGGTATGCTTTTCTCTTTCCTTCTAGTTGTGGAATTTCCACTCAGCCAGCCTTCCTCTGGTTCTGGGTGATGTCCATTCAGTTCCATCTTTTAGTTGTATTTTTGAAGTGGTTGTTCGAGGCAGCAAACTCCGGTGTTTACCTCTGCCGCCATCTTGGTTTCTCCCCCCTACAGATTCTTTCCAACGTCATTGTTTTCAACATCATTTCATTACAATGTTGATGAGATGCCATGGGAACATAACTCTTGTATATATCAACTAGCCTCTGGTAAAATTAATTACATTCTCTGTTGTTTCGCTTAAAGTTGCAGAACTATCTAGTCATTAAGTAAGGACTTACTGTATCTAATTTGGTGTCAGTTGGGGTGAGGTGTTCCACCTCATGTTAAACAGACTGAAACCTACTCTTGAGTGCTAAAATGTGGTTTATCGTTGGCCATTTTTAAGTTGCTAAAATATATATATATGCCTTATAGTTGACAGCTTACAGTGTGGAGACTTTCCTTAGTGAGTCTCTTTATTTTTAGTTTCAGCGGTTATTTAGGGTTTGTGTTCAGCTGTCCTTTTTAGCCTCCTTTTGCGTTTCTGCTTTCTTGTATCCTAGTTTTCCACTTCTAACCTGATGGAACATGAATCGTTCAGGTTAGATTATTAGAGTGCAAATACTAGTGTTAACTGGTTCCTAATTTTGGTGGGGAGTGCTCTTTTAGACTCTTTAAAAGAAACTGTTGAAAACCATGGTAGTTTTTTATTTGACTTTGGGGGATCCCCAGTACTGTAGGTAATTATTATTTAGTCCTGGTAACAGATGAGTGTGTCCAGTTGAAGAAAGATTAGAGTGGACTCTAGGAAAACTGACACGTAAATGACAAAAACCATAGAGGGGGAAACGAAGACTCTGGGAGCTTACCTGCCAAGGAAATCAGGCCTTTCTAGGAAAGGGTAGTGGTGGGTGAGCTTCAAAAAGATGCTGGTGAGGGGTGCTTCCCGGAGTGGTGAGGCAGTAAAAGCTAACTTGGAGATTCTTATTTCAGAAGCTTGATTGAAGAAGTGCGGGTAATAACTCAAAGGTGGGCGAGATTAGGGATTTTTTTTTCTTCGTTCGTGCTAGTGATGTAGAGATAGGAAGGAGACCTTTGAATATATTTAAATATTTTTGGCCAAGAACATGTAGAGGAGCAAGTGAAAAGCCAAGAGGTGCTTAGCTGTGTGCCTGGTGCTGCAGGACGTGCAGGGCGGGACAGCCTGGTCTCAGCCACATGAGTGGTATATAGTAGGGCACACATCAGCAGGGGAAGAGAAGCGGAGGTGGTGGGAGGTACCAGTGAGCTGTGAAGATCTTCGGAAAGTGATTGAGGTCCACACTTGAAGGCTGAGAAGGATTAACCAGATGACAAGTAGAAGAAAGTGTTCGGGCAGGGAGTGCAGCATGTGTGAAAGCTGTGAGGCTGGGAGGAGACGGGCACATGCAAAGAATGTTTATCCCCCTCCCCCCTCATAAAAAAAGAGCTAGTCTGGCAAAGGGGTAGTGAGGAAAGAGAAGCAGAAGCCATATCACGAAAGATGCTTTATGTCTTATTAAAAATTTTGAAAGGATCCAGGTAGGAAAATGAATGGTTGCCATGCTAAAGTCTTCATTCTGCAAGGTTTGGCGTTTAGGGGACCATTTGGCTCAGGTGGTACTGCCTCTTCCCACATGCTAATGACGTTTTTACAAAACATGCCTGAAAGGGTATGTCTTGAGATCTTTCGGTATTTCAGTGTTATCTTATTTTTTTTATTTCCTTCTGATTTTTCAGGGTATAATTGACTACATCTTCTACTCTAAGCCTCAGCTGAACACATTAGGCATTCTGGGACCTCTGGACCACCATTGGCTAGTTGAGAATAATATCAGCGGCTGCCCACACCCACTCATCCCCTCCGACCACTTCTCACTTTTTGCACAACTGGAGCTCTTACTGCCTTTCCTGCCCCAAGTTAACGGCATTCACCTTCCTGGCAGGAGGTAGTCGAGTACCTTCAGAAGACGACCTCAATTTCACTTGTAAACTTATAAGAAAATCTGAATATCGGGGAGTGAGATATGGCCATTAGGGATTTTTTTTCTTGGTGATTTGAGTTTTCAGTCTGATTATTTGATAAGGATATAGTGTGAAAGCCAGGTGCTAGCAACAGACAAATTCTGAGCCCAATATGCTTTATACACTGTTGGACAGGGATTGGTGTGTTTGCACCTATCTTTTAATTTGTTACCAGTAATTTTCCTGTTTCTTCTATCCAATATAATATTTTCATGCCTTGAAATAGGAAAATGTTTGAACAGCATATTCTCTTTGCACAGAAATCAGTACTACTTTTTTGAGGCCAGTAATAACATCCAGAGAACATTCTTCCATACTTGACTCCCTTCTTTTTCAGACATATTTGTAAAATACAGAATTTGAATTTAGCCTTTATGATTGTATATGATCCACAGAAGACCTGATTTATGAAATTTTGTACTAAAAAAAATCAGATTTGGAAATGATTGTATTGTAAATTAAGGCTGAATTTTTGTTTTTGTGTGTGTTTTTTACACCGGTTTCATGTGTTATAAAGGCCAGCTTGTAAAAGAAGCTGCAACGGACTTTCTCTGCAGAGGAGTTGCGCTGTTAGGGTTTTCTTGGCTATTTTGTGCTACTTTGTTATTAAATGGAGAACCTTACTCTTTAAACCTATTTAATGCTTAGGACATTTTTTCATGAATTCTGGGTTTTTACAAAAACTATCTCTCTACCAGGACAGAGAAGCTGAGCAGTGGTGATCTGTAGGCATTTATGGACTGAATGTAATGATATATGTACATTCTGATATTTTTAAATCTTTAACTTTTTTTAAGTTAAAAAATTGCAGCTGCTTAGGTACAGCTTTTTAACTCCTTTTTGAGACGCCTCCTCTCTGTCTCCACTGTGCCTGCCTCAGTTGTTCTCACCAAACACTGCCCGTGCATGCAGAGAGAATCGGTGCATCTTCTTTTATAGTTTTAAATACTGTTGAACATTTGTGAGGGTTTTATGGACATGCTTTTGTATGAGCTGTGACTTTTTCCCATTGTAAAGCATTGAATATCACATTTTGGACATAGGGTGAATCCCTGGGTCTTTGCTCACCAGACCCAAGCACTCCTTCTTGGTGTCATTGCACAGTGCTGTCACCCAGGATACTACTATCATGTGAAGTCTTTTTGTTTTCCATGTTTTTCTTTTAAAAAATCATTCCTTTTTTTTTTTTTAAAGTAATTTTCCGTTTATGAAACAGTATAAATGAGATGTATTTTCAAAACTGGTCCTTAAGACAATTCTTCAGATCATTTTTGAAGTGACTAAGCTATTTTAATATGTCAACCAAGATAAAAGTTATATTGTACCCTGTGTATTTGCCCATAGTGCCGTTAGTAGATAAGAGATTAAAGCCAGCTTTAACTTTGCAAAGTTAACTCATATGTATTCTGGTCTCATTCATTTATTATCATCTCAAAACTAAAATTAATTCAGAGGGAACTTGGTCCAACTGCTTTTGTTTCAACTTCAGGCAAGGGAAGAAAAGAACACCATGTGAGGAGTAGGGTGAAAAATTGTTCAGTGATAATTTTTACACAGAGAATGAGTCATTTTGGATGATGGCTTAAAATTTTATGAAAAAATGTTCAACACATAAATGTGCTTATTCTGTTTTTAAGAGAAAATAAAATTTACACACAGTTTAAATAAATTTTTTTTCTTTTAAAAAAATTCTCCAAAAGCTGTTGGTTGATCTTGAATTTTTGTCTGGGACCTAGTTTCTTCTTTGAGGTTTTTTAAAGATTTTGTTGTGATGGATTTTTTTTATTTTTATTTTTTGTTTAAGTTGTGCTGACACCAAACACATTCAGTTTATAATCAATACATTGAAAAGTTGGTATTATTGATGTAGAACCAAGGCATAACTTTCTATGGGGTTTTGTTTTATTTTTTTGTAAAGTGTGAATAAAGGTGTGTTTACTCATTTTTCCTAAACACTGTGTTGGTAATGTGCATCATGACAATTTCCAGAGAAGGCCATCTGGAGCTGGCTGGACTGATGAAACAAAGGGAGCTTCTTTTCCTCTGACCTGCATTATGTAATACCAGGGCCAGAGAGCTTTAGGGAAGGGGGAGGGGAGCGGCACTTCCTCATTTTGTGTTTGTTAATGGAGGATGTATTCTTTCATAGATGCTGGAACTAGAGTGCACTTGTTAGAAGCTAAAGGTTTGAGCTTTACAGGAAATGTCTTCATCTGTATTCGTTATTGTTATAATATATTTGAATTGGGGGGGCAGGATAGTATTAACATTGTTGATTCAATGGCCTGTTATGTCTTGAAAATATTTGTCCTTGCCTCTTCTAGGCATACTGCATTCTGTGGGGTCAGTTTGAACAGCTTCTCTACCTTATTGAGATAGTGATGAATTGATCCAAGAGTGTAGATTTACAACTATAACCTTCAAAAGAAAAAGAAATATTTTGAATCTGTAGGGAATCAACAGTCACACCAAAATAGACGGTGATACTTCTGTTAAGCAAGGTTTTGTGTTTTAAATATTTCTGTGTCCTGAGTAATTTTCAGTCTATACTCTCTAAAATGCAATAAAAACTAGTATGTTTTCACAGTATAGATTTTTTTTCCAGAAACTCTGTAACAAATACATTTAATGTGGTGTTGCCATAATGTAATTTCATTGTTCTTGCTGGATAAATTCATGTTATGAATGTTTTACAGAAAACTTGGACTATGTTTTCTGTTTTAATGATCAGAAAGTTGGAGGCATTCAATTCCTTGTTGTAAATCTCCTGAAGTACAGTTAACCATATTAGTGGTAATTATTTATGCTTTGAGAATTTAAATTATGTTCATTAAAATTAATTTATGGCATAATTTAAACTAAAGTTGTAGATATGAAATGTTGATTACAACTTTAATCACCCTAGAAGATAGTCAAGGAACATCTCCCAAGAAATGTGTTTTTATTTTTACCTGATTTAATGACAGCCAGGAAAGCTTATTTGAGTTAGCACTTTGAAATCTAAGGACATTATTAATAGGGTGGAATGCACTTCTAAATGTTGAAATTAAAATTTCAAAGCTCTTCCAATATGCAGGTTTTCAATAATAAATCCCAGTTTTAGTATTCCACTTTTTACTATTTGACGTCGTAGGATTTGTTTCCGTGGTGATTTCTAAGGTTTTGGGGTCATAACAGAAGAACAAAGCCAGTCTGGGCGAGAGAATGGCAGCCGCTTGTTCTTTAATGAGCCGGCCTGAGTGCGCAGAGCAGACGCTGCGGATCATCAAAGAACACTCAGCAAGCGCTCCTCTCCCGCTCAGAACAGGTGTTCAGGATGTTCACTTTGCTCTGCTCTTTGGTTACATGTGTTTTAATAACTGGTATGTTGAAGTCGTATCTGAAATAGAGTATCTAGTTTTTATTCACAGTACATTCTATTGTGTGATGCACTGGGCTGACTTTGGTTTATTTACCATTCATGTAACAGAACCCAGCACATTATCTGCACTAAGCTCAAAGAATGTTTGCCTAGGCAGCTCTTTGATAAGGGTCATGGGAAACTGAATATGTACCTATGGACCAGAGGTAACAAGGGCTTTTACTGTTCTTTTCAGTGGAACCTTCTTGGTCAAATTGTAACTAGCTAGTATTATATTTATATACAGGGTCTCTTTTCTTTACCGATGTATTTTCCTACTTATAGCCAACCAATAAATTCAGTATTTGTTTCAAATATTTTAAAAGTGTAATTTGTATAGCTGTAGTACTGAGGTTTGAGAAAATAAATGTTAATCAGCAGACCACATATTTAAAATTCTGAGTAATCTGGGACAGGGTTATAACTCACCCTCTGAAAGGGAAGAGTGATTGGGGGACAGACCATGATTCTGTAGAAATGGTATAAACTTAAGGATTTCTTTAATGGCTGTATTATTCTGTTAAAATTAATATCTTTGCCAAAGTTCAGTTTTAGGCAACTAACGATCCTTTGCATTGAGGATTGTTGTCGTTACCATATACCTCATAATGACTTCGTATGTCTTCCATCTTTTGGAAGGAGATTGACATATTTTAAATAAATATTTTTAAATATAGCCGCAAACGTTGTGTTGGTGGGGTTGTACTAATTCATTAAGTGTTTTACTTGTTACATGTATGTTTTGTTGTATATAAACTTTTAAAATGTGTGACTTCCCAAGTCTTCAGGACATCAACTACATTTGCTTTTTAGAAACTACTTCTATAACAAATAAATGTAAATTTTTATGTAGATATTGGAAAAATCATTTAAAATCAGGAAACAATTTAGATAAAAACAATGTTTTGCTGAGATGTCCAGTTTTTAAATTAGGCGTTTTCTACCAATACTTTAATATATAATTTTACTTCTATCTATAACAGAAGTCATATTCCTTCTTATAACTGTAAAAATGTGTAAAAAAGCTAATGACGTATGTTCATATTACTTTATAAATTCTAGTTAATGTTCTTTAGAGGAACAAGTACATGAGGAAACATGAACTGGAATACATTTAAATAAAGTTTTCAGGTTTTAGGTAATGATGTTATATATACTGAGAATTTCCTTGTAGTATTTAGATACTCAAATCTAAATTAATTTTAAAAATAAGCTTTCACAAATACTGTAAAGACAATTTTAGTATAAGGTTATATATTAGGAGAATCTTAAAGATAGTTTTTACTAGAATTTTACAAGAATGTTAAGAATATTTCTGGAAGTTCATTTCCTCTAAATAATAAAATACAAAATGCGCTACGTAGATCATTCCCCAAATGAGTCTAACAAACTAGCCTAAAGCTAGGAATTGGGAAAACTGCTGAATTGCAAGGTGTCTTGAAAACCAGTTTCTACAGTTTCCTTAGCAACATTAGCATGTTTAATCAAATGAGTAAGATGTCAGTTTGCTCGTTTTCTTTGAACTGCAAACTTCAAGACACTCTAATCTACTTGAAAGCATATTAAATTACGTTGAGCCTGTCAGGAGAAACTTTGCTCTCTACACCAGTGTGACTGGAGGTGGCCTCGAGCTCTTAATGTCCCAACTTCAGCCTCCCTAGCATGTGAGTCTGAGCTGCAGGCCCTGAGCGCTGACTTAGCACCGCTGCTTCATTCGTTAACGGTTTCTCACGGCCAACCCTGCAGCCCTGCTGGTTTCAGTGTTCCCCCTTCATGCCAATCCTGCTAATGCTGTTTGTTTCCAAAGTTCATGTGATTCTTCAGACCTGGTCCGTGAACTGATGGTGTGACCAAAGCCAGTTAAGAGAAATCTACAAAATACTGGACTTATTTTCTGTTTATTATTCACACTGAGGCAGATGGCTATATCTCAGGCAGCGGTACAAGTGAGGGGTATAGGAAATGTGTGCAGCTGGGAATGGAGTGGATTTCTGGTGGGGAGTGCAGTAGAGTGGCTGGGACACAGTGAGTGGTGCCTTTTGAGCCTTGAACCATATACTGAGGTTGGAACTTCATCCTGTAGGTGGCGGTAAAGAGCCATACAGGGTTTTAGATGCAAGTCACACTACCAGGTTTGTATTTTAGAAAGGTCACTAACAGCACTATGGAAGATGGAGTAAAAGAATAAGACTATTTAACTGGTTTCTGACATGCTTCAGTTAACAGAAGATAAACTGAGGACTGCTTACAGGGCAGTAAGCTGAAATGTTTAGGAAATCCTATATAATAAAAGGCTAATGTGCAAATAGACTGAACGGCAGAACGACCAGTTGCTATGATGTGCACTGGCCACCAGGGGGCAGACACTCAATGCAGGAGTTTCCCCTGGTGGACAGTGTGCTCTCACAGGGGGAGCGCCACTCGGCCAGAAGCCAGGCTCACCCACAGCTGGCGCGCGCAGCAGTGGTGGTGGGAGACTTTACCGCCTTCGCAGCAGCACTAAGGATGCACCTAAGCCATCAGTTGGACATCCCCCAAGGGCTCCTCCCCACCCTCCAGTGCATGAATTTTGTGCACCGGGCCTCTAGTAGAATCTATAAGAACCTTTATTCCTGCCTCATTCATTGTGTGAGAAAAGACGAGTGAGTTTTGTTCGGTCACTCATTGTCTCCATTAGGCAGACCCTGACTCAACATCTCTCATATCTTTACCAGCAAGGCTTTAGTTTTTCCTTAACTGAGCTGACTAAAACATTTGATCGAAGAATTTTGTTTCTCAGGTTACATTAATTTCCCATTATTTTTCATTCCAATTTTAGTCTGCGAAGGAGATCCAGTATGGCACTACTAAACAGTTGAATAAATCCAGAAAATAATAAAAGATAACATTTGATGCCAATATAATTGTTCTAGCTTTTTTTTCTTGATTCTCATATTCTTGATAATGGTTTCAGTGTAAAAAGACTGCATTAGAGGGTACTTTAATAAAGCAACACACAGAAATGAAAAAGACCCAAGAATTATAAAAGCAGTAAGTTTCCTTCATGTAACAGATTAGACTGTGGTGTTCAATATGGTAACTTTTGCCACAAATGGATTTTGAATACTTGAAATACAGCTAGCATGACTGGAACTTGTTTTTCTGTTAAATAAAACATTGTTTTGATAGGACTGTATTCCCCTTTATCTGTTGCATTCTGTAAAATACAGAATGAGTGTATTATTTACTAGTATATTATGCATAAACATCACCAGTTGTCAAATAATTGATTCCATTCTAACAATGTTTTACTTATCAAAGTAACTATCTGTTAGATGAATATTGTATGCAAATAGCATGAGTTAACTGTGCCTGTATAAGATAAGTATGTACAAATTATAAATTAAAAGTCATTTCTGATACAGAACTGAGCCAATACAATTGGAAAAGTCTGGAAGGCATATTACAAATTCCATGATGAAAGACACGGGCAGTTTGTGGCACCAGGACAAAGGAAAAAAGTGAATATTTTCTCAAAAAAGAATAGATGAAATTAATTACCTGAAATGTCCAACAAAGTTTTTAAACAATTTATAACAAGCTATGAGCTTGTATATTTGGCTTGTATTTCCGCACAGAAAAAACTAATGGACATGCGTTTTAAAAGTATTATGGAAATTGTTTTGGAAAAGTCTAAAAATATTTAACAAAAGTGAGATTTTTTCTGGTAAGCCTACAGTTACCTAGAGAGTACAAGACCTAATACTACTAAAGGTCAATTGACTCAATTTTGAAAAATTGAAAGTACTTGTTGTCTTCAGGTGAGTTCTGTGATATAAGACACTGTCCAGTCAGTCCTTTGTGCACGCTTGTAGTATCTTAAAGGACTTCCAATTTTACAAAGAAACGTGAATTCTGACCCTGAAATAATCTAAAAACTTAGGATGGGTATTTTTCATCTTTCACATCTGCCAAGGAATTTCTGCTGACTATGGAAAAGATAGTTTCAGTACAGATAGTACTTTAGCTATTGGGTTAAAAGACTGGATTTACTGGCATTTTTCATGGAGCCTAGATTTCCCTTGCTTACTTTTGTTTTGCATTAGTTAACTCTATGATGCTTATTGAAAATAGCTGCACTCGGTTTTCTGGAATCTACTCTTTGGACAGTGTTGTTAAAATTGTTCAGTAAAAGCAAGGGAGCCCTAACTGGTTTGGCTCAGTGGATAGAGCGTCGGCCTGCAGACTGAAGGGTCGCAGGTTCGATTCCAGTCAAGGGCATGTACCTTGGTTGCGGGCACATCCCCAGTAGGGAGTGTGCAAGGAGGCAGCTGATCGATGTTTCTCATCGATGTTTCTAACCTCTCTATCCCTCTCCCTTCCTCTCTGTAAAAAATCAATAAAATATTTAAAAAAAAAAAAAAAAAAAGACAGGGAAATCTCCCAGATTGGATAAAAAGTAAAATGGAGAGAGACTTTTTACATTGGTGCGTACAGGATAGTTTAATAATTACCTTTTACAACACAGGTGGTATGAGGGGAACAGGATAATGTAGTCGCTGCTCTGGTCGCTACTTAAAGTCAAGATTGACCTTTGCCAAGGAAGTTACAGGTGAAGAACTCGACTACCACTTGCTTTTAATTAAGGAATTTTTATATTCACACCATTCTATGTGGTTACTTTCATTTGCTGAGTTTGTAAGGCCTGCCATGTAGGCCTCCTCTGAGTTCCATAGGTTTAGTAAGTGGCCACTTCTTCGTCCACAATTCCAATTTAAGATTATCTTACAACAAAAGGAATACTTGCCAAATATTCAGTAATCAAAGGCAAACTTGTCAGTGTGAGAACATTTTCTCACTGATGTGTCACTGCATAAGACAGTGTCACCTTCACATATACAATAATTTATTTTGAAACTTCATTGTACAAATCATGAATGCTAATTTTTGCACATTTTCTAACATTCACAAATTTTAATTTACCAGCATTTTGTGAATTGGTTGCAAAGTTTACAAGAAAATTTTGAAGAACACGATATTGATAAATTTAGAGTTGCTTTTCAAATTACGCAAATACCCCCTTTGAATTTGATGTTAATACAGAGGTGACAGAATTAGTATTGGAAGAGAAAAGTTTTTAACTTGGAGAGAAATTGATAAGTTTTTGTTACAAAGATTCATCTAAAAAACAAAAAGTTTACTTGATATGGATCAAAAATAATGATTTTTGAGGATTTAATTCTGTTATGGGAAACAAGTATATATGGAACAATTTGGGTATATGAATCTACTTTTTCTGTTATATTTTATAAAATTGAATATGAAAATCATTAAAGAAATGTTACACTAGGAGATATTAATGCAAAAAATAGTACTAAAGGTGAATAGAGAGAAAAGACACGACATGTTGAAAAAAGTAAAATGGCAGACATAAGTCAAATAATATTAAATGTGATTAGATTAACAACCTAATAAAAAGAGACCAGATGGGATCAAAAGCAGTCCATCTATATGCTGTCTTGGGAGATGGGTTTCACATTCATAGATACAAATAGGTTGAAAGTAAAAGGATGGAAGGGGGTTTCAAGCAAACATCAAGTGTGAGGGACTATACTAATAGACAAAATAGACTTGGAAACAAAAACTTACTAGAAACAAGGGGACATTTTTAAATTATGAGCAACACTAAATGATAAGCAACCCCAAACTACATGAATTAGAAACTGACCGAATGGAGAGACAAAATAGACAATTCATCAATAATTGGACATTTCAGTACCCCCCATCAATGGATAGGATAGCAAGGCAGAAGATTAAGGAAATAGGTTTGAACAACACTCTAAACAGGCTAGAGTCTCTAGCCACTAGACCTTACAGATGTGTAGAAAACACTACCTTCACAGCAGAATGCACATTCTCAAGTGTAGATGGAACGTGCTCCAGTTGATTATAGGCTGTGCCATTTTAAAAGCCTGCATAGGTTTAAAAGAATTGAAATTGTGCAAAGTATATTCTCCAATTATAAGGAGGTAAAAATAGAAGGGAGGTTGGAAATATGTGAAAATTATACCACACACTTCTAGATAACCAGTGGGTCAAAGAAAAAACTTCAAAAGAAATTAGAAAATACTTTGAAATAAGTGCAGACACAACATATCAAAAGTTATGAGATGCCGTGAAAGCAGTGCTTAAAAGGAAGCTTATAGCTATAAATACATTTTTTAAAAATAGCTCATCCTGGCCATGTGCCCAGTGATTGGAGTGTCAGCCCCCAGACCAAAGGGTTGTGGGTTAGATTCCAGTCAAGGGCATGTACCTGGGTTGCAAGTTTGATCCCCAGCCTTGGTTGGGGCAGGTACAGGAGGCAAACAATCTGTCTTCCCCTCCCCCCTCCCTTACACTCTAAAAATCAATGGGGAAAAATACCCTCAAGTGAGGATTTACAACAACAAAAATACCTCAAACCTCCCTCTTGAGTAACTCAGTTGGGTTAGAGCGTCCTCCCAATAATACAAGGTTGCAGAAGCAACCAATGAATGCCCAGCTAAGTGCAACAACAAATGGATGTTTCTTTCCCTCTCTAAAATCAATTTTTAAAGATCTCTCCAATCAACATAACTTTAAGACACTGGAAAACAAAGCACAAGGTAAACTCAAGCAGAAGAAGGAAAACAATAAAGATTAGAGCATAAAATAATGAGAGAGAATAGAAAATAATAGAGAAAATAAAACCAATCTTTGGAGAGATCAGCAAAATTGATAAGCCTTTCTGTGGAACAACAAAAAAGATTACTAAAATCAGGAATGGAAGTGGGATATTACCAACCTTACAAAATAAAAAGGATTATGAAATATTATGGGTAATTGCATGCTAATGAATTTGATGGAATAGACAAGTTTCTAGAACTACTACCAAAACTGAATCAAGAAGAAATAGAAAAACTGAATGAATTTATAAAAGGATTGAATTATAAATGGAAAACTATATGGAAAGAAAATCTTAGGCCCAGAAGGCTCTGTTGGTGAGTTCTACCAAATACTTAAGCCCTAGCTGGTTTGGCTCAGTGGATAGAGCAGCACACAGAGGGGTCCCAGTTCAATTCCGGTCAAGGGCATGTACTGGTTGCGGCTTGTACCTGTTGCAGCTTGATACCCGGCCCTGGTCAGAGCACATGCAGGAGGCAACCAATCGATGTGTCTCTCTCACATTGATGTTTCTCTCTGTTTCTCCTCCTCCCTTCCACTCTCTCTAAAAATCAATGGAAAAATAAACTCGGGTGAGGATTAACAACAAAAAATAAAAGAATAAATATTCTTCATAAACTCTTCCAAACTTTGCTCTTTCTGTGAGGTCAATAATACCCTGACATCTTTTTTTTTAAATAATTTTTATTAAAGTATTACAAAGAGTATTACATATGTCTCCTTCCCCCCCCCTTGACATTCCCCCAGCCCCTCCCCCCTAGTGTCTTGTGTCCATTGGTTATTCTTATATGCATGCATATAAGTCCTTCAGTTGATCTCTTAGCCCACCCCCCCAAACCCTCCCCAGGCTTCCCACTGTAGTTTGACAATCTATTCATTGCTGCTTTGCCTCTGCATCTACCCCTGCTCATCAGTCTATACTGGTCCCCATTATCCGTTTCAACCTCACCAGGGCTGTCTCGACCTCACCGGGGCCGTTTCGACTTCACCGGGGCTGTCCCAACCTCACCGGGGCCGTCCTGACCTCCCGGGGCTGTCCTGACCTCACTGGGGCTGTCCCGACCTCACCGGGGCCATCTTGACCTCACCGGGGCTGTCCCAACCTCACCGGGGCCGTCCTGACCTCCCGGGGCTGTCCTGACCTCACTGGGGCTGTCCCGACCTCACCGGGGCCATCTTGACCTCACCGGGGCTGTCCCAACCTCACCGGGGCCGTCCTGACCTCCCGGGGCTGTCCTGACCTCACTGGGGCTGTCCCGACCTCACCGGGGCCATCTTGACCTCACCGGGGCTGTCCCAACCTCACCAGGGCCGTCCCGACCTCCCGGGGCTGTCCTGACCTCACTGGAGCCGTCCCGGCCTCACCGGGGCAACATGAAGTTTGGCACTCTGTCCCCTGCCGGGCAGCTCCCCACTGGACAAAATCTCCAGGCGTTCCTGATGGCTGAACATCCAGCACGCCTGCTCGGACTTCACCCTCCACCAAGTGCACAGACTGCCCGTCTGCCATCCCCCAGCATCCCACGCGAGACTGGCACCAGTGGACGTGCTTGTGCGCCTGCTGGTACAGCGGTTCCACGTCACCAGCCCAACTGGGCCCGGCCCCGGCCTTCCCCGAACCCGACTCCGCCCCCCGAGTGCGTCCCTCCCGGATGCGAGGAGCCAAAATCTGCAGCCTGCTGGGTTGGGCTCTGTACTTGGAGCCTCTGCACATCCTCCTCAGTCTCAATGCTCTTCTTTCTTTCCTTCCAGCTGTAGAGCCTCCACTGGGCCAGCTTTCCCATGGTTCCGTATGATAGCTGTTTGTCTTATAGTTGGTAGTTTTGATGTTGTTGTGGGAGGCAGCACGCACAGGTCTCTCCCTTACGCCGCCATCTTGGTTCTCCTGGGTCTGCTTCTTTAGTGTGTCTCTTATGGGTGCGAGGAGTTGAAGTCTGCAATTTGTTGGGTTAGGCTGCAAAAGCGCAGGTGGGTCTTTTTGTGCCACTGGCACAGCTTGGATGGGGATGTAAATTGATTAGGGCGGGGTCTCAGGGAGTCGCCAGGGTGGAGCAAATAGCAATGGTGTCTCCGCAGCTCCTCGCCTCTCCGGGACCCCAGGGCTTCGCGTCCCTCAGTGCCGGCGAGCAGCTGCGCGCCAGAGCCTCCCTTGCTTTCCAACCGCTGTAAGGCCGTGCCGCCTCTCCCCGTGGGGTCTGGGGCCTCAGAGTCCCGTCCTGAACAAGCCCAGTGGATTCGAGAGAGTGTAACCCCCTCCGATTGAAAAAAAATGTGCATCCAGTTGCAGCCCACTTGGTGTGCGACTCTGTACCTCTGTTCTTGGTGCCTCTGTAGCTCCTACTCAGTCTCACTGCGCTTCTTTCTTTTTTTTTTTTTTTTTTTTTTTTTTTTTTTTTTTTTTTGTTTTGGAGTTTTTCTTTTTTTTTTTTTTTTTTTAATTAAATCTTTATTGTTCATATTATTACATTTGTTCCTTTTTTTTCCCCCCCATAACTCCCCTCCTCCCAGTTCCCGCCCTACCCTCCGCCCTCACTCCCCACCCACTGTCCTCATCCATAGGTGCACGATTTTTGTCCAGTCTCTTCCCACATCTCCCACACCCCTTTCCCCCCCAAGAATAGTCAGTCCATTCCCTTTCTATGTCCCTGATTCTATTATAATCAACAGTTTATTCTGTTCATCAGATTATTTATTCACTTGATTCTTAGATTCACTTGTTGATAGATGCATATTTGTTGTTCATAGTTTGTATCTTTACCTTTTTCTTCCTCTTCCTCTTCCTCTTCTTAAAGGATACCTTTCAGCATTTCATATAATCCTGGTTTGGTGGTGATGAACTCCTTTAGCTTTTCCTTATCTGTGAAGCTCTTTATCTGACCTTCAATTCTGAATGATAGCTTTGCTGGATAAAGTAATCTTGGTTGTAGGTTCTTGGTATTCATCACTTTGAATATTTCTTGCCACTCCCTTCTGGCCTGCAAAGTTTCTGTTGAGAAATCAGCTGACAGTCGTATGGGTATTCCCTTGTAGGTAACTGAGTTTCTTTCTCTTGCTGTTTTTAAGATTCTCTCTTTATCTTTTGCTCTTGGCATTTTAATTATGATGTGTCTTGGTGTGGTCCTCTTTGGATTCCTTTTGTTTGGGGTTCTCCGCGCTTCTTGGACCTGTAAGTCCATTTCTTTCACCAGGTGGGGGAAGTTTTCTGTCATTATTTCTTCAAATAGGTTTTGAATATCTTGGTCTCTCTCATCTTCTGGCACCCCTATAATTCTGATGTTGGTATGCTTGAAGCTGTCCCAGAGGCTCCTTACACTATCCTCGCATTTTTGGATTCTTTTTTCATTTTGCTTTTCCGGTTGGATGTTTTTTGCTTCCTCGCATTTCAAATCATTGACTTGATTCTTGCGCTCCTCTGGTCTGCTGTCGGGCGTCTGTATAATATTCGTTATTTCAGTCCGTGTGTGCTTAATTTCTAGTTGGTTCCCCAATATAAGATCGAGGGTCTTATTAGTTTTCGTGTAGAGCTCATTAAGTTTATCGGCAGCTTCTAAACAGTTCTTGAGAGACCTTAAAAGTGTGGTTCTGAACTCTATTTCTTCCATTGACAATTTTGTCCTGTTTCTTTGTCTCCGCATTTTGTTATGCTTCCTTGGTGCACCCCCTAGTGGTCTTTGTTCGCAGTCTTATAGATAAATCTTGATTGCTGTAGCTAATTCCAGGGAGGGTTTGACCTCCAGGCCAAGTGGCTATGAGATTCAGCTGTGTCAGCGGTGAGAGAACTTCTGTCCTCTAGGGAGGTGCTAATCTAGCCTTTGCCTGAGGCTATCTGGCAAATGCCTCTGTGCAGGGCTTGGGCAGGGCGGGTCGAACAGGATCAACAGTGTGGGCCGGAGAGAGCAGTTATGGCGGCTCTCAGTCCTGTCCCCAGGGGCTCTGCCTCTCTGAGTCCCAGCACCCGCTGGAAAGCTCGGAGAGAAAGCTGCACTCGCTCTGACTGAAGCCAGACAGTCCCGCTTCTTCCGCCTGAGTCTGGGTCCCTAAAGACTCGCCCGGATCTGGAGCTCAGAGTCTGCAACTCCCTCCCGATTGAAAACAACAACCGCGCCCTCCGCCGCCAGCCAGCTCCGCGCACTCCGCACCTCAGAATTTGACTTCAGCACTGCGCCTCCTCTGAGTGTCCGTATGCGTTTCTCTTTCCTCCTAGTTGTAGGACTTCCACTCAGCCAGCGCCCCTGTGGTTCTGGGTGATGTCCCTTCCGTTTTTTGGTTTCACTTTTGAAGTAGTTGTTCAAAGCAGCAAACTCCGGCGTTAACCTATGCCGCCATCTTGGTTCTCCTCTGTTTTTTGCGCTTCTTTCTTTCCTTCCAGTTGTAGAACTTCCACTGGGCCAGCTTTCCCATGGTTCTGAATGACAGCTGTTTGTCTTATAGTTGGTAGTTTCAATGATGTTGTGGGAGGCAGCATGCACAGGTCTACACCCTACGCCGCCATCTTGGTTCTCTACCCTGACATCTTAACCAAAGATATCACAAGGAAAGAAAGCTACACACTAATAATCCTCTATGAATATAGATGTAAAAATCCTCAACAAAATGCTAGCAAAACTGAATCCAACAATGTGTATAAAAGGATTATATACCATGGTCAAGTGGGATTCATCTCAGGATGTGAGGTTGGCTTAGTATCCCCACGTATGTCATACATCACAGCAATAGGGTAAAAGATAAAATGACAGAATCAACTCAATAATAGACACAGAAAAAATATTTGATAAAATTCTATAATCCTTCATTTAAAAAAAAAACAATGAATGAAAGAACTTTCTCAACCTGATAAAGGGTGTTTACAAAGAACCCACTGCTAACATCCTACTTACTGGTGAAAGATGAAGGCTTTACCCAAAGATCAGCAAACAAGCAAGTTGTCCATCCATTCTTGCCTTTTCAACATTGTACTGGGACTTCTAGCCAGGGAAATTGGACGAGAAAATGAAATAAAAGGCATCCAGCTTGGAAAGGAATAAGTAAAACTATATTTGCAGAAGACATGATCTTATACATAGAAAATCTTAAGTAGCCCATACACCAAAAAATCTATTAGAACTAATAAGTGAGTTCAGCAAGGTTAAAAGATCAATATATAAAAAGCAGCTGTTCACTAGCAATGAACAAACCAAAAACAAAATTAAGAAAATAATTTTATTTGTAATAACAGTAATTAGGAATCCTATATAATAAAAGGCTAATATGCAAATTGTCCCCTTGACCCAGAGTTCGACCAGGGGGCAGGGCTGGCCAGCCAATTGCCTGTGGCTCCTTCCCCCAGCTGGCCCTGCCCCCAATCGACCCCATCCACCCCTTTTGGGGGCGAGGCCAACTGGACCCCACCCGTGCATGAATTTGTGCACTGGGCCTCTAGTAGAGTTAATAAAAGAAAACAACTTGCACCCTAAAAAGTTTAAAACCTTGAAAGAAGTAAATGCATGAAAAGACATTTCGTGTTTATGGATTGAGAACACAATACTGTTAAGATGGTAATACTCCAAATTGATCTACAGATTCAATGCAGTACCTATCAGAAGCCCAACTTACCTTTTGCTGTAGAAATTGACAAGCTGATCTTAAAATTCATGTACAAAGTATACTAAAGACCCTCAAATAGCCAAATAATCTTGAAAAAACAAAGTTGGAGGACTTAACTTCTTGGTTTGAAAGCGTATTAAACAGCCACAGCGTTGTAAGACAGTAGTGATATTGCCATAAGGATGGCATATGGATCAATGGAAGTGAATTGAGAGCTCAGAAAGAAACATTTATACTTATGGTCATTTGATTTGTGACAGAGGCACCGAGACATCTCAATAAGGGGAAGGATAGTGTCCAACAACGGTGCTGGGCAACTGAAAATTCACAAGCAAAAGAATGAAGTTGGACCCCTACCTCAAACCATATACAAAAATTAATCCAAAATCTCAATGTAAGAGCTAAAACTTTTTTAAATTCTTTGAAAAATACATAAATATCAATATTTATGATGCTGGTTTAGGCAATAGTTTCTTGGGTAAAACATCTTAAAAGCAAAGGAACTAAAGGAAAAGGTAGATTAGTTAGGGTTTATCAAAATTAAAAACAAAACCCATGTAAATGAAATCTTTTGTATCACCTTTATGGGGCTTGAATTATTTGGTCAGTATGTTGTTGAGATTCGTTCACGTAAATGCATGCAATTCTAATAGCTAGACTTAATTTATTTTCATTATATGGATATTCCAAAATATATTTATCCATTCTTCTCTGCAAGTATATTTGAGTCATTTATAGTTTTCTTCCTCCCCTGTCCCCTTACAAACCATTCCGCTCTGAACATTCTGGTAGGTGCCATGGTGCGAGGGCTTGGGCACGTACATGTTGCTCCTTCGGATGGCTCCACCCCATCCAGAGTGTGTTCCCACTTACCCGCCGGCCATTCAGGAGGTAGCTTTTCATTGTTCCACAACTTTGCCAGCACTCGTTTTTGGCTGACTTCGTTTTTGGTAATCTGGTGGGAATAATAGTATTTCCTTTTGTTTTGCTATTTCAGGTTCTCCTTATGATTTTATGTCTCTTGAGGATTTTGCCCATTTACAGTTGAGTCATAATTCTTTATATTCTCAGAACAATTTTCATTTACCAGTTGTGTTGCATGCATTCTCTGAGTTTTCTTTTACTCTTTCCTTTTTATTTATTTTTATTTTTTTATATTTTTTTATTGATTTTTTGCAGAGAGGAAGGAAGAGGGACAGAAAGTTAGAAACATCGATGAGAGAGAAACATCGATCAGCTGCCTTCTGCACACCCCCTACTGGGGATGTGCTGGCAACCAAGGTACATGCCCTTGACCGGAATCGAACCTGGGACCTTTCAGTCCGCAGGCCAACACTCTATCCACTGAGCCAAACCAGTTAGGGCTCTTTCCTTTTTAAACTTTCTATTTTGAAGTGTCTCTGACATAACCAAAGTGCAAGGACAATCTAGTGGACTGGACTCACCCATCACCAAGCTTCCGTTATCGTTAAGTGGCTACTCTTGGTTTAGCTAGCCCCCGTTCTTCACACCCTGGGTTATTTCGAAGCCAAGTCCAGACATAGCATTTCACCTGTAGATATTTCAGCGTACATTTTAAAGTGATAAGCATTTAAAAATATATACTGGTATTTACCAGTATACAAGTTAATGGGTTTATTTTCTATGTCCTCCAAAGGCTACCATACAGACTCTTTTTCCCTGTATTAAAACATGGACTCAGCCCTAGCCGGCTTGGCTCAGTGGATAGAGCGTCACCCTGCGGACTGAAGGGTCACAGGTTTGATTCCAGTCAAGGGCATATGCCTGGGTTTCGGGCTCAATCCCCAGTAGGGGGCATGCAGGAGGCAGCCAATCAGTGATTCTCTCTCATCATTGATGTTTCTCTCTCTCCCTCTCCCTTCCTCTCTGAAATCAATAAAAATGTATTTTAAAAACAAAAAACATGGACTTAATCATATTGGATGAGTTCCGTCCCTTGTACTTATTACCATCAGTGATGTTCGAATTGCCCAATCTCTGGCCAGGGAGCTTTATCCAGATGGTACCGCCTTTTTGGCACAATCCTGATGGTCTGTCAGCCTCCCTCTGTTCAGGTATGAAAAGACGTGCAGGTTTACACTGGCTGCTCCGGGCCTGGAACTGGACATTGCTCCAAAGACTCCTCCCTCCTCAGGTGGGAAATGGTAACTGGAGGCCACTCCCAGGACACACGATTCTCATTGCTGCCTGATTGGTTGGTTTCTCGGTCCTTCCAGGAGGCCGATGAGGTAAACTACATCGGACAATTGTACTTCCAGTTCAGATCAAGCTATAAGGTTTTAACTTAACCTTCTTGATCTTTTTTATTTTTTCTGAACACTATTCTGCTGGAGGGTACACCAGCCTTGCTTGCTTTCTTTCTTTCTTTCTTTTTAATTAAATATTTTTATTGATTTCAGAGAGGGAGAGAGAGAGAGACATCAATGGTGAGAGAGAATCATTTATTGGCTGCCCACAGCCTGGGCATGTGCCCTGACCGAGAATTGAACCGTGACCTCCTGGTTCATAGGTCGCTGTTCAAACATAGCCACGCGGCCGGGCAATGATCCTATATCAGCGTCTACTTTCAACTTTACCAGAAATCTCGGGTTTCAGTGACACTGGTGTGATGACTCATTTGACTTATCACAGAGCAGGTGGAGAATGGCCTCAGTGTGGCAACGTCATCAACAAGAGACGTTTGTATAGTCTTGTCCTGCCCGGGGACCCACGCCCAACCCCAGGAGGTAGAGTTAAATTCCTGTAGTTTCATGCTGCTTATACCACCACTGGAAACAAAGTTAGGTTTATTGGTTTCTTTTTATAATTTCGCTTTTTTTTAAGTTGCTTTAAATTTTTGTATTTTATATCAAGGAAGATCTCTACATGGTTACAAAGGGAAACTAGCAAAATAAGATATTTAAATAGCTTTCCCTTCCCCAGGATTATGGTTGGTCTCTTTTCCCAGGAACCTGCAGAAGGCGGGAAGCTAGACCTGGCAGGTGGCCTTGGGGCTTCCCATGATTTCTCAGGGTCTCCTTCTCCTGCCAGCACTGCGATCCCCCCCCCAGCCCCCCGGTTCCCGGGGGAGGTTCTCCAGGTGGGAGGCAGCCGGGCCACTCGGGATGGGAACTCTGTCAGCCCACGGCAGACGCAGCGATTCCTGTAGTGTAACAGGGACTGTTACCGGGCCGGCCGCTGAGAGCCTGGGTGTGTGATGTCGGGAGCGACTGGCCAGCGAGGTCCCGTCCCCACCGCCTTCTGCACCCGCGCTGCGCAGGACGTCCTCTCTCGCCGCTTCGGTGTCCAGAGCAGAGCTTTACTCGGCTCAGGACCCTGGGACACTCGGGCGCCCTCTGACCACGATGTGGATGTAATCTGGATGCAAGTGGCCTCCTGTTGTGGTTTGACTATGAATGTGTCAAAGTGGCTGAAAATTAAATCCCCGACTTTCCTTGTCAAGACAGGAGAGGACCAGAAGAAGTCAGACCCAGGGTCTAACATAAAAGGTGAAAATGGCCGAAACCGGTTTGGCTCAGTGGATAGAGCGTCGGCCTGCGGACTGAGGGGTCCCAGGTTCGATTCCGGTCAAGGGCATGTACCTGGGTTGCGGGCACATCTCCAGTAGGGGGTGTGCAGGAGGCAGCTGATCGATGTTTCTCTCTCATCGATGTTTCTAACTATCTCTCTCCCTTCCTCTCTGTAAAAAATCAATAAAATATATTAAAAAAAAAAAAAAAGGTGAAAATGACCTTGGTTCGTCCACTGTGGGTTGGTAGGCAAGACCCAGAGAGCCCTTCCCAGGAAACTGGAAGTGGGGTGTGCTAGAGGTTGTGCCTGATGAGCAGCAGGCCTCCCTGGCAGCTCTCCCGGAGGACAGGAGCTCTGCCCCGGGCCCCCCACCAGGGGGCCTCCCCACCAGGGGGCCTCCCCACCTCGAGGACAGTCCTCCAGGAGACAGAAGGAACCTCGGCCATGAGGTTACTTCACTGAAACCACAGGGAAAGCAAAAAGTCTGTAGACGTTCATGGCCCTCAATCCTGCCCCTCCCAGGAGAGAAATTGAGATTAAGGGAGGAAAACAAACACCTCCAAATATTTGCAAGAAATGGCGTTGTCTGGAGAGGTTTTTTGTTTTTAATCGTCACCCGAGGATGTTTTTCCATTGATTTTTGGAGGGAGGCGGGTGGGCGAGAGAAAGATCCATGTGAGAGAGACACATTGGTTGGTTGCCTCCAGCACAGGCCACAACCTGAGCCAGGGATCGGACCTGAAACGGAGGTACGTGTTCTTGTGCTCTTGACCGGGAATCAAACCCGAGACCCTTCGGTCCATGGGCCGGCACTCTAACCACTGAGCCAAACCTGCCAGGGCTGTTTGGAGAGTTCTTGCTCATCGTCGAGGGTTAGATAATTCCCGTGCCTCATGGACATGTACAGACCAGAACGAGGAAAAATTCCCGACGGAGTTTTCGAACGCAGTCTAAATTGCCACTTGCCCAGTCCTGTCACCTTTCATTGCTGGCTGTGTGCCCCCCCTACCCCCCCACCCCGCCAAATGTCAGTAGTCTCTCCCTCCGTCGGGGCACCTGGCCCTCCGTGCCCCTCCCAGCCCAGCCCCTCTCCCTTCAGCACAGGCTCACAGCAGGGAGGGACGGGCATTGAGGCGAGAAGACATCAGCCCAGAGCTGCTCTTAACTGTTTATTGAGGGGGAGGGAGCGGGTGGGGCTGGTGCAGGTGCCGGCCTGAAGGCGGCAGCGTCTGGTCGCCGGGCGGGCAGGGATGCGCCAGCTGCCGCTCAGCCAAAGTAGGTCAGGGCTCCCTGGAAAGAAGCCACGGTTGAGTGTTTCCCTGCGCGGGTGACCACGGCCCTGCTCTGCGGGGACAGGCACAGGTGGCGGCCCTTGTGCGTGCCTGCCCCTTCCCCGGCCCCGCAGCCCCACCTCGCTCAGATATGGCCGGTCCTCCCAGTGCCCACGGGGGCGGACAACGGGGTGGCCCTGTCAGGGATTAGAGGGCGGACGGGGTGCTCACCGAGGGAGGCGCCTCACTCACCAGTAGCGCCTTCACGGCCCCCATGGCCCCCATGGCGTCCGGGCCCACCTCGGTCACACACTTCCTGGAGCCCTCCACCAGGCGCTCCACGTTGATGCCCATGCTGGTCAGGAGGAACCTCAGGGGGTTGAAGCCCTTGAAGTAGGAGGGGGCCACAGCCCCGGCCACGTTCTCGGCCCCAGCCTCCAGGGCAGCCGCAGGCGCAAGGACAGGTGCAAGGGCAGCCGCAGGCGCAAGGGCAGCCGCAGGCGCAAGGGCAGCCGCGCTCGGGACCGTGGGCTTGGCCGCCATGTTCATGAAGAAAGCTGCAGCTGCAGAAGGAGGAGCGTCACCCGCCCGGCCATCCCCAGGAGAGCTGCTGAGGGGCCCTCGCCTCCTGGAGGTGACAGGGCCTTTGAAACCTGCCAGCACCCGGCCACCCACTTGACCGAGCGCAGAGCTGTGGCTGCAGGGAGCTGGCTGGACAGGACCAGGAGCTGGCTGCGGGGGAGGGCGGGAGGTGAGCTCTGTGGGGGCCTGGGCACGTTCCCAGAGGACGGGACCCCTGGGCTGGCGTGGGAGGGTGACAGAGCCAGGATGTTTCCAGACCAGGCCAGCCCTCACACCGCCTGTGGCTGGGAGAGCCTGCGGCCGGTGGGCGAAGAGGAGAACCGGGGCGGGAGGGGCCCACAGGACGGGCCCGCAGAGCCTGGTGCCCGGGTGGGTGCAGAGGCAGCAGGGCCGGGACCTGCTGGAGGGGGGGTGGGCCCAGGCCTGGGGCACTCACTGGGCTGGCTGAGCAGGGCCACGCTGAGCACCAGGAAGGCAGCGGCGAGCTTCATGGCGGCTGGGCTCCGAGGATGCTCCTGGACCTGACACGCTGCCCGGAGTCTGGCCCTGGGGCTTCATATACCCCATCCTCGCCCCTCCCCGGGGCCGGGCCTCCCCCGCCCTGTCCTCCTGAGAACGTGCTGTTTGCTCAACTAATGGGCCAAGCCCGGCCAACTTCCTGCTCAGGCTGGTGGGCCCTGGGAAACCCGTGCCCCCAACCCTGCCCGGGTCTCGGGACTTCCTCTTGGCCAGGCCCGGGTGAGGGCGGGAATGCGGCTGGGCCGTGTGCACGGGCCCCGGCCTCTGCCCCTCCAGGGCGGTGTCTGGCCGGACCCCAGCTGGCCCCGCCGTGCTGAGGGCCAGGGGTGAGGAAGGGCCGGCTGTGACCCCGGCTTCCCTGTTCCAGAGCCCGGAGATGTCGGGCAGCTATTGATGGAGAGGCCACGGGCAGCTATCGAGGCCAACAGGAAGGCCTGGGACAGTCTCCATCTTTGAAATCAGTCTTGACATGAGAATTTCACACGTCTCATCTGCAGGACACGCCAAACACACGCCGCCCATGACATAGGCTCACACGTCTCATCTGCAGGACATGCCAAACACACGCCGCCCGTGACACAGGCTCACACATCTCATCTGCAGGACATGCCAAACACACGCCGCCCTTGACACAGGCTCACACATCTCATCTGCAGGACACGTCAAACACACGCCACCCATGACACAGGCTCACACGTCTCATCTGCAGGACACGCCAAACACACGCTGCCCGTGACACAGGCTCACACGTCTCATCTGCAGGACACGCCAAACACGCCGCCCGTGACACAGGCTCACACGTCTCATCTGCAGGACACGCCAAACACACGCCGCCCGTGCGTGATACAGGCTCACACGTCTCATCTGCAGGACACGCCAAACACACACCGCCCGTGACACAGGCTCACACATCTCATCTGCAGGACATGCCAAACACACACAGCCCATGACACAGGCTCGCCGGGGATGCGGCTTTTCAGGGAGCCCTGGATCCCCCAGCTGGGCTGCGGGGCTCCCTGCTCTCCCGCCTGCAGGTGCGTGCGGCTATTAGCAGCTGTGCAACACGTGTGCGTGCGCGTGCTCTCCGCTCACCTTGTGCATGTCCCCTTGGCGGTGTGGGGTGGGGGGCGTGCACTATAAATGTGAGCTTATTCAGAGGTGGCTGCCCGGTGGCCGCACCCCTGATGCCCGAGCCTCACCCTCTCAGGGGGCGCTGGCTGAAGGAGGCCGCTCCGGCCAGGCCCCTCCTGAAAGCCTGGGCAGCAGGCGGCTCCCCTCCCCGGCAGGGGGCTCTCCCGGGCCCGCGGGGGTCTGGGGGCTCCTTACAGTGGCGGCAGGTTCCTGGGGGAGGGGACAGAGCACAGGTGGGCGAGGAGAACATGGACACAGCTGAGCAGCTCCTTCCAGATTAAACCCCAGGAGACCGTGTCTGCCCCGTCCCCGGCCTGAGTCAGCACAGTCTCCCATGTGCCTCGGCCCACACGTGGCTGTGGTGGCCGCTGCGCTGTCCCCTCCGGCAAAGAAAGCCGCCTCTGCCTGTGGGGACGGGCGCCCTGGGGAGAGGCTGCGCGGCAGCCGAGAACTGTCAGTCAAGCTTCCTAAGTGTGTGTGTGTTTGGGAGGGTGCGGGGGGCTGGAGCCAGGATGTTCTCATTGGTCGTCTTGTCCCATTGAAACTTGGGGACAGGGGTCTCGCAGGAGCTGGTGTGGTTATGCCAGGGGGAGGTGGGAGAAGCCAGGCGGTTCTCAGGGCGGCCCTACCGCTCGGACCACGGGGCCTGCGCTCGTCCGGGGCTCCCAGGAGGCCCGAGGTCAGACTGCCATTCCCTGTGGGGACCGGGGTCGCACTTTCTTCAATGAACATTTGGTGTGAGGACTACTCTCCTCCTGAGCAAGCACAGCCCGGCGTGAACCCCTCCAAACTGGGGTCACTGGGTCCTTGGCCCAGGTGACCCACGTAGGGGGGTGCTGGGAGCCACCCCGGGCACCGTCCACCACGCAGACAGGCTGGCTTCAGGCAGGCCAGAGTGGAGCCCGAGGCCAGAGGAGGCAGAGGCAGCGCTGCTGTCTGGGCACAGGTGCTCAGTGGTCCCCCTGACCCTTCCTGGCCTCTTCATCTGAAAACACCCCCACCCCCGCTCTGGCCTACAGTGGTTGGGGGGGACCTGTCCCTGGCTTCCCATGAGCCTACACAGTGGTGGTAGCCTCTTCACATGTACCCCAAGATTTCTAATTCAGAGGTACACCCCCAGTTACCCAGCACAGTGTGTCTCATTGTGTCTCCATTTCCCCACCAAGGAGGCCAAGGGACTCGCCTCTGGTTCCTGAGCGTAATGGTCAAGCAGGGTCACTCGGGCTGGCCCCACGCAGCACCCACACGGATCCCCGCGCTGGCCCTTGGGAACCGCCCGCAGCAGGGCGGTGGGGGCAGCTGGGGGTCCAGCCTGAGCCCGGCGGCCTGGTGGGCCAGGGGGCATCTGTGTATTAATTTCCTGGGGCGATTAACGACTCACCACATTCTTGGTAGCTGAAAAGAACACTCATTTATTTGCTCACAGTCCTGGCGGCCTGAAAACCGGTATCACTGAGCCAGAACCAAGGCGGTGTCAGAATTGTGTTCCCTCTAGAGCAGCGGTTCTCAACCTGTGGGTCGCGACCCCTTTGGCGGTCGAACGACCCTTTCACAGGGGTCGCCTGAGACCATCCTGCAGATCAGATATTTACATGACGATTCATAACAGTAGCAACATGACAGTTATAAAGTAGCAACGAAAATAATTTTATGGTTGGGTCACATGAGGAACTGTATTTAAAGGGCCAGAAGGTTGAGAACCACTGCCCTAGAGGCTCTATGGCCTCTCAGCTTCTGGTGATGGCCAGCATTGTTTGGCTTGTGGCTACATCACTCCAACTTCTGCCTCTGGTCACATGGCCTTCTCCCTCTCTCTCTCTGAAATCTCTCTCAGCCTCTCTCTGTGATTGCATTCAGGACTCACTGGATAATCAAGAAGATAATCTCCTCATCTCAAAATAACCAACTTCATTATGTCTGCCAAGATTCCTTCCTTATAAAATGACATTCAAAGGTTCAGGGATTAAATCCTGGGAGGCTGTGGGTGCTTCTAAGCCCATCACACCTCCAAGCTCTGTGCAGCTTCCTCCCCTTCCGGGCCAGCGGACGGACGTCAGGATGCAGCTGACACGAGGGGAAGGCACCGAGATGGGCACCCGCCACCGGCACCCGCCTGGGCATCCGAGCCGGCTCCTGCACACCTCCTCCTGCTGGGAGAGGGCTGCGTGACACTGAGGCAGCCCTCCCTCAGACTCACGCTCAGCCTGCCCTGAGCAATGTTTGCAGGGCATCCTTTGTGCCAAAACAAACATTGGCTCCAGGCCTGCTCCTCCGGGAATGAGGTGCTGGAGGTGGACAAGGACGTTGGCGGCCCCAGGGCTGGGAAGGACCACGGGCTCACCAGGCCCCGGAGCCAGGCACTCAGGCCGACAGAGGTGGGAGTGGACCAGGAGCCGCGGGCCCGGTCAGCGCCTCTGCCTGGGCATCCCGCGTGGCTCTGACGTCAACAGATGCCTGCAGAGGGTGGCACAGGCAGCAAGGCCAGCAGACCCTTCATGCCTGCCGGGCCACCACACATGGTGGAGGTCCGGGGGCTCCCTTCGTCTCTTCTCATTCTCCTTTAATCAGGCCAGATCAGGGCTCCCGAGTTCGGTGAGCTAAGGGAGCTATTAGGTGAACCGGAGCCGCCTGTGGACCCGCCTCGTGGTGAGGACGTGGCCGCCTGTGGGCGGTGGGAGCCCCTTCCCCACTATCGCCTTGGTTCCTGCCCATCATCAAAGTTCTCTGGGGGACCCTGGGTGTCCACCGTTAGCTTTTCTGTGCGAACCCACGGGCATGCAGCCTCCTATGCTCACTGAGTGTGGGGCTGGTTTGGCCTGCCCTGGGCAGCGTGCTGACCTTGGGCTTAGATTGTCTCTGGTGCCCAAGTATGAACTGCTCCGAGTTCAATTTCTGGGGCTGGCGCACACACAGGCCTGGAAACCGCACCCTGGCCCCATGGGCGGGCGGTGGGCAGCCTTAAGGGAGCCCCTCCAATAGCCTGGTCTTGGAGAACCCCGGCCACATGGCCACCCTCCAGAAAGCCCTTCTGGGCTCGGACCACGCCAGCCACAGGAGATCCCTTCTCTCCTCCTGGAGTGGTCACCATGAGGGCAGGTGGGCACGTAGGCGCAGCCAGGGCTCCTGTGGGAGCGGAGATGGAGCCGCCTCAGCGGAGCCTTGAAGTGGCTTTAAGAGGAGCAGGCTGGCGGGGGCAGGGGGGGGCAGTGGGCACAGCAGGAGGGCTGTTGGGCTCGCCGGCCAGGTGCAGGGCTGGGTGTCCTGCCCAGGGGTCACTCCAGGAATCTGCCAGCACCCACCTCAGCTCCTTCCTCTTCCTCATAGCTCGGTCCCCTGGGCCCTGGGGCTCTGGGCAGTGTCACCAGCGTGTCCTCTTCCTGCCTC
Source organism: Myotis daubentonii (assembly GCF_963259705.1). Classification (NCBI taxonomy): domain Eukaryota; kingdom Metazoa; phylum Chordata; class Mammalia; order Chiroptera; family Vespertilionidae; genus Myotis; species Myotis daubentonii. The sequence goes on along the minus strand of NC_081844.1, from coordinate 5,144,776 downwards.
TGTGGGCACCTTCACTTGGGTCAATATTGATCTGGCTTCACTGAGCACTTCCTTCTGCCCCTTCCCTGTGCAGGGCCCTACCTGGGGGGGTGGGGGTGGGAGGGGGCAGGGGCAGCTGTGTGGGCTCCGGGAAAGTGATGGAAGAGCTGGCCTGCGTGGATTAAATTCAACAAAGATTGACATTTTCAGAGAGCTGTCTTCCCCAGGGTTACAAGCTGGCAGCTGGCGGGACCAAACCTCAGACAACGGATTCGGGCTCAGGGGAACAGGCTGCTGTCCCCCGGACCTCCAGGAGGTTTCACCGGGTCCCCCAGCTCTCAGTGGCTGTGCTGACCACACAGCCATGGCCAAGCCGTGCCCTGTACAGTTGGGTCCAGTTTACGTGTGTCAGCCTGGGCTAGAGTGGGGCCCCACCACCTTCAGTCGTGGTTCCCTACATAGAGTGGGATTCCCAGTCAGAAAAAACAGCTCAGAGAACATCAGTGACCTGCCCGAGTCCTCTGGGTCTCTCCTCAGGCCTGGTGCCCTCGGAAGACACAGGGGCTGGGAGCAACCCCCTGCCAGGTGAGGAGGTCCCAGACTCCAGACCATGGCCCACCCACACAGATGTACCCCTTGCCACCCCAGAGCGAGCCCTGTTCAAAGCTGATTCAACACAATGAACCCCAGGATTTCACAGCAGTCCCTCTGTTACTTCCATCATCCAGAGCCCATGGAAGGGACCGTGACAGCTGGCTGTGCCCAAGAGGGCGGGGCCTCTATTCTTGGGAGGAAGAGCTGCCTCCTCCTAAGGGGACCACGCTTGCCCACCCAGCGGCAGGGTCCCAGAGCAGCGCCTGGCTAACTGACCTTCGCAGATGCTGCCCCATCGCCTTCCAAATCCCTCAGCTCTCGCGTCCCTGGCGCTCTGAGTTCCTCCCTCAGCCCTTGGAGTGGCCCCTCAGTAAACCCCACTCCCTCAAACTTTGCCCCTTCCAGCTCTTGCGGGAAAGTGAAGGGGTTTCTGTCTGCAAATGCTGGTTCTGAGGCACAGGTGCCCCACGAGGTCCAGGACGGAATGACTCCCTCACCCTGCAGCATTGCTGCAGCCAGTAGTCCTAGGTGAATGGAGAGCACAGAGTGTACCCACTGACTTCCAGAACTCCCCAGTTGGGTCTCATATAAGGAAAGCATTTTCCACTACTACCATCACTTTGACCCCAGTCCTAAAAACAGGCTTCCCACCTCCTCCACCTGTTGTCTTCACTGAAGGCCCTGCATTAGCAGAGAATGCCTCTGTCCCTATCTTCAATGGTTGCAGGGCGTTTGTGTGGTTGGGTGTGTGGATGGGGAAATGGATGGATGGATGGATGGATGGATGAGTGGATGAGTGAATGGATGGATGAGTGGATGGATGGATGGATGGATGGATGAGTGGGTGAATGAGTGGATGGATGGATGGATGGATGGATGGATGGATGGATGGATGAGTGGATGAGTGGATGGATGGATGGATGGATGGATGGATGGATGGATGGATGAGTGGATGAGTGGATGGATGGATGGATGGATGAGTGGATGGATGAGTGGATGGATGGATGAGTGGATGGATGGATGGATGGATGGATGGATGGATGGATGGATGAGTGGATGGATGAGTGGATGGATGAGTGGATTTATGAATGGATAGATTCATGGATGGATGGATGAGTGGTTTAGTGGATGGATTGATGCATGGATGGATGCATGGATGAGAGGATGGATGAGTGGATGGATGAATGGATGCATGGATTTGTGGATGGATGAGTGGATGGATGGATGAGTGGATGGATGGATGGATGGATGGATGGATGAGTGGATGAATGAGTGGATGGATGAGTGGATGGATGGATGGATGGATGGATGAGCAGATGATGGATGAGTGGATGGATGGATGGATGGATGAGTGGATGGATGAGTGGATGGATGGATGGATGAGCAGATGATGGATGAGTGGATGGATGAGTGAATGCCAGAGATGATAGGTGAGTTGATGGAGGAGAGGGGTCTTGTCAGATTCAACTGTGGAGAGTGTCTTTCCCAGTTGACTTAAATGTTGATTTCGAAGGACATGACAGTGGGGTCAGAACTTCTTTCTCCATGTGGTCACTTCTAGGAGCATTTCAACTCTTATGTCATCACCAAATCTCTGCAAGATGGTGACACACAGACAAGAAAATGAGGCCCCAAGGGGCATGCCCAGCCCAGGGTGACCCAGCCTTAGGTGCCACATCCTCTTTGCAGCCCTGAGCAGGCCCAGTGCCCGATGGGCCCATGCTCTCTGTCCTGAGCTCAGCACAGGGGCCTGGCCAGTGGTCCCGAGGGAGACCGCCTTAAGGGTGATGCTGCAGCCCCCTCTGAACCTGCAAATCGACATCTGGGGGAGAGGCCCTGCGACGTGGGCACCGGCCAGGACCGTGGACACTCCCTGTGGCCCATTAGAGGGGCTGAGTCCTCAGCCTGGAGAGCTGGCCTGGGCCTGCTGAGGAGTGGCCTGGAGGGGGCAGTGTTTGTGCCGGGGGACCATCACAGTAGCCACTGAGGATAAGGCTTTTTCCGGCATATCCAACCTGGATAAGGGCCCAGCTAACAGCAGAGCCCCTCCTCCTCTCGCACGTCACCCTCAGCCGCCTCCGCTGGTCCTCAGAGCAGCCTGGTGTGCCCGCTCTCCCACCCAGGCCTCATCAGGCCCCGCTCTGTTCCTTCAAGATTCGTGCTTCTCTGAGCATAAATGTAAGTCCAAGCAGAGCACCCTTTCCCGAAACTTCCCTCTGGTCTTAAAGTAAAATCCAACTCCTAATTTTGGGCTTCCAGGCCCTGAAGGACGGTCCCCTGCCAATGTCTCCTCTTCCCTGCCCCGCCCCTCCATCCTTCTGAGAGGCCTTTGCAGCTAACCTTCTTCCTGGGCAGGGCTCCATCACGTGTCCCTCCTTACGGCAGGGACTGTGCCTGTGGGCTCCGTGGAGGACGGCCCCGGCACCATGTGCAGCTCAGAGCAGGGCCCAGGGCAGTGCAAGGTCAGGATGGAATAAACAGTGTGCCTTTGGCCTCTTCTAAAGGACTTGACTCACGGCTCTCTGTCAAAAGAGGGAGAGGAGGAAGGAGGGGCGTGTGGTGGGGCCCCCTGAAGAGCTGAGGCCTGCGAGGAGGAGAGGAAAAGGAGAAGATTCCGGGCAGGCGGCAGGGCTGAGGGGCCTCAAGATGAGAACACACAGGTGCTCCGTGGAGTGTCCCCCGTGGCCCTGCTCCTGCCAGCTGGGTTCTCTTTCCCGCCGAGTCCCTGGGCGGAGGGAGGGAGGCAGGGCTGGGGCCTGGGCACACTGACGGCAGCCCCGCGCATCGGCCCAGGGACCAGAGGACAAGTGTGAGCGAAGCTCCTCCTGACCCAGGCACACGGAGTGGGCTGTCCGCCACACGTGGGTGTGCAACACCAAGGCTGAGGCCTCATTCAGGGAAAGCGCTGAACTCGGCCAATAATATTGTAGAGTTAAGCCTTCCAAACCCAAAGGGAGGGCGCTCTTTTCTGTGTTCACGTTTAGATTTATTATAAAAGTAAGAACAACAAACCCACCACCTCTTCCCACTGGAGTTGAAAATGAGGCTTGAACAGCGGACACCACCCGGCTGGGTAGTGGGTGGGGCGCAGGCACCCAGTGGGCCCTGGGCCCGGAGGAAGAGGCCTGGGTGGGGCAGGCACAGGGCCTGGCCCGCAGGGTGACCTTTGCTGGGCTCTTCTGCTCTCCCGGTGAGGTGCCCACAGGCCTGCGCTGACAGCCCTCCTGCGTGGCCCCCGCGTGGAGGGGGCACTGTTGGCTTTCCCTCCTGACCCCCGGGGCCGCTGCTGGGTCAGCCCTTCCAGGAAGCCTGCTAAGGCCGAGTCCAGAGGGCGAGGGTCACGCCCCGGTCTGCGGCCACCACGATGCAGCCGCTCACTTGTGAAGGGATGTTGCGTGGACACCCCCTGCAGGGCCACTGGCAACCCTGCCGCCTGTGCTGGCTGGCGCTCACCTCCCGGGTGGGGGCTGAGACCGGGGTCCCAGCTCATCCGCTGACCTCGGAGACTGGCGGGCACTCAGACGGGGAGGCAAGTGCCCACTCTGGGCCACGCCCCCATACCCACTGGCCACCAAGTTCCCTGTCACTTTAGATGTAAAGTAGAAAGGGGAGCGCCGTTGTGGCCCGCCCAACCCAGGTGGGTGATCCCCGGGGGCCCTGCTGCCTCCCTGGCGCCCTCTGCTGGGAGCTTTGGGGAGAGGGTGTCCAGGCTCAGCTGCCCCTGCCGCCCTTCCCTTTGGTGGCCTGTCCAGCGGCCTCGAGGCTTGAATCACACCGTCAGAGAGAGCTGCCACTTCACGGAGCACCCGTTCATCGTAACTCAAAGACTGGCATCACATTTATTATTATCTTTTGTTAAATATTTCCGATCTTTTCGGAGCACGTGGTGTCCAGGGCATGGCAGGTGTTCTTCCCGGTACATGTCTGTGTGTGCGGCGGTGACAGGAGGAGGGCGGCCCGGGGCCAGGCTGTGCACCTGCAGCACACGTGGCTCCGCTAACAGCCTCTGGGCCCCGCTACCAGGTTCCCGAGACCCAGGTCTCACAGTCAGGTGACGTCCAAGAAGCAAGCCCAGCGGGGACAGCGGAGATGTCACCCGTGTCGGTGCCCTACAGAAACGATACACAGTGGGGGGGGGGGGGCGTCTGTGGGCAAGGCCCCGCTCGCTGCACGGCGCCTGTCCTGCAAGCGTCTCGTGTGTGTGTGTGTGTGTGTGTGTGTGTGTGTGTGTGTGTGTGTGTGTGTGGCAGGGGGGCAGGGGGTCTCTGGTGCTAACTGGGAGGAGGTGTATCTCCTCTGAGGGTGGGTGGCTGGGCAGTGTGAGCTGGGATGGGGGTCTGAGCAGACTGGCTGCAGCCTCCAGAGGTCCTGGCTGCTCCCCCGTGACGTCAGAGGCTTGAACTGCCAGGGCGCCGAGGTCAGGCAGAGGCCAGGCGGTAGGAGACGACCCCCGAGGCCACAGAGCATCCCGATGCCTGGCGGCCTGGAGCGCGCTGGGCGTCCCCCGGGCGGCTTGGCAGGGGCCTCGCGGCAGATCGGGTCCCAGAGGCGAGGACCCGGCGTCTTCTCAGGTGGGGCTGCTCGAGGCCGCCTGGGCCAGGCAGCGGGCGCGCCTTCTCCAGCAGAGGCTGTGGCTGCGTCTGCTGTGACGGCGCCCACGGGGGCCAGGGGCAGGGATCCTCTAGATTCAGAGAGAACCTGCGCCCTTCAGACTGAAGTTTTGAAAAGGAAATTCTTCATAGCAGCTCGGTTTCTGAAGTTCTAATGAAAAAGATCCGCAGAATCGGGGGAGGGTGCCCTGTGAGGGCCCTGCTGCCCGAGGCAGTGGCGGGGCTCAGGGAGGAGCTCCCCCCCCCAGTTCCTCTTCGTGCTTCGGGATGGGGTCTGGCACCCTCCCCTCAGCCCGGGGGCGACAAGGGAAGGAAGGCCTCCCCGGGGAGGGGCTGCGTGGAGGAGCAGCGAGTGAGGCGGGGCCGGGAGGCCGCAGCTCAGGCCTGGCTTCACCGGCAGCCCCTGTGACTGTCAGACCCTCGAGTTCCTCCTCAGAAAATGGGGGTCACACTACCACCCACCGTCGTGGGGGGAGGCCAGCAAAGGGGCATTCCCCTGGGAGTGCGGGGTCCAGGCTGGGCCCTGGGGATGTTAGCTACATGGGATCTGATCTGAAGGGAGCAGGGCCTCAGGGGGCCCCGGGGAAGTCCTGGGCAGGGGTGGAGATGGAGTCGGGGAGCCCTGGAGCCTGGGTTTTGCTCTTCATGGCTGGGGAGGGGGGCTGACAGGGTGGAGGGAAGGCCTCCCGGCCGAACCAAAGGAGATGAGTTCCCAGCCTGGAGCTCCGACCCTCTGCCCGCCCTGCCAGGCACGGCCGCCAGCTGCGGGCGCCCCGGGCGGGGCCTTGCCGAGCCTCCTCAGTAGCTGCTGTCTGCGAAGAAGGGCGGGCGGGCCAGGGGGGTGCCGTCGCCCCCGGCGCGGGGCCGGGCCAGCTCCCCGTACTCGCTGTTGTAGAACACCTGGCCGCGGTCGGGCCGCCGCCGCCGCCCCTGGGGGTCCGGGTGCGCCCCGGTCACCTCCACGCTCCAGCCGGGTCCTTTACAGCTGCTGCACAGGGAAGGGCGTCAGTAGGAGGGGCTGCACCTGGGCCAGGTGTGACCGGAATCAGCAAAGACACACCTGAGTCAACTTAAGTGCGTGCCAGGCCGATGGGAGTGCACACCGGCTCCACTTAAATAGCAAACCGGGGTTTTCCCCGCCCCAAGCCTGGGTGTGGGACAACGAGAATGCCAGCTTCAGTCCCGCAAACCTGCTTCTCGCCCAGCCCTGCCACCGCCGCAAATGGCACCAGCCCTGACCCCCAAGCTCACACAGCCGGCCGTCATCCCGCTTCCTCCCCTCCTCTCGCCCTCATCCAACCATCCGCCCTCATCTAACCATCTGGAAGTCCCGTCTGTTCTAATTGGAAATACACCCCTGCCCGTCTCCACGTCTGGCCGTACTCCGTACTCCGGAGCAAGCAGCCACCATTGCGCGGGCTGAGTCCCAGCGGGGCCTGGCTGCTGCGCTGTCTGAGCGCTGGGCACGGTGATCATACTCGGCTTTACAAAGAGGGGGTGTCAAAAGGAAGGGAGGAGACGTGGGGACCAGAACCGGGCGTGCTGGGTCAGGACCGTGAGGGGAAGGCGCTCCTTTGGGAAAGCTGGTGACAAAGGCCTGGAGTCCCAGAGGGGATGGCCCTGAGCACACGGAAAGGCAATGGGAGCCCGAAGGTTCAGGGAGGAGGGCGACGCACATGCAGGCCCAGCCCAGCTCCCCGGACCCCTAGCGGGAGGCTCAGGAAGGCCTACCTGAGCCCGCCCTCCGGCCGGTGCCTGCTCTCCAGCTGCTCAAACTCCTCGGAGGCCAGCACCATCCCGCTGTCCGTCTGGTTATCCTGTGCAGGGAACAGCGAGGCTGTGCCCCACCGCGGCCAGGCTGCAGGCGCTGCCCCTGGCAGGCGGGCCCCCCACATGGACCTGCACCGCTGCCAACCTGACACCCGTCTCCTGAGCAGGAAACAGGCATCCGACGCCTCCTGAAGCGCGCAGGTGAGGGCCGTACCCGCCCGCCATAAAGGGGGAAACTGAGGCCTGGGGGCCACGCCTGGCCTGGGCTCAGGAGGCAGCGAAGCTACAGCGCCCCATGCTGGGGACCTAGAAGGCAGCCAGGCATGTTTCCAGGCTGTTAGATAGGACGAAGTCTCGGGTCTGGACAGCTCTTATTAAAAGCTATTCTTTTTTTTTAAAAAAAAAAAAATATGTTTCATTGATTTCAGAGAGAGGAAGGGAGAGAGACAGAAACATCAATGATGAGAATCATCCATCGGCTGCCTCCTGCACACCTCCGACTGGGATCGAGCCCACAACCCAGGCATCTGCCCTTGACCGGAATCGAACCCATGACCTTTCAGTCCGCAGGCCGACGCTCTATCCACTGAGCCAAACCAGCCAGGGCCTAGACGCTATTCTTGCTAAATTTTACAACGCAGCACAGCATTTTACAGACCAGCTGTAAACAGGATGACCTTGACAGGAACTCAACAGATAACTGTCGCCAACGGCAAAGAAGACGTCAACATGCAATGACCAAGGCGTGTGCCTAGGCAATGGCTATGCCTCCCTCGGGGCACATGGGACACCCCTTGGCTGTGGACCCCCGTCTCCTGGCGGCAAGTAGATGAAACCACCTGTGACAACCACAGCCTCTTGACCAGAGCAACCCAAGCAGCGAACCCCGCAGTTCGGTAACAGATACGGCAGCGCCCGTGGAGCTCTCCTAACAGCCCCCCTTTCGCCCCGAGGACCTGGGGAAGCAGGGGCAGCGTCCCCAGTGGACGGGGACCTGCCCTCCAGGAGACCCCCGCTTGGTGCTACCACCAGAATGGCTGCCTGGCCCCCGGACAGCGAAGGGGTGGCCGCCTGACCCTGGCTCCTTCAGCGCTTCAGCAGGGAGGTGGGTGGGTGAGCCCTGCGGTCACTTCCATTAGCGTTTCCATTCCTGTCTGGGTCTCGGGCTGTTGGGAAGGTAGGTGCCGTCCGGTGCGAGCTGGACTTCGGCTGGTCAGGCAGGAGCTGCGTCTGGCACAGGTTCGGGGCTGACCTGGCTCGAACGCAGAGGGCCGAGGAACGCCTGTGGGAGCCCAGGCATCCTGGCCTGCTTGTCGGCCGGGTGCCCTGCAGATGGTGGGTTTTGTGTTTGCGCCTGGTCTGTCTTACAGTAAATGTGTTGCGATAGGAAACTCAAATTCGATCCCCGATGCAGCCTCTCGGGGTGCACGGTTCAGAACTGAATAAAAAGAGCCCTGATGGTTTGACTTAAAGAAATTAAGCACGGCCCTGGCCGGGAGCTCAGTGGTTAGAGCGTCGGTCCATGGACTGAAGGGTTGCAGGTCCGATTCCAGTCAAGGGCACATACCTCGGTTGCAGGCTCGATCCCCGGCCCCCAGGTGGCGCATGTGCGGGAAGCAGCCAATTGATGTGTCTCTCACATCCATGTCTCTCTCTCTCTCTCTCTGTCTCACCCATTCCCTTCCCTTCCACTCTCTCTTAAAGTCAATGGAGAAAGGATCCCTGGGGGAGGATTCACACACACACACACACACACACACACACACACACACACGAAATTAAGCGCGTGTATGAATGAAGAAATAGGACGATTGGCTCGACGGTGGGAAGCAGCCTGTGCGTCCAAGGCGGCCTTGCTCCCGCCGGAGTCCGCGCGGACTTGGGAGGCACTGCTTTCCAGGTGCCGCCTCTGCCTCCTCCGGTTCCAGCATTTACTACGCACGTGAACCTCACCCCGGCAGCCCCCCCATTCCCCGCCCAAGGAGCGCACTTTCGGGGTCACCGCGCCAGGGCACTCCGTGGGAAGGGGGAACGGCGCCCAGCGGTTCCCCGCAGCCACAGGCAGACGGGCCGCGCACCCCCACCGGGGACACACAGGGAGCCCGCGGCTTCGGGGGAGGGGTGCTGAGCCAGAAGACAAGCAGGACGAGCCGCAGAGGTCTGGCCGTGGGGACGCGGGGGCCGGCCTGCGGCTAATGAAAAAGGCCCCTTCTCTTCAGCCTCTCATGTAACGTGTCCTATTGGCCGGTGCGATCGCAGAACTGTTACCAAAGGTGCGATAACACGGGCCAAATACCCTAGGGATTTTGAAAACAACAAACCAACGAACAAACACCAAAAAGCCCCCTGAGAGGATCTGATTGGACCGGGGCCAGAGGAGGGAGAAAAGCCGGCTGTGATGTAAAAATGTAGCTGGGTCCACCGTACGGACTCCGCGTGCAGCAGGAAGGCTCGGCCACGTGTGTGTACCTTGAGGAACAGAAGCCAACAGGGCCCCGGCCACGCGTCTGCAGGCGGCCGGGGAGGAGCAGACACTGGGTGTGAGCTGGAGGAGAAGGTGCGGGAGGCCACAGCGCTTTTTAGCAGATTGGGCTGAGCTGCAGCATGTGAGCCACGCGACAAGCAGGCGTCCTGGGCCTGTCCTCTCCGCTCAGCCCGCCTGGGGCAGGGCTCAGTCCCCTGTCGCTAGGGCCCCGAAGCTGAGGGCTGAGAACGGGACCAGCAGCTGCTGGGAGAGAGGCCGGGGCTGTGAGTGCGGAGGGAACAGCGGAGGGAACAGCTGAGACGGCAGTGCAGAGGCCCCCGGCCCCCAAGGCGCTGAGCAGCCTGGGCATTGCAGGGCGCAGGGGGCTCTCTCCTGAGCTGGCTGCCGCCTGCCGCCTGCAGAGCCAGGAGGCCCTGGGCGGGGGTGCACAGCCCCTCCCGCTTACCGCCGAGGCCTTGTAGGTCGTTGGGGTCATGGGAAATTCTTCGAAGGTTTTCATCCTGGAGGTTCCCTGGGTCCCTCTGGCCAGGCTCCCGGGGAAGGACACACAGTTGTAGTATCTGTGGGGAGAACACAGCCGGTGCTGAGGAAGCACCCCACAGCCCTCCCGGAGCTCTGGCCCGCCCCGACTCCACTCCTGCCGGAAGGACCCTGGGCCTGGAGTGCTGCCGGGGCTCCCCCGGGCACCCTCACACGCCCCCTGCGAGAGGCTTAACCTCCTGAGGCCACTGCTGGGAGGCAGGAAGGGGCGCAGAGCGCACCCAGCGGGTGGGGAGGCTGGGGAGGCCTTGGCCCTGGAGGGGCCGCCCTGTGCAGGAGGCGGTCCTGGGGTGCAGGGGTGGGTGGGAGGAGCTGGCAAGAACCAGCTGGCTGCTCCTGCCCCCGCCTGGCTGCGAGGCTGTGATCTGCACTGGGGCAGGTGGGCAGGAGTCAGCGCCTCCTCCCGGCCAGGCCAGTGGGAATGTGGGGCGTAAACAGCCCTCCGACGGGAATTCTGGGACCCAGGCTCCGTTCTCACTCCGGGATTCTGGTTAGTGGGTGGCCGACCCGGCTCCCAGGGCCCCTTCAGTGGCCCCTGGCCTCACTCCCCGCTGCCCTTCCCTCGTCCTGCGAGGCGCAGCTGGCCTGGCTACCGCTCCCCGATGGGCACTCCCTCTAACTGAGCCTCCTGGGGAGGTGAGGGCAGAGGAGGACGAGGAGGCACAGCGAGGAGCAAAGCCGCAAGGCCACGTGCCCTGCGCCCTCCTCCCCGCTGACCAGGAGGCGTCACCACCGGCACCAGCTCTGCCACCTACGATCCCTGCGGTTCAGCGGGCATAGTCGTCTCCCAGCCCTTGTCGCTTGCTGTGTCCTTGCTGACTGATGAGGATAAAACACACACGTCTAACTGCCTTCCTGCTGAGGGGCCCCTGGACCGGGGCGGGGGGGGGGGGGGGGCGCTGACCTGGCGGCCAGGCTGTGTGGGCGCAGGCTCGGCCGGCTGCCCTCCTCAGTGGCCTCGGCGACGTGCAGGGCTGTGGTGGACGCCTGCGAGCTGCCCTCCTCCAAGCTCAAGCCGCAGGACGCCAGGCAGTCCTCCTCCTCCTCCTGGTGGCAGAGAGGGGGAGGTGGCAGGGATGGGGGAGGTGGCAGGGGTGGGGAGGTGGCAGGGGTGGGGAGGTGGCAGGGATGGGGGAGGTGGCAGGGATGGGGAGGTGGCAGGGGTGGGGAGGTGGCAGGGGTGGGGGAGGTGGCAGGGGTGGGGAGGTGGCAGGGGTGGGGGAGGTGGCAGGGGTGGGGAGGTGGCAGGGATGGGGGAGGTGGCAGGGGTGGGGAGGTGGCAGGGATGGGGAGGTGGCAGGGAGGGGGAGGTGGCAGGGATGGGGAGGTGGCAGGGATGGGGAGGTGGCAGGGATGGGGAGGTGGCAGTGGTGGGGGAGGTGGCAGAGATGGGGAGGTGGCAGGGGTGGGGGAGGTGGCAGGGATGGGGAGGTGGCAGGGAGGGGGAGGTGGCAGGGATGGGGAGGTGGCAGGGATGGGGAGGTGGCAGGGATGGGAGAGGTGGCAGGGATGGGGGAGGTGGCAGGGGTGGGGAGGTGGCAGGGATGGGGGAGGTGGCAGGGATGGGGGAGGTGGCAGGGATGGGGAGGTGGCAGGGATGGAGAGGTGGCAGGGATGGGGAGGTGGCAGGGGTGGGGGAGGTGGCAGGGATGGGGAGGTGGCAGGGGTGGGGGAGGTGGCAGGGATGGGGAGGTGGCAGGGGTGGGGAGGTGGCAGGGGTGGGGGAGGTGGCAGGGATGGGGAGGTGGCAGGGGTGGGGGAGGTGGCAGGGATGGGGAGGTGGCAGGGATGGGGAGGTGGCAGAGGTGGGGGAGGTGGCAGGGGTGGGGAGGTGGCAGGGGTGGGGGAGGTGGCACGGATGGGGGAGGTGGCACGGATGGGGAGGTGGCAGGGATGGGGAGGTGGCAGGGGTGGGGGAGGTGGCACGGATGGGGGAGGTGGCAGGGATGGGGAGGTGGCAGGGGTGGGGGAGGTGGCAGGGGTGGGGAGGTGGCAGGGGTGGGGGAGGTGGCACGGATGGGGGAGGTGGCACGGATGGGGAGGTGGCACGGATGGGAAGGTGGCAGGGGTGGGGGAGGTGGCACGGATGGGGGAGGTGGCAGGGATGGGGAGGTGGCAGGGATGGGGAGGTGGCAGGGGTGGGGAGGTGGCACGTCACTCTCCTCCTGGAGCAGGGGCTCCCCCAGGCCAGTGCAGGCTCTGCCCTCCCTGAAGGCTCACCTGCCGGCCCCCGCCCTGGAGCAGGTCCCCCAGCATCTCCACCAGCTCTGAGAACGCAGGCCTCTCTCTGGGGTCTCCAGACCAGCAGCTCAGCATGATGCGGCGTCTGCGGGAAAGCGCTGCTGGCCCAGGGTGTGAGGGCCCGCACCCTGTGCCCGCCCCCATCCCCCATCCCCCCCCCCCCCCCCCCCCCCCGCCCTCACGCCCACCGGCCCGGCCCGGCCCCTCCCCCAGGGCTCAGGCATCCCCACACCCTGCCTGCACCCCCCTCCTCCTGCCGCGGCCTGCATGCCCCCTCTCTGCCCACCTCTCCTGACCCCCAAAGCGTGCGTGGCCAGCGGACTCACATGGCAGGAGTGGCCAGCTCCGGGGCCCTCATCCGGGTGCCCTCTTTCAGCCGCTGGCAGAATTCCTCGTTGATCTGCACCCCAGGGTACGGGGAGGCCCCTGGCAGCGGAATGGGGAGGGGTGGGTGGGGCGCAGGCCACTGCTGCTCAGCCCAGCCTCCCAAATCGCCTCCGCCCTGACCCCCATGTTGGGGTGCTTGTCCTGTAGCTCCTGGCAGGGGCCTGGGCAAGGCGCTCCCCTGCCCCAGGGCCAGTTCTTCATCTGGTTAGAATAGGGGGTGGCACCCGGCGTGGCTCAGTGGTTGAGCATTGACCTATGAACCTTGAGGTCATGGTTCGATTCTCGGTCAGGCACATACCCTGGTTGCTGGCTCGATCCCCAGTGTGGGGTGTGCAGGAGGCAGCCGATCCATGATCCTCTCTCATCACTGATGTTTCTATCTCTTCCCTCTCCCTTCCTCTCTGAACCTAATTAATTAGTGTGTATATATATGGGGTGCACTGCCCGCTAGGGCTGCAGCAAGCATCAAGCTTTAGAGCAGCGGTTCTCAACCTGTGGGTTGCGACCCCTTTGGGGGTCGAACGACCCTTTCACAGGGGTCGCCTAAGACCATCAGAGGACACATATATGATTACATATTGTTTTTGTGATGAATCACTATGCTTTAATTATGTTCCATTTGTAGCAATGAAATTGGGGGTCACCACAGCATGAGGAACTGGATTAAAGGGTCGCGGCGTCAGGAAGGTTGAGAACCTCTGCTTTAGAGACAGAGTTCCAACATCATCAGGGTCCTAGGGGCCTCTAGGCCGCCCTCTGCCCCCAGGGCAAGCCACAGAGCCGGGAGTCAGCCTCCTCCCCTCGCCCAGGCCCCGCACTCCCATCAGACTGACCCTCCAGGCACCCCAGCCCGACGGCCCAAAGGAGCTGCAAGGGTCACCTCTCCTTCTCCTGCTGCATCTACTGACCCAGGCCCTGCCCCCTCCCACATTCAGGACCCTGCCCCTGGCTGCTGTCCTCCCAGGCCCACCCGCCTCACCCAGCCCCTCCCGGGCCCTCCAGCTCACACCACGCAAGCTTCCAGGGCCCGCCATGCTCTCACTTAGCCACAGCCCTCACAGTGGCCGTCCAGTGCTCTCCCTTCCCCACTGCCATGCCCTGCCCCACCCCAGCCAGGGCGGTCTGGGTCCCAGCGGGGCCCAGGCTCCCCTGTGGGGCTTCCTAAGTAGGGGTATCCCAGAGTGAGTGCCATCCTTTCCCAGCCCTTGGAGCAAGAGCAGCACCCCCACAGCAGGTGGGGAAGGGCTGGGGCAGGGAGGAGACTGGGGGGACCCCCTATGCCCCTCCCTCTGGGACGGTGTGAATCAGGGACTGCGAGTGAGCACGGGCTCTGCCCCGCCCATGCGGGGGAGGAGGGGCTTCTCAAAACTCCTGCCTCAGAGCGACCTGGCTGCCCACTCCGGGCTCCAGGGCGGCACTGCCTGCACCAGGCTGGTGGGCCTGGAGCCTGTGGTCCCACCTGCCCCTCCCCGCTCCCCGCCCTGCACTCACCCAGGGAGAAGATCTCCCAGAGCAGCACCCCGAAGGACCACACGTCGCTCTGCGTGGTGTACACCTTGTCGAAGATGCTCTCTGGCGCCATCCACTTCAGGGGCAGCCGGGCCTGCGGGAGGCAGAGGGCGTGAGCCCACAGGGAGGAGGAGAGGAGGAGCCGCACCCCAAGCAGCCACCTCCGGTCCCTGGCCTCTCCCGCACTCTGGGGCCAGCCCTGTGTTTGCTCAGACGGCTCCTGCAGCTCGCCCTGCTCCCCTGCACGCCCCGCAGGTGCTGGCACCTCCCGAAGGCACCTCTGCGCTGTCCGGGTCCATGTGGCCCGCACTCACCCAGGAGCTCTTCACCCTCCTCCGCGCCAGCCCTCAGCCCAGCCTCTGGAGGAACCAGGTACCCACAGGCCTCTTCTCCCACCTCATCCCTCACCTGGCCCCCGTCCCGAAGCCTGGGGCCACTGACGCTTCCTCCTGTGGCTCCGCAAGTGCGTCCCACCCTGTCTCTCCCATTGATGACCTCTAGCGGGGATCCCTGAGGCCATAGCCTCACACACCTGCCCCTCACCTCCACCCACACACCTGCCCTTCACCTCCACACACACACCTGCCCTCACCTCCACACACACACCTGCCCCTCACCTCCACACACACACCTGCCCCTCACCTCCACCCACACACCTGCCCTTCACCTCCACCCACACACCTGCCCTCACCTCCACCCACACACCTGCCCTCACCTCCACCCACACACCTGCCCTCACCTCCACACACCTGCCCCTCACCTCCACCCACACACCTGCCCCTCACCGCCACACACCTGCCCCTCACCTCCACCCACCTGCCCCTCACCTCCACACACACACACCTGCCCCTCACCTCCACCCACACACCTGCCCTTCACCTCCACACACACACCTGCCCTCACCTCCACCCACACACCTGCCCTCACCTCCACACACACACCTCCCCTCACCTCCACCCACACACCTGCCCTCACCTCCACACACACACCTGCCCTCACCTCCACCCACACACCTGCCCTCACCTCCACACACCTGCCCCTCACCTCCACCCACCTGCCCCTCACCTCCACACACACACCTGCCCTCACCTCCACCCACACACCTGCCCTCACCTCCACACACACACCTGCCCTCACCTCCACCCACACACCTGCCCTCACCTCCACCCACACACCTGCCCTCACCTCCACCCACCTGCCCCTCACCTCCACCCACACACCTCCCCTCACCTCCACCCACCTGCCCCTCACCTCCACCCACACACCTGCCCTCACCTCCACCCACCTGCCCCTCACCGCCACCCACACACCTGCCCTCACCTCCACCCACCTGCCCCTCACCTCCACACACACACCTGCCCTCACCTCCACCCACCTGCCCCTCACCGCCACCCACACACCTGCCCTCACCTCCACCCACACACCTGCCCCTCACCTCCACCCACACACCTGCCCCTCACCTCCACCCACACACCTGCCCTCACCTCCACCCACCTGCCCCTCACCACCACCCACACACCTGCCCTCACCTCCACACACACACCTGCCCTCACCTCCACCCACACACCTGCCCTCACCTCCACACACCTGCCCCTCACCTCCACCCACACACCTGCCCTCACCTCCACCCACCTGCCCCTCACCGCCACCCACACACCTGCCCTCACCTCCACCCACCTGCCCCTCACCTCCACCCACCTGCCCCTCACCGCCACCCACACACCTGCCCTCACCTCCACCCACCTGCCCCTCACCGCCACATGCCCTACATTCTGCCTGTGAGTCAGAGTGTGAGACAAAGCCTCTGCACAGTGGCCTGTCACAGACTGGACGGACCCCTGCTGGCCCTGCCTCCCTCCAGCCCTCTTCCTTCCTCTGGAGCAAACCTTTAATCAGCCGTGGGCCCTCCTTCAGGTGCCTGCCTGCCCACCTGCATGCCACCAACCAGGCACGCACCTGTCACCCACGGGCCTGTGGCTGCCCTGCGCTGGCTGTCCAGCTCCAGGACGGACCCGGGCTGGGTGTGCCTCTGCATGAGCAGCCCCCGGCGGGCAGAGGGGTCAGCGTCCAACCCATGGCCCAAGCCCGACTGGAGCAGCGTGGTCCCTGACCTCAGCTCCTGTCCGCACTCCCTGCCCCCTGACCTCAGCTCCTGTCCGCACTCCCTGCCCGCACTCCCTGCCCCCACTCCCTGCCCCGTACACCTAGGCGGTCGCTGGGGTCTCTGCAGCCCTCAGACCTCCCCGTGCACAGCAGTGTCCCCCCACCCTGCCCCCGCGGGCAGGAGGCCAGGGCCGCACTCACGCTGCCCTTGCGCACGTAGTCGGGGTCCTTGTAGATGTCCCGGGCCAGGCCGAAGTCGCAGATCTTCACCACGTCGCTCTCCGACAGCAGGATGTTCCGCGCAGCCAGGTCTCTGTGGATGCACTGGGGGCACGAGGAGGGTCAGCAAAGGCGCCCGGCCCGGCCACGGCCACAGATCCTGTGCACCCCGGACTGGCCATGGCCACGGCCACAGATCCTATGCACCCCGGACTGGCCATGGCCACGGCCACAGATCCCGTGCACTCCGGGACTGGCCATGGCCACGGCCACAGATCCCGTGCACCTGAGACTGGCCATGGCCACGGCCACAGATCCTGTGCACTTGGACTGGCCATGGCCACGGCCACAGATCCTGTGCACCCAGGACTGGCCATGGCCACGGCCACAGATCCTGTGCACCCGGGACTGGCCATGGCCACGGCCACAGATCCCGTGCACCCGGGACTGGCCACGGCCACAGATCCCGTGCACCCGGGACTGGCCACGGCCATGGCCACAGATCCCGTGCACCCCGGACTGGCCACGGCCACAGCCACAGATCCCGTGCACCCGGGACTGGCCATGGCGAGGGCTCGTGAAGATGTGGGACAGAGTGTGACGCCACATCCAGCTCCACCACTGACCAGCGGGAACCTTGGGAAGCTAGTCCCACACTCGGGGCTCAGTTTTGTCCTCTGCCCAGTGGGAGAGGCCTGGACCTCAGGCCGCTGTGGGTGAGCTGGGCTGCTCACATCAGGGCGTGCTGGTGGGGCCCGGCCCCTCCCCTCTGAAGGGCCTGCAGGCAGTCACCTTGCGGGAGGCCAGGAACTCCATCCCGCGGGCCACCTGGAAGCTGTAGCAGACAAGGTCTTCCATGGTGAGCGGGCTCAGCCACAGGTCCTCGGCTGCACAGAGGAGCAAGGCGGGCTCAAGAGGGGGTCCCCTCCATGATCCCCGTCTTCCACGCCACCCCAAAGGGAGTGTTTGTTCGCCTAATCCTTGCTGCATCGGCACCCCGCGGGCTCATCTCTAGTGCTGAGGCCCCTGGCACTAGCTAAGAAGCCCTCTGCCCCCCCTCCCTCCCTTACTAAGGCACAACCCATCACATGCTCTCCCATGTATGTGCCCTCTTCCACCAGTTCCTGGAGGAGGCCCCGGCAGGCTTGTCCCACAGCCCCCGGGTCATAAGGTATTTTTGGTGCCGCCACATTTTGGGCACGAGGAAGCCAGGCTTGTACCTTCCTGGGTCCGAGTGGCCCGGGCCGCCTCGCCCTTGCCCATCAGGAGCCTTGTCAGGAGGGCCCTGTCACTGCTCCCCAGCCTCCGCCTCCTGTCGGCCCTGGCACCCTCCACCATGGCCTGGAAGCGCCTTCGCTGCTCCGGGGACTTCTCCTGCGGATGCACAAAGCAGGTCCGAAACCCCCGTCCCCCCAGGCAGAGGCATCACGCCCAGCCCACCTCGGCACCCCGCGGGCTCACCGCAAACTCTGGCCCAGGCAGAGCGCCCACTTACTGCGTAGGGGCTGAAGGCCTCCCGCTTGGCGCGCAGGAAGTTGGAGAGGTTGCCGTATTTGCAGAACTCCACGATCACCATGAGGGGGCCTGGGGTGGAGCGGGCAGGGCAGAGGCGGGGGGTTGGGGGCCGAGGGCGCGGAAGAGCCAGCATTGCAGCAGGGTTCCCGCCCACCGGACCTCCTGGCCCCTCGCACCCCAGACCCCGGCGCCGCGCCCCCTCCTCCCCGGGCGCCCGGGCACGTACCGTTAGGCTTGGTGCACGCCCCCAGGAGGTTGACCACGTTGAGGTGGTTACCGATGTGGATCAGGATCTTGAGCTCCGACATCAGGGCGCGGTGCTCGCTGGCTGTGGCGCCCTCTGGAGGCGACACAGAGTCTTGGCCTGGTGCCGGGTCCGCCCGCCAGGGCCCCAGCCCCTGCGCTTAGCGAAGTCACCTCCAGCCTCTGGCCCGCGGGGCGCAGGGTCCCCGGCACCGCCCAGCCGCCCTCTGGGGCAGGAGGGTTCCTCGGCCCCGAGCCCAGGCCCGGCTCTGCCGCCCGTGGGCTCCTGTGGAACCTTGTGCGTCCCTGGCTCTGAGCCTGTGTCTTCCTGCGCCACCTCCACCCGCCCGCCCAGAGCCGCTGCTCGTCACCGCCGACCCCACACCTTTCAGCATCTTCACGGCCACCGTGTCACAGCTGCTGCCCTTGTGGATCCCGAACGCCGAGGCTTCCACCACCTTCCCGAAGGCGCCGTGGCCCAGGACTCGCCCTGTGGGGCAGCAGGGTTCCAGGTGAGCTGGCGAAGGTGAGGGGGAGGGGACGGCCGCCGGGCAGCCCGTGCGGAGGGCAGGAAGGCAGGCCCAGGAGCGGGAGGAAGGTCGGAGCCCCCCTGCCAAACAGGAAGAGCGGAGCGCAGGGGCAGAGGGAGAGGAGCGGCGGACAGGAAGGCCTGCATCCTCTCCCAGCAGGTGTGCTGGGCCCGCCCTGCTCAGAGCGGCGGCCCGTGACCCCGGGGCCTGGGAACGGGGAGGCCTGGCGGGCTCCTGGGGATGCCCCAGATGCACGGGTCAGCCAGGTGGGGGCCAGGCGGGACTTCCTGGCATGGGTTCTGAGAGTGGATGGGTTCGGGGCTCCAGCCTGCCGCTCTGCAGCCGCCAAGCCGCCTCTGCCAGGTCCGACCGGGAAGGGGCAGGCCGGGGGCTGGCCTCACCGAGGTGCAGCCGGTCCCGGGGGAACTCCCACTGGCTGGCATCGTAGGACAGGTATTCGCACTGCTCCTCCAGGGGCACCTCCCCGGGGTCCATGATGATGGACAGGTAGCCGGTCTTGATGTCTGCGTGGGCTGGCTGGGGGGGCCATAGCGGGGGTGGACAGCGTTGGTTAGGGCCCATGTGACTCGGGAAAACTGCCCAGACGTACGGGGTCTCCCTCGAGGCTCCGCTAAGGAGAGGACGTGGGGCAGGCTCTGGTCGCTCAGAGCCCACCGGGAGGGGTCGGGGAGATTTCCAGGGAGGCGAGGCTCCCACGGCAGCTGGACAGGGACCCTATTCCTTATGGTTGGGGCTGGCCAGGTGGAGAGAACCCCACGGGAGCTGGGAGAGGAGCGCTCACCCTCCTCATGTTACAGAAAATGATGAGGAGGAGGACCCAGAAGAAGACGGCGATGACCCCGGTGCCAACAAGGATCACGATCTCCATGCTGCCCCGGTCCTCGGAGCCTGCGTGGGCAGAACAGCCGTGTGCGTGCGCGCAGAGGGTGCGCCCCGAGAGCGCCCCTTCTGGTGGCCGCGAGAAGCCGCCAGGTGCGGGGTGGGGGCTGGCGGGGGGGGGGGGGGTGCGGGGGGGAGGAGAGGGGTGGGAGACGAGGCGGACCTTCCACGGCCACGCTGGCCGAGGAGTTGACACAGCCCTTGGCGTTGCACACGCTGCACAGGTAGCGGCCAGCGTCCTCCTCGCGCACGCGCTGGATGCTCAGCTTCTGGTTCGAGTCGGCCAGATCGATCCCTGCAGGAGGCGGGTGCAGGTTCGAGTCTAGACGGGCCTGGGGCCTGGGCCTCCCGGGCCTCCACACCCGCTCTGCGCCCGGGCCCTTCCCTACCGGACTTTTCCTCCAGCGGCCGCTCGTCCTTGTACCACATGATGCTGGGCACGTGCGTCCCGGCCACCGGGCACCGCATCTCCAGGGAGTCGCTCACGTTCACCAGGAGGTCGGTCAAGTTCTGCGTAAGCCGGGGGGCTTCCAGGGCTGCGGGCAGGAGTCAGGAAGGGGCACAGTGGAGGGCAGGAGCCCAGGGCACGGGGAAGGGGCTCTCCAGAGAGGAGAGGGTGGCGGGAAGCTGGAAGGAGGGGCGGGTGGGGAGGGGTCACGCCCGCAGACTCGGACCCTGTCGCTCACCTTGCACTGACAGGTACTTCTTGTGGCAGTGCTTGTCCTGGCTGTGCCGGTCCTGCACCTCGCACACGTAGTCGCCCTCGTGCTCAGGTGTCACGTGGGGGATGGTCAGGCTGAGCGTGGCGTGGCGAGCCCCCGGCGCTGCCTCTTCCAAGGTGGCGGCCAGCGGCGTGGCGAACAGGTGCACGTTCTTGCAGTCGAGCAGCAGCGGGTTCCCGTGGGCATCGTGCAGCGTGGACAGGTTGAGGCGGTACCAGCGCAGATTCTCGTAAGTGTAGTTGTCAGCCTGGCAGCTCAGGCGCACGGCCTGGCCCTCCAGGGGCTCCTCCGAGGGCTCGGACTCAATGCTGAAGCCGTCGGGGATGGCTGCAGCGGAAGCAAGAGCCGCTGTGACCTTGCACAGTGACACTGACTCACCTGCCAGGTGCTTGCTCTTCCTTGCCCACTGGCCGCTGGACTCACTCAGCTCTCAGCCAACGTTATGCATCAGGTAGGTCTGGGCCAGGGACACCCCCGGAGTCTTCTTCACCACTTCACTCCCCCTCACTGACCACTGACCACTGACCACTGGGGCCAACCAACAGAAGTCAGCCCCACGGGCTCTCCTCCTGCCTCCTTCCAGCTCTCTCCTGGTCATGCCCCAACCTGGCTGCTGTCCCCCCTCTCCCGTAGCCCCATCATCAGTGAGTTCTTTGTCCCCAGACTCAGTGGGGACCGGAGTCCCATCCTGCCTCGCTGTTGACCACACCCCACCTCCGTCAGCAGTAGCTTTCTTGCTCCGACTGCTTCTGGCCACTCGTCAGGCTCCTGAGGGCTCCGCCACCCAAAGTGTTATCTCTGGCTCCATCTCTCTCCCAGGTCCCCCCACATACACACACACCCCTGGGCCCAGGGACTTCCTTTCACGGGTCCTCAGCTTTCCTGAGGTCACTGACACGTTTGAGAAGCCGAGGGAGCTCTGGAGCTTCTCCCCAGAGAGAAACACACCCCTGAGCCACCTCTTCAGATCCAGGGCTTGGGAAGGGGGTTGGAGGGAGGCAGTTAGGTGGGGCTTCGGGGAGCAGGACAGCCCCCTGGTCGGGGTGCCTCCAGGGCTGAGGGCAGAGGTTGCTACTCCGTCCAGCGGACCAGCATGGCCCTCCAAATCTAGCCCTGTTGCCCAGGCCCAGGGCCCTGGGGCCCTGGATAGCTCCCCGGGGTGCTCCACCAGGACCTCAGGGGACCCCAACCTGGTCCCCTTGTCCTCTCCAGGCTTGTTCTCCTCTCCTGCCCACCTGGTCCCTGACCACCAGGCCCACCCAAGTCACTCACTGGTCACATAGAAGTAGATGAGCCGCTCATCCTGGCCCACCTTGTTGAAGACCGTGCATTTGTACATGGCAGACACGTTGGCATCCTGGATCACCAGCTTGCTCACCGTCTGGGCAAAGCACAGGCAGAGGATCTGTTTCCTGCCTGAGTTCCCCACCCGACCTTCCCTTTCTGCAAGGAGGCCGCTGTGCCCACCAGAGTAATGGGGGGAACTGAGGCTCTGAGCTGAGGTGACAGAGCTCAGAGACAAGACCAGGGATGGGAGGCACGGGAGTGAAAGTAAGGCCTTCAGGCAGCAGCAGGGGGGGTGGTCCTCGGGAAAGTTAGGGGGCCGGGCTGTGGAAGCTGGCATCAGCAGTGGCTGGGGTCAGAGGGCGGCATAGGCAGGGCCAGAAAGGCTTCTGGCGGTGGATGTGCCATTTCAGGAGGGGACGGGGGCCTAGTGCTGCCAGGCCAGGCCAGGCCAGGGCCAGGATTCAGACTGGGGTCACGTCAAGGGTCAGGCTGTGGCCTAAGATGAGCAGCAGGTCACGGTGTGAGATCCCCGTGACAAGTGCACCGTGGCCCAGGGCTGCCCACACACCTCTCCCAGCTCCCTGGGGTAGTGACAAGGGGAGGGGCTGGTCCTAGACACCCAGAAGGGTGCTGGCCTTGGGGAGTAGGAAGCTGGGAGGCAGGGTAGGCCACAAGCCCTGCCTACCATCCAAAGACCCCCCCTACTTTAAGCTGGGCACTTCCTGGCCAGGCCTGGAACAGGAAGAGGCTCTGGAGGTGTGTAGGAAAACAGGAAGTGACCGTAGGAAGTGGGTGCCTTTGTTCAGTCCCCTCCCCTGCCTGGCCGCTTCTCAGCATTGCCCCCAGGCCGGCCAGCGGCTCAGCCGCCTTTGGTGGGACCAGGCCAGCCCCCAGCCTGGAGCCAGTGGGCAGCTGGACCCATGGCCTGGCCGGGCAGCCTGAATCTTATCTTTCTCGTTCGGGAAGTGGCCGGAGGTCCTTTCCCCACCCCCCACATGCAGGCAAGGGAGCTGAGGCCCCGACACTGCAGAGAGGTCACCCCTCAACCGCTGCCCCCAAAGCCCTGCAGGCCTGGTGGGCACCCAGAGGCCAGAGAGGGCCTCGCCTCCCTCCTCCTCTTGGCCAGTCCGTGGTGCGGCTGGCCCCTACCTTATTCCTCCCCTCCACACACTCCGTCCAGGTGTCCAGGCTCTCGATGGGGTTCACAGCGTCCTGCGTGGTCACCTCCCTCCAGTCCCGGCACTGTGGCATGCGGTCCCGCTGTTGCCGCCGGCTGCTGGGGACGAGGGTTGACAAGGGCCAGTTAGAGGTCTGGGCGGGGAGGGTCCCCAAGGGGGTAAGGTTGAGCCTCTGTCATATTCAGGGTCACCTTCTACACTGCGTGGGTGAGGCTGGCCTTTGGCTGGGGTGAGCAAGAGGGCAAGAGCGTTTGCTGCTGGAACACTGTCTCCCACTCTTTTTTATTTTTATTGATTTCACAGAGGAAGGGAGGAGAGATAGAAACATCAGTGATGAGAATCACTGATTGCCTGTCCTGCACGCCCCCCACTGGGGATCGAGCTCACAACCAGGCTTGTGCCCTTGACCGGAATCGAACTTGGGACCCTTCAGTCTGCAGGCCGACGCTCTATCCACTGAGCCCACCAGCCAGGGCTGTCTCCCACTCTCTATGTTCAGGGCCCTGCGGGGACTGCCAGACACAGCCTTCGGCGGCTCTGTGCTCGCCCTCCAGCATGCTGTGCCCACCGCCCCCACTCACACGCACCCCTCCTGCAAAGCCCACCCAGATCCCCAAGGGCAGCAGTCAGCACTCCTGCTCCAGGCACCCCCCACCCCCTCTTTCAGAGCTGCAGCCCCTCCTGGGGCCAGGTGGGACTGGGTCTCCCACTAGGACCTGGGCCCCAAGGGAGGCTCTTGTCTGCCCTGGCGGAGCAGAGCGGCCCTGGGGCCCTGTCAGTCGGTACAGAACAAAATGGTGAAGCATCAGAGGGAAGCACATCTGGAGGTGCCAGCAGTGACCCTCGGCCTGTGTTCTAGAAGAATCTATGAGCCTTGGACGCTGTGGGTGGCTCAGGCCCAAAGGCCACCCCTTGAGCCTCCCACACTGACCCGCTGAGCTCACAGCACCTACGGGGGCTGCTGCCCTGTCTCCTCCTTGGCCCCCAGCGCCTGTCCCTCCCCAGCCTGGACCCTCCCACCTCACAAGGATCTCTTGCTAAATGGCCAATCTGACCTGACACCCCTGCTCAGCACCCTTCCCTGGCTCTAGTGCCTTCCAGACCTCTGCCACCTCTGCACCCTCCCCTCTGGTCCCCTGCTTGGCCAAGTTGTCTCTGCCCCGAGAGTTCTCCCCAGCTGTCTGCCCAAGTCATTGTAAACGGGTATGGCAGCAGAGGGGCAGGCTCACTGCTTACAGCTGTCGCCTTGGCAAAGCCACGTCCCTTCTCAGATCCCGCTCCTCCTCTTAGGGTGACTGTAAGCGCTGCACAGAGGAGCTCAGGAGCGAGGCCATGCTGGCGTGCCAGGGGCTCGGCACACGTCTCCTGAAAGCGGCCCAGCTCTGCCCACCGGGCAGAAGTGTCCCCCTG
This sequence comes from Myotis daubentonii, assembly GCF_963259705.1. Taxonomy (NCBI): domain Eukaryota; kingdom Metazoa; phylum Chordata; class Mammalia; order Chiroptera; family Vespertilionidae; genus Myotis; species Myotis daubentonii. The sequence continues at coordinate 5,120,554 of NC_081844.1, read as the reverse complement.
GACGCCACAGGCACAGCCTTGGGTCTCTGATGATACGGCTCTGGGGGCTTTGCTCTCCAGGCAGGGGGGTGGGCCCGACGGCTGCAGGGGTGTCTGAGCCTTGCTCAGATGGGATGGTGCCAGGGGTTGGCTGCGGTGCATGGTGACAGGGTTTGCGTTTAGAGCAGGGCTCTCGGGAGGGGTGCGGGCAGTGAGTGGGGGTCAGGGCTGAGGGTGAGCACAGGGCTGGAGCCACACTCACAGGCTGCGCTGGGCGAAGGTCTTGCAGGGCGTCCACGGCCGCCAGTACCACTGGACGCTGAGAGGAGGGGGCACGCCGTAGGCAGTGCAGGTGAGGGCCTGGCGACTGTGGCGGGAGTAGATGCTGGGGGAGGAGGCCTCCTTCTCATGGATATTGGGAGGCACTAGGGGCACAGGCAGGCAGCTGGTCAGCCGGCCCCCTGGCCACACCCGCCCGCCCTCCCATCCCCTCCCCTCCCACCTGCCCCTACCGTTCACCACCAGCTCCAGGCTGATGTTGCGCTTCAGGCCGGCCATGGAGTTCCACAGGGCGAGGGTGTAGACGCCTGCGCTGGCCTCGGTCACCTCTTTGAGCACCAGGGCATGCGGACTGTGGCGCCCGGACACAGCCTTTCTGTCCTTGTACCTGGCCCGGGAAGGGAGTTCAGGGCGCTCCATGGTTCCTACCTCCACCCCCCCTGCCCTCCTTCCCTGCCACACCCCAGCCCCTGCAACTGGAATGCACTGTTGGGAGCAGGACCCCTGCAGGCCAGGAGGCTGCTGGGTGCAGGGGAGGGCAGTGGACCCTGCACAGAGAGCAGATGGCCTACAGCTGTGGGGGTGGCCGCCAGGCAGGAGCACGCCCCACAGGCTCAGGAGCACTGAGGTCTGGACAGGGCTTCCCACAGGCGCCTCCTCTCTGGCCTGTCTGTGGCCAGGGCCAGCCTCCGGCCGCCAGGCTCTGAGGCCCGCGGGAGTGCCCTGACACCTTCCCCACAGGCCCTGTCCCTTCCCCACGGGTTTCAGTGAAGGAGGGAGGTGCAGTCCCCGGTGCAGCCTGGACCCTGGCCCTGTTGGGCCCTGCCTCCCTCTGGAGCTCGAATTCACCGTCCCCCTCCCTCCTCCATGTAACCAAGCACCCGCTGATCAGACAAGCCTGGGAACCAGCGGGCCTCGCCCTGCTCTGCTGCCTGCTCTCCTACACTCTGCTTCCCATGCTCCCCCCGAGCTGGGCTGTCCCCTCACCGCTGCGGCCCCTGCACAGAAGCGGTGCCGGGCACCAGGAGGTGCCCAGGGCATGTGTGAACTGGGAGGGGCACCCCCGGTCCTGAGCTGCACCCGCGTTCTGGACTCTGCCTGGAAACACATGGTCCTTGACAGGCAGGCGCCTTCCCGGAAGGCCCAGGAGGGGCACCGCCCTCGGGCAGAGCCAGCGCGAGGGGGATGAAGGGGCTCTTCTCAACTGTGGCACCACAGCCCCACCGGGAGGGACGGGACTCACTGGGGCCACAGGGCAGGGCGGGGTGGTGCTGTCCTGAGTCTGCCACCTGCCACCTCTGCGATCCTAGCGAAACCCTTCACTGCCTCAAGCCCGTGTCCTCATCTGAAAACTGGGGAAATGGCCCTGGCCAGTTTGGCTCAGTGGATAGAGCGTCAGCCTGCGGACTGAAGGGCCCTGGGTTAGATTCCGGTCAAGCGCACATGCCTGGGTTGCAGGCTCAATCCCCAGTAGGTGGTGAGCAGGAGGCAGCAGATCAATGATTCTCTCTCATTGATGTTTCTCTCTCTCTCCCTCTCCTTTCCTCTCTGAAATCAGTAAAATATATGTATTTTTAAAAAGAAATGAAGTGCCCTTCTGGCAAGGTCGTGAGGGCTAGCTGAGGCCTGGCGCTTCGGAAGCTGAGGGCCAGCCTGGATGTCCACTAGGTTCCCACCCAGCCACTCACTCAGTCATCACATACCCAGCAGTGGCCCCGTGGGCTGTGGCGGCCACGGTGACCACTAGTGTCCTGGGAAATGTCTCACTTGTCGGAGGAAGATGTTGGCCAAGTGAGAAGAGAATGGCCAGCTGTGGTGGGAACGGTGCTACGCAGCCGGCTGTGTGAGGGTCGGCCCTGGGCCAGATCCCAGGTGCAGCACAGCCAGCCGCCCAGCCAGGGCCGGGTCAGTCCTGAGGGCCTTGGAGGACAGGTCAGGCCCAGGTGCTCAGGAGGCCACGCCTGTGAGGGAGCCTCCAGGCTGCATCCCTGCTCTTCAGACCCTGCCTGATGGGCCCTGCTCTTGCACCAGGTGTCCCCAGTGGACCCCAAAGTCTGTGGCCTCAGAGGCAGGGTCGCCCCGGGCCCAGGACCAGGGGATGCTGGGCCCTCCAAGAGAAGCCTGCTCCCCGCGGCCGGGCTCCTGCCGAGCGCAGGTCCGCGCTTTCGGAGAGGCTCTGCAGCTGGGAAAGCACAGAGCGGGCTCCCGGGGGCTCTGGGCTCAGGCAGGAATGCCCTTCCCTTTCCTGGCCTCTTCTCCTCATCGCTGTGATGGAGGTCAGGTGAGAGTGTGACGCCCCAGGGTTGGGCCACGTGGGCTGCTCAGACAACCTGAGGGTGCTGGGGGGCGCTGTGCATCCCCGAGTTCTGGGGGAGCTCTCAGGAGTGCTGGCCAGGGCAGAGCCAGCACCGAGGGAGCCCTCCCTGACCCCATGACTTTGCTTTAGGGGCTCCAGCAGCCTGCGGGCGTCCACGAAGCCCTCGCTCACTGCCACGCCGCACAGGCCTGGCCCCCCAACAGCCTGTGAACCCCTGTGGCATCACCGAATTCTAGATGGGAGGGCCCTGAGGTGGCACGCTGTCGGGACGAGGCCTAAGGAAACCTGAAGCCGTTGCTGCGGGCAGGCAGGGCTCTGTGATGCGCTCCAGGCGCAGGACCTCAGAGGCTGAGCGCGTGCAGGAGGCAGTGGGAGCCCCTTGCTGCGCCCACCACACCCGCACACACCTGGAGGCTGGCATTTACCAGTTTCCACAGTTTAGCAGCAACCCAGGCTGGATTATCGCGTTATACGCATGCTCCTTAGCGCCTTCAGAGGGGGCCCTCGCACAGGCCCAGCCTGGGAGGATGCTGCCCTCCTCACCCAAGGTCAGCCAGGCCTGCAGGTAATGAGGGGCAGGAGCCAGGACTGTACCATTGGAACTCCGGTGGGGGGTACGCAGCTAGCTTCACGGGCAGCTTCACCAGCTTGTCTCCTGCCGTGGCTTCCAGGACGGGGCCCTTGAGCCACTCGACGCTGATGAAGGGTTTTTCTGCCAGACGGGAGGCATCGGTGTAAACCCAGGGGCTGGCATCGCTCACCCACCACTGCCCAGGGCCTCAGCCATGGCCCTGCGCCCCGAGGACAGACCCTTGCAGACGGGGGCTCACTGCCCAGCAGGGTGTGGGGGCCAGACCGGCCATCCACCCTCAGCCCCCCCTTGCCCTGGGCTGGACTTCATCCTGCTTGGTGCACTATGACCTCTGACCCTGGCCCAAGCTGCCCAGGACCCTGTTCACAGGCCCGGTGACCCCCTAGGCCCTCTGGGCACGCGGACCCCACCCAGACGCACCGTGCACGATGACCTCGGTGCTCTCCCGGAACCGCTGGACGCCATTGTTGGCCTCGCACGTGTACGGGCCGAGGTCGCGCTGGCTGACGTTGTGGACGGTCAGGATGCTGGAGAGCTCTGTGTGGGTCTGCTGGGAGCGCCGCTCGGGCACCCACTTGCCCCGCTCAGCCTGCCCGTGCCCAGGGGAAGTGCAGGGTCAGAACAGGCAGCCCCGGAGGGCTGACACCGAAGGCACGCACCCAGCCCAGCCAGCAGTGACGGCGGAGCCGGGACGCACCAGAGTCATCCCCGGGGGAGGAACATGTCCCCGTCAGACCAAGGCTCCTGGGGCAGAGCGCAGTCGGCACCTCCGCCACACGCAGGCAGAGTGCCGGGCCAGGCAGGAGCGGCACAGGGTGGGCCGGGCAGGGGTGGGACGCCTGGAGGTGGCCCGGGCACAGCCCTGGCAGAGCCCGCGGCCTTACCTGCTTCCCCGGGTAGTCCCAGTCGAAGGTGACCCCCGAGTTGAACTCGGCCCACACGGTGCAGTTCAGGACCAGCTTTTCCCCGACGAGCAGCTCCATGGACTTTTTGGGGAACAGCTGGATGTCGTAGAGCTCGTTGCCTGGCGACACAGGAGCAGTGACCCCCAAGCCCCTCACCAGCACAGCACCCGGAGTGCAGGGCGCAGGGCACCCACCAGGACCCGCTGTGGCACCTACGGCCCCATCACTGAGAATCTGGGGTCTCCATCTCCCCCTGCAGTCTTCCTCCCGGGACCCCGTGGCCCAGGACAGCCCCTACCTGTGATGTGCACGATGAAAGGGTTGGACAGGAAGGCCTGGCCGCCCCAGGTGGTCTCGCACTGCAGATACAGGGTCTCACGCAGCAGCGGCGTGGGCACCCGCATGCCCTGGCGGTCATCCCACACCACGTCCTGCCCGTCGGGCTGCAGCACGGAGCTTGGCTGCTGGGATATGGTGGCCGTCAGCTCCCGCTGCCCCCTTCCTCCTGGCCAGGTCAATGGCTGCCTTTCCCAGGGACAGGACAGGAGGGCTAGGTCGTGGGGAGTGAGGGGGCTGTACCAGGCGCAGGGTGACGTTGAGGCCAGGGATGGACACCAGGCAGGGCACCCACATGGAGTCCTTCCTGTCGACCAGGAGCGTGCCTGGCTTGTTGATGAACGGCTGCTCCGAGTCTGCAGAGAGAGCGCAGTTTGTGGGAAGGGCAGGTGGAGCTTGGGGAGGTCTCTGCCCAGGTGGGGGCTCCGGGGCAGTCCTCCGAGGTCTGGAGGCCAGGGGTGGGGGTGGGGGCCAGCTACGCCTCCAGGACCCTGCCTGTCACCTCGCTGGCTGCAGGAGCGCGTGGGGCTGGGCCCTCACCTCTTACGAACACGTAGGTGCTGGCCGCGGTGGTGCCCTCGATGCGGGCCTTAATGTACTTGTAGTGGCAGCCATAGCGGCCCGTGTCGTTGGCGTGGGCCTCGGGAAGCAGCAGCACCTTGCAGTAGGGCCGGGCATCTGTGCCTTCGCAGTCGCGAACGAACCCCAGGTCTTCACTGTCCTTTTCCCCCGTGGCTGGCGCTTCCTGAGCCCCCGGCCAGGCCCACTGGAGCGGGTGCTGCCCCCTGGCAGAGGAGGCAGAGGTCAAGAGGGGCTCCCCTGCAGCCCCAGGGCCAAGGCTTGCGCACAGCTGTCTCACCCGGAGGTCAGGCCAGCGGGTGCCGGGGCACACACCACGGACCCAGCCCACAGCGGGCACTGAGTCCCGGCCTCTGCCTGGCTCGGGCCTCTGTGCGGCAGGCTGGCCTCCGAGGGGCCGGGCCTCGGTCACACCTGGGCTGCAGGGGGCTAACATGTCGGGGCCTTTGACATTGGCTAACTGGCCTGGGCTGAACAGCGGCTGCTGACGTGGGTGCAGGGTGACCCAAGGGTGGGTGCAGGGTGATGGTCTGTGATCCGTGTGAAATGACCAGGGGTGGCTGTGGGGGAGGTGGGTGCAGGGTGCCTGGGTCTGCAGGGTCTGCCAGCTCCCGGGCCCCCAGGGAGGCCCACTAAGCCTCAAGGCCTCTCTGCCCGGAGGGGCTGCCTCCTGGGCTCCCCACCACCATCTCCGGCCTCAGTTCTTAGTCTCCTTTGCCTGACAGACAAGAGGGCCCCGGGCCCCTGCTCCTCTGGCTGGGGGCTGAGTACCTGCAGGAGATGGACAGGCTGTCGTTGGAGTCAATGACGTGTGTCTCCTCCGTGATGTTCAGGGTCGGGGGGCTCATGGAGTAGCCACTGACCAGGCCTGGGGTAGGGGACAGGGTTAGTGTGGCGCCGGGTCACGAGTTCACGCGACAATGTCAACCAGGCGCAGACCCCCCTAGGGCAGGGGCCCCGGGAAACAGGACTAGGCGCTCCCTGCCCACGGCTCCTGCCCAGGACCCACCCAAGTGAGCCCTGGCCGAGGCCGGGATCCAGCCCAGACCCCTGGCCCCATGGGGCTGAGCTGCCAGCAGGAGGTTGGGGGGGATACTCAGACCTCATCCTGCATTGGGGAGGCCTGCCGGTCACCTGGGCCTTGTGCACCCCACATATCTGCCCAAAGGCCCCTCGCTTCTGCCTGTGAGGGGTCCTCGCAGTGCAGACTGTCCCCGAGCATGCCCAGAACTGAGCCTTGGCTTCCCAGGACCTCGTGCTCCGCCAGGTCCCATGGAGTCCACCTCATGTGTCCTTGGCCCCAACTTCTGTCCAGCCTCCAGGCCCTACTGGCTGCCCTAGCTCCTCCTGCTTCAGCCCCGCATGCTTCCCATAGGGCTTGTCCCCAAACACACACATAACTGGCCTGGCCCAGCTGAGCACACGCCCAGCCCCCCAGGACCCTGGCATGGACCCTCAGCTCCTCACCCACCACCCTCCTACCAGCGTGATGGCCTGCGTGTGCGTGCGAGCGAGCGTGTGTGTGTGTGTGTGTGTGTGTGTGTGTGTGTGTGTAAATATGTGTCTATCTGTGGGCATGGATCTGTGTTTTTATGGGGTGGGTGTATATGTGACATGTCTTTGACATGTCAGTGCATGTGCACACATGGACTTTGACATGTTAGTGTGTGTGTGTGCACGTGTGTGATCTGGCAGACCCCGGGAGGTCTGGGTCTGGAACTCTGGCAGATGTATCCTGCCAGGACCATCCTGAGACAACAGGAAGAGAGGACTGCATGGCTGGAGGGCCAGGGCTGTGTCCTGTCCCTCCCCTCAAGTCCCTGTCCTCCCGGGGGGCAGGGTCCACTACCTGCCCCTGCCCCTTCCCTCCCAATGGGTCCAGCTCCTCTGCCCTCCCAACCCAGCTCCCCGAGGCCAGGCCCCCCCCCCCCCCCCCGGTTGGTTCTATACCACCGTGACCCTGCACACCACTATCCTCCCTGGGAAGAGCCCCTGGGTGGTACCTCCATCCACCAAGATCTCGGTGTAGCACCAATGGACAAGGTGGCCAGGGCTGGAAAACCCTCCCCAAGCATCTAGTCCCACTGCACAGACCGGGAAACTGAGGCCCGCCAGCAGGAGCACACTGGCCCCTCAGAGCACCGTGACCGATGCGAAGTCCCTCCTTAGCCTGAAGCCAGGACGCTCCCTCCTGCCCTCAGGCCCTAACAGAAAAGTGGCCTGGGCTCCGCTCCCAGGGGCTTCTCCATGTGGGCTCTGCCACCAGGTGGTGCCTGGCCTCCCATGCACACCAGCCCCCCACTGCATCCCTGGGCTGCTGGAGAGGGTACCCTACATGAGGAGGCCCTCCTGCCGTTGTGAGGGGCCAGGAAGGAATCGGGAAGGCGGCTCTGACCTGGGCCTCAAAGGACAAATAGGATTTCCCAGGCAGCGGAGAGTGAACAAAGCCACAGCAGGCAGACAGCCGGCCTCTGAGCTGCAGAGAGGGGGGCGTGATGGGTTTAGGCTTGGACCACAGGGGAATGAAGGCCCTGGCCTCCCGACGGCTGGCACGTGGTCACCAGAGGAGAGCCTCAGCAGCCAGCACCCCCCTGCCTGGGAATAGGAATCCCCCAGTGATGCCTGCAGTGTTGCCCTGGGGACCCCAGAAAGGCTGAGGGTCCCCTCTTTGGGGTGCACATCAGGGCACACATGGTACCCCTAGCTACGAAGCTGTGGCAGATGTCACAGATGTCAAAGGCTTCCCTTTGCTTCCAAGATAAAGCAGGCCGCTCCCTTCTGCCCACTGCCCTTCTCTCCAGCCTCATCTCCCAACACGTCTCTGAGCGGCATGGACCTCCCACCATCATCCCCAAGTGCCAGGCTTCTCATATCTGAGGTCTCGCCCAGAACATTTGTGCTCCTCCTTCCTGAGAAGCTGACTTGTTCGGGTCTGGCTCATGCTTCCCTTCATATGGAGCAGACAGCTACCCAGACAGTGTCAGCCTCCTCGGTGCTCCTGCTCGATGGACAGGAGGATGGGTGGGTGGGTGGGTGGGTGGGTGGACGGTGAAAGGATGGGTGGATGAATGAATGGGTGGATGGGTGGGTGGATGGATGGGTGGGTGGATGGATGGGTGGGTGGATGGGTGGATGGATGGATGGGTGGGTGGGTGGATGGATGGATGGATGGATGGGTGGATAGGTGGGTGGATGGATGGATGGATGGATGGATGGATGGATGGATGGATGGGTGGATGGATGGATGGGTGGGTGGGTGGATGGATGGATGGATGGATGGGTGGATAGGTGGGTGGATGGATGGATGGATGGATGGATGGTGAGTGGATGGTGGATGGATGGATGGATGGATGGGTGGGTGGATGATGAGTGGATGGGTGGATGGATGGATGGATGGTGAATGGATGGGTAGATGAACGAAAGGGGGGTGGATGGGTGGATGGGTGGGTGGATGGGTGGATAGATGGTGAGTGGATGGGTGGATGGATGGATGAATGGATGGGTGGGTGGATGGATGGGTGAGAGGTGGTTGGACGTGTGGGTGAATGGATGGATAGATGTGTAGGTCACTGGATAGACAAGTGAATGGGGGTGAATGCATGGAAAGGGGAATAGAGCTTGTAGGAGCTTCCTGCCTAGAGGCCACCATACCACCAAAGGAAGCATCTTCCTCCTGTACTGATGCTGTATCAAAGGAGAAGCACCCATTGTGCTTGTCAACCTTTTTACCCATCCAAGTGAGTCTCTTCTCTGTTGCCATAGGCCAGTGGTTCTCAACCTGTGGGTCGCGACCCCTTTGGCTGTGGTCGAATGACCCTTTCACAGGGGTTGCCTAAAACCATCCTGCATAGCAGATATTTCCATTACGATTCATAACAGTAGCAACATTACAGCTATGAAGTAGCAACGAAAATAATTTTTTTAATATTTTATTGATATTTCTACAGAGAGGAAGGGAGAGGGATAGAGAGCTAGAAACATCGATGAGAGAGAAACATCGATCAGCTGCCTCCTGCACACCCCCTACTGGGGATGTGCCCAAAACCAAGGCATATGCCCTTGACTGGAATCGAACCTGGGACCCTTGAGTCCGCAGGCCGACGCTCTATCCACTGAGCCAAACCGGTCAGGGCGCAACGAAAATAATTTTATGGTTGGGTCACAACATGAGGAACTGTATTTAAAGGGCCAGAAGGTTGAGAACCACTGCCATAGGCCCTGACTTGCCCAGTGCCCCTCTGTCTTCACTCACTTCACGGGGACCTGTGCGATCAGCAGACTTTGCTGTAGACATCACTGTCCTCCATCCTTCCTGCCTTCACTGCAACCTGGCTTTCTGAGGACACCACCGGCCCTGTGGTGGTGATTGCTCTCCGTGCAGAACTCCTTGTGGCCACCTCCCCTTCTCCCAGGGCAACACCCACTCCCCACTAAAGCTGTCATCAGCTGTTGTCTTGGTCACTTCCCCTCATTCTCTGCTCCCGGCTCTCCAGCCCCCTCCACCTCAACTCAGGCCATTCCCCATGACTTCAACATCCACACGGATGACTCACCAGCGCCTTTTCAGTCATCATCTCTACGCCTCCCCCGGCCCCCAAGGCCCCTCACTTCCCGGGTACACCCCGTTCCTGGTCCTCCCCAGAAAGTGCGCCATCACCAAGCACCTCTCTTCCTGAGTTTCTCTCCTCTGCCTCCTGCTAGGTGCCCTTGTCGCACTGCTGCCAAGTCCTTCAGCCATATGCGCACTTCCAGGCCAGGGACCCCTCCCCACTGTCACCACCCTCTGGCCTCACCCTTGTCCTGGAACAGCATGGCTCATGGTCCATCACTGCCTCCCACCCTCCACGCCAACCCTGGGACAGCACGTGCCCCTCAGTGGCTCAGCTTCGGCAAGGACGGAGCCACACTGCGGCCTCCGCTCTTTCTTTCCCAGGGGCCGACCTTAACCGGGCCTGGGGCTGCAGGCCAGGGTTTTCCGCCCCCTCCCTGCCCTCTCAGCCTTAATGAAGTGAAGCCATTAGATGGAGACACCCCATGTTTCCACATTCAAACCCCACACCCCCAGCCTGGGGCCCTGAAACCCTCTGACACTCCAACTCCCTGGACCTGACTCCTGCAGATTACTTCTTTCTCTTCTGATCACCAATATTTCTCTGTGGAATCATCTCCTGTCTTATAAGAAAAAATAAAACCCCAATTCCTTGGTCCCACACGCCCTTCCAGCCACTGGTCCTCCTCCATTCCCCTCCTTACAAAGCTCTCTCCCTGTTCCCCTCCTCTCACAGTGCTCGTCCTCCCACTGGGTGCAGCCCCATCCCCTGCTTCACGGCTCCCAGGACCCCCAGGTGCAGGACAGTGGGCCCTCGTGGGCAGGGAGCAGAGCTGTCCCTTCTCTGCTGCCTTCTGCGATCCCACTCTCCCCTCATCCTCTCCTTCCCCTCTGCCTAGCACCAAAGGCTGTCGCCTCACTCTGTTCTCCACCGTCCTCTCTCCTAAATGTCCAGATACCTCCAGTTCTCCATCTCCTGCCCAGACCCCTTCTCTCAACTCCAGCTTGAAGGACCCAGCTACCACTGTGCTTGGCCGCCCCACAGACCCCCGAGTTCCACATGTCTGAGGCTGAACTCCAGACTCACACCTCTCCACCCTGCCAAAGGCTCCTCTTTAAAAATAATAATAATAATAATAATAATAATAATAATTAATGGATGAGTTAGTCTTTAAATATATTTTTTTGATTTCAGAGAGGAAAGGAGCGGGAAAGAGAAACATCAATGATGAGAGAGAATCAGTGACCGGCTGCCTCCTGCACACTCCACACTGGGGATCGAGCCCACAACCCAGGCATGTGTCCTTGACGGGAATCGAACCCGGGACCCTTCAGTTCACAGGCTGATGCTCTATCCACTGAGCCAAACCAGCCAGGGCCAAACGCTCCTCTTTGATAGCGTCCGTCGCCCCAGACAGAGTGGATGGCCATCTCTCCTGCCTGCCCTTCTGTCCACCACCCAGCAGGTCTGAGCCAGGTCCGCCCTCCTGGGGCCTGGGGCCTGCCCGCTGCACTCGGCCCTCATGGCTCCTCGGCCGCTCCTGCCCTCCAGTCCTCACATAGTCGTCAGTGATAGTTTAAGGCATGTTTGTGCTTTCCTGCCTGTGCCTTCCCACTAAGCACTCAGGAAAATCCAAACTCCTGACCTTGGACTGGCACCCCCCCCCCCCATGCCTTCTGGTCCACTTCCTCTCCTGCTCACGCCCTCCAGCCACCACAGCCTGAGGCTCTTCCACAATATGCTCTGCTCCTTGCAAGCCCCCGCCCATTGCACACACCTCTTCTCCTGTTTGCCTCCTCACGTGACCTGCACCGCCGGCTTCTCGCCTTCCGCTTAGACATGACCTCCGCTTCTCAGTCTCCTGGTTGTTTACTTCATCCTTCTTATCACAATTTGTCTAAGTTGTGTTTTCCCAATTCCTCTACTAGACAGTTAGGTTTCAATGGGGTAAGAACAAGGACGGGCCTCTTTTCTACACCACCCTGTGCCTAGCACAGCACCTGGCACAGAGTCAAGGTTCCATAAATACTTGTTTAATGGATGGATGGATGGATGGATAGATGGGTGGATGGGTGGGTGAGTGGATGGATGGATGGATGAATGGATGGATGGATGGATGGCTGAGTGGATGAGTGGATGGATGGATGAGTGGATGAATGGATGAGTGAATGGATGGATGGGTGGGTGGGTGGATGGATGGATGGATGGATGGATGGATGGATGGCTGAGTGGATGGCTGAGTGTATGAGTGGATGGATGGATGAGTGGATGGATGGATGGGTGGATGGATGGATGGGTGGATGGATGGCTGAGTGGATGGCTGAGTGTATGAGTGGATGGATGGATGAGTGGATGGATGGATGGGTGGATGGATGGATGGGTGGATGGATGGGTGGATGGATGGGTGGATGGATGGATGGATGGATGGATGGATGGATGGATGGATGGATGAATGGATGGGTGGGTGGGTGGATGGATGGATGGATGGATGGATGGATGGATGGATGGATGAGTGGATGGATGGATGAGTGGGTGGATGGATGGATGGATGGATGGATGGATGGATGGATGGATGGATGGGTGGATGGATGGATGAGTAGATGGATGGATGGGTGGATGGATGGATGGATGGGTGGATGGATGGATGGGTGGAAGGAAGGATGGCTAAATGGAAGGACAGATAGAGGGACAGAAGGATGCATGGACCAACAGATGCACAGGATGAATGGGTGGATGGTGGATGGAAGGATAGAGGGATGGCTGGCTGGTTAAATAAACTTCTGAGTCTTCCTTTGGGTTGGAACTCTGTCACACCCTGTGGTTCCTCTGGAAAAGATGTTCCAGTTTTAATGACCAGGATCCCTGGGGACCGCGTGTACTCCAGGTTGCTCAGCAGCTGGACAGATCAGGCCTGAGGGCTGCCAGGCCCAGAGGCGCCCTGCTGCCCAGCCCCCACCTGCAGCCCTGAAGAGGGAGCATCCTTCCTGCCGGGCTGTTGTCTGTCCCGCTGTCCTTCCCTTCCCGCAGCAGGAAGCACTGTCATCCTGGCCTCTGCCGCACTCCCCCTGCCTTCCTCTTCCTGGCCCAGGAACTGGCTCCTTCCTTCCCCTGGCCAGTGGCCCTGGCCCCCCGGGCGCAGAGCATCGGGGCGGCACCGCGCCGAGGTCAGGGAGGCCAGAGTGCACACCTCTTCTCTGTGCTGTCAGCAGCCTTGGGCAGGGAGGCTGGCTGGGAGCAGCACACCGGGGTCCTGGTGGGGGGTGGGCAGGAGGGGCAGGAAGTCCTGTGAGTTAGCGCTGACCGTGGCCCAGCGTTCACTGCCTCATTTGATCCTCACACAGCCTGGGAGGGCGGGTGGGGCCTCTGGTCCAGTCAACAGCAAGGAAACAGACGCTCCAAGCCCCCAGTAGTGACGGCCAGCCGCTGTGGTGGAGCCGGGGCTGCTGACCCAGGCCTCTCCCTGCCCAGGGCCCCCCACACTTCTCCACCGCTTCTCTCCTACCACCACCGGAACGCCAGCAGCCTCCTTCCCGGCCTCCAATCTGTTCCTCAGCCCAGAGGAGCGGCTCTTAACCACCTTCGCTGGCCCTTCCTGGTCCTCTGGAGCTGTCCTTGACCTTGGCCTGGCCTCCAGGGTGAGGCCGATCCCAAAAGGCCCCTCCCTCCTGGCCAGTTTCACCTCCCAACCCACCAGCCATACCCACTCTCCACCTGCAGAGCGCACCAGGCCCCGACCCACTGCCCAGCGGGCTGCGGCTGTGTGTCTGTCCCTCCCTGCTCCCCGTGCCTGCAGAACTGCTACTGCTGCTCAGGGCCATGGGGGCGGGGGTGCCTGAGACGAGGCTGCGAGACCACCCCCACTGGGCCCTGACCCGGCCACAGGGGCAACTGTGTCATTGGGCTGCTCCTGGGGGTCAGGATGGCCTGTGACTTCAGAGGTACCTCTCCATCCCTGGCAGAGTGTAGAGGGAGCAGTTATTGCAGGCCTTGTCCTGGTCCCCTGGGGGTGACGGGCTGTGTGGCCGTCACCAGTCACAGCACCTGTGCCAGGAGGACAGCGGCAGCAGGGTCAGGCCAGCGACTGCAGCCTGGAGCTGAGCTGAGGGAGAAGCACCGGGGGACAGCTGGCCATGTGGGGCTGGGCAGGTGGGGGAGACCTGCTCCAGAGCCTGCGTATGGACCTGAGGAAGGTGCGGGGTGTTCTGTCTGGAGTCCCCCCACCTGGCTGGAAGCCTCTGTGCCTTCGGAGATGAAGGGTGAGGGTCAAGAGGCCACTAGTCCCTCTACCCCTGACCCTGCAGGGCTGATGGCTGGGTTAGGAGGGACCCAGTGAACCTGGCTGCGTGCACCACCAAGCCACTCTCTGGCTGTGTGGACGTGGACAGGTCACTTCCTCCAAGCCCCAGTCTTCTCACTCGTGAAATGCGAATGGTTCATCGAATTATTGGGAGCCACAGACCACAAATAACATGATACACAGTAAGAGCCATTGGAAGGACAGTCACTGACGCATGCACACGGAGCCCTTCTTCGTTGCTGCCTGCTGAACGCTTTGCCCGTCACAGCTTTGCATCGCACTGGGACCCTGTGCCATGGTCACAGCATCTGGGGAGGGGGCGCCATAGAACACCTTGCTGGTGGGAGGCGTGTTCAATGGGCTTAAATAGGCTTTGTAGACTGAGTAGGAGTTTGCTGGCCCAGGAAAAGGACACACAGGACAGAGGGACCAGTGCAAAGGCCAGAGGGCCATACAGTGGAGAGATGAGGCCCAGGGCACAGGGCCAGCCTCAGGCTCTGGGCCAATCCTTTCGCCCGGGGCTCTGCTCTTCTCACTCATGTGCTCCCCGCTGTGCTCCCTCCTTCTAGAGGTAGCCCACCTCCGGGGCTTCAAGGCCACCCCTGAGCTCCCCACTATTCCCCGCAGCTCTGCTGAGCTCCCGTCCTGGGGGCCCCTGCTCCTCATAGGTCTTCTGCTGGTTGCCCCTCAACCCTCAGACGCTGACCAGATCACACCCACCACTGGGGACAGCCACGGGGCACACGCTGTGCACCCCTCGCTCCCCGCGTCGTCGTCCCCCCGCCCACCATGAGCAAGTGTTAAAAGGACGGAGAACTCCCAGCACTGGCAAGGATGTGAGCCAACAGGCCTCACAGTAATTTTAAAATGCTCCACACTTTGACCCCTAATTCTGCTTACCCCCAATACATCCTGTTACGACAATAACAGCAAACGCGTGTTAGCACTTTCCGCGGGCTGGCCTGCCAAGCACCCGGCCCTCTAATCTCTACTCCCGCGGCCCCCCCTGCTGCCCCCCCCCCACCCCGCATTCTATTCTCGTCATGTTGCAGATGAGAGAACCAAGGCACCGACTTAGTTAAGTTGCTAGTCAGAGATTACCTTTGGGGACAGGATAACGGAAGCCTCTATTTCCTCCACACGGGGCTGCACTGTCTGCATTTCTGCAGTTTACGAAATGTAAAGGCCTTCACCCGACACCCGACGGGCTCATCCTTCGTCCTCATCCCTCGTCCTCACCAGGAAACGCTGCGCTCCCTCCTGTGACCCGTCAGGCACTAGGACTCTATTCGCCCCCACAGCCATTGGCTGCCAAGTCACGGCCATTCTCAGGTCCAGCACCAAAGGCGGAGGCTGGGAACACCAGGCTTCCCCTCTCCTCCCTGCCACCCTGCAAAGTGCTTTGCACTCAGCGCTCAGATGCCTTGCGAGGGACGCCTTCCAGCCGCTCTAGACATTCCAGGCTGCCCCTCCCCAGCCCCCGCCTCTGGCCAGCCTCCCTGCCCCTCCCCTGACTCAACACACCAGTGTCTCCCCACTGCTTGAGACCTAAGTGGTCAGAGGATCTTTCTAGAACACAAGTCCCTCTCCTGCCTTAAGACCTTTCCCTGCTTCCCCAATGTTGGGGGCAGAATCTGAGCTCCTCCCGTGACCCTCCAGTCAGCGCTGATACCTGCCTGGTGCCTGGTGCCCACTCCAGCCCCAGAATCACAAGCTGAGATGCCTCCCAGGGGCCCCCTGCACAGCTCCACAGACCCCAGCCCCAGCCCCGGACCGGCTCACTGCACTAACTTCCCAGGAGGGCCTTTCCATGGTGTCAGCCCAGCAGTGATGGCCCCTGACCGGCTGGAGGCTCTCGGGGACAAAGGGACAGCACACAGTGTGGCAGGTGCAGAGGTGAGGGATGGGGGTGAGGTGTCCTGCTCTGAGGTGGGCCCATCAGCCAGGCGTGGACCTGGGAGAAGACGTGTCTGTGAGGAGCGGCCTTTTGAGAGGTCTCTGGGGTAGGAGGTGAAAATGTCCCCAAGGTGGCCAGACATTTAGGATCCACACACGCTCCTCTCTGGAGCCTTCCCCAGGGAACGGGGCACCCGCCTGCCCGCCCGCGCCTTCTACCCCCTTGGCCCCCGTGCCACCTGGGCCAGACACCTGTCACCTCCCTGAAGCTGCTCGAGCATCTAGTGGCCACGTCACCCTCCCGCCTTCATTTCCTAGCCTCCAAAATGGGCACAGAAGCCTAGGTCACAGGTTACAACCTTCGCACGCCACCGTGTAGAGCAGCGGTTCTCAACCTGTGGGTCGCGACCCCTTTGGCGGTCGAACGACCCTTTCACAGGGGTCGCCTAAGACCATCCTGCATATCAGATATTTACATGACGATTCATCACAGTAGCGACATGACAGTTGTGAAGTAGCAACGAAAATAATTTTATGGTTGGGTCACAACATGAGGAGCTGTATTTAAAGGGCCAGAAGGTGGAGAACCACTGGTGTAGAGCAAACTGATTAACCTGAGTCCAAGTGTGAAGGTGCGCCCGGCGCCCTTGCGCTCCTGCTTAATGCGAACTATCTCCATCGGGTTAAGTGGTGGCTCTGAGGCTAGAGCTTTAGGTTGAGTGAGGATAGGAGCTCCCCCAGGCCCGCCTGAACGCCTGGGCTCTGGGCTCTCAGGGCCCAGCAGTGGGGAGAAGCGCCCCCTCCATAGGCCCCTCCCACTCGAAGCAGCACCCGGGCAGGGCAGGCCTGGAGTTCTCCCTCCGAAGCCTCTGGAAGGCGGGGTGAAGGGCAGCGCTGGGGCTGGGGGCGTGCCAGGTGGGCCTGGGGCTAGGTTTGCCCTGGGGACCCAGCATGGGGACCTCTACCACCCCCAGGAAGCTGGACTGGGGGCCACTGAAGGCTCAGGGCTCTGCTTTAAATTCATTTTTAAATTTACTGATGAGAGAGAGAGAGAGAGAGAGAGAGAGAGAGAGAGAGAGAGAGAGAGAGAGAGGTTTTGCTGTTCCGCGTGCTTGTGCATTCATTGGTTGATTCTTGTATGTGGCCTGAGGATCCCACTCACAGCCCTGGTGTGCGGGGAGGATGCTCCGATCAATGGAGAGGCAGCTCTGGGGCAGCGCGGAGGCAAGTTCGGGAAGCAGGGAGTGGTGGTGGGGCCGAGTGGGAGTGGGGGCGGCCTGAGAACCCCAGGAGAGGGGTGTAGGGAGGAGGGACCTGGCACATGCGGGCTCCCAGCTCAGCACAGCTGTGGGTGCAGCCAGCTGTGCTGGGCAGTGGCCCTGCCTGGGGTCAGGGCAGGCGGTGTTATCAGGCTGCCCAGCTGCCGCCGAGGTGGCCCCTGCTAAATCGGGCTGTGGGCTCTGCCGCAGGAAGAGGGAAATGCAGGCAGGATGTCCTCTCCTGCGGCCGACAAGTCCTTTCCCATGAACCCCTGCTGACCTTGCTGGCCACGTGGCGGGTCCCCCACTCACCACCCCGACCTGCGCCTGCCCGAGGGGCCCCCACACCCGGCCTGGCCCGGGCAGGGAGCGCCTGTGGTCCGGCCGCCCAGCCTCAGCCACAACGCGATGCAGGCCCGCACCTTCCTCTCCCAGACTCCCGCCTCGGGCCTGACCGGAAAACCCAGATCCCAGAGGAAGCCAGTGTCTGAAAAGGATCGAAACTCAGGAATCCCTGGCTCCAGCCCCGACACATTGGCAGGGTCCTGCTCAGAGGTCGGTGCAGGGAGTGTGAGCGGCTTTCCAGACCCTCGCCCTGCTCACCCCTCTCCAAGGGGCATCTCAGAGGGCTGCGGGTACAGGAATCCGCCACGTGGAGGAAACACCCAGACATGCAGGAGGGGTGGAAGCCAGGACCCTGGGTCCCCTGACTGCCCTCAGCCCCATCTCCTCAAGCGCTCCCAACTTTCCTCTCTCCTCACCTGCCCAGACCCGGGAAGTCCTGCTGGCCACCTCCACCCAGAGGACCTGCCTCCAGGGGGGCACCTCACCTCTCCCCACATCGATCCTCCTCCCGGGGCCCCCATCCGCTGCTGAAGCCAGAGGCTGGCCCTCGCCCCACGTCCCACCCTCCCAGCCACTGTGGCTGCTCCCGGGGCGCCCCCTGGGTTCTCACGCAGCCCCTCGCTAGGGCTCCATCTGGTCCGTGCCTCTGGCGATGCCTCCATGGACCCCGGCCAGGTGGCTCCCCGCTCAGAACCACCCCCTCCACAGGTGCTGCTGGCTCCTGTCACCCCCACCTGGCCTGTTCCCCTCCAACCCCAGACCCCAGCCACATCGAACCACCCATGCAACCCCATACACCGGCTGGGCTTTCCCGCTCTGGGTTGAGGGGGTTCCATTGCGCTGCCTGGAATCCCGTCCTGAGTTTGCAGACCCTCCCGGAAGCTCTGGGCTGCACGTGCTGCTGCCTTCCTGTGTAGCCACAGCTGCCAGCAGGGCCTCCGTGGGGTCACTGAGCACCTCGGTCCCCGTGCCAGACGTCTGATGCCACCTCTGTGTTCCTGCCGGTCTGGCTCCCAGGAAATCCCTGCAGGACGGGTCCAGGTCCAAGGCCCCCTGGGTCCCCGTGAGCGCCACAGCTGGTGACACAGAACCACAGTTGCCTTCTCTGGTCGGGAAGGCACAGCCTGGGGCTGGGGTGTGGGCGGCACAGCCAGGAGCTGGCCCCTCTCCTGTGACACCTCACGGCCGCTGTGCTCTGGGAGCCAGGACCCTTCAGCCACACTGACCCCAGGCTGGGGAGCCGCACCTACACCCCACATCCATGTCCCTGAGCGGGAGCACGTACATCCTATATCCATGTCCCGGAGCACTGAGCGGGGCCAGGGGGCCAGGCCACACCCTGCCTGCACCAGCGTGCACCCCTGCCCCATCCGGCTCAGGCTCACAGCAGGGGCCACCATAGCTGTCCGGTTGTCACCTGCTTCCTCTGCATGTCCCCGAGCTGACTGCCCACTGTCCAGAGGGGCAGACGACCTCTCTAGACTGAGCCCCCGAGAGAAGCCTCTTGGGCCGACCTCTGCCACCTGCCCCCCGACAGGGACCCTGCCAGAGCAACTGGACCAAGACGCCAGGCTGTGAAATCCAGCCCATCGCACTGCCCTCAGGCCTCGCCAGCTCAAGCACAGCCCTCAGGCCTCACCAGCCTGTTGCACTGCCACACTGGCGCAGGGAGAGGGAGAGAGGCGCCCAGGCCATAAGCGACTGGCTTAGGGGGAGAGCAGGGCAGGGCTTGGCACTAGGATCAGAGCGCACCTTGGAGGGGTCAGCTTCAGGGTGCCTAGGCTTCTCACCTGCCGGCGCCTGGCCGCCCACTCCGGCTGGGCGGACACGAACTCAAGTGTCTGTGCTTCTGCTCCAGCGCCCCCACCCCCCACCCCCCATCAGTCCCGGTCCTCCCCACAGCAGCGGCTGGGGCAGGAGCCGGGCTCAGGAGCCAGCAATGGTCTCCTCTACTCTCCGTGGGCGTCTTCCGACCAGCCGAGCCCCGATCCAGCCTGGGCACCCCCTCCAGCAGCTACCATCACTCTCCTCCCCGTCACGTCACTGCCCAACTGCCCGGCTGTCCTCCCCGCAGGACGGGCCTCACCGCTCTCCCTCCTCCCTCCGGAGCCAGCGCCGGGACACCAGCCTCTCCTGGTGCTCATGCCCTGCAGCATCCCATCTCCCAGGGTGCCTCTCCCTCTCGGGCCCCCTGTGAGGGGGCGCCCATCCTGGGCCCTCTCCTCTGCTCCCCGTTAGCTCCCAGCCCAGCCTCTCGTTCACCACACCCAGCTGCCTGCCAGATGTCTCCTCCAGGCGGCCTCCCACCCACTCGGTCCAACCAGGGACCGTGCACTTCTCCTCCTGCACTCACTCAGCCACTCCACAAACACCTGAGCTCCTGTGAGAGCCTGGCCCTGGGCTGGGTGCAGGGGTGAGGAGAGCCCAGGCGAGGCGGGACCAGCTCAGATTGGTGCGGCGTGAGGCCCAGACAGACAACCTCCTCCGGCCTCTCTGGGGCTCCCCCACACCGCCCTCAGCCCGTCAGGCTCTGCTCCCAAAGGCCTGGCTGACTCCCTCCTTTACTATGGCTTCCTGGGGACTGGAGAGAGGTTACATGTCCTTGTCTAAGCGCCCCCGTCTAAGAAATGCGTCTAACACTCCCTGGTGAGGCTTAAGAGACGAAGCATACCAGCCAGTATCTATTGCCCACAGTTTTCCAAAAAGGTGAGCTCGCCATCTCTCCCTTCAGGCCTCCCGCACTCCTCCCCAGCCACTGGGACCCAGGGCTGCCCTCTGGTTTCCAGGGTCACCAGGTCTCGTGTGGAATCCCAGCTCCTCCGATCCTGACACTCTATCCAAGCCCACCCTCTGCCCTCCTCGCCGCCGCTCCCCTTTCCCTCCGACCCCACGCGCAGCCTCCCGCCCGGTTCCCATCACAAGCCCGACTCCCGCCGGGGCCCCTTGCTGGGAACCCGCTCCTGGCTCGGCCGTCAAGCTCCCTGCGCCTCCACAGACGGGGCGGCCGGCCTCCTGCCGCTTCCGTCCCGCTCGTTGCATACAAGTTGCCGCCTCCAGGTTCGCCTCAAATTCCCGCGCGCACCTCGCCGGGTCTTCCCGACGGCGCCGGGCCGCGGCGACGCCGAACCCCTGCCCCTGCGGCTGCAGCCCCGCCGCCCCCGAAACCCCTACCTTTGGCGAAGGCGCGCGCCTGCCCGGGGCGCCCCCTGCGGGCCCGACATCCAGCGCGGACCCGAAGGGTCGGGAAGCGGGCACCCCGGTCAGCGGCCCGGCGGGCACCGCCGCCTCGTCGCCCTGGGAGGGGCTGGGCGCGCGGGTAGGAGGCCCGGGGCGCCTCGGGGAGCGGGGAGGGAAGCGAAGGCTGCAGGTGAGAGCGCAGCGCGAGCGGGCCCGGCCCCGGGGAGCGGACCCCGGACGGCGGGGCGAGGTCGGGAGCCCGGCACCATCCCTGCGCTGCGGGGCCGTGGAAGCCGGTCCCTGGCCTGCCCTTTCCTCTCCTCTCCCGCGCCCCAAAGCGCCCCGGCCGTGTCCGTGTCCCTGGCTCCCGGCCCCATCTCCCCTGCTGCCCAGGCCTGCGGGTGCCCAGCTCCCCGCCCGCCCCCATCGGCGCGGTCCCACCAGTCGCCCCAGGAGTGTCCCCCTCGCGGGCCTCCCCGCGCGGCCGGGCGCGCACGCGGGCGGCGGCGGAGAGCTCACCGCGCTCGCCGTCGAGGAGTCCGAGGCAGAGCCACAGGCGCAGGCACAGCGCGGCGCCCCGCGGCATCTCCGGCTGCGGCGCGGTCCGACCGCCGGCCTCTGCGGGGCGAGCAGCGAGTGAGGCGGCCTGGCCGGGCCGGGCGGGGCGGGGCGGGGCGGGGCTCGGGGCGGGCCAGGCGCCCGGGACCGCCCCCCGCACCTCCGCGCCGCCCGGGCCGGTGGGGTCCCGCCTCGGCCGCGGGTGCCGGCTTCCCGCCGCGAGGGGAGGCGGGCGGGTGCCGGGTGCCCCTGCGGCCAAGCCCCGGGCGGAGAGCAGGTACCACCGGCCTGAGCTGTGCGCTCCCGCCCGAATGGAGCCCAGCAGTCAGCGCAGGACAAAATGTGGCAGCGCGCGTTTTTCTTTAATTTTCTCCCATCAGTAAATGCTACATTTAAGGAAAGAAAAAAAGCAATAATATAACTTAAAGATAGCTGTTTGGGGAACGTTATCTTGCCGCCTACATGGTGCGGACGGCAGCTGTGTGCACCGCGGCCGGGCATCCCGGGTAGTGCACCCCACCCTGCAGGCACCGCCCGCTCCTAGGTCTCCCCTAAATAGTTTTGCTCTGAGCTCATCCTTTTATCAGGTGACACTTAACCCCCTGACTTGGCAACCCTCCCAATGACTTCCTTTCTCTTTTCAGTTGTCTCTAGAATTTTCCTATTTAAAATAAGCCCCACCCTGGCCGGTGTTGCTCACTAGTTAGAGCGTTGGCCCACACACAGAAGGGTCGAGGGTTCCATTCCTGGTCAGGGGTAGTACCCGCATTGCAGGCTCAATTCCTGCCTGGGTGCTGGCATGAGCAGGAGGCAACCAATCGATGTGTCTCTCACCTCTCTCTCTCTGTCTCTCTCTTCCCCCACCCCCCCACTTCTCTCCCACTCTCTCTGGAAATCAATGGAAAAATATCCTCCAGTGAAGATTAACCAATAAATAAATCCTATATAATAAAAGGCTAATATGCAAATCGACAGAACTGGCAGAACAACTGGTGGCTATGACGCACACTGACCACAGGGTGTCAATGCAGGAGCTGCCCCCAGCCTGCAGGCTCCAGGCCAGCCAAGGTGGGTGCCAGCAGGGACCTCCCCATCACCCCACCGGTTGCCCCAGAGATCAGCCCTAATCGCTGGCCAGAACTGTGCACAAATTTCGTGCACGGGGCCTCTCATAAATAAATAAATAAATGTCCCATGATGATGACTATCTCAGTGTGCTTTTGTTCTACTTCATTCACACTTTCCCACCCCTCCCCCGATCTGTGGATCCTAGCCAAAGACCAAGACCAGGCTGTTGATAACAAGTGTAACTAAGAATTGAATACATGCCCTGCCTGCGGCATAGGCTCAGTGGCTGAGCATGGACCCATGAACCAGGAGGTCACGGTTGGAATCCTGGTCAGCCGCACACACGGGAGGGTGGAGAGCTCACTGCACTCGCTGTCCCAGTTGCAGGCTCAATCCCAGTGTGGGGCGTGCAGGAAGCAGCGGACGATCATTGATGTTTCCATCTCTCTTTCCCTCTCCCTTCCTCTCTGAAATCAATAAAAATATATTTTTAAAAAGAAGTGAATATTTTATGAAGTTGGAATCGCAAATCCATGGGGTTAGTTTTGCTGATTTAATAAACAACGTGGAGGAAACTAGGCAATCAAATAGTAAATGAAGTTAGATTTTTTTCACCCATATATTGATTTTCTTCCAATATTCTTTAGTTTTCAAATTAAGAAATATTCTTGTGAGATGTAGCACACATGGAAAGTACATACCAATGTATTATAAATGTACAATTTAAAGCACACATCCATAATCCACCCCAGATCAAGGGGTACAGAATGGCACCAGAATATCAGAAGCCCCCCTTTCCCACCACAAACCCCTCCCCAGTCCTCAAACCCTGGCTTTACCACCCCCCAGCTTTTCTTTGTCATTTTATGACCCAAGTACACATCTGTTTGTTTTTAAATGGGTTCCTTTCATATATATTCTTTTGCTCAGCCTCTTTTCTGAAATTCACGTGTACTGCTCTGCTGGCCATTATTTTGCTCATTTTCATTGGTGCAGTTTTCCACCGCGTGAAAACTATTTGTCTATGTACTGAACTGTAATGGAAGTTTGGGCTGTACCAGTTTTCAACTTTTATTGTTATGAACACTGTTCTTCTTCTTCTTCTTCTTTTTTCATTAATACTCACCTGAAGATATTTTTTCCATTGCTGTTCAGAGTGGGAGTGGGGGGGGGGCGGGGAGAGAGAGAAGCATCAATGTGAGAGAGACGCAACTGGTTGCCTCCGGCACAGCCCAGGTGTGTGCCCTTGACCGGGAAGCGATCCCTTTGGTGCGCACGCGGACGCTCTAACCACGGACGGCCCCGGGCAGGCACGAGCACTCCTGTATAGGTTTCTTCGTGCACTTGTGCCCTGTGCTCCAGGGTATGTGTCTAGGAGTGACACAGCTAGCTCACAGCATCCTTCCACTTCGTAGACGGTGAGAACTGCTTTTCATTCATTGTACCACTTTGCACTCCGTAGCAGCCACTAGTTCCCTGTGCTCTCCATCGTCACTAACACAGCACTGTCCGTTTTTATTTTTAAAATTTAGCCGTTCTAGTGGTTTCCATTAGTTTTTCCTTAATTACTGCTGAGATTGAGCACATTTTTATAATTGACCATTTGGTTTTCAAGTCTTTTGCTTCTTACTACCATCCATTGTCTTTTTTTTATTGGTTTGTAGGAGTTCGTTTTATATTTTGGACTAGAGACCTGGTGCATGAAATTCTGTGCAGGGGGATGGGGGAGGGGAGGTCCTTCAGCCTGGCCTGCACCCTCTCCAATCCAGGATCCCTCTCACAATCCGGAACCACTGACTCCTAACCACTCATCTGCCTGCTTGCCTGATGCCCCTAACTGCTCCCCTGCCGGCCATATGGCCCTAACTGCTCTCCCCTGCCAGCCTGATCCTCCTAACTACTCTCCCCTCCTGGTCTGATCCCCCTAACTACCTATCTGCTCTCCCTTCCTCTCTGCGCCCTTCAAACCTCGGTGCAGGCATGCTGAGAGCTCTCCACAGCAGTCCTGCCACCGTCCTGACTGGTCGTTACGTGATGGCATCCCTGCCAATTTGCATATTCCTCTATTATTAGTATAGATATGAGTCCTTGCCAGTTCTGATTATTACTGCTGTGTAACAAATTACTCCAAAATGTGGTGGTGTAAAACAGCAATGTTTTTGGTTTTGCTTATACTTGTGAGAGTCAGGAATTGGAGAAGAGTTTGGCTGGGTAATTCTCTCTTGGGGCCTCTCATACAGTTGTCAGCCCTCGGAGGGCTGGGCTGGGTGGCATGGCCAGCAGTTGATGCTGATTTATCTGGATCTTGGCTGGGGCTGTCAATGGGCAAGCCCACCCATGGCCTTTCCAGCATGCCAATCTCAGGGTGTTGAGCTGGCTTCCCCAGGGAAGCCTCATGTACAACATGATTTCATAGTAGTCACAGCCTGCCTGGGGGGCATCCTCTCCAATTCTTGGAGTGGGAGGGGGAAGGTCACACGCAGAAAAGCTTGTGAAATGGGAGGTATTGTTGAGGCCGTCTTTGGAGGACACACTTGACCACGTGTGCTACAAATCGCCTCTCCCATTCAGAATCTTCCTTTTCATTCTCTTAAAAGTAACCTTTTTGGCCGGGGGGAAGGGGTGGACAGAAGATCTTAGTTTCAAAACAGAAGCCTTCTGAGTTATTTTCCTTGTGGGTGGTGCTGTTTGTATCCTTTCAAAGACACCTTTATCTTGATGTCATGAAGATATTTTTTATCATTTACAAATTTAGTTGTTTCGTCTCTCCCAGTTAGATCCTCGGGCATCTGTAATTGCTCTCGGTGTCCTGTGAAGAAGCGGAGTAGTTGTGTGTGTGTGTGTTTCCTATAAGGATATCTGATTGTCCCATGACTTTTTATGAAAAGACCTTTCACACTAGTTCCACATTGGTCATAAATTATGGCCATAAATCTACATTGCCTGGATCATTTTCTGGGCTCTGTTTAGTTGTCCATGGGGCTAATTGTCTATTTTTGTACTGATGTAGGTCTTAATTTTAGCTTTATAAAAATCTTCTTATCTTAAAGCTCAAGTCTCTCCAACTTATTCTTCAGAAGTGACTACAATTCTTGACAACTGACATTTCCATTTAAATTTTAAACTCACCTCATGAGTTTCCATACACATGAGATATGCTGAGATTTGATTGGGGTTATAATAAATCTATGACCAATTTGAGGAAAACTGACTTTCCTTCCATAAACATGGTATATCTCTCAATTTTTAGGTATTCTTATAATCTCCATCTATAATGTTTTATTGTGTTTTGTGTAGAGTTCTTGGACCTTTTTTGTTAGATTAATTCCTAGGTATTTAATATTCTTATGCTATTGTAAAATTAATTGTGTGCGGACACCTTGTTTTTCTAATTGATTGCTCTTTGTATATAAAAATAACAATTGATTTTTTTAAAATGGGGTAGTTTGTTTTCTTAATTCTGAGTTTTTAGGATTCTTTATATATTCTATATCCAGTTTTTTTTTAATGTTCCTTTATTTTTAAAATATATTTTTATTGATTTCAGCGAGGAAGGTAGAGGGAGGGAGAGAGATAGAAACATCAATGATGAGAGAGAATTATTGATCAGCTGCCTCCTGCATGCCCCACACTGGTGATCAAGCCGCAATCCGGGCATGTGCCCTGACCAGGAATCGAACCATGACCTCCTGGTTCCTAGGTCAATGCTCAACCACTGAACTACTCTGGCCGGGCTGGAAACATTCCTTTTTTTACAAATTATTTTTTGTTGTTAATCCTCACTATTTTCCATGGGCTTTTAGAAAGAGTGGAAGGGACAGGGAGAGACACAGAGAGAGACACATGGATTGGTGCCTCCTGCACATGCCCAGCGAGAGCCGGGGATCGAGCCTGCAACCAAGGTACGTTCCTTTGACCGGAATCGAACCCGGGACCCTTCAGTCCCTGGGCTGATGCTCTATCCACTGAACCAAACCAGCTAGGGTTAGATACACGTATTTTATCAGAAATATTTGCAAATATTTTCTCCCAGGCTGTAAGTTGTCTTTTCATTCTCTTCACAGTGTCTTTTGAACAGCAAATTCCTAATTTTAATGAAGTCCAATTTATGAACTTTTCAGTTGTGGATTGTACTTTGTTCAGTATTAATATTATATATTAGTGTTAGCATGACATAAAAAGTTTTTACAGCTTTTTACTTTTAACCTATTTGTGTTTTTATATTTTAAGTGTGTTTAAGTGTGCATTTGGTTGGGTCTTGCTGTTTTACTCAACATGACCATTTCTACCTTTTAATTGGGTGATTAATTCACTTACACTCAAAGTGATTATTGACATGGTCAGTTTTAAATTTGCCGTCTTTTAAAATCTATTTATTTTCATCTCCATTTACCCTCCCTACGCCCTCTTCCACCTCCACACCTCCCCCCCGCCCCCCGCAATCACCACACTGTTGTCCACGCCTATGGGTTCTCTTTTTCCTTTTAGCTCAATGAGGCTGTCTCTGTTTTGCTTGTTAGTTCAGTTTGTTCATTAAATTAGGATATACATCCCACCTGTTCTTTTTTCAAAAGATATTTTTATTGATTTCAGAGAGGGAGAGAGAGAAACATCAATGATGAGAGAGAACCATCGATCGGCTGTCTCTTCCACGCCCCCTGCTGGGGATGGAGCCCACAACCTGGGCATTTATTTGCCCTGACCAGGAATCCAAACGTGACCTCCTGGTTCCTAGGTGGATGCTCAACCACTGAGCCACACGGGCCAGGCATCCCACCTGTTTTTGTTCCCTTTTTCCTCTCCCTCTTTTCTTTTTTTTTTTTCTTTCTTTCTTTTTTTTTTTTTAGTATTTTTATTGGCTTCATTTTATCTCCTTTGTTGGCTTGTTAGCTAAAACTCTTCGTTTTCTGACTTTAGAGGTTGCTTTATCGTTTGTGGTATACATCTTTAACTCATAATAGCCACCCTTAAGTAATAATATACCACTTCATGCATAATATGAAACTCTTACAATAGTTTACCTCCATTCTCCCCTCTCAGCTTGTAAATTATTGTTGCCATTCATTTCACTTGTACATATCATAAGCCACACAATACATTGCCATTATTTTTGTCTCAGCAGTCATTTACATTTTTAATAATAAAATATTGTATATTTATCATTTACTAGAGGCCCAGTACATGAAATTCATGCACTGGGGGGGGGGGGGGGGTCCCTCAGCCCGGCCTGTGCCCTCTTGCAGTCTGGGACCCCTCAAGGAATGTTTGACTGCCACTTTTCTTCTGACTACTTTTAAGTTATTCTCTGCTTTTGTTTTTTTCTGTAATTTCCCTCTAATGCACCCAGATATTAATTTCATTTCTCCTCGCAGTCCGGGACCAACTCAGGGGATGTCCGACTGACAGCTTAGGCCCGATCTCTGGATCGGGCCTAAGCCGGAAGTCAGACATCCCTCTCACAGTCCAGGATCCCTTGCTCCTCACCTCCTGCCTGCTCCCTCCTTACCTCTCAGCTCACTGCTCCTTAGTGCTGCTGCGGAGGTAGGAGAGGCTCCTGCCACTATTGCTGCACTCGCCAGCCATGAGCCCAGCTTCTGGCTAAGCAGCACTCCCCCTGTGGGAGCGCATTGACCACCAGGGGGCAGCTCCTGCATTGAGCATCTGCCACTGGGTGGTCAGTGCGCATCATAGTGACTGGCCATTCTGGTCATTCTGCCATAATGGTCGCTTAGGCTTTTATTATATAGACTAGAGGCCCGGTGCACAAAAATTTGTGTACTCGGGGGGGTCCCTCAGCCCGGCCTATGCCCTCTTGCAGTCTGGGACCCCTCAGAGGATGTCCGCCTGCTGGCTGAGGCCTGCTCCCCGGGGGATTGGGCCTAAGCTGGCAGTCAGACATCCCTCTGGCAGCCCGGCAGCCCTCGGGGGATGTCCACTTGCCAGCGGGGAGCAGACCTAAGCTGCAGTCGGACATCCTTAATGCTGCTGAGGAGGCAGGAGAGGCTCCCGCCACCACCTCTGTGCTGGCAGCCATCAGCCTGGCTTGTGGCTGAGCAGAGCTCCCCCTGTGGGAGCGCACTGACCACCAGGGGGCAGCTCCTGCATTGAGCATCTGCCCCCTGGTGGTCAGTGTGTGTCATAGTGACCAGTCATTCCCAGTCGTTCTGCTGTTAGGGTCAATTTGCATATCACCCTTTTATTATATAGATGATCTCATATTTTCTTTTTTTTTAAAATATATTTTATTGATTTTTTACAGAGAGGAAGGGAGAGGGAGAGGGATAGAGCAGTGGTTGGCAAACTCATTAGTCAACAGAGCCAAATATCAACAGTACAATGATTGAAATTTCTTTTGAGAGCCAAATTTTTTAAACTTAAACTATATAGGAAGGTACATTGTTATTAACTTAATTAGGGTACTCCTAAGACTTAGGAAGAGCCACACTCAAGGGGCCAAAGAGCCACATGTGGCTCATGAGCCACAGTTTGCCAACCACAGGGATAGAGCATTTGAAACATCGATGAGAGAGAAACATCGATCAGCTGCCTCCTGCACACCTCCTACTGGGGATGTACCCACAACCAAGGTACATGTTCTTGACCGGAATCGAACCTGGGACCTCTCGGTCCACAGCCCGACACTCTATCCACTGAGCCAAACCAGCTAGGGCAGATGATCTCATATTTTCATCAGATATCATTTTTCTGCAGCTTGGAGGACTTCTTTTTAAAAAATATATTTTTGTTGATTTCAGAGAGGAAGGTAGAGGGAGATAGAGCAAGAAACATCAAAGATGAGAGAGAATCATTGATTGGCAGGCCCCCTACTAGGGATCAAGCCTGCAACCCTGGCATGTGCCCTTGACCGGAATTGAATCTAAGACCCTTCAGTCCACAGGTCGACGCTCTATCCACTGAGCCAAACCAGCCAGGGCTGGAGGATGACTTCTTTTAACATTTCTTTTAGTGTGGGTCTGCTAGTGATGAATTCTTTTAGCTTTTGTGTGTCTGAAAGTCTTCATTTCTCTCTCCTTCTGGGACTCCGTTTACAAGAATATTCGACCACTCCATATTGTCCCAGAGTTTCCTGGGACTCTCTTCATTATTTTTAACCTTTGTATCTTTTTTATTTTTTTAAATATATTTTATTGACTTTAGAGAGGAAGGGAGAGGGAGAGAGAGATAGAAACATCAATGATGAGAGAGAACCATCGATTGGCTGCCTCCTGCGTGCCCCCTCCTGGGGATCAGCCTGAAACCCTTGGCCAGAATCGAACCTGGGACCCTTCAGTCCACAGGCCAACGCTCTATCCATTGAGCCAAACCAGCTAGGGCCGTATCTTTTTTAAAAAAAACAACAAACTGTAATAATATGCACGCAACAGAAATTTTACCATCTGAGCTATTTTTAAGAGCACGGTTCAGTGGGATGGAGCACATTCACATGGTTGTGCTGCCGTCACCGCCATCCAGCTCCAGAATTCTTGCCATCACGCAATCCTGACACCGCTCCCATTAAACAATAACCCGCCGTTCTCCCTCCTCCCAGTCACTGGCAACCAACATTGTACTTTCCACCTGTATGAATCTGACCACTCCGGGTACATCATGTAAGTGGAATCATGCAGTATTAGTAGTTTCATAATTGACTTATTTCACTCAGCACAGCTTCCTCAGTGTTCATCCATGTAGTGTATTGCAGAGTTTCCTTCCTTGTAAAGGTTGCATACCATTTCATTGTGTGTGTATACACCACATTTTGTTTATCCAGATGTTGATGGGCACGTGAGTTGCTTCTCCCTTTTGGTTATTGTGAATAATGCTGCTATGAACATGGATGTGCAAATATTTCTTCAAGTTCCTGATTTAAATTCCTTTGGGTATATAGCTAAAGGAATTGCTAGATCATATGGTGATTCTATTTTTAATTTCTAAAGAAACTTCCATCCAGTTTCCACAACAGCTGCACCATTTTACACTCCCACCGACAGTGCACGGTGGTTCCAGTCGCTCCACATCCTCACCAACACTAGCTTTGTTCTTTCTTCTGATAGGAGCCATCCTAGAGTGCGAGGGGTATCTGCTCATGATTTTGATTTGCATTCCCGCAGTGGTTAGTGATGTTGAGCATATTTTCATGGGCTTATTGGCCTTTGTGCATCTTTGGAGAGATGTCTACTCAAGGCCTTTGCTCATTTGTTGAATTGGGTTGGTATTTTTCTTTTAGCCTTTTCCCCTCATGTGTTTCCATTGGGTAGTTTTCATTGCTATTTTTCAAGTTTCTTGTTTTTGTATTATTATTATTTTTTTGCTAATCTGTTCTTAAGCTCTTCCAATGAAATTTTCTTTTTTTAAATTAAAATTTTTTTATTGAATTCATTGGGGTGACACTGGTTTGCAAAACCATACAGGTCTCAAGTGTACAACTCAGCAAAGCATCTGCACACCTCACCGTGCACCTATCACCCTGAGCAAAGTCTCTTTCCGTCCCCAAGCCTCCCCCCTTTGCTCACCTGCACCTCGCCCAAGTTCCCTTTCCCTCTGGCTGTCACCACACTATTGTCTGCGTCTGTGTGTTCTGTGTATATGTTTTTTGGTTAAGCCCTTCACCTTCTTTCACCCAATCCCTTCTCCCCTGCCCTTCTGATAGCTGTCAGTCTGTTCCATGTATCCATGCCTCTGTGTCAGTTTATTTTTTTAAATATATTTTTATTGATTTCAGAGAGGAAGGGAGAGGAGAGATAGAAACATCAAGGATGAGAGAGAATCATTGATTGGCTGCCTCCTTCATGCCCCCCACTGGGGATCGAGCCCACAACCCGGGCAAGTGTCCTTGACTGGAATCGAACCTGGGACCCTTTAGTCCACAGGCTGATGCTCTATCTACCGAGCCAAACCAGCCAGGGCTGTGTCAGTTTATTTTGTTCATTGGATTCCACACATCAGTGCAATCATATGGTATCTGTCTTTCTCTAACTGGCTTCTTTTACTTAGCATAATGCTCTCCAGGTCCATCCATGCTGTTGCAAAAGGTAAGAGTTCCTTTTTTACAGCCACATGGTATTCCACTATGTAAATGTACCAGGGATTGTTATCCACTCATCTACTGATAGGCACTTGGCCTGTTTCCAGATCTTAGCTATTATAAATAACACTGCAATGAACACAGGGGTGCATATATTCTTTTGAATTAGTATTTCGAGATTCTTAGGATATACTCCCAGAAGTGGGATCACCGGGTCAAAAGGCAGTTCCATTTTTAACTTTTTGAGGAAACTCCATACTGTTCTCCACAGTGGCTGCACCAGTCTGCATTCCCACCAGCAGTGTACTAGGGTTCCCTTTTCCCCACATCCTCGCCAGCAATTGTTTGTAGATTTATTGATGATAGCCATTCTGACAGGTGTGAGGTGGTATCTCATTGTGGTTTTAATTTGCTTCTCTCTGATTTTTAGTAACATTGAGCATTTTTCATATGTCTGTTGGCCATCTATATGTTCTCTTTAAAGGAATGTCTATTCAGATCCTTTGCCCATTTTTTTAAATTGTTGTTTATTTTCCTGGTGTTGAGTTATATAAATTCTTTACATATTTTGGAAATTAACCCCTTATAAGATGTATCATTGATAAATATGTTTTCCTATTCAGTGGGTTCTCTTTTAATTTTGTTGATGGTTTCTTTTGCTATGCAAAAATATTTAAGTTTGATGTAGTTCCATTTGTTTATTTTTTCCTTCATTTTCCTTGCCCTAGACAGTGGTCAGCAAACTGCGGCTCGCGAGCCACATGTGGCTCTTTGGCCCCTTGAGTGTGGCTCTTCCACAAAATAGCATGTGCGGGCGCGCACATAAAATGCTATTGAAACTTCGTGGCCCATGCGCAGAAGTCGGTATTTTGTGGAAGAGCCACACTCAAGGGGCCAAAGAGCTGCAGTTTGCCGACTACTGAGATAGACGAAACAAGTACAGTATACAAGACGAGGGTGGATGGGAGAGTTGGAAGGGGTCGACCTCAGCGAACATACCTCAATCAGATTGAGTACGTTTTTAGCAAAGGCCAGCTTAGGAGTACCCTAATTAAGTTAATAACAATGTACCTACCTATATAGTTTAAGTTTAAAAAATTTGGCTCTCAAAAGAAATTTCAGTCTTTGTACTATTGATATTTGGCTCTGTTGACTAATGAGTTTGCCGACCACTGCCCTAGGAGATACATCGGCAAAAATATTGCTGCAAGAGATGTCTGAGTTTTACTGCCTATGTTTTCTTCTAGGATTTTTATGGTTTCTTGAGTTACATTTAAGTATTTTATCCATTTTGAGTTTATTCATGTGTATGGGGTAAGTTGCTGGTCTGGTTTCTTTTTTTTTTTCATACACCTGTCCAATTTTTCCAATCCAATGAATTTTTTATTTCTGATATTATAATTTTTAGCTCCAGGATTCCATTTGATCTTTTTATATGTATTTCATTTCTATGGTCATTTTTAAAATCGATTTTCTTATAATTACTTTAAAGTCATTGTCTGCTAAATTCATCATCTCTCTTGTTTATGGTTTTGTTTCTGTGGCTGGTTTTTCTCTTGGTTTTGTGTCACATTTGCCTGCTTCTTTTCATGTCTAGTAATTTTTATTGGATGTTGGACATTTTTTATATTACACTGATGAATATCTGGGTTTGTTATATTCCTTCAAAGGGTACTAATATTTGTTTTGGCAGAGAGTTAGCTTACTTACAGATCAGCTTGCTTCTTTTAACACTTACTTTTAAGCTCTTTTGTGGAGATGTAGTATCTTCCTTCTAAGGCTTTATTCTTTTGGGGTTTCTACTGAATATCTCAGATGTGCAACAAGTTCTCTGCATTTTGACTGTTGCTTCAAGCCCTTTTTGAATTCTTGGGATTGATCTGCCTGTAGACCTTTGCCCAGCCTCTTGAATTTTGCCTTGTGCAAAGGAAAATATAGTTCAGCACTCGGGGGGAAAAATGTGACTCATTTTCAGATTCTGGAGGGCTCTTTCTGCGTAACTGAAACTGGCCCCATACCCTGTGCCAGAAGTTCCAGCCGCTTCGGCCTTCCTAATTCTCAGGTCTGTGATTTCAACTCAGCAGGCCCATCATGCTTTATTTGGGTTTACTGTCCTTGTGCCATGATCTAGAAAGTTGAAAAAATGTGTAGGACATACCCAGCCAGAAAGCTGAAATATACGTAGGGATC
This sequence comes from Myotis daubentonii, assembly GCF_963259705.1. NCBI lineage: Eukaryota > Metazoa > Chordata > Mammalia > Chiroptera > Vespertilionidae > Myotis > Myotis daubentonii. The sequence goes on along the minus strand of NC_081844.1, from coordinate 5,087,202 downwards.
ACCTGGTTTGTATTCAATATCAGAGGAGCGTTGTTTCAATATGATGTCCAATTGTAAAGCTGTTTTGGTAGGAAGGAAAATTTGTCATAATGGAAATTTGTCGTTTTGATTGAATTTGCATTTGTATATTGGTTATTTGGATATTCCCAGTTTTAGAGTATCTGTTCAATTCTTTGGCCTATTTTCTATTTGATTGTCTCTGTTACTCTGTAGAACTTCTTACATATTCTGTAGACAAATCCTTTGATGGGTGCATGCATTGCAAAAATCATCTATTCACTGACTTGTCTTTGCATTATTATTTTTTAAAATATATTTTTATTACTGATTTCAGAGAGAAAGGGAGAGAGAAACATCAATGATGAGAGAGAATCACTAATTGGCTGCCTCCTGCAGGCCCCGTATTGGGGACTGAGTCCGCAGCGTAGCATGTGCCCCGACCAGGAATCGAACCGTGACCTCCTGCTTCATAGGTTGATGCTCAGCCACAGAGCCACGCCGGCCGGGCTCTGTGCATTATTTTAATGCTGTCTTTTATAAATGGAAGTTATTATTTTTAGTAATAGTCCATTTTATAATCCTTTCCGTTTGTGCATAACCTTTCTGTGTTCTGTTCTAACATGTTTCTGCTTACTCCAAAGTCGTAATGATATTTTCCTACCCTTTTTTCTCAGTGGGACAGCTTTCCCGTTGCACAGTGAGACTGACAGTTTACCGAGAACGGATTTCTGCGTAGCATGTAAGGTAGGTCTCGATATTCGCTTTTTCATAGTGTTATTTAATTGGCAGCGTAATTTACTGAAGTGACCCATCTTTCCCCCAGCCTTGCCGAGGAACATTTGTCACCTTCCATGGAAGAGTCTGTTTCTGGGCTGTTATGTTTCATTTGTCTGCTTGCCTGCTCTTGTCTCTACACCACACAGTTGTAGCCACCATGGCTTATAATAACATTTACTATTTGGGAATGCTAATTCTTGAAATTCATGCATCTTTTCCCAGAGTAGCTAACTTTTGATTGGCCCTTTGCATTTTCATACTGATTTTAGAATAAGCTTGGTCATTTCCAGAAATGAGAAATCTGCTAGAACTTTGATTAGAATTATGTTGAATGTGTTTGGAGGAATTACCGTCTTAACCATTTTCAATCATGAACATGCTATGTCCAGCCACTTATCTTTCATTTCTATATATAATGTTTTGTAGTCTTAATTTGCTATACTTTATTATAATTCAGATCAGAGCATTTTCTAATTTTGAATAGGATGTCTTTTTTGAACTATGAGCTATTTAGAAATATGTTATTTAATTTACAAATATTTGGGCATTTTTTAGTTACCATTTATTTCTAGTTTAATTTGCCTGTGATCAGAGAATGTATTCTGAGTTCAGTTCTATGAAATTTGCTTTTAGGCTCAACATATGGTCAATCTTGGTAAACGTCTGATGTGTGCTTGAAATAATATACTTGGAAAGGCTGCTTAGTGTAGCGTGGCACTATGCATGGCCTCTAACCCAAGTTGGTCAGTCGTGTTGTCCAAATCTCCTATATCTTTAACTTTTTGTTTGTTTGTTTTCTTATTTTGTCAACTACTGAAAGGGGTATATTAAAATTCTAACTATAATTTGGGTTTGTCAAGTTGCCTTTCAGTTTGGTTCATTTTTGCTTCATGTAATTGGAATATATATTATTGTTTTTATGTATTTGTGTTCCACAGGCTAACGAAGTGATTTGTATTTTGCTTTCCAACATGTTAATCAAGTACTTTTCATTGTTATTCATTTTTTCTTTTAGTAATGTGGTAGATCACAAAGATATCTACCATCCCTTACTCATGTCTGTATCCATGGCCTTCACAATGCGGCTTGGCAGTTCCTCTCATGAATTGTATGTATTGTGATAAAACATTATGAGGAGCCCTGATCAGTTTGGCTCAGTGGATAGAGTGTCGGCCTGTGGACTGAAAGGTCCCAGGTTCGATTCAGGTCAAGGGCATGTACCTTGGTTGCGGGCACATCCCCAGTAGGAGGTGTGTAGGAGGCAGCTGATCGATGTTTCTCTCTTATCGATGTTTCTAACTCTCTATCCCTCTCCCTTCCTCTCTGTAAAAAATCAATAAAATATATTTTTAAAAAAACATTATGAGGAGCATGCATATTTAAGATTAACATATCTTAATCTCCAACATTTATAGGGAACTCATAAAACTTAATAAAAGGAAGATAAAAAATCCAATCAAAAAATTATCTCACTCATTTATGGATAATTAAGACCATTATAAACTGATGAGCAAAAATAGAGACAGAGGCAGAGCAACATCAAACAGACTGTCAAACTACAGTGGGAAAGCCGGGGAGGGTTGGGTAAGAGATCAACTGAAGGACTTGTATGCATGCATACAAGCATAACCAATGGACACAAGACACTGGGGGGTATGGGAGGCTAGGGGAAGGTCAAGGGGAGAAAAAAAAAAGGAGACATATATAATACTCTTTGTAATACTTTAAGCAATAAAACAATTTTTTAAAAAAGATTAACATATCATCCTGTTGGGTTGACCCTTTTAGTTATATGTGATATTTGTAACTTATTTCTTGTAATACATCATAACAGAACGTCTACTTGGTCTGGCATTATTATAGCCACAGCAGCTTTCTGTTGGCGATTATATGTGTAATCCCTCTTCTATCTCCTTTTACTTCCAATCCAGAGTCAATTCTCCTCTAATTTAACATATGCGTTTCTAAAAATTACCATACTATGAAAACCTCACACTAAAAACCACAGAGCATAAGGGAGAAATGAGACCAGGGATACAACACTCAGACACTTCATCAGGAACACATTAAAAACACACATGATAGGAACTTAGCAAAAATGCTAGCATAGATTCCACCTCTGGCACGATGACATAAGGAGCTATATGGAAAGTGGTGAAAAATTATTTTAGAACGACCATTTAACGCCTCTGGAAATGGTCCTAAGGGCAGACAGAAAATGAAGAAACATTTATTCAGAAAAACCTACTTAAACCCAGTAAGAACAGCGAGAGTCTGTGGCAACTGAACCGCAACCTGTTGCCTCCCTCACCGACTCGAGCTCAGTGATAGAATCTCCACTCCAGACAGAGCAGCCAAGAACACAGGCACCTCACCGCCACCCTCACTGGAGGCCTATGGCATCTTCCCCGGAGAGGCAGGCATCGGCATGTCTCATTCTGACCCGTGCTGCCCATTGCAGAGGCTAAGTTCTGGTGAGTGTGGCCACGAGATGGGGCTCCTGTCTTCTGTCAGCCCCCACTCATGAGGCAGAGGCTCTCCCTTGGGTGTGGTGCACTGAGCAAGCACCCAGGGGCCCTGGTGATGCTCGCCCCAGCTAGCTTCTAAAGCAGAGAGAGAGGCAAGCCAAGAAGAACAGAGACTGCACCTTCCCTTCTTTTCTTATGGAGCACCAAGACCCTAAAGCAGGCGTCTCCCAGAGAGAAGCATGCCACTGCTCCTTCTCTCAGCTCAGAGATTTTACCCAGAGGGAGAGAGAGGCTGCTTTCAAGCTCTTCCAAAAAGAACTGAGTTTGTTTTCAACAGAGAGTTAAGAATGTTCAAGCCTGAAGGTGTGCTGAAAAACAATGGATGGGGTGATGAAAACAACACAAAGAGGGTGGATTTATTAGAAATGTCAGCTAAACCACAGCTTACCAGAGAGAACCAGGAAATGAAACAGTTAAGAGGCCTCCCGCAGCCAGAACAAACCTTAAACACTGACCGCGACATTATCCCTGTAAAGGAGCCCAAGTGTAATTAATCAATCGATGCAGCAATGTAAGCCGCAGGGCAGTGTTAGAAACAGCAGAGCAGTCAGTCAGCAATTAACGGAGCCGCACATCTGGTGTGGGCAGGAAAAGAGACAACCAAAGGGGCCGGCATCGCTGTTATCCCCGGTGACGGTGCCTGCGCAGGCCGGCTCAGGCTGTGCCTCCCAGGAGCAACACAGGCTACGCTCTGCTGGGGGAAACTGATGTCCCCAGTGACTCATTAAGCAGATAAACAACAAACAACAAAGTCCTGGGGAAGAGGATCGGTGGAGACCTGAACCTGGAGTTGCTACCGTATGTTACCTAAAAGGCCTAGTTTCCAACAACAACAAAAATCACAACACGAAGAAGAAGAAAAACAAAACAAAACAAAAAAACAGGAAAGCCTGGCCCGTACATGGAGAAAAAAATCAGGCAACAGAAGCTTCCTGTGGACAAGACCAGGTGTCTTGATATAACAAAGACTTCAAAGAAGCCATAAATATCTTCCAAGAACGAAACTAAATCATGTTCAAAGTGAAGAAGGTATGATGGCAATGTCTAATGAAATAGAGAAGATCATTCAGAGGTATAAATGATTAAAAAGAATAAAATGGAAGTGCTAGAGCAGAAAAGTATCATAACGAAAATTAAAAATTCACTATAGTAAGCTTACCAGAATATTTGAACTAGCCCAAGAAAGAATTAGTGAACTTGAAGCTAGACCAATAAAGATGATATAATCTGAAGAAAAAAAAGAATGAAGGAAAATGAACAGAGCTAATAGAATTGTGGGATACCATTAAGTGCAGCAACATATGTGTAATAAGAGTGCCAGAAGGATAGGAGACAGTGAAAGCACAACAAGAAATATTTGAAGAAACAATGGCTAAAATTTCCCCAAATTTGAAAAACAGAACAAAAAAACTTTAATCTACACATTTGAAAAACTGGATAAACTACAAGTAGGAAAAACACAAAGAGATCCACAGCAGACACATCCTAGTAAAAATGCTGGAAGACAAAGACAAAGAAAAAAAATCTTTAAAGCAACTAGAGAAAAATGAACCATCACCTACAAGGTAATCCCAGTAAATTAATAGCTGATCTCAGCAGAAACAATGGATGCCAGAAGGCACTTGAATGACATAGTCAATGTGTTCAAAGAAAAATATTGTCAACCAAGAATTCTATCTATATATATAAAAGCCTAAGCGACTGTTAACGACCAATCGGCCGGTAGCTATGACGCACACTGACCACCAGGGGGCAGACACTTAACGCAGGAGCTGCCCCCTGGTGGTCAGTGCGCTCCCACAGCCAACCTCCTGCGGCTGGCCAACCTCCTGCAGTTCCTCCCCCAGCCGGCTGGGTGGTCAGTGTGTTCAACAGCCAACCTCCTGCGGCCAGCCAATCTCCCGTGGTCCCTCCCCGCAGCTGGCCGCGGTCCCTCCCCCCGGTCAGCCAGCCCTGACTGGCCCTGACTGGGACTGTGTGAGACGCCTCAATCAGCCCCGATCACCGGCCAGGCCGAGGGACCCCACCCAGGCCTCTAGTCTCTATATATAAAAGCCTAAGCAACCAAACAACTGGACAACCAGTCACTATGACGCACACTGACCACCAGGGGAAGACGCTTAATGCAGGAGCTGCCCCTGGTCGTCAGTGTGCTCCCACAGCCAACCTCCCACAGCCAGCCAACCTCCCACAGTCCCTCCCCCCGGCCAGCCCCGATAGGGCTGGCTGGCCAACCTCCCATGGTCGCCTCCCCCCAGGAGCCAACCTCCTGAAGCCCCTCCCCCCTGGCCAACCTCCCACAGCCCTGATCGGCCCGGATCGCCGGCCAGGTCAAGGGTCCTCACCCATGCACAAATTCATGCCTTGGGCCTCTAGTATCTAATAAAACTTCCTTTTAAAAATGAAGGCACACCGAAACCGGTTTGGCTCAGTGGATAGAGCATCGGCCTGCGGACTGAAGGGTCCCAGGTTCGATTCCGGTCAAGGGCATGTACCTGGGTTGCGGGCACATCCCCAGTGGGAGATGTGCAGGAAGCAGCTGATCGATGTTTCTGTCTCATCGATGTTTCTAGCTCTCTATCTCTCTCCCTTCCTCTCTGTAAAAAATCAATAAAATATATTTTTAAAAATAAATAAATAAATAAATAAAAATAAAAATGAAGGCAGAGCCGTAGCCAGTTTGGCTCAGTGTATAGAGCATTGGCCTGTGGACTGAAAGGTCCCAGGTTCGATTCAGGTCAAGGGCATGTACCTTGGTTGTGGGCACATCCCTAGTAGGGGGTGTGCAGGAGGCAGCTGATCGATGTTTCTCTCTCATCAATATTTCTAACTCTCTATCCCTCTCCCTTCCTCTCTGTAAAAAATCAAAAAATTAAAAAAAATAAAAATGAAGGCATAACAGACGTCCACAAAACTGAGATAATTTCTTGTTAGAAATCCACATTACAAAACATAGCAAAGGAAGTTCTTCAAGCTGGAAGGAAGTGATCCTAGAGAGTAATTCAATTATATATAAAAAAAACACACACACACAAAGAACACCAGTAAAGGCAACTATAAAAGACAGTAAAAATGCATATTGCTTTTCCTCTCTACTTTTAATAAATATAAAAGACAATGGTATAAAACAATATGTATATATATAATTGTGTAGTTGGGCCTTTATCATAGAAATTCAATATAATAATAGCACAAAAGAAGAGAGTGGGCTAAGGAAATGAGTCCAGATGGTAACTTGAAGCCACAGGAACCAATGAAGTGAAGCAGAAATGGTAAATAAGAAGGCTATTATGACAAAAGTTATAATTATATACTTGTTCTTCTTTCTTCTTTAGGCTTCTTGAAAAGACATAGAATTATGTAAGTTATAACATGTATAAAATATGTATAAACATGTATATGGATAAAATAATACCATAAAAAGAGGAAAATGGAATAGAGCTACACAGTAGTAAAGTTTCTATATTTATTGGAATTAAGTTAGTATATATATGAGTCAATTTTGATTGGCTAAGATGTATATGTAAGCCCAAGAGCAGTCATTAAGGAAATAACAAAAAAAGTTCAAAAAAAATTAAAGAAATTAAATTGTTACAAAAGAAAATATCCACTGATTACAAAAGAAAATAAAGGAGTAACAAAAGAACAAAAAGATATGAGATATATAGAAAAAGAAAATATAAGACAGCTGCCATAAATCCATCTATATCAATAATATCACCAATTTTTGAATGGATTAAATAATCCAATCAAAAGGTAGACATTGTCAAATTTTATAAAAACAGGATCTAGTTATATGTTGTCCAGAGAAGACACATTTTTGATTCAAAGATACAAATAGATTGAAAGTAAAAAGATGGAAAAAATATAACATGCAAATAGCAATCACAGGTGTGGCTACACTAATATTATAAAATAAATAGACTTTAAAATAAATGATGTGGTGGCTTTAAAATAAACCATGGTGGCTCAATGGTTGAGTGTTGACCTATGAAGCAAGAGGTCACAGTTTAATTCCCTTCTTCTCTAAAATAAATAAAAAATATTTTTTAAATATATTCTTATAATATATCTACACTAATAAAAGAGAAACATGCAAATTGGTGTCACACCGCTACATCCACCAGCCAATCAGAGCAACTATGCAAATTAACCCAACAAAGATGACGGTTAATTTGCCTATGCAGGCACGGAGCGAAGACTGAAGATTGAAGAGGCTTGGCTTCTCCGCTACGGCTGGAGGGGAAAAGCCTAGCCTCGGGAGAAACCAAGATGGCGGCATAGGTAAACACCGGAAATTGCTGCCTCCCACTACAACTTCAAAAATACAACTAGAAGACAAAACGGACATCATCCAGAACCACAGGAAGGCTGGCTGAGTGGAAATTCTACAACTAGAAGGAAAGAGAAAAGCACACTGAGACTCAGAGGAGCTGCGGAAGTAAAGTGCAGAGGTACAGAGGCGCACGCAGCAAGGGCTGGCAACTGAGGACTCGGCTGTCTTTTTGAATCGGGAGGGAGTCACAAGCCCCCGACTGCTCTGAACTCCAGTTCCAGGAAGTCTCTGGGGACCCAGACTTATACGGGGAGAAACTGGACTGTCTGGCAGCGGGTCGAACTCAAAACTACAGGGCGGCTTTCTCTCAGAGGTGCTTGCAGCGATTACCCAGACACTGAGATGCAGGGCCCCTTAGGGTAGGGCTGAGGATCAGCCATAGCTGCTTGCTCCGCCCTGTTGATTCCCTGAGACCCCGCCCCACCCAAGCTGCGGCAGAGGCTTTTGTATATGAATGCCCTGGCCCTTTGCAACCTGAAAATTATCTAACAAACTGCAGCTGGGCCAGACAGACCAAGAACTTCCAAGAGAAGGCCCGAGGCCCCACAGCAGCTTGCATTGCTTCACAGCTGGGCCTCATCTGGGCACCTCCAAACCCCAGACAAGGAAGGGGAATCTGCAGATCTCCTCGTAGCTCCTGCTGGGTAGCCTCAGGAAGAGGCTAAATTAGCACCTCCTTAGATCCAAGAGCCACTGTACCCAGTGGTCAGAGTGGGACCATCCAATTACAACTCCTCAGATCCATAAGGGACACACTCAGGGGGCAGACTCAGTGAGCACCAAAGCCCCACTGAAGCAAGTCTTGCCCCAGAAGGGTGTCTTCAGCACAGAAGTTCTCCCACCATAGACACAGCTGATTCTCACAGCCAATTGGCCTGGAGGTCAATTCCTCCCAGTGATACCTACAACAATCAAGGCTTAACTATAACAAGACTGTGCACAAAGCCCACAAAGGGGTGCACCAAGAGTGTCCTCCTCAGGTAATTGGGGAGGCTGAGCCACTGGGCCCTTTAGGACACCTAGCACAGAAAGCCACTCTATCAACACAGGAAAGCATAAAAAATGTGGAGACAAAGAAACAGGCAACAAATGACAGAAATGGAGGAAAGCAAACTACTGGATATAGAGTTCAAAACCACACTTTTAAGATTTTTCAATAATTTTCTAGAAACCGCAGATAAATTTAGTGAGACCCTGGAGGATATGAAAAAAGACCAACTACAAATTAAGCACACACTGACTGAAATAAAGAATAATATACAGAGATCCAACAGCAGACAAGAGGATCCCAAGAATCAAGTCAAAGATTTGAAATATGAAGAAGCAAAAAATACCCAACCAGAAAAACAAAAAGAAAAAAGAATCCAAAAATATGAAGATAGGGTAAGGAGCCTCTGGGACAACTTCAAGTGCACCAACATCAGAATGATAGGGGTGCCAGAAGAAGAGAGAGCGCAAGATATTAAAAACCTATTTGAAGAAATAATGACAGAAAACTTCCCCTACCTGGTCAAAGAAATAGACTTACAAGTCCAGGATGCACAGAGAACCCCAAACAAAAGGAATCCAAAGAGGACCACACCAAGACACATCATAATTAAAATGCCAAGGACAAAAGACAAAAAGAGAATCTTAAAAGCAGCAAGAGAAAGACGGTCAGTTACCTACAAGGGAACACCCATACGACTGTCAGCTAATTTCTCAACAAAAACTTTGCAGGCCAGAAGGGAGTGGCAAGAAATATTCAAAGTGACGAATAGCAAGAGCCTACAACCAAGATTACTTTACCCAGCAAAGCTATCATTCAGAATTGAAGGTCAGATAAAGAGCTTCACAGATAAGAAAAAGCTCAAGGAGTTCATCACTGCCATACCAGTATCCTTTAAGAAGAGGAAGAAGAAGAAAAAGGTAAAGATAAACATTATGAACAGCAAATACATATCTATCAACAAGTGAATCTAAAAATCAAGTGAATAAAAAATCTGATGAACAGAGTAGACTGGTGATTATAATAGAATCAGGGGCATAGAAAGGGAGTGGACTGACAATTCTTGGGGGGAAAGGGGTGTGGGGGTACAGGAAGAGACTGGATAAAAATCGTACACCTATGGATGAGGACAGTGGGAGGGGTAAGGGCAGAGGGTGGGGTGTGAACTGAGTGGAGGAGAGCTATGGGGGGGGAAAAGAGGAACAACTCTAATAATCTGAACAATAAAGATTTAATTAAAAAAAGAAAAGCCTAGCCTCGAGGCTTGGCTTCTCCGCTGCGGTCGGACCAAAGGCCTGGGTCCCAGTGCCGGAGGAAAACCAGTGCCAGCAGCCAAGGGAAGGAAGGCCTATTTGCACGAACCTCTTCATGCAACGGGCCTTTCGTTATAATATAATATGTAAAAATGATGTTACCAGAGATAAAGTGGAACATTTTATAATGATAAAAGGACCAACCCATTAGGAAGCTATAACAATTATAGACATACTAGGGGCCCGGTGCACGAAATTCGTGCACTGGGTGTGTGTGGGGGGGGGAGTGTCCCTCAGCCCAGCCTGCCCCCTCTCACATACTGGGAGCCCTCAGGCGTTGACCCCCATCATCCTCCAATCGCAGGATCTGCCCCTTGCCCAGGCCTGACGCCTCTGGCCTAGGCGTCCGGCCCGGGCAGTGGGGACCTGCAGTGGCAGCAGGGGGCGCCGCGATTGTGCGGGCTCCGCCCCTGCTCCTGTAGGATGCCTCTGGCTGAGGCGTTCGGCCCGGGCAGCGGGGACCCACAGCTGCAGCGGCCCCGCGATCGTGGGCTCCACTTTAGGCCCAGGCAAGGGACCCCTAGCTCCTGGGACTGCCAGCTTCGACCATGCCCAGCTCCCATTGCTGGCTCCACCCCTACTTCCTGCTATCACTGGCCAGGGCGGCAAAGGCGCCTGATTCTCCGATCATGGCTGGGGGGCAGGGCAAAGGCGGCCCTGGGGCCGCCTTTGCCCTGCCCCCCAGCTCTTAGCTCCCCCCTGGGTTTCCGATCACTGTCAGTGGCAGGGGGCTTCTTCCTGCTTTCCCTTTCGCCTCCCTGCATTGTGCCTACATATGCAAATTAACCCCCATCTTGTTGACAGTTAACTGCCAATCTTAGTTGGCAGTTAATTTGCATATAGCCCTGATTAGCCAATGAAAAGGGTATCGTCGTACACCAATTACCATTTTTCTCTTTTATTAGTGTTGATGTGTACCTAATAACAAAGCATTAAAATACATAAATCAAAAACATACAGCAATAAAGGGAGAAATAGACCATTAACTACAAAGTTGGAGACTTTTATACTCTATTTTCCACAACAGATGAAATAATAAGGCACATGATTAACAAGGAAATAGAAAACCTGAACAACACTATAAACCAACCAGACCCATAGAACCTATAGAATACTCCACCCAACAATAGCAAAAAACATGCATATTTCTCAAGTGCACATGTAAGATTCTTTAGAAGAGATCATATGCTAGAACATAAAACCTTTATAAACTTAAAAGGATTGAAATTATATAAAGTATTTTCTCTGACAACAATAAAAAGAAATTAAAATCAATTACAGAAAGAAACTTGGGAAATTCACAAACATGTAGAAATTAAACAGCATGTTCCTAAATACTTAAGGGGTCAAAAAAGAAATAAAAAAGGAAATTAGAAAATATTTTGAGATGAATGAAAATGAAAGTACAACATGCCAAAACTTATTGGTGGCAGCTAAGACAGTGCTTAGAGGGAAATGTATAGCTGTATAGGGCTATATTAGGAAAGAAAAAAGGAGAACCAAGATGACAGTATAGGTAAACACTGGTGCTCACTGCCTCCCACAACCACATCACAATTAAAACGAAAATACAAAGCACCCATCATTGAGAACCACCTGAAAGCTGGCTGAATGGAAGTCCTACAACTAGAGAAGTAAAGAAGTGCACACGGAGACTGGGAGGAGGGGCAGAGGCGTGGAACAGGCTGGTCCAACACCAACGTGTGCCTTTTTTAATCAGGAGGGATATCTCTGCTGCAGAGGGGTCCCAGCTCCACACCAGGTCCCCAACCCAGGATTCCAGTGCTGGGAAGAGAAGTCCTTGTAACTTCAGGCTGTAAAAACCAATGGGGATTGTGGCTGAGTGACATGGAGGCTACTGGAGACCCAGCAGTTCCCCTTAAAGACCTAGAGCACAAACTATGTGGTCCCACTTCCTCTGAGCTCCAGCACCAGGAGGCAGCTTAGGGGGATCCAGGGACATAAGGGAAGGAACTGGATTGTCTGGCATTGCAGCAAGAATGCTGGGCAGGCATCCTTGCAAGGGTCACTGTTCCTGTGCTGGGACCTCCCCCATTGCATAGCTAATTAGCAACCATATCTGAGTTCCCATTAGCCTGGCTCACACTGTTCACACCACCCTAGTGGTTCCCTGAGACCCTGCCCCATCCAATTTGCAGCCCCACTCAAGCTGTTTGTAGCAGCTTTTCCATATGAATGACCTGTACTTGTTCAGGCTTCAGACTTTGCTAAAATCTCTCAAACAAGCAGCAGCTGGCATCAGTGTACCCCAAACCTATTAATAAAAAGGCCCAAGACCCGGCACTAGCACCAGCCTGCCTTGCTTCACAGCTGGGCTTTGCCTGGGCACTTCATAAGCCCAATACAAGTAGCAGCCATCTGCAGATATCTCTATAGCTCCTGCCAGGTGGCCCCAAACTGTGGCTGACTTTGCACCTTCATAGGAGCCCCAGAACCAGGGCACCCAGTGGAAAGGTTCAAACCATAACAGATTACAACTCTACACATCCACAAGGGACACACTCAAGGGTCAGACTCAGTGAGCACCAAAGCCCCATTGAAGCAAGCTCCATAGGAGTGTCTCCTGCACAGCAGCTCTTCCACTGTAGTCCACTGCTGGTCCTCACAGCCAATTGGCCTGGAGGTCAATTCCTCCCAGTGACACCAACAGCAATCAAGACTCAACTACAACAAGACTGTGCACATAGCCCACACAGTGATGCTCCTAGAGTGCCCAGCTCAGGTGACTGGGGAGGCTGAGCCACTGAGCTCTACCTTTCACCTACTATACAAGGCCACTCTACCAATTCCAGGAGACACAGTAGCTCTACCTAATACATAGAAACAAACACAGGGAAACAACCAAAATGCAGAGACAAAGAAATGTCACAAATGAAAGAAATGGAAGCAAGCAAACTACTAGATACAGAGCTCTATACTATGGTTATAAGGTTACTCAAGGATCTTCATGAAGGCTTCAAGGGACTTAGTGAGACTTTCAAGGACCTTAGTGAGAATGTCAAAGACATGAGAAAGGACCAGTCAGAAATTAAGCATACACTAACTGAAATAAAGAATAATTTACAGGATATGAGGGCGATCTTGCTGCGACATCTGTCACCCCATTGATCGCCAGGGTTGATTCGGCTGATCTGGCTGGCTAGGCGGGTGTCCCCCTCCTCCCTCACCGATCCATGTGCGTCCCTCCCGAAGCTGCGCGCTCAGTCAAAGAGGACAACCTTACCCCCCGAGGAGAGGACCGGTCTTCGGTCAAGGGTATACGAGTAGCTGCGCTCCCCTGCTAGAACCTCCAAACAAGCTCTCAAGAATAATTTACAGGGATTAAACAGTAGAGTAGAGGACACTGAGAATCAAATCTACAATTTGGAATATGAGGAAGCAAAGAACACACAATCAGAAGAGCAAAAAGAAAAAATATTCCAAAAATATGAAGATGGTATAAGGAGCCTCTGGGACAACTTCAAGTGCGCCAACATTTGAATTATGGGGGTGCCAGAGGAGAAGAAAGAGAGCAAGATATTGAAAACCTATTTGAAGAAATAATGGCAGAAAACTTCCCCTACCTGGTGAAAGAAATAGACTTACAAGTTCAGGAAGCACAAAGAGTCCCAAACAAGAGGAACCCAAAGTGGTCCACATCAAGACACATCATAATTAAAATGCCAAGGGTTAAAAACAAAGAAAGAATCCTAAAAGTAACAAGAGAAGAGCTGTTAATTACCTACTGTGGAGTGCCCATATGACTGTCAGCTGATTTCTCAACAGAAACTTTGCAGGCCAGAAGGGAGTGGCAAAAATTTCAAAGTGATAAGTAGCAAGGACCTACAACCAAGAATACTCTACCCAGCAACAATATGTTAGAATTGAACCTCAGATAAAGAACTTCACAGACAAGAAAAAGCTAAAGAAGTTCATCACCACCAAACCAGTATTACATGAAATGTTGAAGGGTGTTCTTTAAGAAAAGAAAGAAGAAGAAGAAGAAGAAGAAGAAGAAGAAGAAGAAGAAGAAGAAGAAGAAGGAGGAGGAGGAGGAGGAGGAGGAGGAGGAGGAGGAGGAGGAGGAGGAGGAGGAGGAGGAGGAAGGAGAAGGAGAAGAAGAAGGAGGAGGAGGAGGAGGATAAAAATATGAACAATGAAATGACAGTAAATACATATTTATGAACAATTGATTCTAAAAACCAAAATAAATAAACAAAAAATCTAATGAACAAAATAAACTAGTAAGTAAAATAGAATCAGAGGTATGGAAACATGGAACAGACTAACGAACCTCAAACTGACAAATCTCAATAGGGTGGTGAAGTCCTGAGGTGGGGCAGGGCAGGAACCAGATGAAGGAAGGCAAAGGGGGGGGAAAGGGAGACATCTGTAATATTCTCAACAATGAAGATTTTCTAAAAAGAAGAAGAAAAAGAAAGGGAAAAAACCTTCTTAGAAACAAATAAAAATGAACACACAGCAACACAAAATCTCTTGGACACAGCAAAAGCAGCCCTGAGAGGGAAGTTCATGGCACTACAGGCTTACCTCAAAAGACAAGAAAAATTAATGATAAACTATTTAACCCTACTACTTAAAGGACTGAAAAAAGACCATCAAGAAAAGCTCAGAGTAAGTAGAAGGAAGGTAATAATAATAATAAAGTAAGAAGGAAATAATATAATAAATAGAGCAGAAATAAATTACATAGAAACTTAAAAAATACAAAAGAATAAATGAAAACAAGAGCTGGTACTTTGAAAGGGTAAACAAGATTGATGAACCATTAGCTAGACTCATCAAGAAACAGAGAGAGAGGACCCAAATAAATAAAAATCAGAAACAAAAGCAGAGAAGTATCAACTGACACAACAGAAATACTAAAGATTGTAAGAAAATACTGTGAGCAACTAGTACTATATTCCAACAAGCTGGATAATGTAGGTGAAATGGACAAATTCCTAGAAAAATAAAATCTCCCAAAACTGAATTAGGAAGAACCAAAAAACCTGAATAGGCCAACAACAACTGATTAAAAGAAGCAGTACTAAAAATCATCTCCCAGCAAACTAAAGCCCTGGTCCAGACGGCTTCACAGGAGAGTTTCACCAAACATTCAAAGAACTAACACCTAAACTCCTCAAATTGTTCCAAAAAATCCAAAAGAAAGGAACACTTTCAAGCTCTTCTATGAGGCCAGATAAAGGCACCACAAAGAAAGAGAATTACAGGCCAATATCCCTGATGAACATAGATGCTAAAATCCTCAACAAAATTTTTGCAAATGTATTTAAAAGATCATACACCATGACCAAGTGGGATTTATTCCAGGGATGCAAGGCTGGTACAATATTTGCAATAAATGTGATATATCACAAACAAATTGAAAGACAAAAATCACATGATCATATCAATAGATGCAAAAAAGACATTTGATGAAATCCAACACCCATTTTTGATAAAAACTCTCAACGAAGTATGAATAGAGGGAGCATATCTCAACATGATAAAGGCCATATATGACAAACCTACAGCCAACATCACACTCGATTGGCAAAAACTAAAAATTTCCCTAAGAACAGGAACAAGACAGGGATATCCACTTTCACCACTCTTATTCAACATTGCACTGGGAGTCCTAGTCACAGCGATCAGACAAGAAGAAGAAATAAAAGGCATCCAAATTGGAACGGGGGAAGTAAAACTGTCATTATTTGCAGATGGCATGATATTGTACATAGAAAACACTAAAGCCTCCACCAAAAACTACTAGATTTAATAAGTGAATTTGTCAATGTACCAGGATACAAAATCAACACCCAAAAAGCAATGGCTTTTTTATATACCAACTAGAAGCCCAATGCACAAAATCATGCAAGGGGCACAGCCCCCGCCTCCTTGGCAGTTGCCTCAGCTTCCCCACCCACACCCCCCACCCCCGCCAGTGCAGCTTTTATTATTATAGACTAGAGGCCTGATGCATGAAATTCATGCAAGGGTAGGCCCTCGCAGCCCCAGCTGCCTTACAGCCCCACCTGCCTCACGGCCCTGGCTGCCTAGCAGCCCTGCGGCCCTGACCCCCACCCACTGGTAATTCTGGAAGATCATTCTGGAAGGTCATTCCTCTGTCCAGTCTAATTAGCATATTAGCTCTTTATTATATAGGACTAGAGGCCTGGCGCACGAAATTTGTGCACTGGGGGGTTGTCCCTCAGCCTAGCCTGCACCCTCTCCAATCTGGGACCCCTCGAGGGATGTCCAGCTGCCCTTTTAGGCCCGATCCCACCGGGGCAGTTGGACATCCCTCTCACAATCTGGGACTGCTGGCTCCCAACTGCTCACCTGCCTGCCTGCCTGATTGTCCCTAACTGCTTCTGCCTGCCAGCCTGATCACCTGCTAACCAATCCCCTGCCAGCCTGATTGACGCCTAACTTCTCCCCTGACAGCCTGATTGCCCCCAACTGCCCTCCCCTGCTGGCCTGCTCACCCCCAACTGCCCTCCCCTGCCAGCCCGGTTTCCTCCAACTACCCTCTTCTGCCAGCCTGGTCGCCCCCAACTGCCCTCCCCTGCAGGCTTGGTCACCCCCAACTGCCCTCCCCTGCCTGCCCAGTCACCCCTAACTGCCCTCCCCTGCAGGACTGTCCCCCCCCCCAATTGCCCTCCCTCCCTTGCAGGCCTGATTGCCCCCAAATGCCCTCCCCTGCAGGACTGGTTGCCCCCAACTGCCCTCCCCTGCAGGCCTGATCACCCCTAATTGCCCTTCCCTGTCGGCCTGGTTGCCCCTAACTGCTCTCCCCTGCAGGCCTGGTCCTCCCCAACTGCCCTCCCTCCCCTACAGGCCTGATCGCCCCTAACTGCCCTCCCCTGCAGGCTTGGTTGCCCCCAACTGCCCTCCCCTGTAGGCCTGGTCACCCCTAATTGCCCTCCCTCCCCTGCAGCCATCTCCCACAACTGCCCTCCCCTGCAGGCCTGGTCTCTCCCAACTGCCCTCCCCTGCAGGCCTGGTTGCCCCCAACTTCCCTCCCGCATCTGCAGGCCTGATCGCCCCCAACTGCCCTCCTCTGCCAGCCATCTTGTGGTGGCCATCTTTGACCACATGGGGTGGCCATCTTGTGCAAGGGTGTGATGGTCAATTTGCATATTACCTCTTTATTATATAGGATAATGAATTCTCAGAAAGAGAAACTAAACAAATAATCCCATTTACCATTGCAATAAAAAAAATTAAAATACTGGGGAATAAAGTTAACCAAAGAGGTAAAAGACTTGAACTAGGAAAACTACAGGGCATTGAAAAAAGAGATAGAGGAAGATATAAACAAGTGGAAGAATATACCATGTTCATGGATCGGTAATTAGCATCATTAAAATGTCAATACTAGAACAACATAGACTGATAAACAGGGACAGATCCAAAGACAGAGAAACAGCGATCAGACTATCACTCCCCAGAGGGAAAGTAGGGGAGGGAAGGGGTAAGGGGAAGGGATCAACCAAAGGACTTGTACGCATGCATATAAGCCAAACCAATGGACATGGACAACAGGGGGATGAGAACATTAATTGGGGGGGGAGATAAATGGAGGGGATAAGGACACATTTGTAATACCTTAACTAATAAAGAATTAAAAAAAAGAAAAATGTCAATACTACCCAAAGCAATCTATGGATTTAATGCAATCCCTATTAAAATACCAACAGCATATTTCACAGATCTAGAACAAATACTTCAAAAATTTATATGGAACCAAAAAAGATCCTGAATAGCGATAGCAATCTTGAGAAAGAAGAACAAAGTTTGACAGATCACAATACCAGATATGAAGTAATACTACAAAGCCACTGTAAATCAAAACAGCCTTGTATTAGCACAAGAACATGCACATAGATCAATGGAAAAACCAGAGACCCCAGAAATTGACCCAAGCCATTACACTCAATTAATATTTGATAAATGAGGCAAGAGCTTACAATGGAATCAAGACAGTGTCTTCAATAAATGGTGTTGGGAAAATTGGACAGATACATGCAAAAAAATGAAACTAGACTACCAACTTGTACCATGCACAAGAATAAAGTCAAAATGTATAAAAGACTTAAATGTAGGTCATGAAACCATAAAAATCCTATAAGAAGCCATAAGCAGAAAAATTTCAGACATCTCTCATAGCAATATGTTTACAGATACATCTCCTAGGGCAGTGGTCAGCAAACTGCAGTTTGTGAGCCACATGCAGCTCTTTGGCCCCTTGAGTGTGGCTCTTCCACAAAATACCAACTTTTGCGCATGGGCCACGAAGTTTCAATCGATCGCACTGTATGTGCGCGCCTGCACATGGTATTTTGTGGAAGAGCCACACTGAAGGGACTAAAGAGCCGCATGTGGCTTGTAAGCTGCAGTTTGCTGACCACTGTCCTAGGGCAAAGGAAACTAAGGAGAAAATAAACAAAAGGAACTACATCAAAATAAAAAGCTTCTGCACAGCAAAAGAAACCATCAACAAAATGAAAAGGGAGCCCATTGTATTGGGAGAACATATTTGGCAATGATACATCTGATAAAGAGTTAATATCCAAAATATATAAGGAACTCATATAACTTAACAAAAGGAAGACAAACAGTCCAATTAAGAATTGGGCAAAGGGCCTAAATAGACACTTCTCCAAAGGGGACATACAGATGGCCAAGACACATATAAAAAAAACCTAGAGGCCCAGTGCACAGGATTTGTGCACTGGTGGGGGCGTGCCCTGTGGGGATCGGCCTGCTGTGGGAGCACTTCTCATCCCGGTCAGCCAAGCAGCTGTGGACCCGCCCTCTGAGTGGCTGCTTCATGGTCCAGCATCTTCCGTGGAGCCAGAGCACTCGCCTCTCCAGGGGATCCAGTCAGGGCCGGGCCCAGGGAAATAGCACTGAGAGGCGGTGGACTAGGCCTCAGTCCCACGGCTGCCATGAACCCGCCTCCCAGCCTCCGGGTTCAGCTCTGCGAGCCTGGCACCAGCGCTGTGTGGACTGCAGGCATCCAGAGGAGGCGGCAGGGAGCGAGGAGGAGGAGCCTGGGGCAAGGAGGTGACAATCACAACCTGGGTTCCTGCCCATCAGCCCGAGGTTTGAGGTTTGCAGCGGGAGCAGCCGCTCATCCCGGTCAGCTGAACGGCGCTCCCACTGTGGTAGCTCAGTGACCACCACGGGGCAATTCCTGGGTTGAGCGTCTGTCCCCTGGTGGTCAGTGCGCGTCATGCAACTGGTCGACTGGTCATTCCGGTCGTTCTGCTGTTCGGTCGCTGGGCTTTTATTATATAGGATGCTCAAAGTCACTGATCATCAGAGAGATGCAAATTAAAATGACAATGAGGTATCACCTCATATCTGTCAGAATGGCTACCATCAACAAATCAACAAATGACAAGTGCTGGCGAGGGTGTGGAGAAAAGGGAACCCTAGTGCACTGCTGGTGGGAATGCAGACTGGTGCAGCCACTATGTAAAACAGTATGGAGTTCCCTCAAAAAATTAAATATGCATGCCAAAGCCGGTTTGGCTCAGTGGATAGAGCGTCGGTCTGAGGACTGAAAGGTCCCAGGTTCGATTCCAGTCAAGGGCATGTACCTGGGTTGCGGGCACATCCCCAGTAGGAGATGTGCAGGAGGCAGCTGATCAATGTTTCTCTCTCATCAACGTTTCTAACTCTCTATCTCTCTACCTTCCTTTCTGTAAAAAATCAATAAAATATATTTTTTTAAAAAATTAAATATGCAACTGCCATTGGACCCAGTGATCCCACTTGTAGGAATATATCCTAAGAAACCCGAAACACCCATCAGAAAGAATGTGTGCACCCTTATGTTCATAGCAGCACAATTTACAATAGCTCAGATCTGGAAACAGCCCAAGTGCCCATCAGTAGATGAGTGGGTAAAAAAGCTATGGTATATTTATACCATGGAATACTGTGCAGCCATAAAAAAGAAGAATCTCTTACCCTTTGAGACAGCATGGAGGGACCTGGAGAGTATTATGCTAAGTGAAATAAGTCAGTCAGAAAAACACAAGTATCACATGATCTCACTCATACATGGAATCTAATGAACAAAATAAACTGATGAGCGGAGTGGATCCAGAAACATGGAAGCAGGGAACAGAGTGCAGAATCTCGGAGGGAAGGTGGGGGAAGGGTGGGTGGGTAGGCGGTAGTCAACCAAAGAACTTGTATGCATACATGCATAACCCATGGACACAGACAATAGGGTGGTGAAGGCTTTTGGGTGTGGGGTGGGGGTGGGCAAGAAGGCGTCAATGGGGGGGGGACATATGTAATACTTCCAACAAGAAAGTTTAATTTAAGTATATATAATATTGTAGTCAACTGTGATTGAAAAATAAAAAATACTTAAAAATAAAAAATTCGTGGCTGAAAGAATTACTTAAGGTGCTATTATAAGAAATGAGGTGACAGCCCTAACCGGTTTGGCTCATTGGATAGAGCATCGGCCTGCGGACTGAAGGGTCCCAGGTTCGATTCTGGTCAAAGGCATGTACCTTGGTTGTGGGCACATCCTCAGTTAAGGGGTGTGCAGGAGGCAGCTGATCGATGTTTCTCTCTCATCGATGTTTCTAACTCTCTATCCCTCTCCCTTCCTCTCTGTAAAAAATCAATAAAAAAAAAAATTTTTTTTAAAGAAATGAGGTCATTGGCGTTGGGCCCTAACCTAACATATTCCACTTTAATGTGTCTATAATTAAGATTTATTGCTTTGGGAAATAGATTATCTTTAAACACCTGAGATAATTCCATTCATGCATGTTAGTATATTCATCCCTATCATGAATTTTCCCCTTATTTCATTTTTAAAAGTTTACTAGTACTCTGAAGCACAGCAAACTAATAAAATATTGGGAGGTTGAGAAGTCAACAGTATTAACATATTTTTGCACAAAAATGAAAGTCAAACTCCTGAATTTTAGAACCCACCTGAATATCTCATTAATGTACAGCCCGTTAGACACTGGTTACACGAAACCATACTTCCCTCCTGTTTGCTGAGGGCAGTGCAGACGGGTGTAACTCCTTTGAAAAGCCGGCCTGGCCTCTGAAATGACACAAGGCACGCACTGGAGAGCAATAGGAAAGAAGGCAAAAAGATTAAAACGCACACACACACACATAAGTAAAGGTAATTACTAGATTAAAAGAAAAACTTCAAAAACTCTGAATATTCTAATACAGTAACCGGTTGACTAGTAATATGACCTTCAGTCGGAATATGTAAAGGCAGCCACATGCTGCGTTCCAGGGCGCGTTGCCGGCTCCCCTTCCCATCCGGCCCAGACTGGCCGAGAGGAATGAGACGAACCCGCCGGTCAGCTGCGGAGCAGAAAGCAAAGGGCGATGGCCACGCCTGGCCTTCAGAACAGGAGCTCGAGTTTAGCTGCCAGATCATAGCGCTCCTGGCTGTCCGCTACCTAAACAGAGAGCGAACCGCTACTTCCAAGTCCCATTTCTGGCTAATGTTGGCCTGCGATCCTAGGAGGGGAAGAGCGCGGGCTGGGGAGGTAGACGCACCTCCGCCGAGGCATCCCGCCAGGTGCCGGTTCCCTCCTGGGTTCCTCCCTCCCCCTGGACGCCCTGGCGGCAGAAGGTGGACGGGGCGGGCGGGCTCAGGTTCGGAGCACTCTCCCCTTGGCACCCGGAGCGGGAGGGGAGAGGACGCGCGGCGCCTGGTGCTGGCCCGACGCTCCAGCCTCCCGAGGGCGCTGCGGAGACCAGAGCGGGCCCCGGGCTCGGGGATGCCGGAGCCGTCGGCCAGGAAGCATCCGGGGCGCGCGCCCTGCCCCGCGGGCCTCGCGCGCCCTTCTGCGCTCGGCCGTTCCGACCGCGCCTCGCTCGGGGCCCTGCGGCCGCCAACGGAAAGCCCCGCGCCCCTGACTCCGGTGGACGGGCCCGACGGCGCCGGGCAGCGCCATGGGCAGTTACCTGAGCTGGCCTCGCCCCCGGCCGCCGCCCTCCGCTCTGCCGGGCCGGGACCCGCCGGGGAGACCCGAGAGCCAGGGCGCCGCGCCCCCTGGCCGCTGTGCTCCCCGGGCTGCCCGGGTTCACTCGGGGGCCCCGACCCTGGACTTGGCTCGCAAGCTGTCGTACGAGGACCTGGTGGCCTCGCCCCGGCGGCGGCGGCACCACCGGAGGGCGCCGGTCCTGCACCAGCGGCAGTACCCCGCCCGGCAGGCCCGCTGCCTGCTCCTGGGGCTCTTCGCCTCGGCGCCCCCGGGGGCCGCGCAGACGGGGCTGCGCGCCTGCAGCGCCAGGATGTTCTGCGCCGCGGGCATCCTGAGGATGGCCTCCGCCAAGGGCAAGCTGACCTTCCGCCTGGCGCTCAAGCAGACGGTCATCTGCATGTGGTCCTCGCTGTCCAGCCACCTGGCCGCCCCCGGCGCGAAGGAGGCCACGGCCCTCGGACCGGGCTGTCCGCTGGGCGCCGGGGAGGAGAAGGGCCCGGCCGCCCTGGTGGACGGCGGGCCGCGGCTGGCGCAGCAGGAGGAGCGGCGCCGGGTCCCCGAGGGTCAGGAGCCTCAGAGAAGGGGCTCCGACGGCGACGGGGGTGCCCGGTCCGCGTTCCGGCGCCTGATGGTCAACGGAGTCCTCTACTCCTTTGTGCCCAGGCCTGGGCCCCTTCGGAGAGATTTCTGTGCCAAGACCCCCCAACACGGCTCGGTGAAGGCGTTCCAGACCAGCTTCCTGAGCTCATGTAGCAAACGCAATGCCATCACCAGCTCCTACAGCTCCACCCGAGGGCTCCCCGCGTCGCAGCGGCCCCCGGGCCCAACGGCCCGCCTGCCCCACGTGCCCGCAGAGAAAGCCGGCGGGGAGCGCCCCCCGACCCGAGTGCCCGCGGAGAAAGCCGGCGGGGAGCGCCCCCTGACCCGCGTGCCCGCGGAGAAAGCCGGCGGGGAGCGCCCCCTGACCCGCGTGCCCGCGGAGAAAGCCGGCGGGGAGCGCCCCCAGACCCGCGTGCCCGCGGAGAAAGCCGGCGGGGAGAGCCCGGGGTCTAGCGCCTCCGTCTCGGCGGAGCCGCTCGGGAAGGTCGCGCAGGAGAAGGAGGCAGGTGTCGCTGTGGGGCAGGAACAGGACTCGGGCTGCTCTCCCGCGTCCGACGACGGCAGGCCTCGCAGGCGCAGGATTCCGCTGCTGCCCCGGAGGAGAGGGGATGAGCGGATCCTGCCCTCCCCACCGCAGGTCGGCTACCCGGTCACCGCTGAGGACCTTGACCTGGAGAAGATGGCCAGGCTCCAGCGGATCTACAAGGTCTTGGAAGGGTAAGGCAGATCCCTCCAGGCTGCCTCGCCCCTCAGCTCACCAGCGCTGTGTGCACACGTCTGATTCTATCAGTATGTGATTCACCTATAGCCAATATATAATAACATAATGAGCATGCAATACATGCCTATAGTATACGCATATATCACATGCATGTTATATATAATATGTATAACCATGCACATTACATATATGTACACACAACATACACATGTGTATATTACATATACGATACAGCGTATGTATTATCCTATATAATAAAAGGGTAATATGCAAATTGACCCTAACAGCAGAATGACTGGGAATGACTGGTCACTATGACACACACGGACCACTCAATGCAGGAGATGCCCCCTGGTGGTCAGTGCGCTCCCACAGTGGGGACTCTGCTCAGCCACAAGCCAGGCTGATGGCTGCCAGTACAGCAGTGGTGGCGGGAGCCTCTCCCACCTCCTCAGCAGCACTAAGGATGTCCGACTGCAGCTAGGCCTGCTCCTTGCTGGCAAATGGACATCCCCCGAGGGCTCCCGGGGTGCCAGAGGGATGTCTGACTGCCAGCTTAGGCCTGATCCCCTGGGGAGCGGGCCTAAGCCAGTAGGTGGACATCCTCTGAGGGGTCCCAGACTGTGAGAGGGCACAGGCCAGGCTGAGGGACCCCCCCCTCCCCGAGTGCACAAATTTTTGTGCACTGGGCCTCTAGTATTACATATAATAATACATATTAAGCCCTAGCCAGTTTGGCTCAGTGGATAGAGCATCAGCCTGCGGACTGAAGGGTTCCAGGTTTGATTCCAGTCAAGGGCACATTCCCAGGTTGTGGGCTCGATCCCCAATAGAGGGCATGCAGGAGGCTGCCGATCAATAATTTTCTGATCATTGGTGTTTCCATGTTTCTCTCCCTCTTCCCTTCCTCTCTGAAATCAATATATATTGAGTATATATATTGCTCTTTGAATACACAGTGGAGGAAAAATTGGCTTGTGCCCAGACTTAACGGTTGGGTTTTCCATGGCCCAGATGATGGGAAGTAGCACTACTTCATGCTTGTGGATGCTGACTGCTGATTTCTGTGTATGAGTCTATGGGATGGCAACTCATGCACTTGCTTTCCCTCTTCTCACCTGCCCACTGGCCTCACTTTGAGCTACATCATACATACCTACTGTATGTTAGGAAATGACTCATGACAACTTTACTCTTTAAAATTTTTTCTAGTTTTCTATACATTTAGATCAGATAATCCCATCTAGTCTTCACCAAGCTTCTTCTTATGTTAACAACTTATAGAACAACTAGAGGCCTGGTGCACAAATTTGTGCACAGGTGGGGTCCCTCAGCCTGTCCAGTGATCAAGACCTATCCGGGGGCCAGCTGGCAGGGGGGAGGGGCTGTGGGAGGTTGGCCAGGGGGAGGAGCTGCAAAAAGTTGGCTGTGAGAGCGCACTGACCACTAAGGGGCAGCTCCTGCGTTGAGCATCTGCCCCCTGGTGGTCAGTGTGCATCATAGCGACTGGTCGACTGGTCGTTCTGGTCATTCGGTTGTAACAGTCTCTTAGGCTTTTATATATGTAGATTATTGAAACCAGAAAATTAACACTGATACAGTGTTACTAGCAAAACTTCAGCCTTTAATTAGATTTCCCCATTTTTCCAGTAAAGTTTTCTTTCTGCCCCAGTATCAATCCAGAATCCAACATTGCATTTGTTTTTCATGTCTCTTTAGTCTCTTCCAAGCTGTGACCATTTCTCCATCTTAATGTCTTGTGTGACCATCTATATCTATAAAAGCTGATAGGCATTTAAGTTCAAACACATTTTTTTTTCAAATATATATTTTATTGATTTCTGAGAGGAAGGGAGAGGGAGAGAGAGAAACATCAATGATGAGAGAAAATCATTGAGTGGCTGCCTCCTATATGCTCCCTACTGGGGATCGAGCCCTCAGTGGGGTCATGTACCCTTGACAGGAATCGAACCTGGGACCCTTCAGTCCCCATGCCGATGCTCTATCCACTGAGCCAAACACATTCTATAAGCACTATGTTTTTATTCCTCCTCCATGCTTTATTTTTATGATCTCCTATTTTATATCTTATTGTTTTGTGTATCCCTGACTATTATTGTTATAGTTAATTTTGCTACTTTTGTTTTTTAACCATCATATTAGCTTTTAAGTGGTTGATTCACTGTGTTTATTATATACTAGTGGCCTGGTGCACAGATTCGTGCACATTGAAAGGAAATTAATTAGAAGAAATATTTTAATATTGCTATTAGCACTTCTCTATAATAGAAGTGCCAACTAAATTCACAGTCAACAATGACAGATCGAAACACACACATGCAATTGGCACCAGCGAGAGCTCTATATGTATCGCGCATGTGCAAGTCAACATTTATTTTTAAATTGCCAGTGCACGTCATATGTACTAGCCGGTCAGTCAGTCAGACTGTCAGATGGACGGACGGTCAGTCACTAGCATTTTATATATATACTAGAGACGCAGTGCACGAAATTCGTGCACAGGTAGGGTCCCTAGGACTGGCCGGCGATCAGGGCCGATCTGTGGGGTGACCGGCAGGGTGATTGGGAGGCCCCTGCTGGCACCCACCTTGGCTGGCCTGGGGCCTGTGGGCTGGGGGGAGCTCCTGTGTTGAGCGTCTGCCCCCTAGTGGTCAGTGCACGTCATAGCAACTGGTTGTTCTGCCGTTCAGTTGATTTGCATATTAGGCTTTTATTATATAGGACTAGTAGATTTGCCTTTATCAGTGAGATTTTTATTTTCTGTATTTTATTATTTCTGGTTATGACCTTTTCTTTTCTACATAAAGAGGACCATTTAACATTTCTTGTAAAGCCGGTTTAATGGTGATGAACTCCTTTAGTTTTTGCTTGTCTGTGAAAGTCTTTATCTCTCCTTCAATTCGGAATAACCTTGCCAGGTATAGTGTTCTAGATTGTAGGTTCCCTTCTCTCAGCACTTTAAATATTTCTTGCCACTCCCTTGTGGCCTGTAAAGTTGCTGCTTGATCCTGTTTCAATCTTATATTTGTTAGGCAGCTTTGCTGTTTAGGTTTAGCCTATATTTTGTAAGCTTGAGTTTATCTTTCAGAGTCCTCTCCTGGGGCTGCTGGGCTCCTGCTTCATCCCTACTAGTGCTGTCTAAGGGACAGAAAGTGTCCCTAGGCTGCCTGAGATCCCCGGGCCAGGGGGCTGGTTCAGAAGCCATTGTTTCTGGGTCTCCTTATGTCAAGGAGACCAAGGGCTATTACTGCTGTTGGGTTGTTTTTCTTTCCTTTCCTTTTCTTTCTTTCCTTTCCTTTCCTTTCCTTTCTCTTCCTTTTCCTCTTCCTTTCTTTTTTTCTTTTTGTATATGCCTATTGGTAGTTCCAGGCTGACCTGGCTGCAAGTCCTAGAGGTTTTTAAAATACGCCACAGGGAACTCGTTACATGCCATACCTCAAGTCCCTAGTCAGCCTTCTTTCTTCCTTCCAGCCTTCAGTAACCTTTACTTATCTGCGTGAATATTCCCGGGGCAGTAGAAGGGAGAAGCAGGGGAAAGTCCGTCTGCGCTGTCTTGTTGTGGAGCTGGTGTCTTGAGCATTGCTTGTGAAGAGAGGGTGTGTAGGCCTTCCCTGCTCTGCGATTCTGGAAGTCCCATCCTAAATCAGTTTAATTACAAATTCTCTAACAGAAGTTACATTTATTCCGTATGTCCTTTTCAAGGGTCCTAGCACAGTTCAAATACCCATTGACTATTCCCATGAGTTTTTATTGTTATTTATTTATTTAAACACATTTTATTGATTTTGAACAGAGAGGAAGGAAGAGTTAGAAACATCGATGAGAGAGAAACATTGATCAGCTGCCTCCTGCACACCCCCCACTGGGGATGTGCCCGCAACCAAGGTACATGCCCTTGACCAGAATCGAACCTGGGACCCTTCAGTCCACAGGCCTACACTCTATCCACTGAGCCAAATCGGTTAGGCCACAGCCGTGGGCAAACTACGGCCCGCGGGCCGGATCCGGCCCGTTTGAAATGAATAAAACTAAAAAAAAAAAAAGACCGTACCCTTTTATATAATGATGTTTACTTTGAATTTATATTAGTTCACACAAACACTCCATCCATGCTTTTGTTCCGGCCCTCCGGTCCAGTTTAAGAACCCATTGTGGCCCTCGAGTCAAAAAGTTTGCCCACCCCTGGGTTAGGGCTTTATTGTTATTTAAACATTTATGTTTTTTAAATGGGTAACTAAACTAATTCTATTAGATGATGACACATTTCTGGGGTCGTTTTTCATGCATCCCTGGTATATTCTCTGGTTCACCTTTGTTCCTGCTGTAATCATTTTTCAATAGTTCATGTAGTGAGGCTGTATGGACGCAGGCCTCTTAAACATTCTGCATCTTTAATGACTCCTTTTAGCCCTCAGTTTTGAAAGATAATATAGACAGGTGCAGTTTTTCGATTTCTACATAAATATTCTCACCACCTTGATAGCAGTGTGTGATCATTTGAAGACACTATAAGTTTTGAGTCTGCTGGGCAAGTACACTTTCTTGGCTAAGATTCTGTGTTTTGGCCCTAACCAGTTTGGCTCAGTGGATAGAGTGTCGGCCTGCAGACAGAAGGGTCCCAGGTTCAATTCTGGTTAAGGGCATGTACCTTGGTTGCGGGCACATCCCTGGTAGGAGATGTGCAGGAGGCCACTCATTGATGTTTCTAACTTTCTATCCCTCTCCCTTCTTCTCTGTAAAAAATCAATAAAATACATTTTTTTAAAAAAAAGACTTTGTGTTTTGGTGTCAGGATCAGTCATTCCAGTGTGGATGCTGGTACCTCCCGGCATGTGCCCTGGGTAAGTCGCCGATCCTCCGTTTACTTACAAGTAAAA
The DNA here is from genome assembly GCF_963259705.1 of Myotis daubentonii. Taxonomy (NCBI): domain Eukaryota; kingdom Metazoa; phylum Chordata; class Mammalia; order Chiroptera; family Vespertilionidae; genus Myotis; species Myotis daubentonii. The sequence goes on along the minus strand of NC_081844.1, from coordinate 5,059,042 downwards.
TTGGGATAATAAGTGGGAGTCGCACAGCGCCATACGAGTCCTCTGTGGTGTCAGTGCTTTGTCTCTATCACCCCCCCCCTTTTTTTACTACAAAATCATTGTTATTTTTGTCTTTACAGGTGATGGAGCTTAGATCCAGAGCAGTTTAATAACTTGAGGATGGCAACATCGTGACTCATCCCTATATGAGCCGACCCTCAAGCCTGAGGCTGTACTCTGTCTTCGTAGTGCAATATCATATTCCATGTAGGGTCATTTGATACTTAAAAACTATAGTCACCGAAAGAGCTAACTGTAGTGTCTGTCTTATTCTTTTTTTTATATATATATATTTTATTGATTTTTTTTTTACAGAGAGGAAGGGAGAGAGATAGAGAGTTAGAAACATCGATGAGAGAGAAACATCGATCAGCTGCCTCCTGCACATCTCCTACTGGGGATATGCCCACAACCCAGGTACATGCCTTTGACCGGAATCGAACCTGGGACCTTTCAGTCTGCAGGCCGACGCTCTATCCACTGAGCCAAACCGGTTTTGGCTGTCTTATTCTTAAGTGTTCGTACATGTAATCGCTTATTACGACTTTCTCCCCGCTCTGCCCGCCACATGGGTGGCCCACGCAGCCCCATAGAGAGTCCTCCCCTTCATGGCATCAGGAGAATTCTCACGGTCCACGGAGGCCCTGGCTCAGGGTGCTCCTCAACCCCCTCCTCCTCAGTGCACCCCGTGGGGCCAGTGCCCAGCAGCCTGGGCGAAGGCCTTTCCTCCTGCTGGAGCCACTCTACGCCTCGTGCCACTGAAGCATCCGCACCTGTGCCTTGAGCATCTTAAAACCATTCTTCAGTGGCACCAGCAGCTCAACTTCTGCCCGCGCTGCTCCCCTCCTACCGAGGTGCTCAGCTCAGGTGTGTGGGACCAGGTGGAGGGCAGATGCCAGTCCACTGTCCTGCACACACTCTCCTCCTCCTCTCTTGCCTCTGTTTCTCCAAACTTCCCAGGACACTGTCCCACTCCCAGGCACCAATCTCCACATCAGGCTTTATCAAATCCAATTGAGAGAGAGAGAGAGAGAGAGAGAGAGAGAGAGAGAGAGAGAGAGAGCCTGAGACCTGATTCAGAGATGAGTCCTGAAAGAGGAGGGGGAGGCTGAGGCCAGACGTGCCACCCACAGAGGGCTCCGTGAGACCAGTGCCAGAGGAGGGAGATTTTTCTGGATTTGGGGAGGACAGGTCTGGTGAGGAGAGAAGCTAGCATTAGGTAGAGAGGGGAGCTGCACCCTAAGTCATCCCCTGCCCCCCCCCCCCGCCCCCGCCACAGGGCTCAGGAGTGGCGGTCCCATTGCAGCCTGTCTTGGGCTGGAGTCACTCACTATGGAGTGAGACACCAGGAGGCAACATGTGAATGGCCTGCTGCGTGGGGTGGAGCCGCCATGTGTTTCCTGGCCAATGCCGAGCAGCTGGGACAGCAGCACCAGGGACTCACAACAGGAACCTGGCAAACTCCACAGGCTGAGCTGCAAGGGGCGTGCTGAGGCAGCAGCTTCCGGGGGAGTAAGTGCCGATGGGGACAGCGTCCCCTGCTGCTGCTCTGAACGGTCCCCGACAAAAACAAGGCCGGGGCTCCTCCAGGTGAGCCTTTCACAGGCTTAGCGGTATGATCGGAGATGTTGCATTTTGTATATATATAATTTTTTCTTGATTTCAGAGAGGAAGGGAGAGGAAGAAAGAGAGAGAGATCAATGATAAGAGAGAGTCATTGATCAGCTGCCACCTGCACGTCCCCTATTGAAGATCAGGGGCAACCTGGGCATGTGCCCTGACCGGGAATTGAACCCGTGACTTCCTGGTTCATAGGTTGAACCACTGAGCCACGCTGGCCAGGCTGAGATGTTGCATTTTGTGTTGTATCTGCTTTGTCTGTTGTGGCCATGAGAGGCGGGGTCTGGGTTGTTCCTGAAGGATGTGGATAGCACTCTCGCTCCTCACCTTGTGAATCAAGATGTCCATAGACAGCGGACAGACATGGAAAGGTGGGCGGAGTCAGAAGAGGGAAGGTGGGGACCAGGGGTTGCTTCCTGTGGGGTCAGTGGGGTCAGAAGAGTTGCGTGCCTCTTCTATCAAAGTACAGCTTTGAAAAATGTTTTACTCTCCTTGCCTTTTATCCAATATCAATGACATTCACACATGAATGTGTATGTATAAGCATACAGGGTGGGGCAAAAATAGGCTTATAGTTGTTTATAGGGAAATAGTACACTAATAAATAATAATACAAGATAATCTATAATAATGAAAGCTTAATATGCTAATTAGACTGGACGTCCTTCCGGATGAAACTGGGGCTGCGAGAAAAGCCCGGTCCCGGCTGTCAGAGGGAAGCCGATGCCAGCAGCCAGGAGAAGGAAGGCCTACTCTTGCACATATTTCGTGCATTGGGCCTCTAGGAAATAATAATAAAACTATAAATAATAAAAATAATTAATAAAACACTGTGTTTCATGTACTCACAATTGTAAACTACTTTTGCCCAATCTTGTATGGCACACAGAAAAAGGTTGGTCACCATCTGTTTTACAAAAATGGGATTATAGCCCAGCCAGTGTGGCTCAGTGGTTAAGCATCAACCTAGGAACCAAGAGGTCACATTCGATTCAAAGTTTCTCTCTCTATCCCTCTCCCTTCCTCTCTAAAAGTTAATTAAAACGTATTTTAAAAAATAGGATTATAATATATGCATTTCTCTGTATCTTTTCCTCCTTAACATCTAAGAGATCTGTATGAATCAGCACATTCCTTGTATGACCCTAATCCTGACAGTCACCTTAACCTAAGGCCCTAACCTTAAGGCAACAAGCCAAATCCTAACAGTGAAATCCTAAATCTAATGCCCTACCAGTGAGGCCTTACCCCAACCCTAACAGTAGGGTCCTCAGGTCCCACAAACCCTAACACTGACACTGAGGCCCTAACCCCTGGTGGAGATAAACTGCAGTGTACTGGGTTCTCAGTATTGAGGAGCACCAGGAAATTTTTGGTAATATCATCCTTGTATGTGACCTTAGTGATTCTTTCCTCAGAATGGATATCCAGGAAGGATTTAGAGATAGAGAGATAGAGATAGAGATAGAGATAGAGATAGAGATAGAGATAGAGAGATATATAGATAGATATAGATATATAGATATCCTATCTAATAAAAGAGAAACATGCAAATTGACCATAACCCCGACACCCCTTCCCATTGGCTAATCAGCAGGATATGCAAATTAACTGCCAACCAAGATGGCGGCCGGCAGCCAAGGCAGCTGAAGAGAACAGGAGGCTGGCTTGCTCCAGTGATGGAGGAAGCCAACATTCCCCACCTGCCGCTGCCGGCCTCTGAGCTGCAGTCTAAGCAACTATATTGCAATTATAGAACCTAAACAAACTCCAGAAACCTGCTTTCAGCCAGCCAGGCTTCAGCCAGCAGGACTGCAACAGTGTTTCAATTATAGAAGCCAAACAAACCCAGTACCTGCTTTTAGCAGCCAAGGTCTCAGAGCTGGAGCCGAGCCTCAGAGCTAAAGTTGGCTCTCAGCTCCAGTGACAGCCATAGAAGGTAAATAAATCCCAGAATTAAAAAAAGAAAAAGAAAAAAAGGAGAGGTTGGGAGCTTCAGTCACCCGCCAGCCTGAAAACAGCCCTCAGCCCCTCACCCAGGCTGGCCAGACACCCAAGCAGGACCCCCACCCTGAAGCAACAAGATGGTGGCTAATTTGCATACTGAAGGTGGGTGGCAGCGGGCAAGGCTGTCCGTGGTCCGGGACCCGGATCTGTGACCCTGCCGGGTGGGGGGCAGTGCTTGAGGCTGTCTGTAGTCTGGGACTGGATCTGTGACCCTGCTGGGCAGGGGGCAGTCCTTGAGGCTGTCCGAGGTCTGGGACCCAGATCCATGTCCTGGCGGGCGGGGGGCAGTGCTTGAGGCTGTCCGCAGTCTGGGACCCAGATCCATGTCCTGGCGGGCAGGGGGCAGCGATTGAGGCTGTTCGCAGTCAGGGACCCGGATCTGTGACCCTGCCGGGCGGGGGGCAGTGCTTGAGGTTGTCCGCAGTCTGGGACCCGGATCCGTGACCTGGCAGGCAGGGCGGCAGTGCTTGAGGCTGTCCATGGTGTGGGACCCAGATCCATGTCCTGGCGGGCGGGGGGCAGCGCTTGAGGCTGTCTGTGGTCCCGGGGCCTGGATCCGTGACCCTTCCCGGCGGGGCGGCAGCTCGCACAGGGGCGGATCGGCTGGGGTTGGGCAGGGCAGGACGCCTGGCTTCCACCCAGCCCCAGTCACTCTGGGCAGGTGAGCAGCACAGAGAGCCTCTGGACAGGGGAGGCAGGCCGGCAGAGGGCGGCCTGTACTCCCCACATGGCGGTGGTGACAGCTGTGAGCGCAACAAGCGGAGCCTGCAGGCTAAGATGAAGTAGTGCCTGCAGGCCATCAGCGCCCAGGAGTGGCTGCGCAAGATCCACCTCCTGGCCCAGAAGGTGCAGGATCACAGGGACAGCCACCATGGTGGGCCAGACTGACGTCCTCCTGGCCGCACCACGGGGTTTGCGGATCTGCAAAGCCAGAGGCCTCTGGTGTGCACATCCCCCCCTGGCATGCGAATATCCCCCCGCACACTGTCACCCTCCCACGCCTGTAACAGTTGCAAACCAAGGCGTGCACAAGTTCCCCCCGCCTCTCCACCACACTTCCATCAACCCAGCCTGCCTAACACCCCCACAAGATGTGCACACATCCCCTCTGATGCGCTCACGTCCTTTGGAGAGTGTCTGGGTGTTCTGGGTGCTGAGGTGGGCGCCTGTGAGATGACAGTGAAAGGGTGGAGTGGTGATGCCCTGTTCCCACGGAGGCCAGTGCAGCTAAGAGATCACCTGTCGGGGGTTAATGCAGGTGCTGAGGCAGGAGCAGGTGCAGATAGACACACCCGGTGGGCACGGGCGGCCCTCGCTCAGGTGCCTTCAGTCAGCGTTCAAGATCAAGAACCCAGAGGCGGAGAGGAATTCCGTCCTCTCAGTGAAACAGTGGGATAGTCGGGGCGACTGTAGAGGAGGAATGTGCACTTTGGGTGCCAGCACCCATGAGCGAAGGCTGCCCTGACTGAGCCTCGCTTGCTTGGGGCCTAGCGCACTCCTGCCAGGCAGCGGGTGACAGGACGTGCTTTTCCGAATTAATGAGAGAAGACGTTGATTCTCCTCCTGCTCACGAAGGTGGAAAGTGAAGTGGGGAGACATGTGGGGAGTGAGCGAGGTTCCCTGTCTAGGGGTTCCAAATCTGCTGTTGGTTTCTTTCACCGCTGACTAGAGATATACAGGGTGTCCCCCCAAAATGTATACACACTTTGAATACCTACTAATTCCAATGGTTTTAAGCATAAGAAAGAAAAAACAATGGAGCTGTTATCTGTTAAAAGTGTGGGCACAAACAGGCAATTGGACATTCCCTTAGGGGTCTCAGATTGGAGAGGGTGAAGGCCAGACTGAGGGGCCCCTTTCCCCCCTACCTCAGTGCACGAATTTCGTGCACTGGGCTACTAGTATAGATATATAGATATATAGATATATAGATATATAGATATATAGATGTATAGATATATAAATATATAGATATAGATAGATATAGATTTCAGAGAGGAAGGAAGAGGGAAAGAGAGATAGAAACATCAATGATGAAAGAGAATCATGGATCAGCTGCCTCCTGCACGCCCCCTGCTGGGATCGAGCCCGCAACCCGGGCATGTGCCCTTGACCAGAATTGAATCCAGGACCCTTCAGTCCGCCAATGCTCTATCCACTGAGCCGAACCGGCTAGGGCATATCCAGGAGTGATTTAATTGGGTATTGGGTAGAGATAGTCTCATGCGACTAGACGTTGCCAAATTGTTTTCTGAAAAAAAACCAGTGTGGATTGGGGCTGAGTGACACACAGGCTGCTGGAGACCCAGCTGCTCCTCTTAAAAGGCCAGCTCCACAAACTGAATTTACAAGCTCCCACTTGCTCTGAGCTCCAGTGTCAGGCGAGGCTCTGGGGGACCCAGACAGGTACGGGGAGAAACTGGACTGTCTGACATCAGGGCAAGAACGCAGGGGCGGCTTTCTTCCAGACAGCGGTGCATTCAGTGGTCATTGTTCCCATGCTGGGACCTCCCTGGTGCAGGGCTGACTGGCAGACATCTGTTCACTCTGCCCTGGAGATTCCCTGAGACCCTGCCCCTCTGAATTTACAACCTCACCCAAGCTGTGCACAGCAGCTTTTGCATATGAATGGCCTGTCCTTTCTCAGCCTAAAACCTGTCAAACAAGCTGCAGCTGGGTCAGGGAGCCCGAAAGCTATCAATAAAAGGCCCAAGGCCAGCACCAGCACCAGCCTGCCTTGCTTCACAGCTGGGCCTCGTCTGGGCACTTCCCAACCAAATACAAAGAGGAGAAATCTGCAGATCTCTCTGTAGCTCTTGCTGGGTGGCCTCAGGCAGTAGTTGACTTTGCACCTCCTTGCAGATCCAAGAACATGTACCAGTGGTCAGTGGGAGACCATACAAGATTACACATCCATAAGCGACACACTCAAAGGGCAGACTCAGTGAGCACCAAAGCCCCACTGAAGCAACTCCTGCCCCATAAGGGTGTCTCCTGCACAGCAGCTCTTCCACTGTAGTCGCAGCTGGTGCCCACAGCCAATTGGCCTGGAGGTCAATTCCTCCCAGTGATACCAACAGCAATCAAGGCTCAACTACAACAAGACTGTGCACACAGCCCACAAAGGGGTGCGCCAAGAGTGTCCATCTCAGGTGATTGAGGAGGCTGAGCCACTGGGCCCTCTAGGACACCTACTACACAAGGCCACTCTATCAACTCAAGGAGACTTAGCAGCTACCCAATACATAGAAACAAACACAGGGAAGCAGTCAAAAGAAACATGTCACAAATGAAAGAAAGCAAACTACTGGATACAGAGTTCAAAGCTACAGTTATAAGGTTACTCAAGAATCTTCTAGAAACCTCCAAGGAACTTAGTGAGACCTTCAAGGATCTCAGTGAGAATGCCAAAAAAGTGGAAAAGGACCAGTCAGAAATTAAGCATACACTGACTGAAATGAAGAATAATATACAGAGATTCAGCAGTAAACTAGAGGATCCCAAGAATCAAGTCAATGATTTAAAATACAAGGAAGCAAAAAACACCCAACCAGAAGAGCAAAAAGAAAAAAGAATCCAAAAATATGAAGACAGTGTAAGGAGCCTCTGGGACAGCTTCAAGCACACCAACATCCGAATTATAGGGGTGCCAGAAGAAGAGAGAGAGCAAGATATTGAAAACCTATTTGAAGAAATCATGACAGAAAACTTCCCCTACCTGGTGAAAGAAATAGACTTACAAGTCCAGGAAGCGCAGAGAACCCCAAACAAGAGAAATTCAAAGAGGACCACACCAAGAGACATCATAATTAAAATGCCAAGGTCAAAGACAAAGAGAGAATATTAAAAGCAGCAAGAGAAAAACAGTTAGTTGCCTACAAGGGAGTACCCATACGACTGTCAGCTGATTTCTCAACAGAAACTTTGCAGGCCAGAAGGGAGTGGCAAGAAATATTCAAAGTGACGAATAGCAAGAACCTACAACCAAGATTACTCTACCCAGAAAAGCTATCTGTTAGAATTGAAGGTCAGATAAAGAGCTTCACAGACAAGAAAAAACTAAAGGAGTTCATCATCACCAAACCAGTATTATATGAAATGCTGAAGGGTATTCTTTAAGAAGAGGAAGAGAAAAAAAAAGGTAAAGATAAAAAATTATGAACAACAAAGTGACAACAAATACATATCTATCAACAAGTGAATCTAAAAATTAAATGAATAAAAAATCTGATAAACAGAATAAACTGGTGAATGGAATAGAATCATGGGCATGGAAATGGAACAGACTGACAATTCTCAGAGGGAAGTGGGTGTGGGGGTGTGCGGGAAGAGATTAGACAAAAACCTTATATGCATGTATGCAGTACCTATGGACACAGACAAGAGGGTGGCAAGGGCCTGGGGTGGGGTGGGAACCGGGTGGAGGGGAGCTATGGGGGGAAAAAGAGGGACATCTATAATAATCTCAATAAAGACTTAAAAAAAAAAAGAAAGCACATTCTGACCTGGCTGGGAGTTAAAATGTGGTCCATGGTCCATTCTCCTTATCAGAGAAGAGAACTGCCTATCAAGGAAAGATTAACAACCTTGTTGCCAAAGCAATGGAGTCTTGGAGGTGCCCGCCCTTTGCAACCCTCAGCCCACATTGCCTGTGGTATGTAACCATTATATCCACTCTTATTCCTTTTGCTTACTTCCCCATGTAATTTTTGTCTTTCTACCCACTATATGAGCTAGCTTAAGAGGGAAAGAGGGGGAGACAGCAGAGATGATTTTTATGGATGACCTGCTGCTCTCCCATGCTGCCCTCAATATTGGAAAATAAAAACGCTCATATTCTATTCAACCCTGTCTTTGCTTAATTGGCTCAAGTAGTGACAGGCAGCCCAGACCCATTCCTGGTCCGGTTTCAAGCACACTGGGAATTCCTGAGCCCGGAAGAGGGGCCACAGCTGCTCCGGTAGTGACCAAGTGATTGCCCACTGACCGCTGGCCCATCTGGTGTGAAGCTCCAGAATGGTGTCTGTCAACAAAGCCTGCAGTTTTCAAATCCATTAATGAAATCAAGTGGGTAGGTCACAGCAGCATTTAAACAAACTGGCGAATAGACACTCTCGGAATGCATTACACGATATGGGTGAAAGCTCCAGAAAACATTAGCCAGTATGTGCATTCTGAGTGGCAGTGTAAAAGGCATTCACAGGGGGGCCCTGGTCACTAACACAGCTTATCAGGAGTGCATGAAAGGGGGCCACAAACTAAACCCGACAGGCTCTGAGGAGGCCTGCATGGCAGCCTTAAAAACGCAGAGACTCAAAGTGACCACATAGGATGGTCTGAAACTAAAATGTTTTTAAAAATCCTCACCTGAGGATATTTTTTCCATTGATTTTTTTAGAGAAAGTGGAAGGGAAAAAGGAAGGAGAGGGAGAAAGAAAAACATCTGTGAGAGAGAGACATTGGTTGGTTGCCTCCTGCTCGTGCCCCAACCAGGGCTGGCTATCAAACAAGCAACTGAGGTATGTGCTCTTGACTGGGAATTGAACCCTTCACCCTTGGTCCGCAGGCCAACGTTCTAACTACTGAGCCAAACTGGCCAGGGCTGAAATTAAACCTTTTAACTAAAAGCAGTTTATGGTGGGTGGTCATGTCCTAGGCTAGAACATTCCCTGACAAAGGCCAACTTTCACCTGGAGCCTGTACCTTTGGAATGTCAGGGTAACCTGCCTTTTTCCTGACCGCTCAGGGCAGACACTACACATCCTCTCGTTGTTATAGTTAATGGTTGGCTGTTAACTGTAAAAGCAGCATGTGTCTATCATTTACTTCTTATGCAATCCCAGAGGTTTCCCGCTTTGCTTTCTCCCACCTCCCCTACTCTGTCACCAAGGATTTCATGTAACCCACCCACTTAGGTCTTCTCTTTTGATTGTAATGTAGAAAATAACATGCAAGACTGCCATTCTCTGGAGCATTATCTCCATCCACTGAGATTTTGCTTCCTGGCAATTGTCAGTTTGGCTCAAATAAACTCATAAAAACTCCCTACAGGCTGGAATGTTTCTTAAGCTGAGGAGTGTCAGCTCTGCATCCTGGAGGTCAGGGCAGTTCCCGAGGCCCAGACATGCTGCCTGAGCCAGCAGAGGGCACCCTGCACACAGCACCCGCCTGAGCTCTCCTCCCGCCCAGGGCGCACAGGAAGCCCAAGCCCACCGCGGCCCCACAGCCCCCTCTAGAGATGACTATGGTCTTGGGTCCTGTCCGTACTCAAGCCTGGACTCTGTTTACCCGACTCCGCAGCTTTCCTGTGCTCTGCCCCCTCCTCCTCGTCATCTGCTTTCCTTCCTCCAAACGATGCACTCACTTCCTCTTGCCGATGCACTTCCTCTTGCCGGCTCAGCCTTCCGGTAATCTTCATTCCCCCTCTTCCTTTCCTCCTCCACCCTCATCTCCTTTTCCAGGACACATACACACACACGTTTTTCAGACAATTCAGCCTTTTATTTTTGAAAATAATTCTGCAGCTTCAACTTTCTTCCATGAACTGAGGTCGCGCAAGAAACAAAAGCACAGACATTGCTCTCCAAGCCCCCACCTGCAGCCTAACCCGAACAGATACAGGGTGCTGAGGGGTGGGGTGGGCACAGGAAGGGGTGTGTGGGTCATCCTGTCCTGGCTGCTTTGCCTCACACTGAGGGGACCCCTAAAAGCCAAGGTCTCAGGGAGGAGCTAACCTCCCTCCCAGCAAGCCGGCTCAGAACCCTCCTGGAATGACAGGAAAGGACCCGCTTGCAGACAGGATGGGCTGAGGGGCAGCTTCTGTTTCTTTGAGGCAGGATAGGAGAGGGTGCCCGCACACCAAGCTTCCCCCCATCCCCGTTCCCCCCACTGCCAGGGAGGAGCCAAACTGGCCAGGGCTCTGGTGAAGGTCTTACTTTTCCCCTTCAATTTTCCATCTTGGAACCATAACTGCTAGGCTGCAGGGAAAGAAGAGCTGTGATAAGGAGAGAGGAAAAGAGGCGGGAAATAGGCGGGAGGCATAAACCCTGACATCCTAACAAACTCCGCCCAGACCTAGATGACAAAACCCCTTTGCTTGGTCTCGTTCTGGCCACAAATCTGTCTGTTCTCTTCTCACCGGACCCAGCTCCCCCTCCAAATGGGAGCGGGGTCAGGCCCAAGAGAAGGGCCCGTACCTGGCTGTGAGAGCCAGGACAGGGAAGAGCGGCCTGGGCAAGAGAACTCAAGTTGCCAGCCTTTCTGCAGATGCCCTAGGAGAAAAATTGGCACATGAAAGCATGTGGCCCCAACAAGCCGTCTCTGCCTACCACACAGTGACTTCTTGCTCAACATCCCCCAACGTACCCCAGAAAGTTTCCCCTGATTTGAACCTCTCAATGGGCGAGTCATCTTCACCTTCTCATTTGTGCACTCGAATGCCACTCAAAAATAAAATAAAAAGATAAATGGACCCAAGAGAGACACAGAGAGGAGGGTGCAGCCAGGACTGCAGTCTGTCTCAGCATGTGCCGTGGCAGGGAAGGGGCCGGGAGAGACGGGCAGCACTAATTCCAGCTGGGATCGTAGCCCTCCCAGGTTTGCGGGGGCGCCAGGTGGACACGGCGGCCCCTGAACAGAAAGCTGACGATGCCCCTGTAGCCGGCCCTGGGGACCCCCGACTTGAGGTCATCCATGACTCCTAGGGCCTTGGCGAAGGCTTTGAAGCTGTCCCTGCTGGTGTACTGCACCCGCACCTCCCCCAGTTCATTCCGCTCACTGGTCCTCACTTTCTCCACCTGCAACAGAGGGGCGCCATAGACGCGGGCAAGGAAATCCCTGTCATAGGCCTCCTGCCGCAGGTACGACAGATTCAGCTGGGTGAAGGGCACAAAGTGCTGGTTCAGCTTGATGAACTTGAGATGCTGGTCAAAAAACTGCCCGTGGCTCACACCCTTGCGGCCGAAGGTCATGGTTCTGGAGATCTCTGGCCGCAGGCAGGCCCGGCCCTGCCGCTGCTCAGGCCGCCGCATCCAGTCATCCCAGAAAGCCTTGGGCCACTTGGGCTCCAGCTCGGCCCACAGCTCGGCCAACAGCAGCCAGCCCAGGCCGGGGAAGAAGTCGGTGCGGTAGAGCAGCTCCGGCTTGCTCGAGTCCACCATCTGCTCCTTGCCGTTGTCGTTCCAGGCAGACACACACCAGAGGGAGGGGTCGGCCCTCAGCAGCGGGTATGTGGCCTGGAAGTACTCGAAGAAGTCCGGCGCCACCTCCAGGTCATCCTCCACCACGACCACCGCGGGGAACTTGAACTTGTGGAAGATCTGGCCCAGTGCCCAGCGGTAGTGGCGCGCGATCTTATAGTAGCCCTGGAACTTGCGGTGGTCGGGTGGCACCGCAATAGTACTCAGGTCGGGCTGTCGGATGTGTGTAATGGCGCTGCCATAGGAGGCTATCACCTGAGCTGTCTCCTCGTGCCCACAGTCCTGGCTGACGATGATGGGGAAGCGCTCGGCTGAGGGCCGATAGTGCAGCAGCTTGTCCAGACAGCGCCGAACAGTGCTGCGGTCACAGGCGATGACCAGGACGGGGATCACAGCTGGCGGCAAGGTGACAGGCCCTCGTGGCGGCACAGGTGGGACGGCAGTGGGCACCTTCCACCGCTGGCCCCGCCGCACAGAGTACTCCCAGATCTGCTGCAGCAGCCCCCGCTGCCGCTCCAGCTCCACCTCGGTGTCCTCGGCCAGGCGGATCACCTCGCGGGTGAGCCTGGTGGGGTCGTCATCCAGAGCGCTGTCTGAGGGCAGCCTGCTGGGCACAGGGCGCGTCCAGAAGAAGAGCAGCAGCAGGGCGTTCCAGGCCACAAAGAGGATGGCGCCCCACAGCACAAGACCTGCAGACTGCTTCTTCAGCATCCTGGCCCCCGCGGGGAGCCACGAGAGGGGCGCTCAAGCTGCCCTGCTGGCCGGCCTCACCCGCACAGTTCTAGGGATGTGTCCTCTGGGCTTTGGGATTAGGAAGTAGCCATGCACCTAGGGAGAGAAGAGAGAACAGCAGCCATCATCACAAAGGCATGTGGCAGCATGGGATGGGGTGAGGGGTATTCCAGGAAAAGGTGAAAAGTACAGGAGGCAGGCATTCCAGGGCTCTCTTAGAAAAGAACTGCCCATCCCCTAATCTGGGTGGTCATCTGAATAAGAGAATAGGGCTGGGACAACATGCTTCCCCATTCGAAGATGAGTTTGGCCCAGTCATGGTGGCTCAGTGGTTGAGCGTCGACCTATAAACCAGGAGGACATGGCTCAATTCCTGGTCAGGACACATGCCCAGGATGCAGGAGGCAGCCAGTCAGTGATTCTCTCCCATCACTGGTGTTTCTATCTCCCTCTCCCTCTCCAGTCCTCTCTGAAATCAATCAATCAAACACACACACATACACACACACACACTAAAGGCCCAATGCACGAAAATTGTGCAAGAGTAGGCCTTCCCCCACTGCCAGTACCAACTTCCCTCTGGCACCCGGGACCCACGCTTCCCTCCGGCTTCCAGCAGGCACCCAGGACTCGGGCTTCCCTCGCAGCCCAGGCTTTGTCCAGAAGGACGTCCGGTCTAATTAGCATATTACACTTTTATTATATATCTACACTAATAAAAGAGAAACATGGTAATTGGCGTACGACCACTACCCTTCCCATTGGCTAATCAGGGAGATATGCAAATTAACTGTCAGCCAAGATGGCGGCCGGCAGCCAGGCAGCTTGAAACTAACATGAGGCTTGCTTGCTTCAGTGACGGAGGACTCCAACGTTCCCCGCCTTCCCCTGCAGGCCTCTGAGCCTGCAGTTTCAAACATTGTAACAAATACAGACGCTAAACAGAACTCCAAAAACGTGCTTTCAGCCGGCTGGGATCTCAGAGCTGGAGCTGATACAGAGTTTTGAGAACCGAAACAAACCAGATACCTGCTTTCAGGAGCAGAGGCCTAAGAGCTGGAGCCTCAGAGCGAAAGCTGGCCCAGAATAAAAAAGAAAAAAGAAAAAAAGGAGCAGTTGGGAGCTTCAGTCCCAGGCTGAAAACAGCCCTCAGCCCCTCACCCAGACTGGCCAGGCACCCCAGTGGGGACCCCCACCCTGAAGGGTGTGTGACCAGCTGCAAACAGCCATCAGCCCCTCACCCAGGCTGGCCAGGCACCCCAGTGGGGACCCCCACCCTGATCCAGGACACCCTTCAGGGAAAACCAGCCAGCCCCCACCCATGCACCAGGCCTCTATTCTATATAGTAAAAGGGTAATATGCCTCCCAGCACTGGGATCAGCGGAGCTGAGAGGCCTCCCGGCACCAGGATCAGTGTGACAGGGGGCAGCGCCCAAACCCCCTGATCGCCCTGCAGCTCTGTGTGTGACAGGGTGGGGTCACAACCTCCCTATCCGCCCTGCTCTGTTCGTGACAGGGGAAGGCGCCCCAACCCCCTGATCGGCCCTGCTCTGTGGGTGATAGAGGGCGGCGCCTCAACCCCCCCGCCCCCACGGGCCCTGCTCTGCGTGTGATGGGGTAGCGCCATAACCTCCCCATCGGCCCTGCCCTGAGTGTGACAGTGGCGGTGCCCCAACCCCCTGATCCGCTCTGCTCTGTGTGTGACAGGGGGCGGTGTGCCAACTCCCCTATCGGCCCTACTCTGTGAGTGACAGGGGGGAGCTCCTCAACCCCATGATGGGCCCTGCTCTGTGCGTGACGGGGGGAGCTCCCCAATCCCCTGATGGGCCCTGCTCTGTGCGTGACAGGGTACGGAGCCCCAACCCCCTGATTGGCCCTGCTCTGTGTGTGACAGGGGGTGGCGCCACAACCTCCCCATCGACTCTGCCTTGAGTGTGACAGGGGGCGGTGCCCCAACCCCCCAATCGGTCCTACCCTGAGCATGACTGAGGGTGGCATCGCAACCTCCCAATCCACCCTGCTCTGTGCATGACAGGGGGCGGCGCCCCAACTCCCCAATTGGCCCTGCTCTGAGCCCAACCAGGGGCTGCACCTAGGGATTGGGCCTGCCCTCTGCCACCTGGGAGCAGGCCTAAGCCAGCAAGTCGTTATCTCCCGAGGGGTCCCAGACTGCGAGAGGGCACAGGCCGGGCTGAGGGACTCCTCCTTCCCCCGAGTGCACAAATTTTTGTGCACCGGGCCTCTAGAATATATATATTTTACATGAGTTTGTGAGTCCTCAGAAAAGCAATACCTGTATATGTTTGAAGGGTAAAGTGATGTTGGTGGAAGTAAAGAAGCAAAGGAACCCCACCTCTCCCTTCCCTACCTGACAGATTTCATTTCCCATTTTCTAGCCCAGGGGTGGGCAAACTTTCTGACTCGAGGGCCACAATGGGTTCTTAAACTGGACCGGAGGGCCGGAAAAAAAGCATGGATGGAGTGTTTGTGTGAACTAATATAAATTCAAAGTAAACATCATTACATAAAAGGGTACAGTCTTTTTTTTCAATAGTTTTATTCATTTCAAACGGGCCGGATCCGGCCTGCGGGCCATAGTTTGCCCACGGCTGTTCTAGCCAGAGCTCAGGGGGAGGATGGATGGGACCAGCTGTCTCCCATTATAAATCAAAATGCCCAAAGATTACTGAATTAATCAAAGTCAAATATCACACTTCAGGACTAAAGCCAGCACCTTGTTCAGTAAGGAAGACTGGAGGCATTCCCACCAGCAATGCCAAGCACATGCGATCTACACGGCTATTTAACATTCTGTTGAAGGGATCAGCCAGTGCAACTGGAACACAGAACAGAATTAACAGTGAAGACGTGGGAAAGAGGCAAACTATCCTTATTTGCTGATTCTGTGAGAATATGCCTGGAAAATTCTACGAGAATCAATGATAAAACCAACCCAATCAATCAAAGACATGACCAAGGTTTCATGATATAAAAATTAACACGCAAAAACCAATAGCCTCCATACCCACAAGTAACTCATTAAAGAAACAATACATGAGAAAACCCTATTTCAATAGCCATGAAGACAATAAACTATTCAGGAATAAACTTAACAAGGAATATTCAAAACTTATATGAAAAAACTGTATCTCCTAAAAGACACAAAAGACTTAAAAATCCCTTGTTCTTGAATAGGACATCTCAGCATAATAAAAATTCTCAATAAGGATACCTTTCTATGGAGCTAGACAGAGAGACACTACCAGTACTAGGTGTACTGGTTAATAATGCGGATTTTTTTCAATAGATGGAGTTACACATACTATGCTGAAATATATGCGATTTGATGTGTATGCTATTTTGCTGCATTGACAGCAAGCTTCAAAACTTCATATGTCAAATTTCCTGAAGGTGTTAACATCATAGATATTTTTACGCTTAAAAATGTCGAATTTCATGCCAAAAAAAACAGCATTTGCAGGAAGTTTTAATTCATTACTTTATTTTGAAGAAAAAGTTGTCATATACTTCGGGAAGCTTATGGTGAACATGCTCCATCTCGATACTTGTGAACGCTGGTTTAAACGCTTTAAAAGTGATGATTTCGACGTGAAAGACAAGGAACGTCCAGGTCAACCGAAAAAGTTTGAAGACCAACAATTACAAGCGTTATTGGATGAAGGTGCGTGTCAAACTCAAAAACAACTTGCAGAAAGATTAAACGTTGCTCAGCAAACAATTTCTGATCGCACTGGGAAAGATTGTAAAGGAAGGAAAATGGGTGCCACATCAACTGAAGGAAAGACAAATGGAAAAACTGAAAAGTCATCAGTAAAATGTTGCTTCAATGGCACGAAAAAAAGACTTTTTTGCATCGAATTGTGACTGGCAATGAAAAGTGGATTTATTTTGAGAATCACAAAGGCACAAAATCATGGGTTGATCCAGGTCAACCATCAACATCGACTGCAAGGCCAAATCGCTTCAGAAAGAAGGCAATGCTCTGTGTTTGGTGGGATCAGGAAGGTGTGGCGTATTATGAGCTTCTAAAGCCACGTGAAACCGTTAATACTGATCGCTACCGGCAACAAATAATCAATTTGAACCACGCTTTGATCATAAAACGACCAGAATGGGCCAAAAGACATGGCAAAGTAATTTTGCTTCATGATGACGCACCATCACACACTTCAAAACCAGTTAAAGGTACGTTAAAAGATCTTGCCTGGGAAGTATGAACCCACTCGCTGTATTCACCAGACCTTGCTCCTTCAGATGACCACTTGTTCCCATCGATGGCACACGCACTTTCTGAGCAGCACTTCAAAACACACGAAGAAGTGGAATTGGGTCTCTGAATGGTTTTTCTCAAAACAAGAGAAGTTCTATTGAGACGGTACCCACAAATTACCTGAAAGATGGGGGAAATGTGTAGCTAGCGATGGACATTACTTTGAATAAAGCACTTTCAATGTTTCTCTTGAAATTATCGTTTTCTTTGATTACAAAATCCGCATTATTAACCGATACTCCTAGTAAAGTTCACATGAAAAAATTAATCTGCAACAATATCTAGAAAAATAATGCAAGCAAGTAGGAGAGGGACTCACTGTAAACAGATAGTAAAATACTATACATTACAAAGCCTCTATCACTAAAGCGATTTAGCACTGCTTTGGCCTGTATGTTCAGTGGTTAGAACGCTGGCCTGCGCACTGAAGGGTGGTGGGTTCAATGTCTAGTCAAGGGCAAATACCTGGGTTACAAGTTCGATCCCTGGACCCCGGTCGTGGCGCGTGTGGGACGCAACCAATTGATGTGTCTCTCTCACATCAATGTTTCTCTCTCTCTCCCCTCCTCCCCCTTCCCTTAAACTCTCTCTAAATATCAATGGAAAAAAATATCCTCTGGTGAGGATTAATAATAACAAAACAAAGGAACTATGTAGCTCTGGTATGTCATAAACAGATCATTCAAGGGAATAGAATTTTTTATTTTTAATAAATCTTTATTGTTCAAATTATTACAGTTGTTCCTCTTTTTCCCCCCATAGCTCCCCTCCACCCAGTTCCCACCGCACCTCCTGCCCTTACCCTCCCCACTGTCCTCGTCCATTGGTGTATGATTTTTGTCCAGTCTCTTCCCACACCCCCTTCCTCCAGAGAATTGTCAGTCCACTCCCTTTCTATGCCCCTGATTATATTCTATTCACCACTTTATTCTGTTCATCAGATTTTTTATTCACTTGACTTTTAAATTCACTTGTTGATAGATATGTATTTGCTGTCACTTTGTTGTTCATAATTTTTATCTTTACCTTTTCTTCTTCTTCCTCTTCTTAAAGAATACCCTTCAGCATTTCATATAATCCTGGTTTGGTGATGATGAACTCCTTTAGCTTTTTATTGTGTGTGAAGCTCTTTATCTGACCTTCAATTCTAACAGATAGCTTTTCTGGGTAGAGTGATCTTGGTTGTAGGTTCTTGCTATTCGTCACTTTGAATATTTCTTGCCACTCCCTTCTGGCTTGCATAGTTTCTGTTGAGAAATCAGCTGACAGTCGTATGTGCACTCCCTTGTAGGTAACTGTTTTTCTCTAACTAACTGTCTTTTGCCCTAGGCATTTTAATTATGATGTCTCTTGGTGTGGTCCTCTTTGGATTCCTTTTGTTTAGGGTTCTCTGCGCTTCCTGGACTTGTAAGTCTATGTCTTTCACCAGGTAGGGGAAGTTTTCTGTCATTATTTCTTCAAACAGATTTTCAATATCTTGCTCTCTCTGTTCTTCTGGCACCCCCATAATTTGGATGTTGGTACACTTGAAGTTGTCCCAGAGGCTTCTTACACTATCTTCATATTTTTGGATTCTTTTTTCATTTTGCTTTTCTGGTTGGGTGTTTTTTGCTTCTTCGTATTTCAAATCTTTGACTTGATTCTTGGGATCCTCTAGTCCAGTGGTCGGCAAACTCATTAGTCAACAGAGCCAAATATCAACAGTACAACGATTAAAATTTCTTTTGAGAGCCAAATTGTTTAAACTTAAACCATATAGGTAGGTATGTTGTTATTAACTTAATTAGGGTACTCCTAAGGCTTAGGAAGAGCCACACTCAAGGGGCCAAAGAGCCGCAGTTTGCCGACCACGGCTCTAGTCTGCTGTTGGATCTATTTTATTCTTTATTTCAGTCAGTGTATGCTTAATTTCTAATTGATCCTTTTTCATATCCTTGAGGGTCTCACTATATTTCTTGGAGATTTCTAGAAGATTCTTGAGTAGTCTATAACCATGGTTTTGAACTCTATATTCAATAGTTTGCTTTCCTCCATTTCTTTCATTTGTGACCTGTTTCTCTGTCTCTGCATTTTGGCTGGTTCCCTGTGTTGATAGAGTGGCTTTGTGTGCTAGGCGTCCCATAGGGCCCAATGGCTCAGCCTCCCTAATTACCTGAGGTGGACACTCTTGGTGCACCCCTTTGTGGGCTGTGTGCACAGTCTTGTTGTAGTTAAGCCTTGATTGCTGTTGGTATCACTGGGAAGAATTGACCTCCAGGCCAATTGGCTGTGAGGACCAGTTGTGTCTACAATGGGAGAACTTCTATGCTGGAGACACCCTTATGGGGCAGGACTTGCTTCAGTGGGACTTTGGCACTCACTGAGTCTGCCCCCTTAGTGTGTCTCATGGATGTGAAGAGTTTTAATCTGGATGGTCTCACTCTGACCACTGGGTACACTGGCTCTTGGATCTCCAAGGAGGTGCACTGCCTGAAGCCACCCAGCAGGAGCTACAGAGAGATCTGATTTTTTACAGAGAGGAAGGGAGAGAGGTAGAGAGTCAGAAACATCGATGAGAGAGAAACATCGATCAGCTGCCTCCTGCACATCTCCTACTGGGGATGTGCCCGCAACCCAGGTACATGCCCTTGACCGGAATCGAACCTGGGACCTTTCAGTCCACAGGCCGACGCTCTATCCACTGAGCCAAACCGGTTTCGGCTAGTTGTAGTTTTAATGTGGTTGTGCGTGGCAGCAAGTTCAGGTGTTTACCTATGCTGCCATCTTGGTTTCTCCCCTCAATGGAATAGAATTTAAACTCCAGAAATAGACCCAACTACACATAGAAATCTAATGTTTAGAAATCCTGGGGCAAAATATGGTCTTATTACTAATAACAACTATATAGCTATTTGGAAAAAATAAAATTAGAGCTGTACACAAGAATAACTTCCAAGTAGCTCAGAGATTTAAAAAAAATACACACACACACACACACACACACACACAACTATAGCCCAGCTGGTGTGGCTCTGGTTGATGAGCATCAATCCATGAACCGGAAGTCACAATTCGATTCCCAGTCAGGGCTCATGCCCGGGTTATGGACTTGATCCCCAGTAGGGGGCATGCAGGAGACAGCCAATTCTCTCTCGTCATTGATATTTCTATCTCTTTCTCCCTCTCCCTTACTCTCTGAAATCAATACAAATATATTTTAAAAATCAATTAAAAGTAACATTAAAAATAAAGTGCTAGAAGAAAACATGGATCAAAACCTCTATAACTTGGGTATAGGGAAAGGCTTTCTAAATGAGTCAAAATCCCGATACAATAATAAGTAAAATACTCTTGCACGGCTAAAAACACATAAGCCAGTGTGGCTTGGTGGGTTAGAGCATCATCCTGTACACCAAAGGGTGCGGGTTCGACTCCTGGTCAGGGCAGGTGCAGTAGGCTACCAATCGATGTTTCTCTCTCATATTGATACCTATGTCTCTATGTCTCCCTCTCTTTCTCTCAAATCAATGAAAAATATCCTCAGAAAACAAACAAACGCATAAGCCAAGTAAAAAGTCAAATGACAAACTGGAAGAGAATATTTGCAATATACATCATAAAGAACCAATACCTTATAGGCAAAAAACTTAAACACCTGAGAGCAAAAATGGCCAAAAATATTTGTCTAAAAGACAAGGGCAAAGACACTAAAATGGTCCTTAGACATATGAAAAGATGATCCATAATAAGAAAAATGTAGCCCTGACCGGTTTGGCTCAGTGGATAGAGCGTCGGCCTGCAGACTGAAGGGTCCTAGATTCGATTCTGGTCAAGGGCATATACCTTGGTTGCCGGCACATTCCCAGTAGAGGTTGTGCAGGAGGCAGCTGATTAATGTTTCTCTCTCATTGATGTTTCTAACTCTCTATCCCTCTCCCTTCCTCTCTGTAAAAAAATCAATAAAATATTATAAATATATAAATTAAAACTAATTGAGATAACATTCCTCACCCATCCGACTGATACAAACGCAGAAACTTGTCCTTCATCCTAAGTGTCATCAGAGAAAGGAAATTCTTAACTTTGATGATGTCCAACTATTAGGGGCTTTTTCTTTTATGGATCATGCATTGTATCTAAAATCTCTGCCTAACCCAAAGTCACAAAGACTTTTCCCTGTTTTCTTTTTTAATTTTGTAGTTTTAGGTTTAACATTTAGGTTTATGATTCATTTTGAGTTAATTTTTGTATATAGTGTGAGGTATGAGACTAATATCCTTTTATAGTAGTTTGTCAGTTTGTCAAAATGCTAAACAGAGAATTACCATTATGACCCAGCAAGTCCACTCCTAGATATATATCCGAGAGAAATGAAAACATATGCCCATACAAAACCTATATGGAATGTTTATAGCAGCTTTATTCATAATCGCCAAAATCTGGAAACAACCCAAAAATCCATAAACAAGGCACTACGAAAAAACAAATTGTGATTTACCCATACAATGGAATAATATTTAGCAATAAAAAGGAAGAAGCTACTGATAAACACAATACACGGATGAATCTCAAATAATTAAGCAAGATGTGAAAGACCAAAAAAAGTACATACACTATGAATCCACTTATATAAATCTCAAAAAATACAAAGTAATCTATAAAGACAGAAAGAAAATCAGTGGTTGCCTAGGAATGGGGGCAGTGAGAACAGCGGGGGAGGTCTAGCAAAGGCGCATGAGGAAACTGGAGGGTGGATATGTGCCAAGAGCTTCACACTTATCACATTGTACTTTATAAATATGCACGTGCAGTTTAATATATGTCAATTACACCTCAATTAAACTGTGAGTGTGTTTTTTAATGACATGTTTGGGTCAAATGACAAAACTGGAATACGAGGTGGGCAACAGTAGGTTTATAATTGTGAGGATTGAAAAGCACAGGGTTTATTCTTTTATTCTTTACTAATTGTTGTATTTTCCAAACAAACAATTGTAAACCTGCTTTTGCCCACCCCTGGCACAGCAGTTAAGGGCGATGGGATAATCCCTGTGTCCTGAATTCCTCAAACACTCAACAACATGCAACACACACCTGCTGTCTACCAGGCTCGGGAAAGGGGCTGGGACACACACCCAACAAGAAAGAAGCAGAGTCCCACTAACCCCTCATTCTGCCAGATTCCATGACTTGCATGTGGAGAGCGGCTACAGTGTTTGGACAATGTTTGGACAGGTTCAAGCCTCAGACTAATGAGAGGGCACAGTCCTCTCATTGCCACGTGCAAGTCCTCCCAGCACAATTATAGCCAACAGCTGTAGTTGTGAGCTTGAACCTATGGTCCGAACACATGGCCCCACGCGCCTGAGTGATATGGGCTTGATAGAGTTCAGGTGCATGTAATTGAGTAGGATCGAAACCCACAAGAATGCTGTAAACATCTTGACCACGCCCTTACTTGGCCTCGTGGAATGTGGCTATAAAATAAAGACAGGGCTTGTAGTCCGTGGCACTGTCTCTCCATCCAGGAGCAGCGTCCCACCCAGACCCAGCTTTTATTCTCTTGTCTGTCTTTTCTCCATCCTTCACCCCCCCACCCCCCACCCCCACCCCGCTGCCCCCTCTCAGGGTCACTGAACCAGGCTGAGCTGACATGGCACATAAGGCGCCCTGGGGATGAGTATGCCATGGCCGTGCTGGCTCGCCACACTTGAAAGGACCTACTAAACCAGGGGTCCTCAAACTTTTTAAACAGGGGGCCAGTTCACTGTCCCTCAGACCGTTGGAGGGCCGGACTATAGTTTAAAAAAAAACTATGAACAAACTCCTATGCACACTGCACATATCTTATTTTGAAGTAAAAAAACAAAACGGGAACAAATACAATATTTGTATTTGCATGTGGCCCGCGGGCCATAGTTTGAGGACCCCTGTACTAAACCCTTCAACTCCTGGACAGCAGCCATTCCTGACCACGTGATCTCTCTTGTTCGCCTTCCTGCCTCTGGTCTTGCCCCTTTACACCCCAAACAGTCAGGTATGTGCCCTCCTATGCCAGCTTCTCTGCCAGATACCCTCTGCCTCACAGCCCAGTTCTCTAATCCTGGTCAAAACCTTGGTCCAGATGCGATCTCTGTGCTCCTGGGCTCTCAAGCAGGCACAGTCTCAAAGGGGCTGGTCCTGAAGGGCCTCTGAAGGGACCTGGAGGGACCTGGAGACGCCCTCAGTGCCTGCCAGCACCGAACCACCTGTCTTTCCTCCCAGAAACCACCACCTGTGGCTCCACACCCCCAGCCTTCTCAGAAACCGCAAGTCTATTTCCGTTTTACGGTGTCATTAACTTCCTATCTTATCAGTGACCATATGCCAATCAGGCTTTCCAGTTTCTTCCTCACTCCCCCTCAGGATGTGGTCCATGTCTGAACCTTCACCATGCAGATCAAAGCAATTCTGAAGGCCCTCA
The DNA here is from genome assembly GCF_963259705.1 of Myotis daubentonii. Lineage (NCBI taxonomy): Eukaryota > Metazoa > Chordata > Mammalia > Chiroptera > Vespertilionidae > Myotis > Myotis daubentonii. Next base: position 5,035,712 of record NC_081844.1, on the reverse strand, counting down.
GCAGACTGGATTCTTAGCAAGTCTGTAAACATGACAGTGGCCCCATGGCCAACAGGAAACAGCTGCCACAGTACAGGCAGGCCTCCGCCTTAGCACTCTGGCCCTTGTTCACCAACCCATGACCCTTTTCTCTAACTTCCCAAACAGAACGTGTTCCTCTTGCCATAAAAGAACACAACACACCCGTTCCCCGACCCCACAGCTTCCCCACACAGGCTGTTCGAGTCCCAGTGCCGTCTCCTACTGCTGTCCACACATTCTCCAGAGCAAGACTGTCCACTCTCTGGTCCGGGCGCATGCACAAACGTGAGTGCATGCACTTCTAGCAGCCGGCTGTGCCCTAGAGATGAGCCAGCCCTTTGGGCCAGCAGAGCCCACATACTCCTCCAGGAAGCACTGCCCTGAGTCCTACCATCAGGAAGACATGGGAGGAACAAGGGCAAGCCGGAGAGCCTGGGGCCATGCTTGGCATCGCCCCACATTTCTTCATATCTCTGAGACTCAATTTTCTCACTTCATCAAATACCCCATTGGATGCTGTGAGGACTGGGTGAGATAATCCATATCAGGTGTTTAGAGCAGTGCCTGGCACATGAAATATACACACTAGCCAGTCACTCATCTGTCCCCTTTCTGCTGGCTCGCTTTGCTCCACTCTTACTCGTTTCCTTCCAGGCCCCAAACACGCCAGCCCACCTCGGGGCCCCTGAATGCGCCTGATGCCTGATCTGCTCTTCCTTGTCTTCGCCTGGTGCACTCTGACCCGTCTATTTACCAGGAAAACTTTCCTGATGTCTAAAGACTAGGAGAGCTCCACCTCCCCTTCAAACCATCAGCACCAGCACCTCTTGCTCAACATCTGTCAAATCTCTCAGCTACAAGCTACTTGGGGATGAGGATCAGCTGCCTCAGTGTGCCAAACTGCTGTGCGGGGATCCTCAACATTCAAGAGATTTGCTGTGACCTAAAAACTGGCCACACACCCACAATCCCTTAACGGCAATTCCCAAGTCCACAAAGAGCTAAAAAACAGAAGTTTTCTACACTCATTTGGCAGTAAAATCCAACTTACCCTCATTTGGTGAAATCTGATCTAATCTAATGTGAGGGCTATTTATAGTCTTTATTTATCCCACTTAGTGTGACTAGTCATACATTTTGCTACAGAAATAAATATGTTGGATTATGGTGTGCTGCTCCAGACCTTACACTACATCATTTATGCACCAGATCGTTACTTATTTATTTATTTACATACATACATGGGGGTAACATTGGTTAAGAGGATCATATAGGTTTCAGGTGTAAATTTCTGATACAAGATCTACATATTATGCTGTGTGTCCATCATTTACATACATGGGGGTGACATTGGTTAATAGAATCATACAGGTTTCAGGTGTAGATTCTGATACAAGATCTATATATTATGCTACGTGTCCATCACCCAAAGTCAAATCATATGTTATACCCACTTCACCCACTCACTTGCCACTGGCAACCACCACACTGTTTATGTCTATGAGTTTCAGTTTTATATCCCACATATAAGTGAAATCATATGGTTCTCAGATCATCTTTTTTTTTTTTAATATATTTTATTGATTTCCCACAGAGAGGAAGGGAGAGGGACAGAGAGTCAGAAACATCGACGAGAGAGAAACATCGATCAGCTGCCTCCCACACATCCCCCAATGGGGAAGTGCCTGCAACCCAGGTACATGCCCCTGACCGGAATCGAACCCGGGACCCTTCAGTCCGCAGGCCGACGCTGTATCCACCGAGCCAAACCGGCTTTGGCTCAGATCATCTTTTAAAATATATTTTTATTGATTTCAGAGAGGAGGGAGAGGGAGAGAGAGACAGAAACATCAATGATGACAGAGAATCACTGATTGGCTGCCTCCTGCACACCCCTACTGAGGATTGAGCCAGCAACCTGGGTATGTGCCCTTGACCGGAATCAAACCTGGGATTCTTCAGTCCGCAGGCCGATGCTCTATCCACTGAGCCAAACTGGGTAGGGCTCAGATCATCTTTTTAAAATCCAAAAAATTCTAAATTCTGAAACACATCCAGCCACAAGAATTTCAGAATTATGAAAATGGAAGAGTTACTCACTGCCATTATACCCATTTGAAGGCCTCAAACCCTTTATTCTGAACCGTTTTTCCTTATTATAAAACTAGAGGCCTGGTGCACAAATTCGTGCAAGGGTGGGGTCCCTCAGCCTGGCCGGCGATCGGGGTGATCGGGCCATCTTGCTCAGTGGGAGAGCACTGACCATCAGGGCAGCTCCTGAGTTGAGCGTCTGTCCCCTAGTGGTCAGTGCGCATCATAGCTACGGGCCGGTTGTCCAGTCATAACGGTCACTTAGGTTTTTATATATATAGACTAGAGGCTCAGTGCACAAAATTCGTGCAGGTGGGGGTTCCCCCCAGCCCAGCCTGCACCCTCTCCAATCCGGGATATCCCTCTCACAATCCACGACAGCTGGCTCCTAACTGCTCACCTGCCTGCCTGTCTGATTGCCCCTAACTGGCCCCCCTGCCAGCCTGGTTTTTAAAATATTTTGGATTTTATTTTACTTTATTTATTTTTAAATGAGTTTATTAAATTGATATGCAAACACAGCAGGGCCATGGTGCAATAGCATATGGGATGGTTATATATATACTAGGGGCCCGGTGCACGAAATTCGTGCACTGGGTGTGTGTGTGTGGGGGGGGAGTGTCCCTCAACCCAGCCTGCCCCCTCTCACATACTGGGAGCCCTCACGCGTTGACCCCCAGACCCCTCCGATTGCTGGCTCTGCCCCTTGCCCAGGCCTGATGCCTCGGCCAGAGGCGTAGACCCCCATCACCCTCCAATTGCCTGATCGGCCCCTTGCCCAGGCCTGACGCCTCCGCCAGAGGTGTCAGGCTTGGACAGGGGACCCCCATCTCCCCCCGATCACTGGCTCTGGCCCCCGCCCAGGCCTGAGGCCTCTGGCCCAGGAATCATGCCTGGGCAGGGGACCCCCATCTCCCTCTGATCGCTTGCTCCACCCCCCACCCAAGCCTGATGCCTCTGACCCAGGCTTCAGGCCTGGGCAAGGGGACCATCATATCCCCCCAATCCCCGGCTCATCCCCCGCCCAGGCCTGATGCCTCGGCCAGAGGAGTTGACCCTCATCACCCTCTGATCACCAATCACCGGATCGGCCCCTTGACCAGGCCTGAGGCCTCCGGCAGAGGTGTCAGGCCTGGGCAGGGGAGCCCCAGCTCCCCGTGGTTGCAGGCTCCGCCCCTGCCCAGGCCTAATGCCTCTGGCCTAGGCGTCCGGCCCGGGCAGCGGGGACCCGCAGCTGCAGCGGCCCCGCGATCGTGGGCTCCGCTTTAGGCCCAGGCAAGGGACCCCTAGCTCCCGGGACTGCCAGCTTTGATCGTGTCCAGCTCCCATCGCTGGCTCCACCCCTACTTCCTGCTATCACTGGCCAGGGCGGCAAAGGCGCCTGATTCTCCGATCATGGCTGGGGGGCAGGGCAAAGGCGGCCCCGGGGCCGCCTTTGCCCTGCCCCCCAGCTCTTAGCTCCCCCCTGGGTTTCCGATCACTGTCAGTGGCAGGGGGCTTCTTCCTGCTTTCCGTTTCGCCTCCCTGCATTGTGCCTACATATGCAAATTAACCGCCATCTTGTTGGCAGTTAACTGCCAATCATAGTTGGCAGTTAACTGCCAATCATAGTTGGCAGTTAATTTGCATATAGCCCTGATTAGCCAATGAAAAGGGTATCGTCGTACGCCAATTACCATTTTTCTCTTTTATTAGTGTAGATATATATTTTTTTAATATATTTTTATGATTTCAGAGGGGAAGGGAGAGGAGGAGAGAGATAGAAACATCAATGATGAGAGAGAATCATTGATTGGCTGCCTCCTGCATGTCCCCTACTGGGGATTTGAGCCAGCAATCTGGGCATGTGCCCTTGACTGGAATCGAACCCAGGACCTTGCAGTCCACAGGCCGATGCTCTATCCACTGAGCCAAAGCGACTAGGGCTAAAATTTTTTGGATTTTAAAAAGAACTGCCCCCGCCAGCCTGGTTGCCCCTCACTGCTCCCCCTACCAGCCTGGTGGCTGCCAACTGCGCCCCTTGCCGGCCTGGTCGTCCCTCACTGACCCTCCGCCCCTCCCCGCTGGCCTGGTCGCCCCACGCAGCCTGCTGCTTAGTCGTTTGCTCATCCCTCACTGTACCCACTGCCGGCCTGGTTGCCCCACGCAGCCTGCTGCTCAGTCGTTTGCTCATCCCTCACTAACCCTCCTGCCGACCTTGTTGCCCCACTCAGCCTGTTCGGTTGTCCGTTTGGTTGTTTCAGATGTGACAGCCCCTGGCTCTTTATATATATATAGACTAGAGGCCCAGTGCACAAAAATTTGTGCACTCGGGGGGGGGCGGGGAGAAGGGGTCCCTCAGCCCAGCCTGTGCCCTCTCGCAGTCTGGGACCCCTTGGGAGATAACGACCTGCTGGCTTAGGCCTGCTCTCAGGTGGCAGAGGGCAGGCCCAATCCCTAGGTGCAGCCCCTGGTCGGGCTCAGAGCAGGATCGATTGGGGAGTTGGGGCACCACCCCCTGTCATGCACAGAGCAGGGCGGATTGGGAGGTTGCGATACCACCCTCAGTCATGCTCAGGGTAGGGCCGATTGGGGGGTTGGGGCACCGCCCCGTCACACTCAAGGCAGGGTCGATGGGGAGGTTGCAGCGCCACCCCCTGTCACGCACAGAGCAGGGCCAATCAGGGGGTTGGGGCTCCGTACCCTGTCACGCACAGAGCAGGACCAATCAGGGGGTTGGGGAGCTGCCCCCTGTCACTCACAGAGCAGGGCCCATCAGGGGGGTTGGGGCTCTGTACCCTGTCACGCACAGAGCAGGGCCAATCAGGGGGTTGGGGAGCTCCCCCCGTCATGCACAGAGCAGGGCCCATCAGGGGATTGGGCGCTGCCCCCTGTCACACACAGAGCAGGGCCCATCAGGGGGTTGGGGAGCTCCCCCCTGTCACGCACAGAGCAGGGCCCATCATGGGGTTGAGGAGCTCCCCCCTGTCACTCACAGAGTAGGGCCGATAGGGGAGTTGGGGCACTGCCTCCTGTCACACACAGAGCAGGGCGGATCAGGGGGTTGGGGCGCCGCCCGCTATCACCCACAGAGCAGGGCCGATCAGGGGGCTGGGGCGCCGCCACTCTCACAGTCAAGACAGGGCAGATGGGGAAGTTATGGCTCTACCCCGTCACACACAGAGCAGGGCCGATCAGGGGGTTGGGGCGCTTCCCCCTGTCACACACAGAGCAGGGCCGATCAGGGGGTTGGGGCGCCACCCTCTATCACCCACAGAGCAGGGCTGATCAGGGGGTTGGGGCACCGCCACTCTCACACTCAAGGCAGGGCCGATGGGGAGGTTATGGCTCTACCCCGTCACACACAGAGCAGGGCCGATCAGGGGGTTGGGGCGCTGCCCCCTGTCACACACAGAGCAGGGCCCATCCGGGGATTGGGGCGCCGCCCTCTATCACCCACAGAGCAGGGCCAATCAGGGGGTTGGGGCACCGCCACTCTCACACTCAGGGCAGGGCCGATGGGGAGGTTATGGCTCTACCCCGTCACACACAGAGCAGGGCCCGTGGGGGGGGGGGGGGGTTGGGGCGCCACACCCTGTCACACACAGAGCAGGGCGGATCAGGGGGTTGGGGCATTGCACCCTGTCACACACAGAGCCGCAGGGCAATCAAGGGGTTGGGGAGCTCCCCCCTATCAGGCACATTGCAGGGCTGATCAGGGGGTTTGGGCGCTGCCCCCTGTCACGAACAAAGCAGGGCGGATAGGGAGGTTGTGGCCCTGCCCCCTGTCACACAGAGAGCCGCAGGGCGATCATGGGCTTTGGGCGCTGCCCCCTGTCACACAGATCCCAGTGCCAGGAGGCCTCTTGGCTCCGCTGATCCCGGTGCTGGGAGGCATATTACCCTTTTACTATATAGGATAAAGGCCTGGTGCACGGGTGGGGGCCGGTTGGTTTGCCCTGTAGGGTGTCCTGGATCAGGGTGGGGGTCCCCACTGGGGTACCTGGCCAGCCTGGGTGAGGGGATGGTGGCTGTTTGCAACTGGTCACACACCCTTCAGGGTGGGGGTCCCCACTGGGGTGCCTGGCCAGTCTGGGTGAGGGGCTGAGGGCTGTTTTCAGGCTGGCGGGTGACTGAAGCTCCCAACCGCTCCTTTTCTTCTTATTATTTTTTTTTTTATTCTGGGCCAGCTTTAACTTTGAGGCTTGGCTCCAGCTCTTAGTCCTCCGCTGCTGAAAGCAGGTTTCTGGCCTTTGTTTACCTTCTGTATTTGAAATAATGTTGCGATCCTGCTGGCTGAAGCCCGGCGGACTAAAGCAGGTTTCTGGGGTTTTGTTTAGCTTCTATATTTGTAACATAGTTGCTTAGAGTTACAGATCAGAGGCCAGCAGCAGCAGGCGGGGAACGTTGGAGTCCTCCGTCACTGAAGCAAGCAAGCCTCATGTTTCGCTTTAAGCTGCCTGGCTGCTGGCCGCCATCTTGGCTGGCAGTTAATTTGCATATTGCCCTGATTAGCCAATGGGAAGGGTAGCGGTCGTACGCTAATTACCATGTTTCTCTTTTATTAGATAGGATATTATTTTTTGTTGTTGTTAACCCTCACCCGAGGATATTTTTTCCACTGAGTTTTAGACAGAGTGGAAGGGAGCAGGAGAGACAGAGAGAGAAACATCGATGTGAGAGAGACACATTGATTGGTTGCCCTGACCTGGGCCAGGGATCAAGCCTGCAACCAAGGTACATGCCCTTGACCAGAATCAACCCTGGGACCATTCAGTCCATGGGCCAATGCTCTAGCCACTGAGCCAAACTGGCTAGGGCATAAAATATTATTTTAAGCCTGAATTAGTGATGGGGCCTCTCAGCTGGCCTGTCTATCACTAACCTTGCTTCCCTCTAAGCAAAGTCCCCAGAGGACAAACATCCTTCTTTTTTTAAAATATATTTTATTGATTTTTTACAGAGAGGAAGGGAGAGGGATAGAGAGTTAGAAACATCGATGAGAGAAACATCGATCAGCTGTCTCCTGCACACCACCTACTAGGGATATGCCCGCAACCACGGTATATGCCCTTGACCGGAATCAAACCTGGGACCCTTCGGTCCGCAGGCTGACACTCTATCCACTAAGCCAAACCAGTTATGGCCAAACATCTTTTCTACCGTGCAGCCTGGTCACACACTGACCTATCTTGAAAGTCACAAGGCTGTCCTGGCTGGTTTGACTCAGTGGACAGAGCACTGGCCCTTGAATTGAAGGGCCCCAGGTTTGATTCCCATCAAGGGCATGTACCTCAGCTGCAGGCTTGAACCCTGACCCTGGTGGGGGCTCGTGTGGGAGGCAACCAATTAATATGTCTCTCTCACATCTATGTTTCTCTCTGTCTCTATCCCTCCCTTCCTCTCTCTAAAAATCAATGAAAAAATATTCTCAGATGAGGATTAACAACAACAACAAAACATGAGGCTGTCACTGCTTGCAGAATAAAACTTAAACTTAATATTATGACACACAGTCTTCATAACAAACTGACTCAAACATCGCTTTTCAAACTCACCTCCAACCACTACCCCTCGAACCCCATCCTCTGGCTCCAGCAGGTTACTTATTTCCCCCAGAAGTATACTTGTGCGCTGCTGTGTCTTTGCGCTGGCTGGTTCCTCATCCTGAAGTATTATCCACTGCCCCACTTGCAAGCACTCACACATCTTTTATAGCCCAGTTCAGGTTAGTCCTTCTGTAACATTCCTGGCAGAGCCAAGTCTTCCCATGACTATACTCCCACCACACTCTCCCACATCTGTGTTTGTCCTCCACATTATAATAGGATCTGTGGCCGTGCCTTCCCTGGCTCCGTAGGAAAAGGGCTCTATCACAGCTTGGCACACATATAAAATACAAGTAGTTGGAAGGAGGACTGCCTGCATTATTAACTAAATCAAGGAACAACAAGACCAAACCAGCAGCATCAGTGAAGGATTACGTTTTCCAAAGACGACTATGACAAGTCCCACGTCAATGAGGACAGCCCTCGGTCCGGCGGTGGGAGAGGAGGGCCTGTTCCCTCCCTTTGACGTGTGACTTTGAAACTAGTCATGAAAGGCAATCGTTTCCACCTGGTGCTCCTGAGATGCTTGCTCGTGGACCCTCCAGCCACCAATGCAAGAGCAAGTCCAGGCCACATGGATAGGACACCCTTAGGTATTCCAGTTGACTGGACATGAGGAAGTCTTTCAGATGACCCCAGCTCAGCCACATCTGACTGCAACTTCACAGAAGACCAGGAGCAAGAACCATGTAGCTGAGATAGGAATAAAATGATTCTGTTGTTTTAAGTCGCTTAGTTTTGGGATGATTCATTATGAGGCAAAAAGTACCTGAAACAATGAGTAAAACAGAATTTATGTAGCCTTGACATGGGCAAGAGTTCTTCCTGCCGCTGTGCTCAGGCCCCACATCCAAACTCTGAAGACTGTGTCTACTCACATCCCCTTCCTTATTAGAGATCTACTGCTGAATGGAAGCACTTACTGGCTTAACACGAGAGCAATCATGTATTCCCCCTCACAGTGTCCAGAGGCCAGGACTTTGGACAGTGGGACAGAGGGGATGACCTGCCTCTGCTCCACAATGTCTGAGACCTCGGCTCGAAAACTCAAAAGCTGGGGATGGGCTCCCCTAAATGCTTATTCTCACATGTCTGCAGGTTGATGTTGGTGTTGGCTAAGACAGGAGCTGAAGCACTGGCTGGAACCCTCCACTGGCCTCTCCATGTGGCCTAGGCTTCCTCTGAACATGATGGCTGATTCCAAAGGTGAGAGTCCCAGGAAAGACAGCAAGCTAAGTGTCCTTTTCAGGATCCAGCCTTGGAGCACGTCTGCCTTACTCACAGGTCAGGAGAATCACAGTCCCTGCCCGCATTCAAAGGGGGAGAGCCACAAACCCACCACCGGGTGGCTGGCGGACACTGTCAGCTTGTAACGTGTGGACTGGGATATTTACGGGTGTGCCATTCTGGGAAAATACAATCTGCCACACCTTCCTTTCTAAAATAGATCAACAGTCCAGAACACTGACTGGAGTCTCTCATGTTCTGTTATTAATGACATTTGTCTGCAAGGCACAGACTCAAAACTGTTTTTGACTTGCTACGGTTTTTCTTTAGGGAAGTGACATACAGCTGTCCACACCACCAAGTACAAAGACACCTGCACCATAGTGGGAGCCTTTTTCATACATAAAACCCTCAGCCAAAACCCAGGAGGCACTGGGCAAGCCCCACCATCCCCTGTGGGTCTCCATTTCTTCATCTGCAGGGCTGCCTCGGAGCTGTGAGATCCCTTTCTAACACTAATCCCATGGCATTCTTCAGCCAGTTCCCTCTTTCTGGTAAAAATGTTTCTTAAATACCAAGAGAACCCCAGATAGTCAACTTCCCATTGTAGGCAATAATGGAGAAGTCATATTTAGCTTCTTAAAAGTAGAGGAGCTGAAGGAATATTGACAGACTTTCCCTTCTATTTCTGCTTTGCTTAGTATGTTTAAAAGCACTACCTAGCCCTAGACGGTTTTGCTCAGTGGATAGAGTGTCAGTCTGTGGACTGAAGGGTCCCAGGTTCGATTCCAGTCAAGGGCACATGCCTGGGTTGTGGGCTCAATCCCCAGTAGGGGACATGCAGGAGGCAGTCGCTCAATGAATCTCTCATCATTGATGTTTCTATCTCTCTCTCCCTCTCCCTTCTTCTCTGAAATCAATAAAAAATATCTTTAAAAAAAGAAAGCACTACCTAAAATATCCAGAAAACAAGAGAATATGGCACAAGTAATGAAGACCTAACTGAATTACTTTCTTGTTCAATATTAGACCTCCACTAGACTCCTGTATCACACACCAGGCTCCATAATTTCAGAAGGATGGAAGAACTGAAAGGGAGTGAGAGAAGATACACTAAATAATTCAAGGGCTTAGAAAATAAGACCTAGGACAGAAAGGGTGCAGGTTATATCCTGGAAAAGAAAAGGCAAGGGGGAAGTATGATGCTAGCCCAACAAAAGCATGAAGGCCTGGGTTTCAGGCAATCCAGCACCAGCAAACAGGTGACCCTGGGCAAGTCACTTGACCCCTTGTGACTTGGTTCCCTCATGTGAAGAGAGAGAGGGTTGATCTGGATCATCCAAGTCCCTGATCACTGATGATGAAGAGAAAATGAATTTAAGCTGTCACATATGCCACTGAGGTGAGACACGCGACAATGCGTCCTAACTGTGAGCACAAGGACACAGGAGTGGGGACCCGGAGCTCAGTGGTCTCCGGGATGGGGTCGGGCAGCAGTGACTCACCCTGGGAGGCAGGGCCTGGAGGATGACATCTCAGAGAAAAGGCTACATACCCTGGAGTGCGCTGCAAGAATTTTTAACACATGCGATACCCCGCTAGGCAGTCAGAGGCACTGACCTCTTTTCCTTAGACTGTCAAATACAGAAAGGACAACAGCCAACACAATAACAGCATCCGGTGTGAATGAACCGAAATTATACCTACGCTTCTGTCAGATCGTTAAATGTTTGGTAATTGGTTTGTGTGCCATGAGACGGAAAAGGTTGAACATCGCTGTTCTAAAGCAAAGACTAAGTAAACACACACAGGACCAAGGGTTAACCCCGGTGGAGCCTCGCCCGCCCGCTGTTCTGTGGAGGTGCAAACCGGCATGCACGTCCCTGCGGCTCCAGTTTACAAGATGGGACCGTGCACGTCCCGGGAGCCCCTACTCCACACCCAGCAGCAAACAGGAAAAAAGTTTTCTTGCCCATTTACATATTTTCACATTAAGTTGCGTCTTCCTTGCGGCTGAGAAGAAGGAACCCCTGTAGCTTGTGGACAGGACGCTGGGTGGTTTGGGGACAGGCCACCTAGCATCTGGCTCCCCAAACCCTCCCCGGCGACCCCACCTCACCCGCCCGCACCCACGACGCCCTGCGCCCGAGTTGCACAACCGCCTCCGTCCAGCAGCCGGAGGCCCGCGCTCCCAAGGCGGAGCCACAGCCGACTTCCAGCTCGGGAGGGGCGGCGGCCGGGCGGCGGGCTCACGGCCCGGGGCTGTCGGGGCCACGATGGGCTCGGAGAGGGGCCGCTGCTCCAGCCGGGACCGGAGCCGAGGCGCCCTCTCCCCTCCCGCGGGCCTCCCTCGGTCGGACTCCGTCACCCCCGGGGCCAGCTCCGAGCTGCGGCCGCCGGCTCCCGGCCCGACTCACCAGGTCCCAACTTCCCGGTTCCCGCTCGGCCGCCTTGGCTGCGGGAGCGAGCCTGGCGCCCGGCGCCTTCCGCCTGCCCGGCCGCCGACGGGGCAACGTGGCCCTTCCCCGGGGGCGGGGCTGCCGGGGGGCGGGGCCGGGCCGGGGCGGCCGCTGACTCCCAGGCCGCTCCTTCCCCGCCCGCCCTCCGGCCTGACAGCGCGTTTCCCGGGCCCCGATGTCTGGAGGCGCTGTGACCGCCGGGCCCTTTCCCGCTCACATCGGCAACTGCACCGGTCGCTACCCACCCCGGGACACCTTGACCCTCCAGGCCCGCCCTCTCGCCTCTCCCTGCCCAGCCCCGGACTGGGGAGCGGAGCCACCTGAGACGGGCAGTCCTGGGGAGTGCGTTTGCCAAACTCGAGGCCAACAGTCTGGGGGCCAGCTCTCCCGAACCCCGCAAACGCTCCTTCCAGGAAGGAGTCAGGGGCAACAGAGAGGCCCCAGTACAACGTGAGAAGAGGAACCGGCGCCAAAAGGGAGGGGGGGTGCATGACACCTGTTGCCCAAAGCAGGAGAGGCCAGCTGAGTTTCCCTCTTTCTTTTCGGTGGGGGTGGGGGTTAGGGGGTGGGGGTTAGGGGGTGGGGGTGGGGAAGGAGAGCGGTTAGTCTGAGCAAAAGCAGAGACGGACATGTCCCAGGGTAGAACCAGCACCCACCTAGGGAGGAAAGGACTCACAGGGTTGAGAGCCCTGTGAAAGGGGGTGGGGGCAGAATCCAGAAAAGCCTGCAGGCCGGTGTCTGACATGAGACGTGAGGGTGGGGAGCGGAGCACTGCCTGCTCTGCAGACTTCCCTGAGAAGGGCCAGCGCTGACCTGTGCTCAGGACACCCTGCACTGGCATCGCACCTCCCCTCTGCTTCCCTCCCCACCGCGGGCAGAGCAGGCTGACCTCTGCTGCTGGTTCCTCACTGACTTCGCTGGCTAACTCGTTTCTACATGAAACGTGAATTATGCAGGTTCTACAGAAGCAAAAGGCAGGGCATGCCCTAAAGGCCCTACATGGACTAGAGGTGCTGAAACCAAAGTACACAGAGGCCTCCACAGGCCAGACCCCTCCCTCAGCCTCTCTAACCCCCCTAGCAGCTCTGCATTATCATCCTGTTCCCCAGATGAGGAATGTGAGGCGCAGGATGAAAGTGCCAAATAATGGAGGTCATAAGACCTAGAGGGGACCTGGCTGAGTTTTAGACCCAGGCACCCCTGCCTCCAAAGCTGGAGTCCTCATGCACCCTTTCAGCAAGCACTCTCCGAGATGTCTGTGTCCAGCCTGACAGGCGCAGCGTGGGCAGCAGGGGAATCTTGGTAGAAGTAGCTGGCGCTCAGCCCTGAATGAGCAGAGTGAGAGGAGAGCGGACACATCTGTGAGGCGGGACTGTGTGTGTCCCCGTGTCCAGCCTAGCCGACTATGTGGACTATGGCGGGAGAGGCGAGCCCATGCTCAGGTGCCGGCCAGCGGCCAGCATCTGCACCTCGGCCCTCTCGAAGCTTTTCCTCCTGTAAGGGATATGGGAGGTCTGTCCACACACTCACACTCCAAGTCAGAGCAAGAGGGAAAGCAATAGTTTCCTAAAAGTGTAAAAGGTTAGGAAACAATGGTTTGTAGATCCAAAATATCAGTAGCTAAAACCACTCTTCAGGACAAAGGACATAGTGTGATGCTGTAAGGTGGGGAGACCAACCAACCCATGAGATGTCAGATTCCCACCTCTAACGATAATTCTTCTCCATCGAAGGCAGTTCAATGGGGAATAAGATGGAGGACTGTCTGTGCACCAACACTCATACCGCATCACTACTGTCCTTTGTTTAAATGCCAAGGCTCACAGGAGGACCTGAGTAGAAACCAGCCAACTGCAAGAGGACTGTCCCAGACAGAAAAGGCCGTTAGAAGATTGGGAGGGGCTGATGGAGGTTTCATGGGGAAGGATTTTGGGGGAATAAGGACAGAAGAAACAAGGAGTCTGATTCCAGGGATGAAACTCAGAATTGATTATGTAAAAATGGATAGAATAGAAGGATCTGCTTATAGGATAAGAGAACACAGAAGGGGCAATACTGTAACCTGTTCACCCCTACCACTTCCAAAAGATGACTAGAGGGGTAAGGTGAAGGAGGTGAAAATTATTCCAGGAAACTGCCCTCCACAAATCATGCCCAAGATAACCTGAATTTTTTTCCAATTTGGAAAGAATTCATGCTCTGAACTTCAGACAGATCTTGGCTTGAAACCATCAGAAGTAAAAGACATGTTTTAAATCAATGTTATTTCTATTTTCCCCCTCCCTTCCTCTCAACATTTCATATTCCCCATGGAGACCCAGAAACTCAGCTCCTCAAGATCAAAGAAAGGAGAAAAGATTAACACAATCGTTATTGAGCAATGTGTGTGAAGTGGAACTTTTCATTTTGGAAAAACGGATATAAATAAGCTCAGTTAAAACACACTCACATTGGGTCAAATCTGTCACTGGTCCTGGCTAATCGGCCTAAGCACCCTTCCTGGCGCCTGTGTGAGAAGGCCGAGGGCTGTCTTGAGAGGACTGTCATGTGGACGGGTCAGGCCGGGGCAGGGCTAGTGATTTCCATGGAAATGACAGGGGAGAGGAATCTGGCTCACTTACCAGAGAGCCTGTATGACCGAGTGCCCCTCCCTGGGGACTTGCAGCAGAATCCAGATGGCCCTGGCAGGTCAGACGCTACAGAAGAGCACAGTGTTGGGCAGCCCACCACAGCCTGCCATTCCATTCTCAGGCAAGCCTTTCTTGCTCAGCTCTTCTGTAGCTTCCCCTCACATATCAAACTAGGGAGATAATCCCTCTCTTTCCTCCTCACAACAATGTGGTGACAAGAACTGACACGACACAACAGCCTGGACACTTCATATAACGTAAGCACTACGTAAACACAGCCCAGCTCCACGGTACTCCACGTGTGCCGAAGTACTCGCAGGCCTCCCAGTAGGATGAGGGCCACAGAGGCATCCTGGGAACCACGTCTACCCGAGGGATTGCTGTGACCCCAGTTCCAAGCAGTAACTGATACCAGCAATCTGCTGGGCGAAGCTGGGAGAGGTGGCATCCCCCCCTGAAATCTGGACCTTCTATAGTAGAAACGTGGCCTCAAAGAGAGCTCCCCCAGGCATCAGGCCACAGAAGAAGGAACAACTCAGGACCAGTGACTCCACCCAGACCTGCCTGCCCCACCCTCGGGCCATTAGGGAAATCAGGGACTCCTAAGGCAAGGAAGGAAGGAGGGGGTAAAAAACTGAATCATAAGTACAGGATTTTCAGCTTGCAAACGACCGTGTTATGGTGCCAGCCCCGACCAGATGTTCACATAGTTAGATGGGGGGATTCTCTAGTAGAGGGCTGCTAGAAGCCAAGCGTCCTGCCCCTCACCCAGGCCACCATACCCCACTATCAAAATTCCCAACACCTCTCCTTTCTCCCAATACTTTCTCCTTTGCTGTCACTGAGAAACGCATCTTGGCCCAGGTACACTGGAGTCCCAAGAAGGAACGGGCAGGAGGTGAGAAGGTAGCTCTGAACAGGTCTTCTGTAGGAGGGGACAGAGCCTGTGAAAATATAAAGGGCTAAGAGATGGCAGTTAGAAAAAACTGTCATCTTCAAGGGCAGGCCCAGTGCGCACTCCAAGAATGGAGCTCCATCTCCTAACCAGACACGTGGCCCTGGCGCCTTGGGACGGAAATTCCTCCCCGCTCTTGAAGGGGCACCTTGCACACGGACAGAGAACCCCGAGGGCTAGAGTCCCTCCATCTAAGTCCCAATACCTCCCACAACTTGGTGACCCCAGGTATTTAATAACAACAAGATGAGACACATTCAGGGTAGGCTTTTAATTGAGGCCATTAAGGCTTTGCCAGCACGCTAATTCAATAAAAGAACAGGGCTTTTCTCTACGTAACAGTTACACAAGCATATCAAACGATGTCAGTGTTACTGTGTTACATGTACATGGCCCTGGACACTTGTCAAACCTATCATTTCCTTTGCTCCTTGTAACAGCCTGTGAGAGGCCTGGAAAGCTGGTTGTGCCCATGTTGCAGGTGAAGAGAGCACAGCCGAGATGAACCAACATACGTATCTAGGGCTGTACAATAAGAGAGCAAGAGCCAGAACACAAATCCTACTGATGCCCAATCCTGTCTGTTCCTCTGCTCTTCCCACGAGGTTTCACAGGCTAAACTCCCTCGTAGGAGAAGGAGGAGAGGCAATTTAGGAGGTTTCCTAGACCATCTCCAACCCACTCTCAACGCAGTTCTACTCAGCTCCTGGGTAATCCACACCAGCCTCCTAGTTTGGCCCCAACTGACTTGGAATCCTACCATCTCCAGGTTGGAAAGGTCCTTACGGGTCTTCTAAGACAACCTCCCTTCAGAAGGCTGAATTCTTTCATGTTCTCCTTGGCCTAACCTCATAATTGCTATAGCTGACCAACCCTCACAGGTCCTCCTTCCCCGGGAGGAGTGGCTGGGAACAGGCCTGCACCCCGAGAGTGAGGGAGGTGAAGCTTCCTGTTGCCCAGCCCAGCAGGGCACTTCCTGAACGGCAGCATCCCCACACTGGCCCCACTCCACACTTTCTGCAAAGGAGCAGCAAGACACACAAGTGGAAAACGAGACGGGAGCCTTACCTTTCTTCTCTTCTCTCAGCTGCTCCCCTGGAGATCCTCACACCCCATCCAGCACTCCATTTCCAAAACTGAGACTCCCAAACCGGAGACACCAAACAAAGTGCAGCTTCTCTCCTCTGATCCGCGTCCAAAGTCCATGGCTGAGTGTCCTCTGAGGGGGAGGAGTCTGGGGGGGAAGGGGCAGGTCCGGACCCCTCCCCCCCCACTGCGGGCGTCAGTGTCCCTCCCAGGCGTCTGGTATGGCCCTTCATTCAGCTGGCTTCTCAGGCCCAGATCCTGGTGGTAGGCGGGTCCCAGCTACTATCCCATCTCGGGCTCAGGGAGGGGAAGTCATCCACTGCGAACACTGGCCCCTCTGTCTCCTGCTGGGGCTCCGGAGAAGACACAGGCCTTCGAACCGGCATGGCCCAGGCGGCTGCCTCCTGCGTTAACCTGCAGAAGATTTAAACATTACGCCACTTTCTAATCTATTCTACTCCCAAGTGGATTCCCAAGGCTTCCCACCTAAATGAGAGCCCTTGATTACGCTCTACCGTGAAAAGCCCAGCCTCACACACTCCACAACATACACAAGGTACCTTCTCCGCTCACATACGGCCCCACTGCCACCCCCTCGGCATGGCTCAGGATAAGGCACCTACTCTCACAACAGAAAAGCGGCCAGAAGCACTGACGGGCGTGTGGGGACTGCCTTCCCAGAAACGTGGACAAGAGCCTGCCCTCCCGTCCTGCCTGGTGGGTGCTGCACTGATCGCCCTGCATCTCCCAGGCTCTTCAAGGTGTCAGCGCTCCAACCGCCACTCTCCGCGACGGAGCTCTATCCACTCGGACCTTCCACTTGCACTCGGCAACCTCACCTCACATGCAACTCTGCAACCTCACCTACATGCAACTCTGCAACCTCACCTCATATGCACTCTGCAACCTCACCTCACATGCAACTCTGCAACCTCACCTCACATGCAACTCTGCACCGCCACCTCCCCCACTGCTTCCAAAACTGCGCCGGGGATGTAACTCCTCATCGCTGCCCCACTCCTTCCCAGGCCACTCCCGGGAGTGTGCGAGGCCCGCCCCGGCCTGCAGCAACCCCACGGGGTTCCAACTCCTCGGTCCCGGAGCCCACCCGGCGCCCCTCCCCTCCGAGTTTATTCCTCAACACGCACACAAACACACACTCCCATTTCCTTCCTGTAGGGGCGTGACGGCCACATGACCCCACCCGTGCCCCGCCGCCAAGAACTTAACTCCTCCCACTCCTCTCCTCCGAAACGCCGGGCTCTGGGTTCGCCGGAAAGGGGGTGACAGCGACCCTGCCCACACGACCCCCACCCCTCTACCGCCGGGCCGAGCCTCGCCCTATCTGCGCTGGGGTCGTTACCTCGATCCCGCCCGCCCCGTCTCCGCAGGAAGCCGCGTCCCGCCCCGAGTCCGACAACAGGCCCCATTCCGGGTCCCCAAGGCCGGCCCAGGCCCCACCCCCTCGACCCTCGGCGGCCCGGCCCTCCCCTCGCGCTCGTCCCCGCCCCTCCCCATCCACGGCGGCCACTTCCGCCCGTCCTCCGGAAGTGAGGCCAAGCAACGGCCACCTCCCCTCTTCCCGCCTTATCTACCCCACAGCCCCTGCCCATCACCACCAACACGGGAGCGTGAGACCTGGGTCTGCAGGGCCTGAGGTGGTTCTACAGTCACTGTTCACAGGACTGGAGACCAGGTGTGGACGCGGCGGGGCCTGGGAGGGGACAGAGCGGGGGGCTCAGGTGCGGCCGCGCCAGGAGGGGCGGAGCGGAGAGTGTGGCGAGAGCCGGCGGAGGCTTCGCGTCCAGCGGCGCGGGAAGAAGGGCGCATGCGTCACGAGCCTCAGCCTGTCGCGAGTGTTGGTGCTCGGCCGGCGTGGCTCGGCGGGATGTGGGCGGGGCGGGGGCGGGGCGAGGAGGGCGGAAGTGGGGGCGGGGCCTGCGCGCTGCGGCCAAGTCCCTTTCCCTGACCTGATTAACATCGCCTGGCGACCTGGGTTCGGGGGAAGCCTCCGGCCGCTCCTCTCCCGGACGGCGGTCTCCGGCGGAAAGCGGTTCAGGAGCTTTAAGGCCCGGGTCGGCCGTGGTTGTGTTGAGAGCTGCGGCAGGGCCAGAGGAAAGTTATCTTTTGTTCATCCCTTGCTCTCCCGCTGCGCCTCGCGGACCTTCGTCGGCGATGAAAAGAGAAAGAGAAGGGTGAGCGGACTCCAAGCCCCTTCTCCCCGCGCGCACTGCGAGCTGCCGAGGGATTTGCCGGCGGCGACCCGCCTAGAGAGCCCTGCAGGCCGGACGCGATCTCCCTGGGGGCTGACCACGTCTGAAACACTAGCCGGCGGGGCCCCTGTTGCATGCCCCCTGGGACATGTCTCCTCCGAGAAACCTCCCCCAGCCCCAAACCAAGGGGTCCGGGCCGCCTGTCCCTGCTTGAGCCAATTCAGCAGAGACAGGGGTGAATCATGAGCGTTTATTGCAATAGCGCCGGCAGCAGGGAGAGCAGCAGGTCGTCCACAAAATCTGCTCTGCACCCCACCCCCCCATAAGCCAGCTGCTCATATAGGGTAGAAGGGCAAAGATTCGGTGAAAGCAAGAATTACGGGCATGGGAAAGTAGGCAGGGTATATGGTTGCAGGCAATGGGACCGGGGGTGCCTGTAACCATTATACCACCGGGACTAAATTGTTTCAGCGAGATGGTAAATATTTCCATATGATAGGCAGCTCTGGGAAGAGGAGGGTGGGCTGCATTCCGATGTTAGCGCCCATGTACCAGGGTGTGCAACGCTCAGCCAGGTTAGAATGTGCGTTTTCTAATCAGCAAAACAGTCACGGTTAACAGAGCATGATTAAGATTTTTTGTAGGGAAAAAAAAGATTTTTTGTAATTATAGCTGGTCCCACTATTCTATTTCTGCCCCTAATAATTAGACTTACAAGTTCTGAAAATGCCCTGGTTGCATTTTTTCTAAATATATTGAGCTGCCTTGTCCCTGACTTAACACTGAATCCAAGAGGAGTTACTAAGTTTTGGACCTCATTATGTCATCCATTTAATGACATGCTCTAGAATCTTGCCAGGACCATGGATAGGCAGGCTGTTGTGTGTTTTTGTTTTTATCCTTTTTGAAAACTGGAACCTAGAGCACCCTTTTGGCATATCTTCTGTGATGTGATGAATTTGTGGATGAAAAAGGGGCCACATGCTAAGCCTGACCTCGTCAGGGGAGGCCTGCAAACTCAGACCTACAGTAACCATGCAGGATGGTTAAAACTTAAAACAGAAATTAAAACTTCCTAACTGAAAGCAGTTCGTGGCGTGCTCACGTCCTAGGCCAGTGGTCGGCAAACTGCGGCTCTCAAGCCACATGTGGCTCTTTGGCCCCTTGAGTGTGGCCACGAAGTTTCAATCGCACTGTATGTGGGCACCTGCATGTGGTATTTTGTGGAAGAGCCACACTCAAGGGGCCACAGTTTGCCAACCACTGTCCTAGGCTGGTGTTTTCCCCTAACAAAGGTCAGTCTTCACATTAACTGAGCCTGTCTGGGTGTTTGTTTTTCCATCCCTGATAACATACCTTTGGAATATCAAAGTAATTTCCTTTCCCCACCCCTCAAAGCCTGAGCCAGGGCAAGAAACCACAAGTCCCCCTCCCCCCCCCTTTTTTTAATGTATTTTTATTGATTTCAGGGAGGAAGAAAGAGGGAGAGAGAGAGATAAAAAAAAAAAACATCAATGATGAGAGGGAATCATTGATTGGCTGCCTCCTGCACGCCCCACACTGGGGATCAAGCCCACAACCCGGGCACTTGCCCTGATGGGGAATCATCCCTAACCGCCTACTTCACAGGTCAACGCTCAACCACTGAGCCACACCGTCCGGCAATCCCTCATTCTTATGTTGATTGTTAACTGTTAACTGTCTTACACCTGCCTTTGTAAAAGAAGGCTATGTCTGTTCCTTTTACTTTTTATCCAATCCCAGAGATTTACCCGGTTGGCTTTCTCCCACCTCCCTAATCTATCATCAGTGAATTTCATGTAACCCCATGACATGTCTTCCCCTTTGATTCTGATGTATAAAATAAGTGGTAAAACTGCCATTTTCGGGAGCACTTTCTCAATCTGTTGAGATTTTGCTTCCCAGCAGTTGTCAGTTTGGCTCAAATAAACTCATAAAAAATTCTTACAGGTTTGGACAATTTTCTTACCTCAACACTTAAGAAATATGTATTTGGCCTTCACCCACCCTTCCTGTGTCTGGCACAGAACCCTACACCCTTGGCATTTCCTAAGTGATAAGAGCACGAGGAGCCTCTTTTGTTTTGATGTTTGGTCTTAACTGCTGTTCCTGACACGCTCCTTAAACTCTTTGGTTCTGGGTGGTAAGAGAGTTTTGTTGTAATGAGCTTCTGAATGAGGCCTGGTCACCAGAAAGACCAAGCCACCATGCAAGCTTGGATTCTTCAGCCCGCCTCCCCCCTCCCCCCCATTCTGAGAAGGGAGAGGTGCTGCCAGTGGAGTCAGCAGTCAGCGATCAAGCATGCCTGTTGTGACGAAGCCTCCATTACATCTCAACAGTACGGGCTCAGAGGTCTTTGAAGTTCGTGAACACTTCAACTTCCTAGGAGGGCAGTGCACTGCCAGCTCACCCGGGAAGGATGCGCCAGTGCTCGGGCCTCCCGAACTCGCCCTGTGCCTTTCTTCATCGGGCTGTTCGTCCTTTGGTAAACGGAGTTTTGTGAGCTGTTTTAGCAGATGATGAAGTCTAAGGGGGAGGGCGTCATGGGTAACCTGGGGACCTACTACTCGCGATTAGCAGCTGGAGTCGGGGGAGTGGGAGCCAGTGTCATGGGACTGAGCTCTTACCCCGTGGGATCTGATGCTAGATGTTTCAAGTAGATCATGTCAGAATTGAGTTAAATTGTAGGACAGCCAGCTGGTGTCACAGAGAATTGATTGACACCCCACATATTTGGTGTCAGAAGTGAAGTATTCCTATAGTAAAGAAGGTGCACAGGTGGGAAAACTAGGGTTTTGTCATTTTTGGTTAATCCTCCCTCGATATTTTTTCTATTGATTTTTAGAGAGAGTGGGAGGGAAGGAGGCAGAGACAGAGAAAGAGAGACAGAGAGAAACATCGAAGTGAGAGACACATCTATCGGTTGCCTCCTGCATGCACCCTGGCTGGGGCCGGGATCAAACCTACAACCCAGGTACATACCCTTGACTGTGAATTGAACTTGTGACCCTTTTATGCACAGGTCAACACTCTAACCACTGAGCAACACCGGCGAGGGCAACACTAGGTTTCTCTAGTACGTACAGGGCGGGACAAAAGTAGGTTTACAGTTGAGTATGTGGAATAGTTTATTCTTGTGTTATTTACTATTGTGTTATTTTCCCATACGAACAACTGTAAGCTACTTTTGCCTCATCCTGTATATTGGTCTCACTCACGCTTGACTTCTAACTGGATCCTAAAGGGGCTACTGCTAATTTCTGGACTTCATGTGTCATCCATTCCTGATGTGTGAAATCTTGTCAGGACTGTGGACAGATTGGCAGCCTCTGTCTCCTCACCTCCCTCCACCCTTGAAAACGAGCCTGGCTCTATTATGTTCTGGCATATCTTCTAGCCCTGTGATTTCTTATATTACTAGAAGTGACTAACTTGCATATTTTCAGCACTGGGAATATAATAGTTGCTGGGTCAGGAGTCTTGAAATTACCTTTTTTATTTGGAAAGATATCATCATTAGAAACCGTTGAACAAACTCAGAGCCTGGAGGCTTTGGGTAAAAATAAATGATAGATTTATTAAGGGTCTTAGTTTGCACACTGGGAACACAGCTATGCAAAAACCCAGAAGTGCTCTGAAGAAGAAAGAAAAGTTAAGATCTTTTATAGTAAAAAGTGCATTCTTGAGAATAGGCAGCCCTGCATTCTTAGCCCAAGGAGTGGTCCACAGGTTGTCAGTCAGATGTCAGGCTGGGTGACGGGTGCCAGGTGGTCTAGGCAGCAGTTGCCAACCTTTTGGACCTCACGGACCACCAGTGGTCCATGGACCACCAGTTGGTGACTGCTGGTCTAGAGGATGGGTGCCAGGGGGTCTGGTCACATCGATGGTCTGGATAATAGATGTCAGGTAACCTGGATATGTGGGTCCTTCAGGGGGTAATCAGAGGGTTAGCTGGAGGGGGTAATCAGAGGGTTACCTGGAGGGGGTAATCAGAGGGTTAGCTGGAGGGGGTAATCAGAGGGTTAGCTGGAGGGGGTTATCAGAGGGTTAGCTGGAGGGGGTAATCAGAGGGTTAGCTGGAGGGGGTAATCAGAGGGTTAGCTGGAGGGGGTAATCAGAGGGTTAGCTGGAGGGGGTTATCAGAGGGTTAGCTGGAGGGGGTAATCAGAGGGTTAGCTGGAGGGGGTAATCAGAGGGTTACCTGGAGGGGGTAATCAGAGGGTTACCTGGAGGGGGTAATCAGAGGGTTACCTGGAGGGGGTAATCAGAGGGTTACCTGGAGGGGGTTATCAGAGGGTTACCTGGAGGGGGTTATCAGAGGGTTAGCTGGAGTCTGGTGTCTGTCCAGATATATGTCTAAGCATTGACACAGGACTGGAAAGTACAAAAAAGCTTAAGTTGGAAGGAAAGGAAGAAAGGAGAGAGAGAGAGAGAGAGAGAGAGAGAGAGAGAGAGAGAGAGGAGAGAGAGAGAGAGAGAAAAGAAGGAGGAGGAGGAGGAGAAGGAAGGAGGAAGAAGAAGGAGGAGAGGAGGGGAGGGCAGGGGAGGGGAGGGGAGGGCAGGGGAGGGGAGGGGAGGGGAGGGGAGGGGAGGGGAGGAGAGGGAGAAAAGGCTTAAGTTCCCAGGCTACTTAGAACAAGAATAGAGTCCTTCCTCGTGCCTCTGTTTTCATGATGTTAACAATTTTAGCAGCTTGGTTAAAGTGATTCCATTTTCTATATTCCCTACTTTACTCTTTCCTCAAAACATCCTGCAAACAAAATTTATATTGCTGCTACGTTCAGACATAACAGGTCCACAGGTAAGTTCCTAATCCTTCCCCAACTCCAAGCCCACTCCACCCAGTTGTCTCTTATCCTCATTAATAGCAGCTCCACTTCACTCAGGCCAGAGCCCCGAGAGCCGTGCTCGTACTCCTCTTTCCCACATTCTCTACCCAGTCCATCTGGAAACCCTGATGGCTCTACCTCAAAACCATGGCTCGGATCCTACACCTCAGCATCCCCTCAGCCTCCTCATCCCTCACCTGAAAACCAGATCTCTCTGCCCTCCTGCAACCCCAACCCCAGTGGTCCAGTCACACAGCAGCCAGAGAGATTCTGGAATGTCTATGCTCAAAACCCACAGTGACTCCCCACTTCCCTTGCAGTAAAAAGCCAAAGTTCATACAGAGGTCTGCAGAACCCAACACTAGTTAACTTGCTGCTTACCTCTGACTGCTCTCTCCTTGCTAACCCTGTCTCAGCCTCACTGCCATTGATGTTCCTCGAACTCGCCTCTGGGCCTCTGCACTGGCTGATCCTTCTGGTTAGAAAGCTCCTCCAGATATTTGCATAACTCCCTCCCTTATCTCTTTCAAATCTTTTTTCAAATGTTACCTTCTCAATGAGGCCTTCCATTGTGTTTGCTTAACTATCTCTCTCTCCCTGCTGGAGTGTAACTTCCACTAGACCAGTGATGGCCAGCCTATGACACGCGTGTCAGAGGTGACATGCGAACTCATTTTTTTTTATTTTTCTTTGTTAAATGGCATTTAAATATATAAAATAAATATCAAAAATATAAGTCTTTGTTTTACTATGGTTGCAAATATCAAAAAATTTCTATATGTGACACGGCACCAGAGTTAAGTTAGGGTTTTTCAAAATGCTGACACGCCGAGCTCAAAAGGTTCGCACTAGGGGATATGTATTTGGTTGTTTGATTTCTTGCTGACTCTCAAGTGCTTGGAACAGGGCCATGTGCCTGGCCCATAGTAGGTGCTCAATAAACATGTGTAGAAAAATGAATGAACTTGAACAACTATTTTCATGATAGAATATTCCCATGCAGGCCTCCCATCCAGCCCTCTCTCACATGCAGCTCAATGAATATAGTTAGAAGCATGGTCTACATATTTTGCATTATGATTTTGTATCATCAAACCATGGATACTATCTGTGTTTCTAAATATTTCTATAGTTACAACCATTTTGCTTTCTAATTGTACTTAGATTTTTCCATGCTTGTTATAACAAGTCCAATAATAGAGTTGTGTAAAGAAAAATTGTCTTCCCTCTCCCTCTAATCTCACTCTGCTGAAGGGAACCATTTTAAAATTTAGTGGAATCCAGCCGGTGTGGCTCAGTGGTTAAGCATTGACCCAGGAACCAGGAAGTCACAGTTTGATTACTGGTCAGGGCACATGCCCATGTTGTAGGCTGGATCCCCAGTAGGGGGCATGCAGGAGGCAGCCGATCAATGATTCTCTGTCATCGATGTTTCTATCTGCCTCTCCCTTTCTCTCTTTGAAATCAATTGTGTGTGTATCCTATCTAATAATAGACAAACATGGTAATTGACCATACCTTCGCTAAGCCTCCCATTAGCTAATCAGCACGATATGCAAATTAACTGCCAACAAAGATGGCAGATAATTTGCATACTGCAGGCAGATCCCACTGCGCCACCCAGCCTGGGGCTGGCAGCAGCACAATCCCCAGCCACTGACCGCCCCAGCACGAGATCCTGGCCTGCCGTGTGTGGGGCAGGGCGGGCAGCAGCGTGATCCTGAGCCGCCACCCGCCCCAGGACAGGAAGAGGCTGGCAGCCCCCCCCCCCCACGGGGGTAGGAGCCCGGGGCACAGGCAGCTCCTCAGAACTGACACCGGAGCTGCAGCCCCAGGTGCACAGCCAGGAGACCCGAACCTGCCTACTCGAGCATCAGGCTTATGCTAATTGGAACTAGGCACCAGTACATTAGAGAAGTCATTTTAAAACAAACAACGAAGAAGAAAATTGGTGTCAACACCAGCACTATTGTCCCCACAGGGAGTGGGTGACAGCCAAGAGGAGCGCAGGGCTGACACGCTGGGGCGGCGAGGACGAACACGGAGCTGAGGGAAGCAGCGGTGCAAAGGCCCGGCTGTCTGACTCCATTTACCTGAAGTGCCGGGAGCAGGAAGCGACCATGCTTTCCAGGGGGGTTGAGGGGCTGGGGCCTAAGGGAGAAATGATTTTAGAGGAAGCGCAGCAGCTTGCGGGCGCAGGAGGCCTGGCTCCCAGGTCCAAAATCAGAAAAACAGCTCAGAAAGGAACCTGAAGAAAGCCCCGGAAGTACCCAAAGGAAAGAAACGTCTGGCGTCTCCACGGAAGAGCGAAAGGGCGCGGGACACAGCAAGACCGGCGGCGCTGGAAGCGAAAAGGAGCGTCAGGAAAGCGGGAGCACAGGGGAGGCGGGAGACTGCTGTGAGGCGGGGGGGGGGGGGGGGGGGGGGGGGGGGGGGGGGCGCGGGGGGGGCGGGGGGGGGGTCTGAGGAAGTGGAGGCCCAGGACCAGGACCAGGGCGGCTCCCCAGGAAGAAACGCCCCCCCCCCCCCCACACCGGCCAGAGGCGGACAGAGACCAGGAGTGACCGGCAAGTCCGGGACGAAAAGTGGAGGACAGCGGGGCACCCGGCAGCAGCTGCGGGAGGGAGACAGAGCCGCGCCGGGGTCCCATCTCCCGGGGGCGCTCCAGCGCCGCGAGCTTAGACTCAGACAACACAAGCAAGCACCCTAAGCTTTAAGGCCTCACTGGGTGCTTGAGCTATTCTTTTAAAAAAAAAAAATTTTAACACATTTCAATTTCAAGAAGTAAAAACAAAACCAAGAAAGAAAAACTACGCTTTCGGAGCCTGAACATCCACAGGGACCTCAGCGCGATCCCGAGCCGCCCGCCCGCCCCAGCGCGGGATCTGGGCCTGCTGTGTGCTGGGTGGGTGGGCGGGGAGGGCGGCAGCATGATCTGAGCAGCTGCCCACCCCAGCGCGGGATCTGGGCCTGCTGTGTGCTGGGTGGGTGGGCGGGGCGGGCAGCGAGATCTGAGCAGCCGCCCGACCCAGCACAGGATCCCGGCCTGCCATCTGCGGGGAGACATGGGGCAGACATCACGGGATTGGGCGTGCCATCTGCCACCAGGGGAGTGGGCCTAAGTCAGCAGGTCGTTATCTCCCGAGGGGTCCCAGACTGTGAGAGGGCACAGGTTGGGCTGAGGGACCCGCCCCCCCTCCCCCGCCAGCGCACAAATTTTTGTGCACAGGGCTTCTAACACACACACACACACACACACACACACACACACACTAATGGCCCGGTGCACAAAATTCGTGCACGGGGGGGGGGGGGGTGTCCCTCAGCCTGGCCTGCACCCTCTCCAATCTGGGACCCCTCAAAGGATGTCCTACTGCCTGTTTACAGGGATCGGGCCTAAACCAGCAGTCAAACATCCCTCTCACAATCTGGGACTGCTGGCTCCTAACCACTCACCTGCCTGCCTGCCTGCCTGATTGCCCCTAACCATTCTACCTGCCAGCCTGCTTGCCCCCAACTGCCCCCCGCCGCCAGCCTGCTCACCCCCAAATGTCCCCCCCGCCAGCCTGATCACCCCCAACTGCCCCCCGTGCCAGTGTGCTCTCCCCCGACGGCCCCCCCTGAGAGCCTGCTTGCCCCCAACTTCCCTCCCTGCTGGCCTGCTTGCCCCCACCTTCCCTCCACACTGACCTGCTCGCCCTGCCTGCTGGTCTGCTTACCCCCAATGGCTCCGCCCCCCATCAGCCTGATCACCCACAACTGCCCTCCCCTCTTGGACTCTAACCACCTCTACCTCGCCCCGCCACCATGGCTTTGTCCAGAAGAACGTCTGGAAGGTCTCCTGAAAGGTCTCCCAGTCTAATTAGCATATTATCCTTTTATTAGTATAGATAGAGGCCTGGTGCACGGGTGGTGGCCAGCTGGTTTGCCCTGAAGGGTGTCCTGGATCAGGGTGGGGGTCCCACTGAGGTGCCTGGCCAGCATGGGTGAAGGGCTGAGGGCTGTTTTCAGGCTGGCCACGCCCCCTGGCAACCCAAGCTCCCAGCCTCTCCTTTTTTTCTTTTTTTTTTCTTTTACTAAATCTTTATTGTTCAGATTATTACATTTGTTCCTCTTTTTCCCCCCATAGCTCCCCTCCACCCAGTTCCCACCCCACCCTCTGCCCTTACACCCACACTGTCCTCATCCCTAGGTGCACAATTTTTGTCCAGTCTCTTCCCACATCTCCCACACCCCTTTTCCCCCCAAGAATAGTCAGTCCATTCCCTTTCTATGTCCCTGATTCTATTATGATCACCAGATTATTTATTCACTTGATTCTTAGATTCACTTGTTGATAGATGCATGTTTGTTGTTCATAATTAGTATCTTTACCTTTTTCTTCCTCTTCCTCTTCTTAAAGGATACCTTTCAGCATTTCATATAATACTGGTTTGGTGGTGATGAACTCCTTTAGCTTTTCCTTATCTGTGAAGCTTTTTATCTGACCTTCAGTTCTGAATGATAGCTTTGCTGGATAAAGTAATCTTGGTTGTAGATTCTTGGCATTCATCACTTTGAATATTTCTTGCCATTCCCTTCTGGCCTGCAAAGTTTCTGTTGAGAAATCAGCTGACAGTCGTATGGGTATTCCCTTGTAGGTAACTGAGTTTCTTTCTCTTGCTGCTTTTAAGATTCTCTCTTTGTCTTTTGCTCTTGGCATTTTAATTATGATGTGTCTTGGTGTGGTCCTCTTTGGATTCCTTTTGTTTGGGGTTCTCTGCACTTCCTGGACTTGTAAGTCTATTTCTTTGACCAGGTAGGGGAAGTTTTCTGTCATGATTTCTTCAAATAGGTTTTCAATATCTTGCTCTCTCTCATCTTCTGGCACTCCTATAATTCTGATGTTGGTATGCTTGAAGCTGTCCCAGAGGCTCCTTACGCTATCTTCGTATTTTCGGATTCTTTTTTCATTTTGCTTTTCTGGTTGGGTGTTTTTTGCTTCTTCGCATTTCAAATCTTTGCCTTGATTCTTGCACTCCTCTGGTCTGCTGTTGGGAGTCTGTATAATATTCATTATTTCAGTCCGTGTATGCTTAATTTCTAGTTGGTTCTTTATCATAACATCGAGGGTCTCATTAGATTTCTTGTAGATCTCAATAACTTTATCGGCGGCTTCTAGACAGTTCTTGAGAGACCTTAAAAGTGTGGTTCTGAACTCAATATCCTCCATTGACAGTTTTGTCCTGTTTCTTTGTCTCTGCATTTTTTATGCTTTCTTGGTGCACCCCCTAGTGGTCTTTGTGCGCAGTCTTGTTGTAGTTAAGCCTTGATTGTTGTAGTTAATACTAGGGGGATTTGACCTCCAGGCCAACTGGCTGTGAGAATCAGCTGTGTCTGCAGTGGGAAAACTTCTGTCCTCTGGGGAGGTGCTAATCTAGCCTTTGCCTGAGGCTATCTGGCAAATGGCTCTGAGCAGGGCTTGGGCGGGGCGGGTCGCACGGGATCAACAGAGCAGGTGGAGGGAGCAGTTATGGCTGCTCTCAGTCCTGTCCTCAGAGGCTCTGCCTCTCAGAGTCCCAGCAACCGCTGCAAACCTCAGAGAGAAAGTTGCCCTGGAGTTCTGACTGATGCCAGACAGTCCCGCTTCTCCCGTTTGAGTCTGGGTCCCTAGAGACTCGCCCATAACTGGAGCTCAGAATCTGAGACTCCCTCCCAATTGAAAACGACAACCGCGCCCTCAGCTACCAGCCCACTCCGCGTGCACCTCCGCACCTTTGTATTTTCCGCTCTGCGCCTCCTCTGAGTCTTGTATGCTGTTCTCTTTCCTTCTAGTTGAAGAATTTCCCCTCAGCCAGACTTCCTGTGGTTCTGGGCGATGTCCGTTCCATCTTTTAGTTGTATTTTTGTTCGTTTTTTTTTTGTTTGTTTGTTTGTTTTAGTTGTATTTTTGAAGTAGTTGTTCGACGCAGCTAATTCCGGTGTTTACCTATGCCGCCATCTTGGTTTCTCCAATTTGTCCTTTTTTTCTTTTTCTTTTTTATTTTTCAGCGCCTCCTTAAGCGGAGGCTGGAAGCAGGTATCTGGGATTTATTTATCTTCTATAATTGAAACTTTGTAGCCTTGGGCGGAGGCCAGGGCTGGCCAGGGCGGGCAGGAAGCTTGGCTTCCTCCATTGCCAGGGGCAACTCAAGCCTCCTGCTCACTCCAGCTCCATGACTGCCGCCATCTTAGTTGGGTTAATTTGCATACTTGCTCCTGATTGGCTGGTGGGTGTAGCGGAGTGATGGTTGGTTAATTTGCATGTTTCTCTTTTATTAGTGTAGATATATGTATCTACAGAAAGGTGGCACTGCCTTATACCTGCAGAAAGGTGGCACTGCCTTATACCTCGGGCAAGCACCCTGCCAGCACCATCTTCATCATTTTTTGTCATCTTTGTTAATTTGATAGAACAGTGTTTTGTAATATTGTTTCAAGTTATATTTCTTTAATAACTAGTAAATAAAACCTGTTTTTAGGCATCACTTATGTGAATTGCCTACTCCTCTCTTGCCCCTTTAGACTTACGTTTGTCTCATTCATTTGCAAGAACTCTTTGTTAGCTACGTTGCAGATGTTTTCCCAGTTTGTTACTTGACCTTGAATTATGTCTGTGTGCTCTTTTGAGATTGTAAGAGCCCAAGCCACTGGGCCAGAAGTCTGGTCTTTCACAAATGCTCTGCCTTTGAATAAACTAAGAACACAGAGATTTTTGCATCAGTTACTCCACCTGGAGGACCAGCAGGCAGTCTCCTGGGCAGTCATTTCAACTGGGGGTGGCAAGGGGCTGTTTACACCATGTAGGTCCCGCCTCCCCATGGGAGCCCCACATTTCCATCAGAAGCAGCAGGGAAATGGCCTCCACCTTTCTTCTGCCTCCCAGATCTCACTTAAAGGCCAAACCTAATTGCAAGGAGTTAGCTCTCCAAGCTCCCCAACTAGAAAGAAGGTAGTGAGAGACGGGAGCTAATGCACAGTCCTCATTCATGTTGCGGGGCTCTCCTTCTGGTTTGGTCGGTATCCATTCTGGAGCCTGGCAGGAAGTCTTCCCCTGTTACCGTGTTTTTCGATTTTTCTTGGCCATTTTCACAGATGTATTTTTTAGATACGTTTTTTTCAGGCATGTTTTTCAAATGATTATTTTGAATTAAAGATCACACCTAGATACTGTTTTGTAATTTGCTGGGCCTCTCCTTACCCTGGTTAGTATTCTTTCTACTTTTTTTAGTCCAAAGTCTGATCAGTACAGAGGCAGTTTGTATATTTGCCATTTGTCATGTGCTGTTTTATCCTTGGAGGTATTTTAAAATTCTGACCCATAAGGCAACAGCACCACTCATCTTCTCCCTTTATCGTATTGTTCTTAGCAACTTCTGACGCAACTGACGGGAGCTTCTCCTTCCAGAACTCTTGCCCACGGACTCCCATGCCACCACTCTCCTGGGTCTCCTCCTCCCTCTCTGACCACGCCTTCTCAGCCTTCCCATCCAGCTTGCCTGCCTCCCTCTTGTTCTCTCCCCAACTTTCTTTCTATGTGAGTCACAGGGCTTCCGTGTCACCTAGTGCCAGACATCCAAATAAGTCCCCCAGGCGCCTCAAGGCCATGTACCCAGCTGCCTGCTTGCCCTCTCAGCTTGGTCCTCTTGAAACCAAACGGTGGTGTTCGAGTCCGAGTTCGTTGTCTCACAAAACCGAAGAATGGCTTCACGGACAAAAACGGTTATGGAAGCAAAGTTGATTGGGCAAAGCCAGTCCTGGAGAGGGTGCAGCTGGGGTTCCAAAAGCAGCCGGTGTCTGGAGCTCCCGTTCCATGTCGCAGCTGACGCAGTTCGGCTTCCAAGCTCATTAAAGTGCATTAGCCCATGGCCACGTGGGCGCAGGGCATGCATCCCCAGATGCCAGAGGGTGAGGAAGAGGAAGCATGAGCTTTTTATCTCGGGTAGGTACATGCCTCACTAGCTCCTGAATGGTCCTCTCAAAGAATTCTGCCTTAGCATCACCCTTGGGATTGGTTTATATGCCTCACTGCCTTGTGATTGGTTATCTGCAAGCTGCCTGTCTCAGCAACATCCATGCATTTTAAAGCTAGTGTCTCCACATGGGCCCTCCTTTCCCCAGCTGGGTTGTCTTAGTAACTCTGCCTAGCTGGGTTCCCTGGTTCTACTCCCTACCCCCCACCTCCCCCGCCCCCACCCCCACCATATACCTAGCTTCCCTCTGTCTACTCACTCTCACAGATATTTCTAATTAAGGTGTCCAAACTTAATTTCAGAGAGGAAGGGAGAAGGAGATAGAAACATCAATGATGAGAGAGACGGCTGCCTCCTTCACACCCCACACTGGGGATCAGGCCTGCAACCCGGGCATGTGCCCTGACTGGGAATTGAACCATGACCTCCTGGTTCATAGGTCTATGTTCAACCACTGAGCCACACTGGCTGGGCTTGGTGGATTGATTTTTAAATTTGCATTTAACCCAGGTGCATTTGCTCAGCTCAGTATTTCCTTAGATCAGCTCTGTCAGTGGGGGGTTGTCGGTTACCTACTGAGTATTTGACACCTTGGATCCTATTTTTCCTGTACTGGGCCCCCAGTAGCGGGGCATCGTGGGGAGAGGGGATAAGAGGGAGAAGGGAGCAGTGGAGGGAGCACAGTCCAAAATAGAAGTGTCTGTTGCCTTCAGGATATATCCAGTCACAGGAAGAAAGACTCATTCTCAACAAAGAACAAAGTAACTTGCAAGCAAAAAAATGAAGACAATCCAGAAGTGCTGATGAAAAGAATCGTTTAGAGGGGCTGGAAGAGGTTAATAGGAGAAAAAGGAGGACCCATCCAATACTTTCAACAACAAAGATTTTAAAAAAAAGAAAAAAGAATCGTTTAGAGCAGCGGTTTTCAACCTGTGGGTCGCGACCCCTTTGGTGGTCGAACGACCCTTTCACAGGGGTCGCCTAAGACCATCCTGCAGATCAGATATTTACATTACAATTCATAACAGTAGCAACATCACAGTTGTGAAGTAGCAACAAAAATAATTTTATGGTTGGGTAACAACATGAGGAACTGTATTTAAAGGGCCAGAAGGTTGAGAACCACTGGTTTAGAGGAATATAAAGTTAACTAGAGGCCCGGTGCACAAAAATTTGTGCACTGGGAGGGGGGGGGGGGCCATCCCTCAGTCCGGCCTGCGTCTTCTTGTAGTCTGGGACCCCTTGAGCAGGTGGTCAACAGGGGGATGACCACCTGCTGGCTTAGGCCCGCTCCCCGGGGGATTGGGCCTAAGCTGTCAGTCAGACATCCCTCTGGCAGCCCGGCAGCCCTCAGGGGATGTCCACTTGCCAGCGGGGAGCAGGCCTAAGCTGCAGTCAGATATCCTTAGCGCTGCTGAGGAGGCGGGAGAGTCTCCCACCACCACCGCTGTACTGGCAGCCGTCAGCCTGGCTTGTGACTGAGCAGAGGTCCCCCTGTGGGAGTGCACTGACCACCAGGGGGCAGCTCCTGCATTGAGCGGCTGTCCGCTGGTGGTCAGTGTGTGTCATAGTGACCAGTCATTCCCAGTCGTTCTGCTGTTAGGGTCAATTTGCATATTACCCTTTTATTATATAGGATTAGGTATACCTCCGGGGGTAGGTGGACCAATGTGAACCTAAAAATAAAAGGCCAAAGTGAGAGCAGCAAGCTCTTCTTTGAGATCCCAACGATTCCTGCAGGAACCCGAACTGCCCCAAGTGTGAGGTGAAGGAAGGGGGTAGGAGACCAGGAAGGGAAATAACCACATGAATAGGATAATCCCCATTGCTGCTGAGCAGCTGTTACTCAAGCTCTACATGGATTCTGTCTTAGAAAATGATTCTGTAATCAACAGTCCTTGTGGTCAGCATGCATGCTATCCTGTTAGTTTTGCAAATAGCTGTCTGGCCCAGGCCAAAGGTTATTTTGTCCAGTTCAAACATTCCAAAGGTTCATGGAGCAAGACATGCAAGCAGTTCCTCTGGAATGGCTCCCCTTATGTCAGCTTTTCACCCCGGGAAGGTCTTGTTGGGGGTAGGAAGTCCTTGGCTCCAGCAGAACCAAGCTGCAGTAGGACTATGGCCCTCATGCTCTGAGCTGGGTCTGGAGCGGGGCACTGGGTTTTGGTCTGGCCGCGTGACCGCATGCCCATACCCTGTCCGTCCTTCAAGCAGCGCCTCGTGTCGGAGCACTGAGAGCTTTGGAGAAACAAGAACAACTGTTACCCCCAAACCACAGTTATAACTTTATCATAATGAAACACATGCATTCATGTTTCAAAGTGCCATCTCTGAGCTCTTGTCAGATTCACTGTTTTCCACCTTATTTTGGGACAAAGGTGTGGTCCACATGTGCCCTCCCTCCCCCTTCAGAACCCACACTGGACTCCTTCAGAAGAATGAGTTAAAGGCAACCAGCTCCCCAGCAAACACTCATTACATATTGCCTGGGAACTGCTAAGGCAATTTGTTTTTGTTTTTGGTTAGTTCTTACCCAAGGATGTTTTCCATTGACTTTTAGAGAGAGTGGAAGGGAGGGGGCGAGAGAAATATCAATCAACTGGTTGCCTCCCACATAAGCCCCCACCAGGGCCAGGGGGTCAAGCCTGTAACCTACAACCAAGGTATGTGCTCTTGACCGGAATTGAACCTGGGACTCTTCATTCTGAGGGCTGAAGCTCTATCCACTGGGCCAACCCGGCTAGGGTGGCAGTTTGTTTTTTAAAGAGGCCACTGGCTTTGGGAGTTAATAATCCTTCCCATGCCTGCCAGCTCCAGGTTGCTCACTGCTCTGTGGCAATCACCTCTGTGTTGTGTCACTGGGTCATTCCTAATGATTGTTAAGGGACTGACCTTTTCACATGACCGACGTTTCTAAATCGGACCCACATGAGGTCTTATCTGGGGAAATAGCAAGCTTACTTGCTTGCATTCTGACATACCTTCTTGAGTGGGATTTCAGCAGCGAACTGGGTGTGATTTATGAAATGGATCAGGTTACTCATCTACAACCCAGAGTGGAGAGAATATTCCAAGAAAATGTTTTTATTTCCTTTTTTCTTTGTCAATGCCTGGAACACCACAGGTACTTCATTCTAGGGAAGAGGTCAGGGACGGGTGCTCCCCCCTCTTAGCCTGGGTGCCACCTCTTCCTTCTCCACCCAAAAGGTCCTCCGAAGTCTTTTATCACCAGCTCTAGCGCCACTCCCTCCTGGGAACCTCAGTAGCTGTCAGCACCGGTCCTCTGCCTTGTGTGAGAATTCATGTTGGTAGCTGTCCCTGGGCCTGCTCCCGTGGACTCTTGGACTCCACCCCACCCCAGCATCACCCTGAGGGACTCGAGTGGAGTGTGAATAGCTGCGGAGTGTAGGAGGCAGAAGCACCACGGAGGAAACAGAGCTTTAGTGAAGAGCTATCGGTGAGCCCTCCTAGCAAGGCTGTGAAGTCAGAGTTAAGAAAGAGGGGTAGAAATGAGGGCTATAAAATGTTGAAGATTTCACCTGATAAATTTTGGGGAAACCAAGAAAGCAATGTGATATGGTGGAGGCAGGACTTTGGGCTAAGCTCTGAGTGAAATGGGTAAACTCCAGTAAACTAGATCCCTAGAGAAGAGAGGACAGCCAAGAACATATTAAAAACTTGGTTGCATGAAGTAATGGAAAATAGGATAGGCATTCCAAGGATGCTCTGTTGTTTTCCCATTTGAAAAAGTAAGGAAGTACAATCTGGTAAGTAAGTATGGGAAAGTGGGAGTTCGCACAGAGACACCAGGGCATAGCCACTGCACACAGAGCCTGCCACCAGGGGCCCAAGATGCCAGCTCCTACACAGAGCGCTGTGCCCTTGGGCAAGCCCTCACCTCTCCACACCCAAGTTCCCCCGCTGCCAAGTGGGAAATGAATAATGGCCTCCTCATAGTATCTTGTAAGACTGCAAGTGTTGCTAGCAATGATGCCTGGTAAAAGTGAACACCAGATGGGGTTATTATATAAAGTTTCTAAGATTTAGTGGGTAATTTATTTGGAACAAATAAACTTTAGGGATAACCTGATTAAGTCGTGTGTGATTCCACAGATGATAAAACGCAGAGTCATTATATGACCTTTATAAGTCACTTCAGCCCTGGACGGCTTGTCTCAGTGGATGGAGCGTCGGCCTGCGGACTGAAGGGTCCCGTGTTCAATTCCGGCCAAGGGCACATGCCTGGGTTGCGGGCTCGGTCCCCAGTGGGGGGCGTGCAGAAGGCAGCCAATCAGTGATTCTCTCTGATCATTGATGTTTCTCTCTCTCCTCCCTTCTTCTCTGAAATCAATAAAGAAATATACTTTTTTTTTAAAAAGTCACTTCAAACACATATTATCTACTAGTCTCTTCCGGTCATTCTTAAATGGCTTTTTATGTACTTAAATCTTGTCTTCCAGTCTGATTCTTGAGTGTAAGAACTATGTCTTAATCTCATATGACCTAACAGTGTTCAGTACACATAGCAGGGCCAATAAATACCTGGGGTTTTTTAATACAAAATTTCAAATTTGTCCCAATAGCAACCATTTACATATTAGCAATTATTATTATTATTATTATTATTATTATTATTATTATTAATGCCACTTTCTAGAACCGGACAGCCCTGGGAGAAAGGTCTAGATACGTAAGTTTTTGAAAAGGGAGAGAAGGCCCCAGGAGGTGGGGCCTGGAGGAAGGTGTGTTTCCGGGAAAAGTTTGATGAAAGCAAAAGGGACCACAGGGCTCCTGGCCGCTCTGTCCAGCTGCAGCAGCTGCTTCCACAACAGGGAGTCCCTCTCGGTGCTGCCAGTACACTTAGACGCCTCTACACAGGGTTCACACCAACTCCTTCCTGAGCGTAACTGATACCATGCATGGCCTGAGAAAAACTTTCACAGCTAAACGGGGAATACTCAGGGCGGGGGGAGGGGGGGGGTGAATTGGGTTAAAGCACTGTGACCTCCTTCTCCGTGTCTCCAGGCTGAGGCCGGGAAAGAGGCATTCCAGCCCAGGGAACCCCCGGGGACAGGTGCAACCAATTCCTCAAGGTCCAGATGCAGGCAGACCTCAGGTTCCCCGTCTGTCCTCAGCTTACTCTCATTTTTAATCCCACGAGGAAAAATTCACTTGAATTGCATGACTGGTCCTCAGTACCATTTCATGCCTAGTCTCTGTAAACAAACCCAGATTAAAATGATTTTTCAAGCTTTCATTTTCAAATTCACCAGAATAAAGAGTGCATGCCTGTGGAAGGTTTTGCTGTCAAGGTTTCCCTCTCTGCTTTCTTTCCCCTCCCTCTCCTCTCCCGTCTCCTCTTGCTCCTTTAATTTTTAATATTTTTATTATTTTTAATCCTCACCCAAGGATATGTTTATTGACTTTAGACAGAGAGAAAGGGAGAGAAACATCAATCTATTGCCCTGACCGAGGATCAAACCACAAACTTAAAAAAAATTTTTTATTGATTTTTAGAGAGAGGAAGAACGAAATATGGACTAGCTGCCTCCTGGACACCCCCTATCGGGGATCGAGCCCACAGCTCAGACATGTGTCCTGACCAGAAGTTGAACCAGCAACCTCTCCATGCATCGCTGCACAAACTTTTGGTGTACTGGACAGATGTTCCAACCCTCAGTCCTCCTTTTTGTGCCGTAAGAACTGAACTCATAATACTCCTCACATCCATAAGTCATGAGACCCTTAGGAAAGTCTTGGTAAGTTTTATTTCTAGGGATGTTATCTTTCCACCTAAACTTTCTAATTTAATAGCATAAAATTGTAAAATAACATCAAACTTTAGAAATTCTGCGAGACTTCAACTACAAGGGACTGAGTGCTTTATTCAGACTGTGCACCAAGGCCTCGGAGAATGTCTCTACAACCATGAGAATGTGAGGGGTTTTCAGGAAAATAAGCGAAAGTAGCAGCGCCCACTGCAAGTTGGCTGGGCTTTGGTCGGGTAGATATCACAATCTTACAGAAATGAGTTGTTTCTTTGTGATTTGGCTCATCTTGTTGCATCCTAGTCTCAGAATTATTGACTGGGTTATTCTCTCAGTATTAGCGGGCTAGGTCAGTGTATGTCCAAAGGACATATATTTTACAGTGCTCCATTTTCCCCCCTTTTTTCCTGACTTTAGTTATTTATGAGTTCTCTTTTATTTTCACCGAGGTTTGTCAATATTATTAGTCTTTTCTAACACACACACACTTGCCTTATCTGGGCCTCTGTATTGTATGTTTTTCTATTTCATAAATGTCTGCCATTTATTACTTCCTTATTTTAACTTTTTTTGGGACTTATTTTGATTGTTCTGGAGGTGGTGCTAGGTTTTCTGATTTTTCTAAATATCTTTTTAGGTTATCAATGTCTAAAGACTGCTTAAGCAATATCCTACTGGTCTTGATATGTAGCATTTTCATTATTTCTTCAAAATATTTTTTTTGGCCCTACCGGTTTGGCTCCGTGGATGGAGCATCGGCCTGCGGACTCAAGGGTCCCGGGTTCGATTCCGGTCAAGGGCATGTACCTTGGCTGCAGGCGCATCCCCAGTGGGAGGTGTGCAGGAGGCAGCTGATCGATGTTTCTCTCTCATCGATGTTTCTAACTCTCTATTCCTCTCCCTTCCTCTCTGTAAAAAATCAATAAAATATATTAAAAAAAATATATATATATATATATATTGAACTATGACTAAAAAATGTATACCCAGCCACAATGGCTGTATGGTTGGGTGTCCACCTGTGAACCAGGAGGTCACAATTCAATTTCTGGTCAGGGCACATGGCCAGGTTGTGGGCTCCATTCCCAGCAGGGGTTGTACAAGAAGTAGCCAGTTAATGATTCTCATCATTGATATTTCTCTCTTCCTCTCTGAAATAAACAAAAATACATTTAATAAAAAGAAATATATTTGTAAGTTTCTGAATATAATGGGATGCCCAAGGTATCTTTATTACTAATTTCTAATTTAATTATGCAAAGAACATACTCTATAAAATGTCCATTTTAAAAAGTTTTAGATTTACTCTATTTCATCTAATATTAGTAGAGCTACATACCCATTTTCAGATACTATTTGCTTTGTGTATTTTTTTTAAGGCAAGTCTTTTGTATGCAGCATCTGGTGGGGTTTTGTACTTTTGTCCTGTTATGGTCAGAATGTTTGTATTCCCCCATCATATGTTGGAATCCTAATTATGAGCATATGGCTCATAATTTCTTCTCCTAGCTTTAATGAGACATAATTGATATGAAAATTTGTGGTCAAATTTTGAAAATGTTTCATATTCTTGAGAAAAAATATATTTATCCTTGGTACACTGGTGCAGTGTTCCATACAGTTATCAGTTAGATTGCTTGCTAATTACATTGTTCAAATTTGTATCTATAATTTTTACCCTAATTGTCCTATTAATTAGTGAAAGAGGTGTCAAGTCGACTGTGGATTTTATATTTCTTCTGTTTGAATATATCTGCCAACTCTTAAGCTGTTATTAGGTAGACTAGAGGCCCCGTGCACAAAATTTGTGCAAGGGCCTTGGCCCCTGCTGCCATAGCAGCCGCCTTTGCCTCAACCCCTGCCCACAGCTGGGGTCACAGGCCTCTGCCGCCTCTGCTTTGGCCCCCACCTACCACAGCTTTGTCCGGAAGGATGTCCAGAAGGACATCTGGCCTAATTAGCATATTATGCTTTTATTATTATAGATACTAACTTAAAATTATGTCTTCCCACTGTTTTTCTTTTCTGAACCTTTTATTTTAATGATTCCCTTTGTCTCTAGGAATGGTTTGTGCCTCAAAGTCTCTATTTCATCTAATATTAGTAGAGCTACATACCCATTTTCAGATACTATTTGCTTTGTGCATTTTTTTTTTAAGGCAAGTCTTTTGTATGCAGCATCTGGTGGGGTTTTGTACTTTTGTCCTGTTATGGTCAGAATGTTTGTATTCCCCCATCATATGTTGGAATCCTAATGCACAGTGTGATGGTGTTAGAAAATGAGGCCTTTCAGAAGTGGTGAGGTCATGAGGGTGGAATCCTTATGAATGGGATTAATGCTCTTATAAGACTCCACAGAACATCTCAGCCCTTTCCACCATGTGAGGATACAATTAGAAATCTGAAAGGTGGAAAAGAGCCCTTATCCAACCATGCTGATCTTCAACCACTCTGATCAGGGGCTTCCTCCCAGCCTCTAGAACTGTGAGAAACACATTGTTTATTGTTTCTAAGCCACCCAGTCTGTGGTATTTTGATAGAGCAGCCTAACAGACCAAGACATTGACTGACAATCTTCAACATTTAATGAAATTAGAGTATAAATACTGATATGTTTGGCTTAAGATCTACCATCTTTTTGACTTTTTCCTTTGTCCCACCCATTTTTTCTTTTACTTGCTTTATTTTTAAAAATCCATTTTTAATCTACTAGTATTGAAATTATATATCCTATTTTATTATTTCCCTGGACTTTACAATATGCATGAGATTAACCAAAACCTTTACCCTTATATAACACAATCCTTCAATCCTTTTTACTTTTGACTTATATGTCATTGTTTTCTGGTATTCTAAGTCTCTTATTTTCACAACTCCAGATTTTTATTGTTTTATATAAAATGTTCATTTACATTTGCCAACATATTTCTTATTCTCTTTGCTCATATCTTTTTATATCTCAGACCCCATCTGGGATCATTGTCCTTCTGTATTACAATGGATTCTTTAGAATTTTCTTTATTGTGGATAATAAAACAATTTGTCTTAAAATGTGTTTTTTTGTATCCTCATTCTTGAAATATATTTTCACTGGGTATAAAAAATAAAATTCTAGGTTGACATTATTTCCTATCTTTATGCTGATGTTTTCACTCCACTCTTTTGGCTCCCATTGTTACTGAGAAGTCTATTCTTCCTTTGAAAGGATTTTGTGTGTGTTTAGCTGTTAATTTTTTTCTCTTTGATTTTCTGCAGTTATGATGTGTGTAGGTGTGACTTTCATCAAGTTATCCTCCTTTGTATTCTTTGGGCTTTTAAATCTGTAGGCTTATATTTTTCATCAGTTCTGGAAAATTCTCAGCCCCATTCTCTTTGCCCCTTTTATTGTGTCCTTGCCTTCTGAGACTATGATTAAACACAAATCAAACTTTTCTATCTCCATGCTGCATTCTGGATAATTTCTTCACCAATATCTTTCATGTTTTCACCAATTCTTTTGTTCTGTCACAAACTGTTACCAAATACATCTTCAAATATTTTAAGGACAGTTCCTCCCATGACCCCAATGTAACCAATAATTCAATATATGAAGTCTATGTATGTCCTTTTCTGCTGGCTTTCAGTCATGTTGCTTTTTTTCCTTATGTGCCTGATTATCTTTATTAATTGTCCCTAAAAAAATATCTATAAGGGTTACTTGAGGTCAAAATTGAAGGAGTCTTCTCCCAAAGTTTTCTGATGCTTCTACCAGGTGTGTTTATCTAGTAGGGTTGGCCAATGACCACAGGGCATCAGGGATGTTTTTTCCCTTACTTTTTCTTCTCTTGCTTTGCTTAGTAATAGCACTGCTATCTCTACAGTCCCATGGGCCTGGGGGTGGGTTTAGACCTGGTTTACCTTATCCTGAGGATAAAGCCCTTTGGGAGGCCAGTTTAACTTAGGAAAGGTCTCCTGTAAGATTCATCACCTCAGGTGGACGTGGCCCTGACCTTCTGTCTCTCCCTGTGACTGCAGTGGTGCTCAACTGTGCAGCATCAGTAAGCAGTTTAGAGCATTAGCTGCTCTGGAGTCCCCCTCTCTGATGCCCGGATCCCATTTTCAAACTGCCCTGCTTATTTAAACTACACTGTCTTCTCACTCTCAATGCTCTTGATGCAGAAGGCATCCCAACTACATTTTAGTCGTTTTTGGTTTAGGTGGGAAGTTAATCCAAATAACCTAGCCCATCTTTACCAGAAAGCACTGCCCCACCTTTTTAATGTTGTTTTTCTTTTCCAGACTTTGAGGTTTTCCAGCCCAGATTTTGATTTATATCCTTTACTTCTATCATTTTAGTGCTCGCCCATGACAAATTATCATAATTAATGTCATAAAATCTACACTTAAACAGCATTTTGACCCTCTTCCATGCAAATCTTCCATCTCCCAATTTACCTACTATTGTCCAAGATTTCCATTCTATTTTAACCCTTGAATTAGACAGGCTTTTTTAGACACTGCTTTTTTTTAAGCGTTTTGATTTACCTACATATGTTGGAAATTTTACTTTTCTTCTCGCATATCAGAATTTTTCTCTGAAAGGAGGTGGGGGATGGTGGTCCCTAAACCAGCTCAAGTCCTGAGGGTCTGAACAGATGCAGTCAAACCACCTCTGCACCAGTCTGCCTGGAACAGGTGGAGACCCAAAGCCCCTCCTTGTCTGGATCATTCTGAGCTGCATGTATCTGTCCTTAGATAGGCTCAAGACCAAGAGGCCCCAGGACCCACTTCTTGTGGATGAGTCAATGGAGGTTCTCGTAGTAATGTGTCCCAGTGCTCAGTAGGCAAGGGCTCTCAGAATTCCCATCTGAGTGGTGACTCTCCTGAAAGTAGGCAGTGCATTATGGGGGCCTCAAGCCACTGGCACACTGACAGCCCTGGCTACACAGAAACCTCAGGTAACCCAGTCATCTAAAGCCTTCAGTAAATGAACATGAACCGGTGACTCCTGAAATTGATACTCCATGGCCTCCCTCCTTTCTGCCCACTGGGCAAGCCCTGCTAGAGACTGGCCACTCTGAAGGATGTGTGAGCTTTTCTGATGATGCCTTTCATCAGGCCAACCCATTTCCCAATCCTCCCTCTTAAAAAAAAAAAAAAACTGTCTGGCCCAAATACCACTGTTACCTCTTCTTCCCCACCAATGATGATGCTCACTTTCCTCTGAGCACTGCATTTTAGTTCAGCATCCATTGGGGTAGCTTTGCTTATGGACGTTCTCTCTTATATATCCTTTATTTACTCCTCCTGCCCAGTGCCCAGGACAGTGGACTGTGCCTAGCACATTCTCAACAAGAATTAGCTGAATATATTAACCCAAGTCTATGGAGAGAATCATGTTTGCCAGTGCTGCATGTGGAGAGGACAGAGCAAATGTAGTAGTGACATTCCAAAGTGGGAGTTGAGTGACAGAAATATATTATCCCTTTCCTAGTTCCATCTCTACCCTCTCTGTCTAAATTTACTGATGAAGGTTTATAGACAAAGTGAAAAAATTATACTCCTAGAGAGAGGAATGTAAACTTTGTGGCAAGATACACGAAGTCCTAGAGAGAGCAGGGACACGATCTGGCAAGAGATTCTTCCCTTGTAAAAGCGTGAATTTTGGAACCAGAGAGACCTGACAGGGAATTCAGCCTCTACAGACTGGCCCCACTCAGACTATTCTTGGACAGGTTACTTAACTCTCAGAAGACTCTCATTTCACCCTTTGAGTTACCTAGTGAACAGCTTTATACAGAGTTAATATTTTGTTAAATTTTATCAGTTCCTAACAGAACTGTTTCTGTGGTGACTACCATTAAGAGCTTGCCCATTCCCAGGAGTTATGATTCAGCACCAGTATGTGAGGTTCAATCCATGTTGCACTTCTCCTGGTGGAGGTACCACCTCACTTCTAGCGAGACCTGAGCTGTTAGCCCTGGGGGATGAGCCCCTGCTGCCCTCCGAGGTTTGTCTCTGGTATAACGTACCCATAAAGATGTGACACAAACAGCTTTCCCTGCATACTGCTCCATCTCAAGTCCAGGCACAGCCTGTTTACTTTTGAGGGATTTCTTTATTGGAGTTCCACCTTACCTTGCCACAATTATCAGTCTCTTCATGGCCAAGAGAGTAAGCCCTGAACAACATATTCATAATATTTTACAAAAGACAATACACACATGTAGTGCATAAAAGCTTTACAATAACAGTCCAACACAATCATTTTACAAGATTAAGAAGCATGAATTTCCTATGCCCTGATTATTGGTACTTAGTTTTTTCATTTCTACAATAAAATGCTCTCCTTCTCAGCATTCCTATTCATAGGAATCCCTGAATCAATTCTTTTTGTGCAAATTCATAATGATGTGTCCTGTTAGTACCTGAATGTGCTGTATTTCTCTCCATGGCACAACCTTTTATTTGTAGGTTTTCACTCATTACACATTTATTATTCATTGAGGGGGGTTTATTTGAATTTTAAAAAAATTTTCACCCACTCAACTAGTGTATCACATTATAATAGCATAATCTAATCAACCTGTCTTTTTTTTTAAGAGGTTCTCTCTTATCTTACACTCTTTACTTTCCCCACAAAATTCAAATTTTATTCCAAAATTTGTCATCACCTCCTTCCCAAACCATTCAATTATATTAACTTTTTATCCCATGATCACTGTTAAATAAATTTATATTCCCTGAAGCCTCTCTCTCCCTGAATTTGCCTTTTGGAGGACCTTCTTGGGATTTTCCCACTGACCAATCTATAATTGGGACTCAAAGCTATACCTGAATGTCCCACACTTAGATTCACAGAACTTACCTAAATATGAACTTTCTAATGGTGACTGTGTGACTTCTAATTGAAACCCTCTTCTCATTCATATGTTTCCTTGTCTTTCCAGAAATCTCTGCTTATTTTGAAGGTTTTATTTTAACATTCTATCATTTTGATAGGTTTTATCCCCAGTATGAAACGTAGGGCTCAACTACCTTGACATTGGAGGCTTCCTTGCTGGCTATGACTGAAGCATAGAAAAGATCACGGTTTTGTTTATACCATGTAAATTATAAGCCATGAACAAGGACCTCAGATATTCTTACATTCACAGGATTGTTCTTCCATTTGAGTTCTTTGAGACTTGGTAAGCTTTGCCTCCTACAGAGACAAGCTCATTCTGGTCCCATCCAGAACATTCCCACCCTCATGAGTTTTCCTTTGTGAAGTGCCACTGTAACTTCCCACATTTGGCACATTTAAAGATTCCTCCCCTGTATGGATTACTTTATGCTTGGTGAGATCTGATCTGATATTAAAAGTCTTCCCACACTCACTACACTTGAATGGCTTCTTCCCAGTGTGGATCCTTTTGTGTTGGTCAAGAACAGATCTATAATTAAAGGATTTCCCACACTCACAATTATAGGGCTGCTGCCCACGATGGATGCTTTTATGGTTGATAAGACTCGAGTGTGAGATGTAGGCCTTCCCACACTCATCACATCCATAGGGTTTCTCGCCTGTGTGGATCCTTTTATGCACTGTGAGGCCTGAGCTGTTCCGGAATGCCTTTCCACAACCATCACATACATAGGGCTTCTCCCCTGTGTGGATCCTCTTGTGTTGAGAAAGAAGTGAGCTGTAACTGAAAGATTTCCCACACTCAACACATTTGAAGGGTTTCTCCCCAAGATGAACTCTTTTATGGCTTATAAGAGTTCTGCTTGAGAAAAAAGCTTTTCCACATTCATCACATGTATAAGGTGTCTTGCCAGGGTGGGTACTTTTATGGTTAATAAGGCTTGAGTGTGAGATGTAGGCTTTTCCACACACATCACATTCATAGGGTTTCTCCCCAGTATGAATTCTTTTATGCACCTTAAGGCTTGAGTTGTTTCTGAAGACCTTCTCACACCTGTCGCATTCATAG
Source organism: Myotis daubentonii (assembly GCF_963259705.1). Lineage (NCBI taxonomy): Eukaryota > Metazoa > Chordata > Mammalia > Chiroptera > Vespertilionidae > Myotis > Myotis daubentonii. The sequence continues at coordinate 4,990,878 of NC_081844.1, read as the reverse complement.
GGTTTTTCTCTAGTGTGAACCCTTTTGTGTTGAGAAAGGAGTGAGGTGTAATTAAAAGATTTCTCACACACATCACATTTGTAGGGCTTCTCCCCAAGATGAATTTTCTTGTGGTTTATAAGGGTTCGGTATGTGATAAAGGCCTTTTCACACTCCTCACACTTATAGGGCTTTTCCCCAGGGTGTACACTTTTATGATTTATAAGGCTTGAGAGTGAGATGTAGGCTTTCCCACATTCTTCACATTTGTAAGGTCTCTCCCCAGTATGGATTCGTTTATGTACTTTAAGACCTGAATTATTTCTGAAGGCTTTTCCACACTCATCACACCCAAAAGGTTTCTCCCTCGTATGAATCCTTTTATGTTGTTCAAGGGCAGAGCTATAATTGAAAGATTTCTCACAATAGCTACATTTATAGGGCTTCTCCCCAAGATGGATTCCTTTGTGGTTTTTAAGGCTAGAACGTGAGATATAGGCTTTCCCACACACATCACACTTGTATGGTTTTTCCCCGGTGTGGAGCCTCCTGTGGACTTTGAGACCTGAATTGTTTCTGAAGGTTTTGCCACACACATCACATACATAAGGTCTCTCTCCAGTGTGAATAGTCTTATGTTGAAGAAGAAGTGAGTTGTAGCTGAAAGATTTTCCACACTCCTTACATTCATGAGCTTTCTTCCCAGGGTGAATGCTTTTATGGACTGCAAGGCCTGAGCTATAGCTGAACGCTTTGCCACAGACATCACACTTGTAAGGTTTCTCTCCCGTGTGGATTCTTTTATGTACAATAAGACCCGAGCTATTCCTGAAGGCCTTCCCACATTCATCACATTCATAAGGTTTTTCTCCAGTGTGGATGACTTTATGCTGAATGAGGAGAGAGCTATAATTAAACGATTTCTCACACTCATCACATTTGTAAGGTTTATCTCCGAAATGGATGCTTTTATGGTTTAGGAGTGTTCTGCAAGTAATGAAGGCCTTCCCACACTCATCACATTCATAGGGCTTTTCACCTGTGTGGATCCTTTTGTGAACCCTAAGGCCAGAGCTATTACTAAAAGTTTTCCCACAGATATCGCATTCATAAGGCTTCTCCCCTGTGTGGATCCTTTTGTGGACTCTGAGACCAGAGCTATTCCTGAAGGCTTTCCCACACTCGCCACATTCATAGGGCTTCTCCCCAGTGTGGATCCTCTTATGCTGGTCTAAAACAGAGCTGTAGTTGAAAGATTTCCCACACTCATCACATTTACAGTTCTTCTCCCCAGAATGGGTGCTTTTATGGTTTATAAGGCTGGAATAGGACATGTAGGCTTTCCCACATTCCTCACACTTATACGGCTTCTCCCCAGTATGGATCCGCTTGTGGACTCGAAGGCTCGAACTGCTCCGGAAAGTCCCTCCACAGTCCTCGCACTCATAGCGTTTTTCCCCAGTGTGCATAATTTTATGTTGAATAAGGCGGGAATTATATTTGAAGAATTTCCCACACTCATCACATTTATGAGATTTCTTAAAAGCACTGGTTTCCTGCTTCAGATGGGGATGCGAATTTCCATTGATGTTCTCCACACATTTGCCTTGTTCACTGCTTCTCTGTTCTATAGGGATGGTCTGGTATGTAACGTGCTTTGAGCTCAGATGTAAGCTTTTCTCAGATGCCTTGTCTTTCTGTTCTGTCTTTATATTTGCTGTGTTCTTGGCTTTTCCAATCTTTTCCCTGATGCCACTTTTGTCTTCCATCATTCTTTTTCCCTCAGGCTTTTCCAATTGGCTCTCTACCTTGCTATCCCAATCACAAGTTTCACCAACCTCAGATTCCTGCATATGATCCTTGGGAAGACCTTCCACTTTTAGCCACAGAGATTCTGCATTTCGGACATTTTCACACTTTTCAGTTGATTCCTCATCCTCAGTGCCTCTCGTCTTGAAATGTGACACTAAACCAAGAAAATGAAAATACTTATTCACTTTGTTAAGAAGAAACTGGAAGAATTACATCCAAATTCACTCATTCACTCAAGTGTTTTAACTGCTGGGATACAATGGTGGACATGCCAAAATTTCTGATGCTATAGGGCTAATGTTGAAATGCTGGAGCCATGGATTTTCAATAAAACAGAGAGCTTTTCTAGCATAGGAGTGGGATGGTCCAGCCCATGGGCCACGTAAGTCCCAGAAATCATTTGGTCTGGCCCTCTCAAGGCATTAGGGGTGAGTTAATACAATGTTTGACTAAATATAGCAAGCTAATTTTGAAGTTGATAATTCTGTATGGCCCACAAATGATGTTATAAATATCCAAATGGTACTTGGCAGAAAAAGGTTCCCCACCCCTGGTGAGGGTGAGTTAAAATGGGTTGAAATAATGTACAGAACCAGGGGCAACATTGATCGGTTTTTAAAAAATGACACCAAGTCATGGAAAAACAAACAGAGGGTAGAAGAAATCTCTAAAAAGGAGGAGACAGATTAATAAGACAAAAGTTAAAAAGACATAATCAGCAGAAGACAGGCAAAACTAAAGAAGAGGAGAAATAGGTAAGTGGAAGTATTAGGGAGGTGGTTGTAAAATCATGAGGATAGTCACGTTAGAGATGATACAGAAAACAAGCCTGTTGGTTTGGCCTCCTGGACTTCCCCTCCAAGGAAAACTCTGACCCTGTAAAATGGCCAGTTAGGGTAGCCAGGGAGGAACTCTACATGGAAGAGGACACTCTGGCCTGCCAGGCAAAAAGACTTTCACTCCTACTTTATGAAGAGGCTAAATACAGTCAGAGAATATCAAAAATCAAAAGCAAAAACACAAACCGTTAGGCAAAGAAAATCATTCCGCCTGGGTTCAAATACCTAGCTGTGTGTCTTTGAGAAAGTTATTTAACCTCTTTGAACCACAGCGTCCTCATTGGTGAATATTAAATGAGAACATATGTAAAGTGTTGAGAACAATGTCTGTCACTTGGTGAAGTGCCATATGCTATTATTACTTACTTACTTACTTATTTATTTATTTATTTATTTATTTATTTAATCACATATGAAAATGCTCTCTTCACTAAGCTATTTTGATATTTATTTGAGGTCAGGTCATTAGATCATATTTGGAACCTGAAGATAAAGCACAGGACTCAGGAAAGGTAAATTCCTTTCCCAAGTTTAGGAGCCAGACAGTGTAACTTTGTCCCTGTGACAGTACTCTACACATAGCTGGCACTCCATCAGTAGCCACCTACTGACAAACTGATGCCTAAGAAACACTTCTAAGTTCCTTATCCCCCAACCTTAGACAATTAAACATTTGTGATTAGACTTAGTTAAAATATGGATCTCTCCTCTTACTCTGGGTATCAGACTCTCTTGGGTCAGTACTCTGGACTTCTGTCAGTCCTACTTAAGAAACTCTATATGTAAACATAAGGAGGAAGCAGAGGCAATAAAAGTGGACATGTATAAAGAATGACACTTATGATCCAACTTATGCTCATGTGACTGTAATGATGAACTCAATTAAAATTAACAGAAAAGGAAAAGAAGCTAGGAACTCAGAATATCACTAAAATAATTTAAAGAAAAAACATCCCTCAGCAGACAGTAAACCAAAGGTGGTTCAGCTGAGAAAGCTTCACAGAATGACACATGATGTTAGGTAAAAAACCTTCAGAGGTTCCTGAGAAATGGTGGCACAGCCTAGTTCCTTGCTCCATTTCTTTATACTTTGGGCAGAACAGTCCATGTCACTGGCTGAGCAGTGAAATTCCAGAATCATCAGCACCAACATCTTTTAGCTGTGCTCTGAATCCTGCTTCCACATACATCAGGGACTCTGCTCTATCCATTCCTTTTAGCCTACAGACATAAAACCAAATCCCCTAAAATAAACACACAAAAATTGCTAGAGAAAAAACAGAAAAGGAAGAGCCCTGAGGGGAACTAGCCATACTAGGTATTAAAGTATAGCACAGCCCTAGCCGGTTTGGCTAAGTGGATAGGGTGTCAGCCATGGATTGAAAGGTCCTGGGTTCAATTCTGGTCAAGGGCATGTACCTCGGTTGCAGGCTCAATCTCTGGCCCTGGTCAGGGCACATGCAGGAGGCAATCAATCAATGTGTCTTTCTCACTTCTTTGTTTCTCTCTCTCTCCCTCCCTCCCTCCTACTCTCTAAAAATCAATGGAAAAATATCCTCAGATGAGGATTAACGACAACAACAAATACCATAAGCAAAATCAAGAAATGAATGACGTGGGAGAAAATATTTACAACATACATCATACGTAAAGGCTAATACCCTTAACATAAAAACTATTTTCAAAAGCTGAAGAAAAATAGACTAGAAATCCTACAGAAAAATGGGCAAAAGATCCAAACAATTTACCAAAAGAAATATTAAAATGGCCCTTAAATGTTATGTTTTTAATTTCACTCAATAATAGAATACAAATAATTAGACTAAAATACTAATTGTCCCATTAGATTGGCAAATATTCAAAAGTTTGACAATCTATTCAGTTGTGAGGCTGTGAGGGAAACAGACACTCTTATATATTACTGGGAATACAAACTGGCATAACCTCTGCTGAGAGAAATTTGCCAATCTCAAACACACTTCAATCCAAAAATCCCATATAGGAATTTATAGTGAAGATACACTTCCAACAATACAAAAGTATATATGCAGAGTCTTATTCATTGTAGGATTATTTGTAACTACAAAATATGGAAAACTACCTACATGTTCACACACAGAAGAGGGGTTAAATAAGCTATGGTACAAATACAAAACAGAGTACTAGAAAATAAGGAATAGCTTTATAATTGACCAATAAGGAGCAATTTCAAGGATATATTGTATAGTGATGTTACAAGATTCCAGGGCAGGAGGAATAGGGAAACTGAGACAGGTAAAGTAAAACAAGGCCAAACGGTGTGGGCAATTTGCAGCCAGCTTGTAAATAATAAGCCATTATCTTGCCCAGCCAAGGACACTTGAAGGCAAGTGGTTAAAAACCTCCCTAATGAGAGAATACAGAAAGGGAGGGACAAAGGGGAAGGGAATAAAAGAGGCTATTTTACTCCCAAAGCAGAAAAGCCAGCAGTCTTAGGCTTGGCAAGATAAAGTTGCCAGGTGCTTCTCATGAATTCTGGGAAGGCCACAAGAGAGGAAAAGGGACCTTGAGAATTACTCTGCACCAAAATATTCAGCAGAAGGAATCTGAGACCTATAGACAGGAGGCTATGTAACACCTTGGACCCCCACCCAACTCCCTCTTCAGATGAGCTGAGAGCCCTTCTGCACTTCATGAGCCAGATGAATAGGTTTGCTGGCTTTGCTTCTTAATAAAGGTGCAGCTTTAATAAACTGGCTTTTCACAATGCAATGATCTCTTATATAAATTCACTTATATGAGAAAAGGATCAAAGTTGGGGACAGCCTTCTCCCACTGATTGAAGGGGATGTCTGGTGATAACTCTAATGTCAGTGAGAGGTGCCTCTAACAGTGAAAAAGCATCTATGTCAATGTTTTGTTTAAGAAAAATAAGAAAACAAGCACGTATCTGTTGGTTGGTTGGTGTTTTTTTTTACAATAATGAGAATAGCCAGAAAACAATAAAGCCCATTACACCTCTAAGGGGTGGGGAGGGTAGGATAAAGCAGAATGGATAGGGGAGAAAAACACTCTATACACAGCTTTTTGTATAGTTTTAATTTAATTTTTTAAAATTTATTTATGTATTTATTTATGTGTTTATTTATTTATTTATTTATTTTTGGTTAATTCTCACCTGAGGATATTTTTCCATTGATTTTTAGAGAGAGTGGAAGGGAGAGGGAGAGACAGAAAGAGAGAGAGAATTAACAATGTGAGAGAAACACACTGATTGGCTGCCTCCACATGCACTCCCGGACTAAGGATTGAGCCTGCACCCAAGGTAACGTGCCCTTGACCGGAATAGAACCCAGGACCCTTCAGTCTGGGTGAGCCAATGCTCTACCCATTGAGCCAAACTGGCTATGGCAATTTCAACTTCAGACTTGTTAAACTGAAGGAATTCTAATGCTTCTTATAGGTAGGACCCCCCAGAAAATGACTGATTTAATTACATTCATTTTTGCCACTCATCACCCTAATTGGGGAGTTGTCCAGGCTCTCCTGAATATCTTGCAAACAGCAGATGAAAGATTAGTAATAGGTAAGGCTACAGAGGAAGCCTGCTGACTCCATCAGAAGAACCGAAATGAGACTCCAAACCCAGCAGGGACCAAGCCTCTCACTGAGCCAGACTGGGACCAAATAATAGAGGCCTGGTACATTTGGAGCATTAGAAAAGATGCATACTAGGAGGTTAAAAAAGGTTTGAATATTATACAGATGTATAGCAAAAGCCTAATGAGGACCTCCCTGAGTTTTTAGAGAGGATCTATCAGGCTTCCTGGAAGTACAGGGATGTAAATCCCCAGGATGCTGAAAATTCACAAATGGTTAACATCACTTTTATTGGACAGAGCGCCCTGGACATTAGGAGAAAGCTTCAGCGGATAGATGGAGTTCTAGGAATGAATCTGTCACAATTGGTGGATATAGCCTTTATGGCATTCCATGGAAGAGAAGCTAAAAATCAAAAGCAAGTGATGGTTTTCCTAGAAACTGTCCAGGGAAATCAGAAAAGAAATCAGTGGCAGGGAGCAAGGAAAGCAGACCACTGGGCTCCAACCAATGCGCTTATGGTAGGGAAGGACATTGGAAAAAGGACTATCCCAAGAAAGAAGAAAAGAATGCTCCTAGGAAGGGAAAGGGGAATGATCCCCAATGCATGATAGTTGCGTGCAAAAGAGACTCAGATGAGGAATGAGGCGGCCCAGGAGCTCCTTTAGATACCTTCCCATCTATACGAATAATAGGGTAAAATGCAAATTGTTGGGACGCCCTCATGCGTAACAACCGATCAGCTGGAGGCTGCCTGTACAGCAGGCACGGGTGGGCGGGGACTTGCAACGTTGGGGATGGGGGCGGGGCCGCGGCAGAGGCCTCTAGGCGCCTGCGCCAGGGGTCCGCAGGCCTCCCCCGGCTCTGGCCTACCTCTTTGGGGCAATCCGAGGAACCCCAGATGGGTGGGTGGGGCCTACCTCTTTGGGGCGATGGATCACAGGGCTCCTGCACTGTGATAGGGCACATGACAGGTTGGGGGATCCCCCCGCCCCGAGTGCACACATTTTGTGCACCAGACCACTAGTCCAGTGATGGTGAGCCTATGACACATGTGTCAGAGGTGACATGCAAACTCATTTTTTGGTTGATTTTTCTTTGTTAAATGGCATGTAAATATATAAAATAAACTAGAGGCCCGGTGCACAAAAATTTCTGCACTCGGGGGGAAGGGGGGGATCCCTCAGCCTGGCCTGTGCCCTCTCGCAGTCTGGGACCCCTCAGGAGATAACGCCCTGTTGGCTAAGGCCTGCTCCCGGGTGGCAGAGGGCAGCCCCAATCCCTAGGTGCAGCCCCTGGTCAGGCTCAGAGCAGGGCCGATTGGGGAGTTGGGGTGCCGCCCCCTGTCACGCACAGAGCAGGGCCCATCAGGGGGGTTGGGGCTCCTTACCCTGTCACGCACAGAGCAGGGGCGATCAGGGGGTTGGGGAGCTCCCTCCTGTCACGCATGGAGCAGGGCCCATCAGGGGGGTTGGGGAGCTCCCCCCTGTCACGCACAGAGCAGGGCCCATCAGGGGGTTGAGGAGCTCCCCCCTGTCACTCACAGAGTAGGGCTGATAGGGGAGTTGGGGCACCACCCCCTGTCACACACAGAGCAGGGCAGATCAGGGGGTTGGGGCGCCGCCCTCTATCACCCACAGAGCAGGACCGATGGGGAGGTTATGGCTCTACCCCATCACACACAGAGCAGGGCCCGTGGCGGGGGGGGGGGGGGGGGTTGGGTGTTGGGACAGCGCCCTCTATCACCGACTGAGCAGGGCTGATCAGGGGGTTGGGGCACTGCCACTCTCACATTCAGGGCAGGGCCGATGGGGAGGTTATGGCTCTACCCTGCCACACACAGAGCAGGGCCCGTGGGGTGGGGATGGGGGGGGGGTTGGGGCGCCGCACCCTGTCACACACAGAGCCGCAGGGCCATCAGGGGGTTTGGGCGCTGCCCCCTGGCACACTGATCCTGGTGCTGGGAGGCATATTACCCTTTTACTATATAGGATAGAGGCCTGGTGCATGGGTGGGGCTGGCTGGTTTACCCTGAAGTGTGTCCTGGATCAGGGTGGGGGTCCCCACTGGGGTGCCTGGCCAACCTGGGTGAGGGGATGATGGCTGTTTGCAGCTGGTCACACACCCTTCAGGGTGGGGGTCCCCACTGGGGTGCCTGGCCAGCCTGGGTGAGGGGATGATGGCTATTTGCAGCTGGTCACACACTCTTCATGGTGGGGGTCCCCACTGGGGTGCCTGGCCAGTCTGGGTGAGGGGCTGAGGGCTGAAGCTCCCAACTGCTCCTTTTTTTCTTTTTCTTTTTTATTCTGGGCCAGCTTTAGCTCTGGCTCCAGCTCTGAGGCCTCTGCTGCTGAAAGCAGGTATCTGTTTTTTTTGGGTTCTATAATCGAAACATTGTATAACTCCAGCTCTTAGATCCCACAGAGCAGGTTTCTGGGGTTTTGTTTAGCTTCTATATTTGTTACAATGTTTCAAACTGCAGGCTCAGAGGCCGGCAAGGCAGGCGGGGAACGTTGGTTTCCTCCATCACTGAAGCAAGCAAGCCCCTCGTGTTAGTTTCAAGCTGCCTGGCTGCCGGCCGCCATCTTGGCTGGCAGTTAATTTGCATATCGCCCTGATTAGCCAATGGGAAGGGTAGTGGTCATACGCTAATTACCATGTTTCTCTTTTATTAGATAGGATATCAAAAATATAAGTCTTTGTTTTACTATGGTTGCAAATATCAAAAAATTTTTATATGTGACACGGCACCAGAGTTAAGTTAGGGGTTTTCAAAATGCTGACAGGCCGAGCTCAAAAGGTTCGCCTTCACTGCACTAGTCTATTATAATTTCCCCACAGGAGCTCTGGCTACAATTGACAGCTGGGAACGAATTAACTGACTTTCTCCTAGACATGAGGCAACTTAGTTTTAAATTCTAAACTAACAAAAAAGTTCAGCTACCACTGCAGTTACCGGAGTTATGGGAAAGCTACAACAGCAGACTTTCCTTAAGCCTCTTGAACGTCAACTTGGAGATTTGAAGTTCTAAGGAGATGCTCAAAAAAAAATGATGGGGGCATGTCATAGACCACAAGAGCCAGCTTGAATACCCAATTCAGGGTAATTAAGTACAGTAATGAATTGCAAGCCATTAATTTAAGTGATCATCCCCAAAAATATCATACCCATTCTAATAGTTATTAGAATATTACTGACTATATTCCCCTTGCTGCACATTACCCACCCATAAGTTTACTATAACTACCAATTTCTACCTCTAAATCCCCTCACCTTTTACACCCATCCTCCCAACCCCTCTCCCATCTGGCAACTGTCAAAATGTTCTATCTTTGAGTGTTTCTGTTCTGCTTGTTCACTTATTTTCATTTTAGATTCAATTGTTTGATAGATATGAATTTATTGCCATTTTATTGTTCATATTTTTCATCTGTTCTTCTGCTATTTAAAGAAGACCCTTTAACATTTCATGTAATACTAGTTTGGTGGTAATGAATTCCTTTAGCTTTTTCTTATCTGGGAAGGTCTTTATCTGACCTTCCACTCTAAATGACAGCTTTGCTGGGTAGAGTAATCTTGGTTGTAGGTCCTTGCTTTTCATCACTTTGAATATTTCTTGCCACTCTCTCCTAGCTTGCAACGTTTCCATTGAGAAATTAGTTGACAGTATTATGAGCATTCCCTTGTAAGTAGGTAACTGCTTTTCTCCTGCTGCTTTTAAGATTCTTTGTCTTTAACTTTTGGCATTTTAATTATAATGTGTCACCCTGGCCAGTTTGGCTCAGTGGATAGAGTGTCAGCCTGTGGACTGAGGGGTCCCAGTTTCGATTCTGGTCAAGGGCATGTACTTTGGTTGCGGGCACATCCCCAGTGGGGGGTGTGCAAGAGGCAGCTGATCAATATTTCTCTCTCATCAATGTTTCTAACTCTCTATCCCTCTCTTCCTCTCTGTAAAAATTAATTATATATATGTCTTGGTGTGGGCCACTTTGGATTCCTCTTGTTTGGAATTCTCTGTGCTTCCTAGACTTGTATGTCTGTTTCTTTCACCAGTAAAGGAAGTTTAGTCATTATTTTTTCAAATAAGTTTTCTATTTCTTGCTCCCTCTCTTCTGACACACCCACAATGCAAATGTTGATACACTTGAAGTTGTCCCAGAGGCTCCTTACACTATTTTCATAACTTTGGATTCCTTTTTTCTTTTTTTTTTTGGTGAAACCAAATCTTTATTTTTTTTGTTTTGTTTTTTGCTATATGCACATTTATTTATTTATTTATTTTAATTAAATCTTTATTGTTCAGATTATTACATTTGTTCCTCTTTTTTCCCACCATAACTCCCCTCCTCCCAGTTCCCAGCCCACCCTCCGCCCTCACTCCCCACTCACTGTCCTCATCCATAGGTGCACGATTTTTGTCCAGTCTCTTCCCGCATCTCCCACACCCCTTTCCCCCCCCAAGAATAGTCAGTCCATTCCCTTTCTATGTCCCTGATTCTATTATGATCACCAGATTATTTATTCACTTGATTCTTAGATTCACTTGTTGATAGATGCATGTTTGTTGTTCATAATTTGTATCTTTACCTTTTTCTTCTTCTTCCTCTTCTTAAAGGATACCTTTTAGCATTTCATATAATACTGGTTTGGTGGTGATGAACTCCTTTAGCTTTTCCTTATCTGTGAAGCTCTTTATCTGACCTTCAGTTCTGAATGATAGCTTTGCTGGATAAAGTAATCTTGGTTGTAGGTTCTTGGTATTCATCACTTTGAATACTTCTTGCCATTCCCTTCTGGCCTGCAAAGTTTCTGTTGAGAAATCAGCTGACAGTCATATGGGTATTCCCTTGTAGGTAACTGAGTTTCTTTCTCTTGCTGCTTTTAAGATTCTCTCTTTGTCTTTTGCTCTTGGCATTTTAAAAAAATATATTTTATTGATTTTTTACAGAGAGGAAGGAGAGGGATAGAGAGTTAGAAACATCGATGAAAGAGAAACACTGATCAGCTGCCTCCTGCATACCCCCCACTGGGGATGTGCCTGCAACCAAGGTACATGCCCTTGACCGGAATCGAACCCGGGACCCTTGAGTCCGCAGGCTGATGCTCTATCCACTGAGCCAAACCGGTCAGGGCGGCATTTTAATTATGATGTGTCTTGGTGTGGTCCTCTTTGGATTCCTTTTGTTTGGGGTTCTCTGCGCTTCCTGGACCTGTAAGTCTATTTCTTTCACCAGGTGGGGGAAGTTTTCTGTCATTATTTCTTCAAATAGGTTTTCAATATCTTGCTCTCTCTCATCTTCTGGTACCCCTATAATTCTGATGTTGGTACACTTGAAGCTGTCCCAGAGGCTCCTTACACTATCTTCGTATTTGCGGATTCTTTTTTCATTTTGTTTTTCTGGTTGGGTGTTTTTTTGCTTCTTCGCATTTCAAATCTTTGACCTGATTTTTGCAATCCTCTGGTCTGCTGTTGGGAGTCTGTATAGTATTCGTTATTTCAGTCCATGTATGCTTAATTTCTAGTTGGTTCTTTATCATAACATCGAGGATCTCATTAGATTTCTTGAGGATCTCACTACATTTATCGGCGGCCTCTAGACAGTTCTTAAGAGACCTTAAAAGTGTGGTTCTGAACTCAATATCCTCCATTGACAGTTTTGTCCTGTTTCTTTGTCTCCGCATTTTTTATGCTTTCTTGGTGCACCCCCTAGTGGTCTTTGTGTGCAGTCTTGTTGTAGTTAAGCCTTGATTGTTGTCGGCAACACTGAGGGTGATTTGACCTCCAGGCTAACTGGCTATGAGAGTCTGCTGTGTCTGCAGTGGGAGAGCTTCTGTGCTGGATCTCTAGGGCGGTGCTAATTTAGCGTTTGCCTGAGGCTATCCGGCAAATGGCTCTGTGCAGGGCTTGGGCGGGGCGGGTCCCCGGGGATCTACAGGGCGGGCCGGAGCGAGCAGTTATGGCTGCTCTCAGTCCTGTCCCTAGGGGCTCTGCCTCACAGAGTCCCAGCAACCACTGCAAACCTCGGAGAGAAAGCTGCCTTCGAGTTCCAACTGAAGCCAGACAGTCCCGCTTCTCCCGTTTGAGTCTGGGTCCCTAGAGACTCGCCTGGATCTGGAGCTCAGAGTCTGAAACTCCCTCCCAATTGAAAACAACAACCGCGCCCTCCGCCTCCAGCCCGCTCCGCGTGCACTCCGCACCTTAGTATTTCACTTCAGCACTGCGCCTCCTCTGAGTCTGGGTATGATATTCTCTTTCCTCCTAGTTGTAGAATTTCCACTCAGCCAGCCTTCCTGTGGTTCTGGATGATGTCCATTCCGTCTTTTAGTTGTTTTTTGAAGTGGTTGTTCGAGGCAGCAATCTCCGGCGTTAACCTATGCCGCCATCTTGGTTTCCTCTCTGAGACTCCCTTTTTCTTTTTGCTCTTCTCATTGGGTCTTTTTTGCTTCTTCATATTCCAATTCGCTTATTTGATTCTCAGCATCCTCTACTCTACAGTTGATTCCCTGTAAATTATTCTTCAGTTTGCAGGCCGACACAAGCCACTGAGCCAAACTGGCTAGAGCTCCTGTAAATTATGCATTTCAGTGAGTGTATCCTTCATTTCTGACTGGTCCTTTTTTTATATTGTTGATGACGTAAGTTCCTTGAGCATCCTTTTAATTATTGAACTCTGTATCTGGTAGTTTGCTTCCTTCCATTTCATTTAGTTCTTTTCTGGAGATTTCTCCTGTTCTTTCATTTGTGACATATTTGTCTCTACTTTTTGACTGCTTCCCTGTGTTTGTTTCTATGTATTAGGTAGAGCTGCTATGTCTTTCAGACTTGGTAGAGTGGCCTTGTGTAGTAGGTGTCCTGTAGGGCCCAGTGGCTCAGCCTCCCATTACTTGAGCTGGGCACTCCAGGTGCACCCATGTGGGTTCTTTGCACTGTCCTGTTGTAGTTGAGTCTTGACTGTTATAGGCATCACTAGAACTGACCTCCAGGCCAGTGGTTCTCAACCTTCTGGCCCTTTAAATACAGTTCCTCATGTTGTGACCCAACCATAAAATTATTTTCGTTGTTACTTCATAACTGTAATGTTGCTACTGTTATGAATTGTAATATAAATATCTGATATGCAGGATGGTCTTAGGCGATGCCTGTGAAAGGGTCGTTTGACTGCCAAAGGGGTCACGACCCACAGGTTGAGAACCACTGCTCTAGGCTAATTAGCTGTGAGGAGCAGCTGCAACCACAACAGAAACACTGTTGTGCAGGAGCCAACCCTATGGAGCAGGAATTGTTTCAGTGGGATTTTGGTGCTCACCGAGTACACCCCTTGCATGTGTCATGGAGGTAGTAGGTTTGTAGTCTGGTGTGGTCTGAAGCTAACCACCATGTGCACTGGTTCTGGAGCCTCCCAGGAGATACAAAGTTAGCTACTACCTGTGCCCTGCCTGGGATCTTCCAGCACAAACTACAGAGGAATCTGTAAATGGCTGCTTCTTGTATTGGGCTTAGAGGTGTCCAAGAGAGGCCATACTGTGAACCAAGGCAGGCCTCCACTAATGCCAGGCCTGGAGCCCCTTATCAAGAGGTATGGCCCATGCTGAGGCCAGCTGCTGCTTGTTTGAGAGATTTTAAGAAAGTCTGAAGCATGAGCCAAAACACATCATTCCTATGGAAAAACCACTGGAAATAGCTTGGGTGGGGGTCTCAGGGAATCACCAGGGCAGGGGGCACAGTGTGAGCCAGACTGATAGAGACTCAGATATGGTGTCTGACTGTTGATTTTGTGTCAGCAAAGGAACAATGGCCTCTCCCAGTACTTTTGTCTGGGAGTAAGCTGTGGCTCTTCCACAAAATACCTACTTCTGCGCATGGGCCACGCAGTTTCAATCGCATTGCACATGCACACCCACACATGGTATTTTGTGGGAGCCACACTCAAGGGGCCAAAGAGCTGCATGTGGCTCGCGAGCCGCAGTTTGCCGATCACTGCCTTATCTAATCAATCTGATTTCTTCTACTCAGACCACCCTGCACTAGCTTCTTTCAAATCAGGCGCCAACTCCCCAGCCTGCTGTTCCTGGCCCCATTCCACCTAGAACCATTCCTCTCCTGGCTTTACACTCTTTCCTGGGCAGCTCCATGCATAAACATGGCTCCTATCACTTCTACAAGCTATCTCACAGAGCCTTATCTCTGGCCCAGACCCCCCTCTTCAATTACAGACCCTCATATCCATTCCTGTCCTCCCCAGTTACCTAAATCAAAAGGGCTCTTCTCTTTCTCTCACCCCTATACAGTTCTCAAGTCCCTATGCTCAACTCATTCCTACTGCTGAGGCCTTAGTTTAGGCCCTCCTAAATTTCCCTCTGAACTTCTGCTGTAGTCTCCCTACCTTCATTCTTACCCATATCCAATTCTTCCTCCAACAGCTGTCAAGAGTTTTTAAAAGTGCATACGTGGTCATTCCCCAATGCCAAATCTTCTCAAGCTACTTAGTGTGGCACTTGAAGCCTTCTGCATGCCGTCACTTGGAGTGACTTGCTTGACACTAAATGGGCCATGCTAAAGAATCCCTCTCTGCTACTGCACTCACTGGTCCTCAGCCCTGATGGACCCTTTCCCTTGACTCTCTTGCAGATTAATCCTTAATCCCCTCCATGTCCTCTGGGATTCTCTATTTAATTTACTGCTGACTAGCTGGTGTACATGATCACAAATACCTCATTGCTTACCCCTCATAAATAATCCAGCATTCTCCTTGTCCCAGCTCTATTTAACCTCCTCTGTTTGGGTGTTCCATTACCCAACATCATTCACCCAATCCTCTTAATGACTGAAATCAAAACACATCAATATAAAAGTACATCTTCACTGGAAAGAGATGGTTTGCAATGAGATTCATATTTATCAATACTGAGACTAAGAAAAGGTACAAAACACAGGCAGGAAAGCACCAAGACATATAAAACTAGCACTAAAGTAAATGCTGACACTATGGCTTGAATTTCTGTTGCCCCCCCCCCCAAAATTCCTATGTTAAAACCCTAATCCCCAAAGATGAAGGAATTAAGAAGGAACCCTGTGGGAGATTCTTAGGACATGAGGATGGAGCCCTCTTGAATGGGATTAGTGTTCTTATAAGAGACCCTACAGAGATGCCTTGGTGCCCTGATCTTGGGCCTCCCAACCTCCAGAACTGTGAGAAATAAATGTCTGTTGTTTATAAGGCACCAAATCCACAGTACTTTTTAAAATATATTTTTATTGATTTCAGAAAGGAAAGGATAGGGAGAGATAGAAACATCAATGATGAGAGAGAATCATTGATCAGCTGCATCCTACATGCCCCCTATTGCGGATTGAGCCCGCAACCTGGGCATGTGCCCTTGACCGTAATCAAACCCAGGACCCTTCAGTCCGCTGCGGCCAATGCTCTATCCACTGAGCCAAACCTGGTAGGGCAAATACATGGTATTTTATTATAGCTAAGGACTAAGCTGTTAAAATGCAAAGGCAATGAAGAGAATTTAATAAATTATTATTCTTGTACACAATACTAAAGATGTAACCTAATATGTTATCTCTTGAGACTGAGTGTTGCCCAAGGAACTTAGATTATGATCTATATCCTGATTTCTCTAGGCACTGGGCTAGTCCTGGGGACTCAAAGATGGGTAAGACAAGGCCCTGTCATCAAGGAGCTTGCAGACTAGGTGAGTTTAGCAGAAAAATAACTAACACATGATAAAAATGGCAGAGGCATACACAGAGCAGATGAGAGAGGAGGCAGAAGGGATGGAACTGCTTAAAGGACTAGGAAGAGCTTCAGGAAGAATAGTTCCAGCAAAGGGAGTGGTGTTTACCACCCTCAGGCATCCAGAACAGAGGGCACAGGCACAAATAGGTAGGTGGGCAAAAACAAGGGCTGCCCCACGGTCTGCCCATCATACTAAGGAGTCCAGACTCAATCGTGAGGAGTTTAAGGCAAAGAAGTAGCAAACTCAGATATGCATGTTGGACAATCACTTACTCCATTAAATCAGCAGTTGGTAAACTTTTCCATAAAGGACTTGATAGAAAATATTGTAGATTTTGTGGGTCACATTTGATTCTGTCATGTATTTATTTATTCATTTAATCCTCATACCTGAGAATATTTTTTCCACTACTTTTCAGAAAGAGCGGGGAGGAGGGTGGGAGGGAGGAAGAGTGAGAGAAACATGGATGAGATAGATACATCAATTGGTTGCCTCCTGATTGCACCTCCACTGGGGCTGGGGACGAACCTGCAACCCAGGTACATGCCCTTGACCAGGAATCAAACCCACGACACTTTGATGTGCGGGCCAACTTTCAAATCACTGAGCAGCACTGGCCAGGGCTGTCATTTATTTTTTTATTAGCTTCTTAATATCCCTTTTTAAAAATATATATATTTTTTTTAATTGATTTTAAAAAGGAAGGGAGAGGAAGAGAGAGAGAGAGAGAGATAGAAACATCAATGAGAATTGTTGATCGGCTGCCTCCTGCACGCCCCCCACTGGGGATCAAGCCCACAACCCGGCATGTCCCCTTGACCAGAATCAAACCCGCCACTCTTCAGTCTGCAGGCCGATGCTCTATTCACTGAGCCAAACCAGCTAGGGCTTAATATCCCTTTAAAAATGTAAAAACCATCCTTAGCTTGCAGGCCATATAAAAACAGACCACAGGCACAGCAGTTTGACAACCTGTAAGGAATCAGAGTTAATTTAAGATGGTGTGATAATGGCATTTTGGTTGTTAAAAATGTCTCTCTTTTTTTTTTTTTTTTTTTTGGTAGACTGAAGCATGGTAGGGTAAAATGGTATTATGTCTATAAATGCTTTTAAAATATTTCAATAAATCAAAAATAAAAAAAGATGAAACAAATGTAGCAGAATCCTGACAACTGTTGCATCTGAGCTATGAGTATATGCAGCTCATTGTACTATTCTACCATCCTGCATGTTTACATTTTTTCATAATAAAAAAATTAAGAGATCGCTCATACTAGTTGCAATGGGAGAATGGAGTAAGGGGACAGAGAACTGAGTCCTAATGTCTGAGGGATTATAATCCAATCATGGGTCATGACCCATGACCTCTGGGCACCTCTGCACTTGTTCATTCATTTCTACCACCAATGCTAGAGAAGCTCGTGCAGACAGTATGAACCTGCCCTACATTCTTGCCATCCCTGCCCCAGAGTCAGGAGCCACTTCTCAAGAGCCTAGACAACTCACCAGAGAGCAACTATGGCTCCCTCTGGTGTAAACTGCGGCCTATTAACCACTTCCTGCAGCAAGCTACAGGTGCAACGTGCCAGCAGCTAATCTGATTTCCACAGTACCAACCATATTTCCCAGGTCAATCTACCACCAAGTGTCACATCTGGATTCTGTATCTTAGGTAGTGTATTTTGACTTCGAGATGACCAAGCCAGCTCTTCTTTCTTCAGAAAGGAAAGAGAAAACCAGAGGGAATGTGAGTACAAAATGTATACCCAGAAGAGAATACTTAGGAAGTGGGAGAATTGGATAAATAAAACGTGGGACTAAGGAGTGAGTGAGAAGTGATATGCAGAGGGTAAGAGAAAAATATAGTTTGTGCTTTAGTTATTACTGCATTTGTAGTTTATGAATATCAGAACAGTAAATGGTTAACATGAGTTGGTTCTATTACTTAAAAGTGGACATAAGGATTCAAGACAATTTTTCCTCAAAGTAAAACATGAAATAGAACATTCTCATACCTGGTAGTGGAGAAGAAATCTAGTCATTCTTGGGAATAAGTTAAGCAAAGGAGGTTCTGAAAGAGAGGCTGAGAGATTTTATGAAGCTAAGAGAGCAAAGACTTGACCTGAAGAGAGTCATTTACAGAATTAGTTTACTAGGCTACTGTCAGACTAAACCTCATAAACACAAGTCTAGGAGGGAAAACTGCTTGGTGGTGGTTGTTTTTTAAACACTACATGTGCTATAACAATGATTTGGTGTACTTAACAATCTACCAATAACTGGCTTAAATGATGAAAAACAAAAATCATTTTATGATTGCTTAATCACTTTTTTAAAAACCCTTGATCAGATATGCCATAGTATGTCACTGAATGCGCCATCATGAGGCAACAAAAGTTGGGGGGGAAACAATGTCCCTGACTAGATCCAAAAAAATTATAGAACATCCAAAACATGGCAAATCCAATTCCACAGCACTACAGCACTGTAAAAAAAAAAAAAAAAAAAAAAAAAAAAAAAGCCCTGGCCAGTTTGGCTCAGTGGATAGAGTGTCCGCATGCAGACTGAAGGGTCCTGGGTTCGATTCTGGCCAAGGGTATGTACCTTGGTTGCAGGCACATCCCCAGTACGGGGTGTGCAGGAGGCTGCTGATGGATGTTTCTCTCTCATCAATGTTTCTCTCTATCCCTCTCCCTTCCTCTCTGTAAAAATTCAATAAAATATATATTTTTTAAAATATATTTTATTGATTTTTTACAGAGAGGAAGGGAGAGAGATAGAGAGTCAGAAACATCGATGAGAGAGAAACATCGATCAGCCGCCTCCTGCACATCCCCCACCGGGGATGTGCCCACAGCCCAGGTACATGCCCTAGACCGGAATCGGACCTGGGACCTTTCAGTCCACAGGCAGACACTCTATCCACTGAGCCAAACCGGTTTCGGCAAAATTCAATAAAATATAAAATATATTTTAAAAAGAAAAAGCTCTTTGTGTTCTGATGATCTCTAAGATCGATTAAGTGGACGAAGGGGCAGAACTTTTAAGAGCGACCTTCCACCCGTGTGGAGAGAAAGGGGAACTAACTACATGCACGTTTGCAGGTATCTGGACAAAGAAATCCTAGAAGGATACATTCAAATAAGTTAAATGTAACTAATGAGGTTGGGCCTAGGAAAATGGCTGCACGGGAGGAAACCTTTTCGCCGATAACTTTTTTAAAAAATATATCTTATTGATGTTTTACAGAGAGGAATAGAGAGTGAGAAACATCGATCAGCTGCCTCCTGCACACTCACTACTGGGGGTGTGCCCGCAACCAAGGTACATGCCCTTGACCGGAATCGAACCTGGGACCCTTCAGTCCGCAGGCCGAGGCTCTATCCACTGAGCCAAACCGGCTAGGGCTCGCCGATAACTTTTTATATTTAAAATATATGAACCATGTGGATATTCTACATATTTAAACATTAAAACACACACACACACCACAAACCCTTGTGCTTTCAAAAAGAAAACACGCCTACTGGCGGGGTAGTCCGAACATCTCAAAGCCGCACCCGCAGCCTGGCACCCCTGCACTTTCCCTCCTCGCTGCGGGGGGGCCCCCTTGCCCTTCTCTCAGGTTCACTCCTCGTGGGCGGAGCCCGCGCGACAGGCCCCGCCCCCGGGCACCCCGGTCTGCATGCAGGTGGCGCTCCCCCAGGAAGAGGGAAGGGAGCACCTCCCTCAGCTCCACCTGCCCCGAACCAGGAGCCTTACACCGTGCCTCCATCCAGGAAAAAGGGGGGGGGGGCGCATCTGACGGCCCCCAGGGGCCCCTCGCAGGCGCGCATTCACGCGCCAATCCCCCGGCCAAACCTAACCGCCAGGGGGCACAGGCGAGGGGCGCGGGGTTGGGGGGGGGGGGGGCCGGAACGGGGGTCGCTCATTTCCACGGCTCCCCTCCCGCCGAGGGCAGGGAAGACTTGAGAAACACGACAGCGGGGCGTTTCTCTGGCCGCGGGGCAGCCCACCGGCCCTGGCCGTTCGAAGGCCGGCGCTGGCGCCCTCGGGGAGTCCGGCGTGTTCCGGGGGCGCCCCACGCGCCTCGCCGCCCGCGGTCCTCCCTCCCGCCCCTCCCGCTGGCGCGCCTCCCGGGGAGGATGGGGACGGGGCACGCTTCCGCCCCGAGAGGGGCAGCCGGGACCGCCCGCAGGGGGCCGCGGCTCGGCGAGGGCCGGGCGGAAGCGGGGCGGCCGCGTACTCACGTACAGGCTGAGGCCGCGCCGCGGGAGTCCGCCGCCAGCGGGACAAAAGCGCGGACGCCCGGGCCGGAAGCACCCTGCGGCTCGGAGCACTTCCGAGTCCTCTCTGGGAGGCTGGAGGACTGACTCGATGGTACCCCCACCACCCAGTTGGGTGCGCTGGGAGGGCGGGTTATTTATTTAGCGCGGGCGGTGGCGTGCGCTCGGGGGCTCGGAGGAGCTACCGGGGAAGCTTCTCGTTTTTCGTGGGGGGGGAGGGGGGCAGACAATAAACAAATAAGTGGCCATCCTATCTAATAAAAGAGTAATATGCAAATTAACCCTCACTCTGTCACAAAGATGGCAGTGGCCACGGAGCTGGAGCGAGCAGGAGGCTCAAGTTGCCCCCAGCGATGAGAAAGTCAAGCTTCCCGCCTGCCCTGGCCAGCCCTGAGCTCCACTCAAGGCTACAAAGTTTCAATTATATAGGGTGTCCCAAAATTCATGCAAAATTTGAATTTTGTGTGAGCATTAACAACAAGAAAAAATAAAAGCCTAATTTTACTTGGTTTATTGAATCAGATTCTAATATCTGTTGTCCTTTGATTTCAGTCCCTTCAATTTGATAAGCATTACCAAGTACCAATCATGGCCCAGGAGCAGGGACAATGAAGACCAATGAAGACCACGACTTTGCATATGTGCCAGCAAAGCCGTGGAGGCCATTTACCCGATGTGCTATTCCATACATAATCCTATACTGTATACTTTATGAATCAATAAAAAATTTACAATTTTTAATTATAAACCTGTGTTTTCTATCAAAATTACTTCTTGCGTGAATTTTGGGACCCCCTATAGAAGATAAATAAATCCCAGATACCTGCTTCCAGTCCCTGTGGCTCCGCTCAAGGAAGTGCTGGGTTGCCAGGAAGCTTCTAGCCCAGGGGTGGGCAAACTTTTTGACTCAAGGGCCACAATGGGTTCTTAAACTGGACCGGAGGGCCGGAACAAAAGCATGGATGGAGTGTTTGTGTGAACTAATATAAATTCAAAGTAAACATCATTACATAAAAGGGTACGGTCTTTTTTTTTTTAGTTTTATTCATTTCAAACGGTCCGGATCCGGCCCACGGGCCGTAGTTTGCCCACGGCTGTAATCTAGCCGGACCAAGGCTACAAAGTTTCCATTATAGAGGTTAAATAAATCCCAGATACCTGCTTCCAGCCCGCGGGCATGGCCAGCCTGAAAACAGCCATCAGCCCCTCACCCAGGCTGGCTAGGCACCCCATGGGAACCCCCGCTGAAGGGGGTGTGACCAGCCTGCAAACAGCCATCAGCCCCTCATCCAGGCTAGCCAGGCACCCCAGTGGGGACCCCCACGCTGAAGGGGGTATGGCCAGCCTGAAAATGGCCCTCAGCCCCTCACCCAGGCTGGCCAGGCACCCCAGTGGGACCCCCACCCTGATCCGGGACACCCTTCAGGGCAAACCAGCTGGCCCCCACCTGTGTACTAGGCCTCTCTCCTATATAATAAAAGGCTAATATGCAAATTGACCCTAACAGCAGAATGACTGGGAATGACTGGTCACTATGACACACAGACACACACTGACCACCAGGGAGCAGACATTCAATGCAGGAGATGTCTACTGGTGGTCAGTGTGCTCCCACAGGGGGAGCTCTGCTCAGCCACAAGCCAGGCTGATGGCTGCCAGCACAGCGGTGGTGGCGGGAGCCTCTCATGCCTCCTCAGCAGCGCTAAGGATGTCCAACTGCAGCTTAGGCGTGGTCCCCACTGGCAAGTGGACATCCCCCGAGGTCTCCTGGGCTGCCAGAGAAATGTCGGACTGCCAGCTTAAGCCGGTTCCCCCGGGGAGTGGGCCTAAGTCAGCAGGTGGACATCCCCCGAGGGGTCCCAGACTGTGAGAGGGCACAGGCCGGGCTGAGGGACCCCCCGCCCCCCGAGTGCACAAATTTTTGTGCACCAGGCCTCTAGTCCTATCTAATAAAAGAGAAACATGGTAATTAGCATATGACCGCTATCCTTCCCATTGGCTAATCAGCGAGATATGCAAATTAACTGCCAGCCAAGATGGCAGCCGGCAGCCAGGCAGCTTGAAACTAACATGAGGCTTGCTTGCTTCAGTGATGGAGGACTCCAACGTTCCCCGCCTGCGGCTGCCGGCCTCTGAGCTGCAACTCTAAGCAACTATGTTACAAATATAGAAGCTAAACAAAACCCCAGAAACCTGCTTTAGTAGCCGGGCTTCAGCCAGCAGGATCGCAACATTGTTTCAAATACAGAAGGTAAACAAAGGCCAGAAACCTGCTTTCAGCAGCGGAGGCCTATGAGCTGGAGCCTCAGAGCTAAAGCTGGCCCAGAATAAAAAAAAAGAAAAAAAGGAGCAGTTGGGAGTTTTAGTCACCCGCCAGCCTGGAAACAGCCCTCAGCCCCTCACCCAGACTGGCCAGGCACCCCAGTGGGGACCCCCACCCTGAAGCTTGTGTGACCAGCTACAAACAGCCATCAGCCCCTCATCCAGGCTGTCCAGGCACCCCAGTGGGGACCCCCACCCTGATCCAGGACACCCTTCAGGGCAAACCAGCCGGCCCCCACCCATGCACCAGGCTTCTATCTATATAGTAAAAGGGTAATATGCCTCCCAGCACTGAGATGAGCGTGACAGGGGGCAGCGCCCAAACCCCCTGATGGCCCTGCGGCTCTGTGTGTGACAGGGGGCGGGGCCACAACCTTCCTATCCGCCCTGCTCTGTTCGTGACAGGGGAAGGCGCCCCAACCCCCTGATCAGCCCTGCTCTGTGCCTGATAGGGGGGAGCTCCCCAAACACCTGATTGCCCTGGAGCTCTGTGTGTGACAGGGTGCGGCGCCCCAACCCCGCCCCCCCATGGGCCCTGCTCTGTGTGTGACGGGGTAGAGCCATAACCTCCCCATCCACCCTGCCCTGAGTGTGACAGTGGCGGCACCCCAACCCCCTGATCTGCCCTGCTCTGTGTGTGACAGGGGCAGCACCCCAACTCCCCAATCAGCCCTGCTCTGAGCCCGACCAGGGACTGCACCTAGGGATTGAGCCTGCCCTCTGCCACCCGGGAGCAGGCCAAAGCCAACAGGTCGTTATCTTCCAAGGGGTCCCAGACTGCGAGAGGGCACAGGCAGGGCTGAGGGACCCCTTCTTCCCCCCCAAGTGCTCAAATTTTTGTGCACTGGGCCTCTAGTTTAGAATAAACAGCTAACGACCGTCTATACCTGAACAGAGAGCTCGGTACAGAATGAGGCCGTGGGGGTGCCACTCACCCTCCTCCCTCCCACCCCCAGCAGGGAGGGGAGGAGGCGGAGCAGAGCGCCCGGCGGGTGGGGTGCGGGGGGAGGGGGCAGCCGCCAGGGACAAGACCCTGCCACATATCATTGGCATAAAATTACTGAAAAGCTATCCTTTCTTTTGTAGTTCGTATCTATATATTTTTTGGCATCTATATATATAAAAGGCTAAGTGACCAACCGTCCGACCAACCAACCAGCTGGTACATATGTCGCGCACTGGCAATTTAAAAATAAAAGTTGACTCGCAAATGTTGCAGTGACATAATTACCGCATGAATCTTTCTTCTAATTAATTTCCTTTCAATGTGCAGGAATCCAGGCACTGGGCTACTAGTACTATTAATATTGTCTTTTAACAAAATGGGCTATCATTCTCCCAAGTGCATCTAATGGAGTCTAAATCCACAGTGGTTTAGCCATGATCCACTTTTAAAAGGTCAGATATAATTGGCATAACATTATGTTAGTTGCAGATGTAAAACATGGTTCAATATTTGTATATTTTGTGAAATAGTCACAGTAAGTCTAGTTAACAATCATCATCACCACACACACTTTTTTCTTGTGAAGAGAACGTTTAAGATTTATTTCTTAGCAACTTTCAAATATACAATACAGTATTATTAACTACTAGAGGCCCAGTCCACAAAATTTGTGCATGGATAGGGTCCCTAGCACCTGCCAGCTGCCAGCCGGAGCCTTCCTTCATTCTGTGCCGCTCCCTGGTGGTCAGCGCAGGTCATAGCGAGCGAACGAACTCCCGGTCAGTCGAACTCCCAAGGGGACACTTTGCATATTAGACTTTTATAGAGAGAGAGATAGTTAGCATGCTGTAGATCCCATCCCTAGGACTCCTGGAAACCGCCAACCACCAGTCTGTTCTCTGTGTCTGAGTTTGTTTTTATGATTCCACCTATAAATGAGATCACTGGTTATTTGTCATTCTCTGACTTATTTCACTTAGCATAACGTTCTCCAGGTCCATACAAATTGTCACAAATGGAAGGATTTCCTTCTATTATATGGCTGAGTTATATTGCATTATATATATAATTTTGTTTATCCCTTCATCCATGAGAAACACTTAGGTTGTTTTCATGTCTCAGCTCCCTGTAAATAATGCTCACCGTCCACTTTTCACAGTCAGAAATTTTACACCTTTTCGGGATATTTTCCTTAAACCTATAGTTTTATTTTATGTACCTCTCAGGAGTTTTATCCTAATCTAAAAGTTCATTCTACGTGTATCACTGGGTTTCATACTAATGTAAAATAGTTTTATTATTCACCCTAGCATACATCTCTGTAAAGAAATTACAGTTTTTTTCTCACACTCAGATGTTAATTATTTTCTAGATTATTAGCAAATATATACAAACATAATTCAAAATTTTACTGTCAGGAGTTACACAAAATGTGAAATTTCTTAGAAGCATAACTTTTAATACAATGGATTTTTTAATAGTCAAGTTACGCAAATTACTTGGATGCATTTTACTTATCACCAGAGTGAGCCAGTATTCAGCATCAACTCTATGCAGATTTTCCATTTTTATAGATGCAGGTGCTGGGTAAACAGAGGGAATAGAAGGGGTTTCCTTGTAGCAATGCCTCCTTGACCTCACTTGATTCCATGCCAGAACTCTAGGCCCCTCCAAGAGTATTACCAGTGAGACAACAAGACCTTGGCTCTTGTCTTCTTGAAGAAAAGATTTCAATCAAGAGACAAAGTGTAACAAAGTAAGTAAGAATTTATTGGCCACAGCAAAAACATACTTAGGCCAGTGGAACAGGAAGGGCTTCGCATATCCTATATATTAAAGAGCTAATAGGCTAATTAGACTGGACAGCAGAATGACCTTCCAGACGACCATCTGGATGACCTTCTGGACGAAGCCTGGGCTGTGAGGGCCAAGGCAGCCGGGGCTGCAAGGGCTGAGCCCCTTGCACGGATTTTGTGCATCAGGCCTCTAGTAAGAAATAACAGGAGAGCCTAGGCAGGGCTGCTGTGGTTCACTAAGAAGTCAGAGAAATCGTGCTGGTTTGGCTCAGTGGATAGAGCCTTGGCATGAGGACTGAAGGGTCCCAGGTTCATTTCCAGTCAAGGGCACGTGCTTGGGTTGCAGGCTGAATCTCCAGTAGGGGGCGTGCAGGAGGCAGCCAATCAATGATTCTCTCTCATTATTGATGTATCTCTCTCTCCCTCTCCCTTCCTCTCTGCAATCAATAAAAATATTTTTCTAAAGAAGTCAGAGAAAAGGGGCCTTGGAGACAGGTTCAGGGCGTTAGCCCAGGAGAGCTGCCACTGCCTGTTGCTCCCCTGGCTGCAAGTCTTGTGGAGTCCATTAGAGGGAAGAAGGGGAAAGGGAATGGCTCCAGGGAGAGCACCCCTGGTTCCTTCCTCCTGCGTGTATTTATCAGGGGAGGGTCTCAATAGAATATTCATAAGCTTTCCAGGTGTGCTCTTTCAGGGTTGTGGTCTCCCCTGATTGGTCAGAGCCAGGGCAGGGGGTCATTAGTCAATGCAGCTGGTCCTGAGGCAGCCACAGCATCACTTGTCTGGTTGTGCTGCTTTTCGGGGCCTGGAGTTGAAATATCACCGAGGTCTAGATGTTATCTTTAGGGAGGAAAAGGTCAGGGGGCATCTAAACCGCATAGCTATTAATATGAAAAGTCAAGGGGTGCAAACCACATGACCAGCAATATGCTAGAGGAGGAAGATTACCCTGAGGGCAAGGTTCTTACTTTCCCAGTTTTGTACATTGGAAGGAATACACAGCAGAGTAGGGGAAGCCGAGAATGGGATCTGAGAATTGGAAAATGGGGTAGAAAAATTACCCAATCAGAGAACCAAAAAGAAAAAAACAATTAAAAAACAGTAGGGCCCTAGCCCAGTGGTCGGCAAACTCATTAGTCAACAGAGCCAAATATCAACAGTACAACAATTGAAGTTTCTTTTGAGAGCCAAATTTTTTAAACTTAAACTATATAGGTAGGTACATTGTTATTAACTTAATTAGGGTACTCCTAAGGCTTAGGAAGAGCCACACTCAAGGGGCCAAAGAGCCGCATGTGGCTCGTGAGCCGGAGTTTGCCAACCACGGCCCTAGCTGGTCTGGCTCAGTGGATAGAGCATTGGCCTGCAGGCTGAAGGTCCTGGGTTCAATTCCAGTAAAGGGCACATGCCCAGGTTGCAGGTTCGATCCCCAGTACAGGGTGTACAGGAAGCTGCCAATCAATAATTCTCTCTCATCACTGATGTTTCTATCTCTTTCCCCCTCCCCCTTACTCTCTGAAATGAATAAAAATATGTTAAAACAAAACAAAACAATAGGACAGCATAAGAGAGCTGTGGAACAGCATGACATGTAACAATATTTGTATAATAGGTGTGCCAGAAGGGAAAGAAAGTGAGAAATGGGTATAGAAGGTGCTTGAAGAAATAATGGCAGAAAACGTCCCTAACTTGGTGAAGGAAAAAGTCACACAAGTCCAGGAAGCACAGAGTTCCAAGCAAGAAGAATCCAAACAGGCCCATGCCCAGACACATCATAATTAAAGACAGAGAGAGAATCTTCAAAGCAGCAAGAGAAAAGCAATTTGTTACCTACAAAGGAGCTCCCATAGGCTGTCAGTTGATTTTTCATCAGAAACTCTACAGGCCAGAAGGGAATGGCATGAAGCATTCAAGGTAATGAATGAAAAGAAAGAATCTAAAACCAAGATTATTATATCCAGCAAAGCTATCATTCAAAATAGATGGTGAAGTAAAGTGGTTCCCAAACAAACAAAAAAAGCTAAAGAAGCTTATCACTACCAAACCACAACTACAAGAAATGCCAAAGGGATTGCTGTAATGAGAAGAAATATATAGAGAGAGAAACATAGGCATACAGAATTAAACTGGCTATAAATAAGTACCTATCTACAGTAATAAAAGACAAACATGCAAATTGACCGTACCAACGCTATGCCTTAAGCCACACCAACCAGCTGATCAGAGCGACTATATGCAAATTAACCCAACCAAGATGGCGACTAGCAATCATGGAGCTGGAGCAAGCAGGAGGCTTGGTTGCCCCAATGATGAAGGAAGCCAAGCTTCTTGCATGCCGCTGCGGCTCTAAGCTCCACTCAAGGCAACAAAGTTTCAATTATAAAAGATAAATAAACCCAGATACCTGCTTTCAGCCGGCTGTGGCCATGGAGCTGGAGCGAGCAGGAGGCTTTCCTCTCACCCGCCCTGGCCGGCTCTAAGCTCCTCTCAAGGCTACAAAGTTTCAATTATAGAATGTAAATAAACCCCAGAATTAAAAAAAAAAAAAAAAAAAAAAGGAGAGGCTGGGCGCTTCCGTCGACTGAAAACAGCCCTCAGCCCCTCACCCAGACTGGCCAGGCACCCCAGCGGGACCCCCACCCTGACCCAGAACACCCTTCAGGGCAAACCAGCCAGTCCCCACCCATGCACCAGCCCTCTATCCTATATAATCCTATATAATAAAAGGGTAATATGCAAACTGACCCTAAGAGCAGTACGACTGGGAATGACTGGTCACTATAACACACACTGACCACCAGGGGGGAGACGCTCAATGCATGAGCTGCCCCCTGGTGGTCAGTGCACTCCCACAGGGGGAGCTCTGCTCAGCCACAAGCCAGGCTGACTGCTGCCAGTACAGCAGTGGTGGTGGGAGCCTCTCCTGCCTCCTCAGTAGCACTAAGGATGTCTGACTGCGGCTTAGGCCTGCTCCCCACTGGCAAGTGGACATCCCCTGAGGGCTGCCAGGCTGCCAGAGGGATGTCTGACTGCCATCTTGGGCCCGATCCCCCAGGGAGCAGGCCTAAGCCAGCAGGTGGACATCCTCCGAGGGGTCCCAGACTGCAAGGGGGCATAGGCCGGGCTAAGGGACCCCTCCGAGTGCACAAATTTTTGTGCACCAGGCCTCTAGTCTATATATCCTATCTAATAAAAGAGAAACATGGTAATTAGCGTACGACCGCTACCCTTCCCATAGGCTAATCAGCGAGATATGCAAATTAACTGCCAGCCAAGATGGCGGCCGGCAGCCAGGCAGCTTGAAACTAACATGAGGCTTGCTTGCTTCAGTGATGGAGGACTCCAACGTCCCCCGCCTGCCTTGCCGGCCTCTGAGCTTGCAGTTTAAGAAACATTGTAACAAATATAGAAGCTAAACAAAACCCCAGAAACCTGCTTTCAGCGAGCTCAGGATCTCAGAGCTGGAGTTATACATTGTTTTGATTATAGAACCCAAACAAATCAGATACCTGCTTTCAGGAGCGGAGGCCTAAGAGCTGGAGCCTCAGAGCTAAAGCTGGACCAGAATTAAAAAAAAAAAGAAAAGGAAAAAAGAAGCGGTTGGGAGCTTCAGTCACCTGCCAGCCTGAAAACAGCCCTCAGCCCCTCACCCAGACTGGCCAGGCACCCCAGTGGGGACCCCCACCCTGAAGGGTGTGTGACCAGCTGCAAACAGCCATCATCCCCTCACCCAGGCTGGCCAGGCACCCCAGTGGGGACCCTCACCCTGATCCAGGACACACTTCAGGGCAAACCAGCCAGCCCCACCCATGCACCAGGCCTCTATCCTATATAGTAAAAGGGTAATATGCCTCCCGGCACCGGGATCAGGGTGACAGGGGGCAGCGCCCAAACCCCCTGATCACCCTGCGGCTCTGTGCCTGATAGGGGGGAGCTCCCCAACCCCCTGATCGCCCTGCGGCTCTGTGTGTGACAGGGTGCGGCGCCCTAAACCCCCCCCCCCACACACACACACAGGCCCTTCTCTGTGTGTGACAGGGTAGAGCCATAACCTCCCCATCAGCCCTGCCCTGAGTGTGACAGTGGCGGCGCCCCAACCCCCTGATCAGCCCTGCTCTGTGGGTGATAGAGGTCGGCGCCCCAAACCCCCCTTCATGGGCCCTGCTCTGTGTGTGATGGGGTAGAGCCATAACCTCCCCATTGGCCCTGCCCTGAGTGTGACAGTGGCAGCGCCCCAACCCCCTGATCGGCCCTGCTCTGTGGGTGATAGAGGGCGGCGCCCCAACCCCCTGGTCCGCCCTGCCCTGAGTGTGACAGGGGGCGGTGCCCCAACTCCCCTATCGGCCCTACTCTGTGCGTGACAGGGGGCAGCGCCCCAACCCCCTGATTGGCCCTGCTCTGTGCATGACAGGGTACGGAGCCCCAACCCACCTGATGGGCCCTGCTCTGTGCGTGACAGGGGGTGGCGCCGCAACCTGCCTATCGACCCTGCCTTGAGTATGACAGGGGGCGATGCCCCAACCCCCCAATCGGCCCTACCCTGAGTGTGACTGAGGGTGGCATCACAACCTCCCAATCTGCCCTGCTCTGTGCATGATAGGGGAAGGCGCCCAACTCCCCAATCAGCCCTGCTCTGAGCCCGACCAGGGGTTGCACCTAGGGATTGGGCCTGCCCTCTGCCACCTGGGAGCAGGCCTAAGCCAGCAGGTCGTTATCTCCCGAGGGGTCCCAGACTGCGAGAGGGCACAGGCCGGGCTGAGGGAATACCCCCCCCCCCGAGTGCACAAATTTTTGTGCACCAGGCCTCTAGTATATATAAAAGGCTAACTTGCTAATTGCCCAACCATCCAACCAGTCACTATGACACACACTGACCACCAGGGGGCAGACACTTACCACAGGAGCTGCTCTAACGCGCACTGGCCATTTACAGAGAAACAGCACCATGGACCTGGTGCCCACAAAGCAACACTTGGCTTCCCCCAAGTGTGACACAGGTCCTGCCACCACCCCGGAGTGACAGCCCACCAAATCGCAGCTGACACTGCCAAGACCCCATGCCACAAAATGCGCCCCACAGCCCAGCCTAGCCCGGAAATGGTGGCTGTGGGCACTGGGTAATGACGTCACGTAGCAATGCCCAGCTTCCTCTCCCTAGAGACTAGCCTCCTTGCAGTTTCTTCAGCCCAGGAACACGACTTGCTTTGTAGCCAGGTGCAAACATTTTACAGTTTAACCAAATGTCTGTGAAGCGTTTTCATGTGCCTCATCTCATTTGATCCTCACAGAAGTCCTGGAGTAGGTTGATAGGAGACTTGGTGGAATCCTATTTTCTTTTCATTAGCTGGAAAATGAAGATTTAGAAAGCTTAAAAACTTGACCTGACTGAAAAGAAGTAAGAAATGATGGACCTTGAAAATGATTTCAGGTTTTCTTACTGTGCAGAATGTAGTCAAACACTGATGCAGTTAAATATTTTACCCTTTGTTTTCCCTGCGTGATCTACAATAATAATCTGCTTCATGTTGATATTTACTGCTGTATTGCTGACAATTACCTGAAAGAGAAGTTGGGGTGCTCTACTGTGCTAGAAAAAATTTAGCTAAATCAGAAAGCAGGTCTAATTAAGCAAGTTTATTTCATATATATATATATATATATGTATATATGGCTAAGTTGACTCGCACATGGGCGATACATATAAAGCTCTCACTGGCGCCAATCACACATGTGTGTTTCCATCTGTCATTGTCGATTGTGAATTTGGTTGACACTTCTATTATAGAGATAGGGTGAATAGCAATATTAAAATATTTCTTCTAACTAATTTCCTTTCAACTAGTCAATAATAGCCTTAAATGTAAATGGATTAAATGGTCTAATCAAAAGACATAGGGTAGCTGAATGAATACAAAAACATGACTGAATTATATGTTGTCTACAAAAGACCCACCTCAGAACAAAAGACTCACACAGGATGAGAGTGAAGTGATGGGGATAAAGTTTCCATGCAAATAGAAACCAAAAAAAAAAAAAAAAATCTAGGGTAGCAATCGTTATATCTGATAAAATAGACTTCAAAATAAAGGCCATCACAAGAGATAACAAAGGCCACTACATAATACTAAAGGGGTTGATCCAACAAGAGGATATAACTCTGGTAAACATATATGCACTCAAAATAGGAGCACCTAAATATATATATTTAGAAAAAACTTCTAGAGGACTTTAACGGAGAGATCGACAACAATAGTCATAGTAGGGGACTTTAACCCCCTGATGACTTCACTGGATAGGTCTTCCAGACAAAAAATTAACAAGGAAACAGTGACCCTAAATGACACACTAGATCAGATGGATTTAATTGACATTTATAGAACATTTCACCCCAAAGCTTCAGAATATACCATTCTTCTCAAGTGCATATGGGTCATTCACAAAGACAGACCACATGTTAGGATACAAAACAAGTCTCTACAAGTTCAAGACAATTGAAATCATATCAACCATCTTCTCAGATCACAATGGAATGAAATTAGAAATCAACTACGGTAA
The DNA here is from genome assembly GCF_963259705.1 of Myotis daubentonii. Taxonomy (NCBI): domain Eukaryota; kingdom Metazoa; phylum Chordata; class Mammalia; order Chiroptera; family Vespertilionidae; genus Myotis; species Myotis daubentonii. The sequence continues at coordinate 4,959,016 of NC_081844.1, read as the reverse complement.
AAACACTCGAAAACATTCAAAAACATGGAGGCTAATAACATGTTTTTAAACAATGAATGGGTTACCAATGAGATCAAGAAAGAAATAAAAAAAACTTCTTGGAAAAAAAATGAAAATGAACACACAGCAACCTAACATCTACGGGACACAGCAAACACAGTCCTGAGAGGGAAGTTTATAGCACAACAGGCCTACCTCAGAAAAACAAGAAAAATTAATAACAAACTACTTAACCCTACAACTTAAAGAATTAGAAAGATAACAACAAGAAAAGCCCAGAGTAAATAGAAGGATGGAAATAATAAAGATTAGAGCAGAAATAAATGACATACAGATTTAAAAAACAAGGCAAAAAGTCAATGAAGCCAAGAGCTGGTTCTTTGAAAAGATGAACAAGATTGATGAACCGTTAGCCAGACTGATCAAGAAACAGAGAATGACACAAATAAATAAAATCAGGAACCAACGCAGAGAAGTAACAACTCACATCACAGAAATACAAAGGATTGTAAGAAAAATACTACAAATAACTATATGCCAACAAGATGGACAATGTGCATGAAATGGACAAATTCCTAGAAAAATACAATCTTCCAAAACTGAATCAGGAAGAATCAGAAAACTTGAATAGGCCAATAACAACTAAGAAAATAGAAGTAGTAATAAAAATACTCCCAGCCCTAGCCAATTTAGCTCAGTGAATAGAGCGTCGGCCTGCGGACTGAAGGGTCCCGGGTTCGATTCCGGTCAAGGACACATACCTCAGTTGCAGGCTCCTCCCCAGCCCAGGCCCTGGTCAGGGCACGTGGAGGAGGCAACCAAACGATGTGTTTCTCTCTGTCTTTCCCTATCATTTCCACTCTCTCTAAAAATCAATGGAGAAATATCCTGGGGTAAGGATTAAAAAAACACACACAAAACTCCCAGCAAACGAAAGCTCTGGTCTGGATGGCTTCACAGGGGAGTTTTACCAAACATTCAAAGAACTAACTATACCCCTCAAACTATTCCAAAAAATCCAAGAGAAAGGAGTGTTACAGAATTTACCAGGCGACCGGAAAAAATATTCAGGAGTATCGGAGGCACGGGAAAACCCATTTATTTCCAGACATTTCACATGTACCGGTACAGTGACTCAGGGGAGTCTATTTTGAAGAAGTGGCATTAGAAGAAGTGGGGGGTGTCGGTCAGTCAGGCGACAGGAGACGTGGTGCAGGCGGGCCTCGGGTATGCAGCGGCAGGGGGAGGCACGCACGATTCAGCACGAGTTGAGGATGGGAGAGTTGGAAGGGGTCGACCTCAGGGAATGTACCTCAATCAGATTGAGGACGTTTTTAGCAAAGGCCAGCTTAGGAGTCCCCTCATTAAGTTAATAACAATGTACCTACCTATACAGTTTAAGTTTTAAAAATTTGGCTCTCAAAAGAAATTTCAATCATTGTACTGTTGATATTTGGCTCTGTTGACTAATGAGTTTGCCGACCACTGTGCTAAGCGAAATAAGCCAGTCAGAGAAAGACAAGTATCACATGATCTCACTCATATGTGGAATCTAATGAACAAAATAAACTGATTAAGAAAATAGATCCAGAAACAAAGAAGCATAGAACAGACTTTGAAATCTGAGGGAAGGTGGGGGAGGGTGGGTGGGTGGAAAGTGATCAACCAAAGAGCTTGTACGCATATATGCATAACCAATGGACACAAAAAATAGGGTGCTCCCTAGCTGGCTTGGCTCACTGGATAGAGCGTCAGCCTGGGGACTGAGGGATCCCACATTTGATTCCAGTCAAGGGCATGTACCTTGGTTGCAGGCACATCCCCAGTAGGGGGTGTGCAGGAGGCAGCTGATCGATGCTTCTCTCTCATCAATGTTTCTAACTCTCCATCCCTCTCCCTTCCTCTCTGTAAAAAATCAATAAGATATATTTTTAAAAATAGTGTGCTGAAAGCCTGGGGTAGGGGGCGGGATGGCCTGGAGGGGGTCCATGGGGAGGGAAAAGGGGACATATGTAATACTTTCAACAATAAAGATTTAATTAATAAAATAAAATTACAGACTGTTTGGAAATAAACAATAATAAATAAACTATATATGGGATGTTGTCTAGGGAATACACAGAGAATAACAATTAGCCTTACATGTATTTATTAGAAAGCAAGAGAGATACAAAATAAATAAGGTCACAGGCCTATAAATCAAAATGTCAAAACAAGGCTAATGAAATGACCTCCCAAAAAAAGTAGAAGAAAAAAACCAAAAGATAGCCCAGCCAGCGTGGCTCAGTGGTTGAGCACTGACCTAGGGACCAGGAGGTCACGGTTCCATTTCGGGTCTGGACACAGGCCTGGGTTGTGGGCTTTATCCCCAGTGTGGGGCATGCAGGAGGCAGCCAATCAATGATTCTCTGTCATCATTGATTTTTTCTATCTCTCTCTCCTCCTCCCTTCCTCTCTGAAATCAATAAAAACATATATTTTTTTGTCGAAGCCGGTTTGGCTCAGTGGATGGAGCGTCGGCCTGCAGACTCAAGGGTCCCGGGTTCGATTCCGGTCAAGGGCATGTAGCTTGGTTGCAGGCACATCCCCAGTGGGGGGTGTGCAGGAGGCAGCTGATCGATGTTTCTCTCTCATCGATGTTTCTGACTCTCTATCTCTCTCCCTTCCTCTCTGTGAAAAATCAATAAAATATATATTTAAAAAAAAACATATTTTTTTAAATGTCCACTCAAATAAATAAATAATCCTTAGTTGTGCCAGTGGCCCCTCGTGATATTGAAAGCACGCATTGCCCACCTTTTTGCCTTATTTAGAAACTGTAAATACTTTTTCTCAAAATGGCTTCACCCTAACGGAACAAACAGGTACTATTTGTTAGCCAAAGGCGCCAGGAGAGGCTGTGGCTGACCCAGGGCAGCCCGCCCTGTGCTGGGGGAGGTTTGGTGCCTTTGGGGGTAAAACACTCTCTTTCAGAAACGACCTAATCATTTTTTCCCGTTACAACCTCTTTATGTAACTCAGTCTCTGGCAAATTCTGAGCTTGGGCGTTCTTTGAAAAAGCATCATCAAGGTGCACCCACCAAAGCCATCCACTGCCCCCTCCAACTGGACAGACTCCCGTGGGCGCTGTGCTCCCTGGGCCTGCATTCAGCTGGTGGCGCCTATTCTACAGGGCGGAAGGCACGGGTTCCCTGTCCCAGCCACTTGTGAGTTAAGAGAGGATGCGAAGGAATTCCCGTGAGGTGGGAAGTGCCTGTTGACCTCGGAGAGCTCGTGCTGGTTGGGCAGTGGAAGGGTATGTGCAGCTTTCTCTGCCCCTTACGTTCCTCAGGACCCAGTGGGAAGTCAGTGGGCTTCCCTCTCTCTCAATGTGTGTGTGTGCGTTCACGCCCCAGGTGACAAAGGCACAACGGTGGGAGCCATGCCAGCTGACAGCACAGGGCTGTGGGTCGGTCTGACTTCCTTGGAGAACAAAGGAAGGTGTGGAAAGAGGAAGGTTCAGGGCGCACACTTTGGTGCGGGGAAAGTTTGAGAAATTAGCAAATCAGTTCCTTCTGCTCCTGAGCCGTGCAGAACCACCACCATCTCCCTTCCTGGCGGTCTCCCCCTCTTTTATGTGTCAACCCATGGCTGCCGGCTTTCTCCGTGCGGAGGGATTTCCGCTGGTGCCTGTGAGAATGCACCAAGGGCCCAGGAGACTGTGTTCCTAACTCCAGGAGCCAGAATTGTAGATGGAAAGAGCAGCGTGGTCACAGAAAGACAGCTGCTGACCTGTCCCATGAAACGTTTATCCAAGTTCCCACTGTACTGGCAAATGGAGAGAAGGAAGAGGGGTCCGCACAGAGGAGCTGGGGTTCACCCATGACATGGGAAGAGGAATGTTGGGCAGGATCTTGGGGAAAGAGCATGGATTGGCGGAGAGAAGAGCTGGGGAAGGTGCCACAGGCAAAAGCATGAGGGTGGAAGTGCCAGCTGCATGTGCTTGTCTGGTGACAACTTGGAGCCAAGAATAAAAAGAGAGAATGTGGGAAAAGCTAGGATGAGCCCCAAGAGGTGGGGATTGAGGCGACAAAATCCCTGGATGGGTCTGAAATAAGGAAAGACATTTTATTTTCAAACTCAGGAGCGGAGGTGGCTCCATTCTTCCAAGCCCACCTCCGTGCTCACAAGTGTTTTTCTTTTTAATATATTTTTATTGATTTCAGAGAGGAAGGGACAGGGAGAAAGGAAGGGACAGGGAGAGAGGAAGGGACAGGGAGAAAGGAAGGGACAGGGAGAAAGGAAGGGACAGGGAGAGAGGAAGGGACGGGAGAGAGGAAGGGACGGGGAGAGATAGATACATCAATGGTAAGAGAGAATCATTGACCGCTGCCTCCTGCACGCCCCACAATGGGGATCCAGCCCACAACCCACACGTGCCCTGACTGGGAATCGAACTGTGACCTCCTGGTTCATAGGTCGGTGCTCAACCACTGAGCCACGCCAGCCAGGCTCTGTGCTCACAAGTTTATCTTCACCTGCTCTAACTGCGCATTCTTTTGCCACCTTTCCTTGGCAGAAGAGAAAGACTGAGCTCTGGACGGTATAGTTCAGTGGGTTGAAGACTCGTCCCATGCACCAGCAGGTCATGGGTTCGATTCCAGGTCAGGGTACATACCTAGGTGTGGGTTCGATCCCTGGTCAGAGCGTGTACAAAAGGCAACCAATTGATGTGTCTCTCTCACATTGATGTTTCTCTCTCCCCCCATCTCTCTAAAAAAATCAATAAGCATATCCTCAGGTGAGGATTAAAAATAGATAGACAGACAGACAGATAGATACTAGTAGATAGATAGATGATAAATACAGATAGATGATAGATAGATAGATGATAGATAGATAGATAGATGATAGATAGATAGATAGATAGATAGATAGATAGATAGATAGATAGATATAAAAACAAGAGAAAGATTAAGTCATCTACTTGTGAGTTTGGCATGACTGTATTCCACCTCCCTGGATAGATAGATAGATAGATAGATAGATAGATAGATAGATAGATAGATAGATATAAAAACAAGAGAAAGATTAAGTCATCTACTTGTGAGTTTGGCATGACTGTATTCCATCTCCCTGGTGCCCCATTCTGGGTGGAGATGGCCTTTACGCTGCCCCTGAATTCCCTCAAATGACCTCATTGTGAGGCTGATGGGCACCAAGGAGACTCTGCCTAAAGGACCCAATGAAGAAGCTGTCACGGGTGGGCGGCGGGGGGGGGGGGGGGGGGGGGGGCGTTCTCCACCATCCACCGAGAGCCCTCTGCTGGTCCAGCCTTCGTGGTGTCTGGATACAACCTTCTGTGCGTCTCCTGAGGCCTGGGATGGAGATGCCCTGACGTGCAGGCCCGGGCAGGTGAGGTCTCTCCCACTTCCCCCAGGACCGTGTCTGGGGCCGCAGCATGGACTCTGCCTGCTACCGTGGCACTCTGGCTTCGGCAGCCTCCCCGCTCCCCGGGCGGCATGGACGACCCCAGGGAAGGGCAATGAGAAGCCAGGATTAGCATTCCCAATAGCCTCTCCAAACGGCCGCCTTTTTTCTTCAGCCTGAATTGCTTCAGGTCCTTCCCACTTTCAAAGGGTCCCGGCTGCTCCTAGAACAGCGTTCTCCTGCCCTGCGTGGCATGAGAAGACCTGGGCGCTTTGGTCTTGTCTGTTCTTGTCCAGCCTTCCCTTCCGCGGGAGATTTCCATGCCCTCCCCCAGCAAGCCCACAGCCTGCTGCTACTGCCCACATGTTCACCACGCGCCCTCTCAGAGCGGCTACCGCCTCCCCTGCGCCCTCATCGCTTCCCTGGCACTGCTCCTTGGTTAGTGTCCATTTTAAGTTTCATCTGTCCCTGAGCTCTCCTGTGTCTCCCAACCCCAGGGACCTGCACCCGTCACCTGCGCTCACCACTGAGCCCCGTGTCCTAGGACATCTCTGTGCACACATGAGCCCAGGATGCATGCACCAACTGCTTGCACGTAACAGGTCACCTACCTCCCTCCCCCAGTCGCCCAGAGTCCCTAGGCCCTGGTTCTATGGATCTGATAATCCAGATGGCTACTAACTGACTAACCAGGGGTGGCATATATAGGATCTAGGGAGACAGCTGCAAGGTTTAAATTTTCACATAACTTGTTCCCTATTGACAGTTAAGAGCTAAAGAATTAAAATACACAAAATACGCCTGTCTAAGCGTGGTTTAGTGGGTGAGCATTGACCTATAAACCGAGACATGCCGGCCAGGACATATTCCCGGGTGGTGGGGCCCCATCCCCAGTGAAAGAGCCTGCCAGAGGCAGTTGGTTAATGACGCTCTCATCTTTGATGTTTCTATTTCCTTCTCCCTTCCCCTCTGAAATCAATAAAAATATGTTAAAGAAGCACAAAATGCAAAGTATATGAGATTTGAGTATATCTTCATCGAAATGTAAATTAAAATAAATACAAATAGGTAAAAATGAAATTAATTTTACACATGCTTTCAAAATAATTATATATTTATTTTAAGTTATATAAAATTATCTGTTTCAAGAGAGGAGATTGAAATGAATGAATATCAAATTTTAAGTCAGTGATATTTCAGTAAACCTAAATTTTATTAAATTTTGAAAACTTAATGAAATCTCTTTTTTAAAAAAATATATTTTATTGATTTTTTACAGGAAGGGAGAGAGATAGTTAGAAACATCGATGAGAGGGAAACATCGATCAGCTGCCTCCTGCACATCCCCCACTGGGGATATGCCCGCAACCCAGGCACACGCCCTTGACCAGAATCGAACTTGGGACCCTTCGGTCCGCAGGCCGACGCTCTATCCACTGAGCCAAACCGGTTTCGGCCTTAATGAAATCTCTTAAGTATTTTATAAAAATAAAACTCATCAACCCTAGCATTTAATGTACAGAATTGGGATGCGTTTTAATGTATGTTATACGTAGATCTACATATAAGCAAACGTAAAAGTAGTAATGATGGCTTAATATTGCAAAATATTACGCTTATTCCTGTGGAACCAGGAATAGGAACAGAGGCTGAGCCCTATGGAGTAAGAATCCTTGATGTGTGGTCAAGTCACCGGGAGCCTGCAGGTGTCCCAGTCCGTGGATGCGTTACCGCTGTCCTTTACTCCACCATCACTGGATTCTACACCTTTTGGCCCATTGCGACTCCCTTGGCCTTGGTGGAAGCTCACCTGCTGCCTTTCGTCCTCCTCCAACTCCTCCGCCATCTCCCTGGACAGTCAGAGTCCCCCTCACAGCTTGACCCCACCTTTATCCCCACACCTGTGGCTCCAGCAATGACGGCTTTCCCCAGGCTTCAGATCCACGCGTCCTGGAAATGTCCCCTTAGGCTTCTCCCTACCTGTTCAAGGTTGCTCTCATTACAGTAGCACCCACTTGTTTGCAGGGCTATATCCCAAGGCCCCCCTCGACGCCTGAAACCAGAACTATGCTTTTTCCTGTGCGCACATAGGAATGTATAGGAAGTACACGTGCCTCCTCATAAACCCCCGCCCCGCCTCACTTCCTGGCTCCGCCCCCTCACTTCCGTTCTCCCTCCCAACACTTCCGGTACCTACAAGCCACCCAGCGAGCGAGTTCCTTCCGCGATCGCGCAACGCCCCCTTCCCGCCCCGGCGCGGGCGACAGGAAGCGACGAGGAGACGCTCTAGCATCCACTCGGGAAGAGGGCGGCAGGGCTAGGACGACGGAGGCCCGCATCTCGGTGGTGCGGGGGCGGGAGCAACGCAGACGAAGCAGAAAGACCGGCCACTCCCAGCCCCCGCCCCTGAGGAGAAATGTAGGGAGACAATGCAATCCTGCGTGGCCGTCCGCTGTCGGTGCTGTGACCGCGTCGGCCCGGCGCCATCCTACCGGCCGGGCACCAAAGATTGCAGCCAGCACGCCTCACAGCTGCTGCCGGAAGCAGAGGGGCGGGCCCCGGGGAGCGTCCTACAGTACTTCCGGCCCTTCTAGGACTCGAGCGCCCCTCGGCGACCGCCCCGGGGCGGGGTGTGAGGACGCGCGGTGGGTGGGGCCAGCGACTCTCCCCGCCTCGCACTCGGGCGGCATCCCCGCACCCGGGATAGAAACGGCCGCCCGGTCCCTTCGCCTTTAATATCAGAGGCACGTTCCTGACTGCACGGCCGGACAGGCACAGAGAGTGGCAAGTCGTTCATGCACATGCGCATGGGGGACGCTCGGACTGTAAAAAGGCGGGCTCTCCAAGCCGCTTTTTCTGTTTTGAGAGAAAGAGGACGTTTATGAAAGCTGGGGACAGTGAGACCAGGAAGGGCTCGGTCAGGAGAAGCAACAAGTGCTCTGCTCCGGCTTCTGGCAAAGTTATGGGAAATAGGTGACGGAGGCGGGGCGCTGCCAGCTCTCTGCAGAGTCAAGGAAAAGGGGGCCTCGCGGCGGGTTCAGGGGCGAGCCCGGCGCCCCGGCTCCTCTGCCTGCAAGTCTGGTCTGGTGAGGGCCCTCAGAGTGTGCGGGGTGCGCGCCGCGGGAGGGGGGGGGGACGCGGGCGGGAGAAGGCACTTCCAGACGCACCGAGGGGGAAAGGCGAGGCGCCCCGCAGGGTGCAGGGCGCTGCCCGCTGTGAGGGGGAGGCGGGAAGGGTGACATGGGCTCGATGTTTTCATAGTCCCGTGTCCACTCGCATGAAATGAGCACGACGGAGCCTGTCTCAGGGTTTTGCTCGGTGCAGCCAGAGCCCACGTCGTGCTGCGTGGCGCCCGGCGAGGTGCTACGAGGTCGCTCCCCGCTGTGGCCGGAAGAGCACCCGGAGCCGACGTGCTCCGCGAGCGCCAGCGGGCCGGGTGGGAGGGCGCTTTTCCATCTGTGTCGTTCTGTACCTTTTGGATTTCGAACCCAATGAATGTATTGCCTGAAAGAAAAAGAAAAAACTTTTCTAAGTGCCATCGATTCCGCCAGCTGCGCGCCACTCTTGCTCGGCGAGATCCGGAACCCCGAGATCTGCTTCCGCGGGTCCCGGCCGCAGCGCGGGGGCTCGGGACGGGTTTGGGGCGTCGAGAAGGTCTATCCAGGTGGTAGCTCTGCCTGAGATGTCGCCCTTAGCGTCTCTGCCCCGTAGATTATTTGTGCGAGAGCAATGCTGTGATTCATGAAGCTTTTTGAAAATGTGTCGTTTAATTTAAAAAAAATAAAATGTGTCGTTTAATTTTTAAAAAATGAAATGTGTCGTTTAATTAAAAAGAAAAAGTGCGTGGAAGTTCCAGGGCCATTGTTCTTGTACGGAACCCCCGTGAGTGCCGGCGCTGCGGGATGCGGGGTGCGGGCGGGGGCGCTCCAGGGGGGCCTGTGCCTCCTAAGCGGGTGCGGCCCAGACCGCGCACCCCGGTGGCTGGGCTGCCCGAGGCCGCCCGGGAGCGGCGGGCCCTGCGGGGCCAGAAACTGCGGCCACGACCCCTGCGCGCAGCTCGGCGGCGGCGCGGGGAGCTCACTGCCCCGGAGCTCGGCGTCCTGTCGCCCGCCGCCCGGGCCGGGTGGACTCAGGGAGGCGTCTGCCGGGCTCCGGGAGCAGCGGTTTCCGTAGTGTAATGGTTATCACGTTCGCCTCACACGCGAAAGGTCCCCGGTTCGAAACCGGGCGGAAACAACGGTCTCTTTTTGGTCTCATTTCTACCTATGCGGTCCCTTCCTCACCCCATCATGTCGAGGAAGGTGACTGTCACATGGATCACCTGCGCTGGGACTGGAAAACATTCCTTTTAAAATGTTGGCTTTTTAATTAAAGGGAAAACATAATGGACAGGCTTCTCGTCCCCGTCTCCCAAAACACAGAGGGCTCCCTGGAGCTTTTGACTACAATTCCTGCTTTTCTCTCCTGTCCACTCCTTCCGCCGCAGCCCCTCCGGCCAGGCCCAGTTTGAAATCCCCCCTCCGAGTGGGGACCCACGCGACTCTTGGCACCAAGGAGTCAAGTTCATCAGTTCAGACGTTCGGCAAAAGCTGGGTAGGATGTTTGGTTTTTATCCTGAGTGGTGATGATAGGCGCAGAGGCAGCGGGACTCACTCTGATTTCCATCTTAGAGCGATCCTTCAGGAACGATGAGCAGCAGGGGTGCGGCCGGCCGCCTCGGGAGAGGGGCTAGGAAGGACAGCTGCAGCCCAGGCCACCGGAGGCCGAGGAAGGGCCCAGGCAGCAGCCGGTGCAGGAGCTCGGTGCCTGGTGTGCACCCGGGCAGGAGAGAGGCTCCCAGGTTTCTGCTTTAGATGGTTTAACACACTGTATGCGGGAAACATATGTATACGTTCTGCCAGTGTAGGAGAGCGCAGGACACGTATTAATACGTTTTTTATAGACTAGCGGTAGAATGCGGGTAACGTATAAATACGTAAACTAAAGTTATCGTAATTTTACTGAACGTTGCCATTTGCGCAAAAAATTAGCAAAAATGGCCCGCGCCACCTGTGAGCGCGTGATAAAAACTACCCGCAAACAGTGTTTACTAACCAAGATCAGAGACTGGGTGTTGGGAGTGGGGAGTGACAGAGGAGAGAGAAGTACAGTGATCCCCCTTATCAGCAGTTTTGCTTTCCCTGGCTTCAGTTATTCGGGGTCAACCATGATCCCAAAATATTAAATGGAAAATTCCAGAAATAAACATAAGTTTTAAATTGTTCGCCATTCTGAGTAGCAAGATGAAATCTCACGCCATGTCAATCCCTCTGGCCCAGGACGTGAATCATCCCTTTGTCCACGGCCTCCAAGCTTTACATGCCACCCCTGGTTAGTCAGTTAGTAGCCATCTGGGTTATCAGATCCCATGTTAGGGTATTGAAGTGCTTGTGTTCAAGTCGCCCTTCTCTTACTTACTAATGGCCACTAAGGTGCAAGACTACTAGTGCTGGCCATTCGCACATGCACATGTACTTCCTATACCAGCCGTGGGCAAACTACGGCCCGCGGGCCGGATCCGGCCCCTTCGGCTGTTCTATCGGGCCGGAGCCGAAAGACCGGAGGGTTCTCTTGCTCTCCCCTCCGCTCCTTCACCAGCAGCAGTGTTAACATGGCAACGTGGGGAAACACGGCCACAGCTCCTTCTGAGTGGGCGGAACGTGGTGATGTAGGGAGACACGCCCCTGGAGAGCACAGTATCAGAGCCTCTCTGAGGTAAGATTAAGAGCTCTACTCAAACACAATTTTTTCCTGTTCCCACATTCTGTACATCACAATGACGTGTTAATAAAACAGCAAAGACTTTCAGCTGTAAAAATGCGTGCTACAGGGCATCTGTGTTCACACGCACCACTGCACATTAGCATCAACGCAAACATGATGGAAACCTGTGTACCCTGCGTTAACCCTAACTGCGCTGCATTGCAGTACCGCACCGCACTGCGACGGCAGCACGGCTACTGTGAACGAACCCTAATTCAGTGGGTTGAACAAAAAGATTGTATAGAAATGTGGTGAACTAAAGATTTTATCACAAAATCGCTTAATTTCAGGGTGTCAGAAGTAATTGGACAAATGAAAAACTGAAAATCAAATGTTCATATCTAATACTTGGATGAAACCCTTTCCTGGTAATGACAGCCTGAAGTCTTGTACTTACGGACATCACCAGATGCTGGGTTTTCTCCTTTGTAATGCTCTGCCAGGCTGTCTCAGTAGGGGTATATATATAAATATCCTGCCATTTCCAGCCTTTAATAAGAAAAACTGTTGCAATGGGCATTTAAAGGTGGCACTTGGTTGTTTTTATAGAGTCCAGTCGATGCAATCTGACATTGATAATGGGCTCTTTCACACTCTGTGCACTGCGGCTGTTTTTTTGCCAGTAACGGAAGTGCTAGTGGCAACTACTGGTTACCCATGTTTTGCACTGCCCTAGCACCTCCCATACAAGTGTGTCTGGAAGACACAGCAATGTGCAGCTATGTGTGTTACCATAAACAAAGGGCCTGTGTGAAAGATACACAGGTTTCCTATGGAGGAAAGGGGTTGTTCTCTATGGTCAGGGTGTGCCTCTGTCCCATGTCTGAACTTTTTCAGATGATTTTGTTATATATATATTTGTTAGAAGACCAAAAATGTTATAGTAGAGCAAATTTAATGACTTGTTTTTATACTTTACTGTCTTATTTTAGTGTAGCAAGCAGTCACCTCAAGAACGGGAGGTTGCCGAACCGGTTTGGCTCAGTGGATGGAGCGTCAGCCTGCGGACTCAGGGGTCCCGGGTTCGATTCCGGTCAAGGGCATGTACCTTGGTTGCGGGCACATCCCCAGTGGGGGCTGTGCAGGAGGCAGCTGATCGATGTTTCTCTCTCATCGATGTTTCTAGCTCTCTATCCCTCTCCCTTCCTCTCTGTAAAAAATCAATAAAATATATTAAAAAAAAAAAAAAAAAAGAACGGGAGGCTACTGCACAGAGGTTGATGGCTAAATTACAGGCTCAGCAAAATGTCTTTCACAGACAAACTGCAATTCAAGAGACAACTACCAAAGCAAGTTTTATGCTATCATTCAAATTAGCAAAAGCTAGCAAACCTCTCTCTGCAGGCGAGTTTTTGAAAGAATGTATGATAGAGACAGCAGGTCTCTTGTGTCCAGAGAGCAAAGGCAAGTTTGAAAAACTCAGCTTATCGCGCAGGACAGTAACTCATCGAGTGGAACTGATTGATGAAGACTTGGCCAGCAAGTTAAATAGTAAGGCAGAGTTCTTTAAGTTTTATTCACTAGCATTGGATGAAAGTAATGACGTAAAGGACACTGCTCAGCTCTTAATTTTTATCCGAGGGATTAGTGACAATTTTGAAATTACGGAGGAGTTTTTAGCCATGGAGCCACTGAAAGGAAAAACACCGGGAGAGGACTTGTATGACCGGGTGTCTACTGTCATCGAGAAAATGAAGCTACCATGGAGTAAACTTGCTAATGTCACGACAGATGGATCTCCAAATTTAACTGGAAAAAATGTTGGACTGCTAAAAAGAATTCAGGATATAGTGAAAGAGGAGAACCCTAACCAAGATGTTATTTTTCTTCACTGTATTATTCACCAGGAATCATTGTGCAAGTCTATAGTACAACTTAATCATGTTGTTAATCCAGTCGTAAAGCTTGTTAATTTCATTCGAGGGACTGCAAAGGGACTTCAGCACCGTCAGTTTATTAAGTTTCTGGAGGAAACCGATGCGGATCACCACGACTTACTTTACCACTCTCATGTCCGCTGGTTGAGTTTGGGCAAAGTTTTCCAACGAGTGTGGGAGCTCAAAGAAGAGATTGGTGCATTTTTGAAATTAAAGGGGAAGTCTGACGAATTTACTGAGCTGAGTGACAAGAATTGGCTGTGTGACTTTGCATTTGCTGTAGATATATTTTCACATTTGAATGAGCTAAATGTGAAGCTACAGGGAAAAGATCAGTATGTACATGACATGTACACTAATGTGAAAGCCTTTAAATCGAAGCTGATTTTCTTTTCCAGACAAATTTCAGACAAAGTCTTCACTCATTTTGCCACACTAGCCACACAGAAGGAGACCATCCAAAACGTGAAGAAATACAGCAAATCACTGGATGACCTGCATGCAGAAGTGTGGTTCTGAACTCTATATCTTCCTTTGACAATTTTGTCCTGTTTCTTTGTCTCCGCATTTTGTTATGCTTCCTTGGTGCACCCCCTAGTGGTCTTTGTTCGCAGTCTTATAGTTAAATCTTGATTGTTGTAGCTAATTCCAGGGAGGGTTTGACCTCCAGGCCAAGTGGCTATGAGAATCAGCTGTGTCAGCAGTGAGAGAACTTCTGTCCTCTAGGGAGGTGCTAATCTAGCCTTTGCCTGAGGCTATCCGGTAAATGCCTCTGTGCAGGGCTTGGGCAGGGCGGGTCGCACAGGATCAACAGCGTGGGCCGGAGAGAGCAGTTATGGCGGCTCTCAGTCCTGTCCCCAGGGGCTCTGCCTCTCTGAGTCCCAGCACCCGCTGCAAAGCTGGGAGAGAAAGCTGCACTCGCTCTGACCGAAGCCAGACAGTCCCGCTTCTCCCGTTTGAGTCTGGGCCCCTAAAGACTCGCCTGTATCTGGTGCTCAGAGTCTGCGACTCCCTCCCGATTGAAAACAACAACCGCGCCCTCCACCGCCAGCCCGCTCCGCACACTCCCCACCTCAGAATTTGACTTCAGCACTGCGCCTCCTCTGAGTGTCCGTGTGCGTTTCTCTTTCCTCCTAGTTGTAGGACTTCCACTCAGCCAGCGTTCCTGTGGTTCTGGGTGATGTCCCTTCCGTTTTTTGGTTTCACTTTTGAAGTAGTTGTTCAAAGCAGCAAACTCCAGCGTTAACCTATGCCGCCATCTTGGTTCTCTCTGAAGTTGATGTTTTAAAGACCAAAAACCTTTCAACCCAGTCTACATTGCCACCTACATCTACGTCCCGGGCATAATTTGGAAGTTGCACTAAAGAAAATGTTTAATTTACTGTTTACACATTTTGTTCTTTTCTATTTGTTTTAGTTTAAATTATTTTATTATATTTAAGTTTAATTTGAAAGGCTTTTGTACCTTTCCTTTGTTAGGCAATTTTATTTTGCCTTTGCCATCTTCAATATAAGGTATGTTATTGTGCTATGATTCCTCCATTTTTTGAAGTTTCAAATTATAATAATTAGTGTTTACATTCTTCTTGTTAAAATGTTTGAAATGAATAAAACTATTGAAATAAAAAAAAAAGACTGTACCCTTTTATGTAATGATGTTTACTTTGAATTTATATTAGTTCACACAAACACTCCATCCATGCTTTTGTTCCGGCCCTCCGGTCCAGTTTAAGAACCCATTGTGGCCCTCGAGTCAAAAAGTTTGCCCACCCCTGGCCTAGCACCTGCACAGGCCACCGAACAGCAGACATTTCTGGGAGTCACTGGGGCTGTGTGGCCCACAGGTGCTAGACGGCCATGTGCCACTGCTCTGGCCTGTCCGGAGGGCGATGTCAGTGTGGTTGCAGCCAGGTGGCTGGCACCTTGATCCACCGCACTCCTCTCACTGACACCGAAGTTGTACAGCGGCCTCTGGCACAGCGGGGCGCACCGTGAATGAATGGCCGCTTCTTTCCTGAGCTCCTCTCCTTTAGAGAATTCCCAGGACAGGCTTCCTTTCGTTTCCAAGTTGTGTGTGACCAGCTCCTGCAGCTTTACTTACGGCGGTGGCCCCAGTCTATCCTACGCCCTGGCCTAAGAGGAGGGTAGATCTGGTTAAGAGTTGGGCACCAGGTCTTTCCTAACCCTCAGGTAGTGATGTTTCAGTCCAGTCTGTATCTTTTGCTGTGACGGTGAGGAGGGAGGGGCCTGCTAGCGAGGCCGGCCTGCCTCCCCGGAGCCCCAAGCCCCAGGCAGCCAGCTGAGCATCCCCCGCCCCACCGCTCTGAGCATCTGCAGCCTGCAGTCTCTACAAAACCCCCAGGTACCCTTTGCCCTCTTTTTAAGCCCTTGGAATGGTTTTCCGTGGAAATGAAATTCATGATCTGCCTCACAGAGACAGGATGTGACAGGGACTTCCTCCTTTTGTCTATCTCTCTTGGCTTTTATAGCAAAGGGCAGAGCAAGCAGCGGTGTTTTAAGGTGGAAGGTGGGTGGGGACTTGTCACACGTGAGCTGTCCCTCAACTGGACCAAGACTCTTTACAACGAGCATTTCTTTGCCCCAGAGTTGGGATCGCCAGGACTCGTCTGCCACTTCGGACCCTCCGCCGCAGCCTGCCAGGTACATGGCTCACCCCCAAGCCTGTCCAAACCTCCACCTCTCAGAACCGGGAAGCAGTAAATGATGGCTTCTTGAGCGAGCACAGGTTGGCCCCATCTTCCCAGCAGGGCCTGGCTGCAGGGAGGGGTGTTTGGAGTGTGGCCACGGGGAGTTGCAGCTCCACCTGAGGGTCCCTTCTTGGGGAGGTTCATCTCCCTGGGAGACGGGGTAGAAACTCCCTTGTGGGCCTGTTGAAATCAAACCAAAGCAAGCCAGTGAGCATCAATCCATCGACAGCGTGTGGAGGGCCAAGGTGCAAACCCTATCCCGGGCTTACAGCTTAGGACGCTGGGCATGGGAGGAGGGTGACGCTCACGAAAGTAGCAAAAGCAAAAAATAACCTCTGAAAAGATACTCAAAGCTGAGGAACCTGCAATCTCGAGACCATGGGTGAGCTCTAGGAACCGGAGAAGCAGGAGCAGCAAACTGGAATGGGTTGGAAGGGGCGGGGGTGGGGGGGGGGGAGGGGGCAGAGAGTGAGGAGGAAAGGAATGAGGGCACTTGGGCTTCCCCTGGCAAAGGGGGCAGCATTTGTGTGCCCGTGTGTCCCAGCCTTCCTTCCCTCCCCGCGCCCCCCCCCCCCCCGCCTCCCGGGTCCCCAGGAGGGAACACGCCAAGGCTCCCTGGAGAGCAGGGAGAAGGTGCCCACCAGCAAAACTTAGCTCCCGCCTGACACCCCCTGTCCGTCCATCCCCTCCCCACTGGCCCTCCATCTTCCCCGGATCTTCAGCACATCCAGGCCTTTCCCCAGCAGAGCCTCCTCCCCCGAACCAGAGCCTGAGATCCGTGCCCTGTGGGTCACAGCTGCGGGGGTGCGCCCTCACAGGGTCCTTGCTCTCTGGAGGACCGAGCCCCTAAAGCAGCGGTCAGGAGGGTGAGCTGCAGGCGGCGGGCGGGGAGACGGGCACTGAGTCCAGGGGGTTTCCCTGCGCAGGATGCAAGGGTGGATTCTTTCCCAGGCTCTTGTCCAGGTGGAGTTGAAAAATGAAGCCACGGACAAAAGGTGGCAAATGAAAATAGTGGAAATTTATTGGAAACAAGTACAGACTCCCACGTGGGGAGGGGGTCCCCAAGGGGGTGACCCACTGAGCCCCTTTTTTCTCTCTAAGGTTTCTAAAGGCTGCAGTTCTTTGCTTCTTGATGCTGCCTTCCAGCTGGTAGAACGTCAACTTCAAAGCTCTCACTCCCGCTTTTTCTCTCCCTTCAGCGGTAGAATTCTCTGTCTGCTGTGAAAACCTGTTTCCCTCTTCTCCCATGTGTGGGCATTTCTCTATTCCCTGTGAGAGTCTGCTTCCTTTCTCCCGGTGCCGTGGCTGCCCTATCTTCTGTGAGTGGGTGTCCCTCTCCCCTTATCCTGTGGCACCTTTTGTTCTCGGTGAATGGACGCCTGTTGACAGCTCCAGGCCCCCACCTACGCGCTCCAAGCCTTCCTCCCCCAAGGACCCTCTTAGGTGCTAAACCTCCCTAAACCCGCCTGTTTGACCCCTAAAAGCTCCTTTCGGCAGCACAGGGCATTCAGCCCCCCTGAAGCCCCTTCAGGAATTGCCAGACTGTCTCCCTCTGAGTGAAGGCTTCCCGGGCACAGCCTTGTGTGTTGGGAGCGAAGAGACCACGGGCATGTGCCTTCTGTTCGAGAAGAAGCTGCTCACGCGCTCTAAGGAAGACTCCGTTTTGAGGGGGCTTTTAGAATTTTATTCATGGGCCGGTGGTTGGTTGGTTGGCTCATTGGTCTTGGGGCTGAAGCCTGGGGACTCAGTGCACAAGAGATGCTGTCAGGGCAAGTGCTGTGGCCGGAGGTCCCTACAGGGGTCACGATGGGTGGGGGACAGGAGACTGAAGGTGCACCCAGTCCTGACACCTGGCACTGCTGATGAGGAATTCAGAGAAACACAAAACTTGAACCCCCTCTCCACCACCACCCCTGGCGCAGGCTGGTCAGCGGGCCTCCTTGTGCCTCTGTTTCCTTGTCTGTGGCCATAATAGTCTTAATACTCTGATGTAGGTAAGTGATTGGTAAGATACTAAGGTCTCGATTTGTGCTAATTTTTTATTACTCTGTGAAAGAGAGAGAGAGAGAGAGAGAGAGAGAGAGAGAGAGAGAGAGAGAGACCGCCTCCTCCAGCCTTGGTGACAGAAATCACACGGGTGCATCACAACAGACACCTGCAGTCCTACAGTAATTTCAGGGTCTGGAACACGCTGACAGCCCCAGCCCCCGAAATATCGGGGCATGCACTCCTCCTGTGAAGCACACCCGCCCCAGCTGTGGGCCTGATGAGCCGTGGCTGCCACAGAGAGGACTCAAGTCAACAACTACCATAAGACTTGACTAACTCCTCACAGCCCGGCCAGTCCAAACAGACCCGTCAGGTGTCCTGAGCCCTCCTGTCGGGGAGGCGGTGGCTGCTGCTAATAGACCTCATGGTCTTGCCCTCCTGAGCCTCTAGTTAAGAGTCCAGAAGTAAAGACCGAGGCCCAAAGGAGAAGAGAACGGGGAGGAGAGGAAACGCACCCCCTGCTCTGGGATTCTCGCTGCTGGTTTCCAGGCCTGACACGTACATGTTGCTGCCCTCAGCCCGGAGGCTGAGAGGCTGGACTGTCCGGTTATTGTGGGAATAGTCACCGCAGTAGCTGCTGGCCCGGAACACAGCCAGGACCCTCCAGAAGGGACTCCGACTCCCTCCCCCCAGAGGCCCCTCCTGCAGCACAAACCGAGCTGCTCCAGCTTGCCGCCCCCGCCCCTCCTGTGAGCTCCTGGAGGGCAGGGCCCCTCGCCCCTGGCCCCCTCACCTCACAGCTATCACCTCCCACCCCGTGGTATTCTATGGACCCAGTCCTTCCAGCTCAGGGGCCACCTGGGAGTCTCCCCTCTCCCATTCAGTCACCCTCACACCTCCTCTGGCCCCTCTCCTGCTGAATAACCCAGCAGCTTTCAAGTCTTTCATCTCAACCCGGCCAGGGGTGTTGCTGACCGTTGGTTGGGGCTCTGCGGTCACAGGACCACAGGAGCCTGTGCCATGTCACAGGTCTGTGTGAAAGGAAACCAAACCATGGCGTGGGAGGGAGAAGGAGGGGGAAGGGAGGCTGAGGATGATGAGAGTGGAGACTTCATGGGGCTCCCTCACCCCTTGGGGTGCTATGACGGAGTGAAAGGAGGGGGGTGCGTCTCCGGAGGAAGGTGGAGGGTGGCGAGCAGCTGTTTAGGAGGTGGAGGCGGAGCGGGGAGGTGCTCACTTTTCTTTAGAGCACCCGGCCAAGCTGTGGGAAGCTTAGCGACGCTCTGAGTTGGCATTGGTTTCTTCTATTGTTCAAGCAAAGAAATTGAGGTCCCACCAGTTATAAAATTGGCCTAAAGTCCCACAACTAAACAGAGGACAAATGCGGAGAGAATTGTGTATCTCCCAAGATGCATTGGCTGCCCGCACTCTCTGGCTATAGGATGTGAGACATGCTGCAAGTCCCAAGGTGGTGAAGGAGTAAGAGGGACAGCCCTTGCCTGTACTGGGGGTGGGTTTCCTGAACCACAGGTGGGGGTTGGTGTGGCTAGATGGGACCACACCATCGCTGTGGCCTCAAAGATGCCATAGACTCAGGGGCAGTCACCAGCTAACCTCCTGGAGGCTACACCTGAGGGTCTAGGACCGGAGGGAGGTGTCCCAGGTGCGGTTGAAGTTGGTGAGCATCTGCCAGGCATGCGTCCCATTTCTGAGAGGTTAGAACTCGGTGTTTGTTCATCTGTTTTGTGGACCTGATGTTCCAGGCCAAGGGAAATGGGAACAAGGCTGGGCAAGGAGAGTGAAAATGCATGTGAGAGTTTTTATAGATTTCCCTTTGTAGAAAGTCACTAAATACTAGCTGAGCCCCAGTACAACACGTGGCTCTATTTCTGGCTCTAAAACAATGTGAACCTCAGGAACTGCTTCTTCCTCTGGGACCTTGGGCCCTGTCCCCATGTGGCTCCGTGAGGCCAGGCAAGGCCAGTGATGCCATTAACAGAACTGCCTGGTAAAATTAGAAGCAGCTCTCACATCCGGCTATGGTTTAGGAGAAGCATGTCAAACTCAAAGGCTAACACGGGCCACATAAAGGAGGCATGTGGCCTGCAGGCCACGAGTTTGACGTGCTTGGTTTAGAAGAAGCCAGGTACTGGGGTTGTTAAGAACCAGACAAAAGATCATTAAGGCACTGATAGACCTCGGGCCTGAGGGGCCGGGTTCCAGCTCTCCTGTGTCACCCCAGCATCTCTTTGTCCCCCTGCAGGTGACCCTACTGCTGAGGAGATGGTAAATTCCCCAGTTTCCCTGGACTCGTTTCAGCGGGTACCTCAGCCCAGCTGTCTCGTCTTCCTCATCCACTTCCTCCTCTTCCTCCAGCCTTGGGAGTCAAACTCAGGTAGCGTATCCAATCTGCAGCCCATCCAGCCAGGACGTGAGCATATCAGCTCCCACCTGCCCCTCCTGCAGGTGCTCCGGGCTGAGATCTGTAGCCATGCCAGGTGCTGGTATTTAAGAACATTTCCATCCCAGTGGTTAGAGCCATCGGCCCCACACACCAGCCAGCCCCACCCGCAGTGTTCTTTCCCCATCTCTCCAGCCACCAGCACATTCCTACACACTCCCCACAGCTCACAAGCATGGCCGGGGCAGAGCAAGAGCGTGCCAAGAAGCTCTTACTGGTCTGTGCTCGGGCTCAACCAGTTGGAAAATACTTTTCAATCCATCTGTCCAGCTGTTTGTGATCAGGGTGCAAGAGAAATGTACCCAAGTTTTGGGAGCAGAGCTAAGAGAATCATTTGGGGTTTTTTTTCCCAGAAAGCCAAAAAGAGCCCTAGGTAGGAGGACGTGTTTGAGCAGAGCCTCGCAGGGTACATATTAGGCAGAAAGATGACAGGTGGAGGGTAAACTGAGGGAGGGTGCACCCAGGGAGAGGGCCAGGCATCAGGTGTGTGAGGGCGGGAGGGAGCTGGAGAAGGAAGCTAGTTGGAAGGGTGTTGGGGCTTCACCCGTGGCCACAAGGGACCTCAAGAGGAGTGAACAAAGAAGGCACCACCATGCGCCACCAACGGTGGGGCAGGACCCACGCCGGGAGAGCTGGGAGTGAGGTTTCAGTTCAGCTTGGCATGAATGTAGTTTTTAGCTGATCTTTGAAGGAAGGAAAGGAGGCTCACAGGAGGCAGAGAGAAGAGTGGGGCATGCCGGGCGGCAGGAAACAGCTCGTGCAGAAGAACTGCGGCAAGACTAGCCTCTTCTGGGAATTGCAGAAACCGGAGGGCCCAGATGGACACACCGTGAAAGAGGATGATCAAATGAAAGATCCTGGTGAACAGAAGCCTCCAAGGCAGGGCTCTCTGCTCCTCCTGTTCATCACACAGCCTTGTCCTCCCGCACAGAGCCAGCGGCAACCCTGACACACATGGTCAAGGTCAGAGTGAACAACTTTGGCCACCTGGTCACCAGGGCTGCTTTTATTTATTTATTTTTTAAATATATTTTATTGATTTTTTATAGAGAGGAAGGGTGAGAGAGAGAGAGTTAGAAACATTGATGAGAGAGAAACATCGATCAGCTGCCTCCTGAACACCCCCTACTGGGAATGTGCCCGCAGCCAAGGTACATACCCTTGATCAGAATTGAACCTGGGACCCTTCAGTCCACAGGCCAACGCTTTATCCACTGAGCCAAACCAGTCAGGGCACCAGGGCTGCTTTTAAATCTGGGAAAATGGATATCGTCCCCATCAATGACCCCCTTCATTGACCCCAACTGCATGGTCTACATGTTCCAGTATGATTCTATACAAGTTCAAAGGCACAGTCAAGGCTGAGGATGGGAAGCTTATCATCAGTGGAAAGTCCATCTCCGTCTTCCAGGAGCGAGATCCCGCCAACATCAGATGGGGAGATGCTGGTGCTGAGGATGTTGTGGGGTCAGTGGTGTCTTCACTCCCATGGAGAAGGCCGGGGCTCACTGGAAGGGGCAGCCAAGAGGGTCATCATCTCTGCCCCTTCTGCGGCTGCCCCCATGTTTGTGCTGGGTGTGAGCCATGACAAGTATGACAACTCCCTCGAGACTGTCAGCAATGCCTCCTGCACCACCCACTGCCTGGCCCCCCTGGCCAAGGTCATCCATGACAGCTTCAGCATCCTGGAGGGACTCATGACCACAGTCCATGCCGTCACCGCCACCCAGGAGACCCTGGATGGCCCCTCAGGGAAGCTGCGGTGTGATGGCCGAGGGGCTGCCCAGAACATCATCCCTGCTCCTACCGGCGCTGCCCAGGCTGCGGGCCAGGTCATCCCTGAGCTGAAGGGAAGCGCACTGGCATGGCCTTCCGTGTCCCACCCACAGTGTCGATTTTCGATCTGACCTGCCGCCGGAGAAAGCTGCCAAATGTGTGACATGAAGAAGGGAGTGAAGCAGGCGTCAGAGGGCCCCTCAAGGGCATCCTGGGCTGTACTGAGGACCAGGGGGTCTCCTGTGACTTTAACATGACCCACTCCTCCACCTTTGATGCTGGCGCTGGGTTTGCCCTCAGTGACCACTTTGTCAAGCGCGTTTCCTGGTCTGACAATGAATTGGCTACAGCAACAGGGTGGTGGACCTGATGGTGCCCATGGCCTCCGAGGAGTCAGAACGCCCTGGACCACCAGCCCCAGCGAGAGGAAGAGGGCCCTCAGCGGCTAGGGAGTCCTGGCCCCAGATCGATCCCCAACACAATGAGAATCTCCTAACCTCCAGTTTTCACCCCAGAGCCCTAAAGAGGGGGAGGGGCGTAGGGAGCCCTACTTTGTGTCGTGCACCATCAATAAAGTTCAGGGTACCCCCAAATAAACATCTTCAAGGAGGGATTTGACCTTTTTTAAAATATATTTTTTTTATCAACCTCAGAGAGGGAGAGAGAGATAGAAACACCCGTGATGAGACACAATCATTGACTGGCTGCCTCCTGCACGCCCCGCACTGTGATCCAGCCAGCAACCCAGGCATGTGGCCTGACCAGGAATCAAACAGTGACCTCCAGGTTCATAGGTCAATGCTCAACCACTGAGCCATGCCAGCTGGGCAGGATTTGACTTTTAGGTTAAAAATGAAAAAAAAGTAAAGTGCCCTAGCTGGTTTGGCTCAGTGGACTAAAGGGTCCTGAGTTTGATTCTGGTCAAGGGCCGTACCTTGGTTGCAGGCTCAATCCTGTGTGTGGGAGGTAACCAACCTATGTTCTCTCTCTGTCTCTCCCCCTCCCTTCCACTCTCTCTAAAAGTCAATGGAAAAAATATCGTTGGGCCCTAGCAGGTTTGGCTCAGTGGACTGAGCATCAGTCTGCGGACTGACGGGTTCCGGGTTCAATTAGGTCAAGGGCACGTACCTTGGTTACAGGCTCCCAGCCCTGTTCAGGGGCATGCAGGAGGCAACCAATCGATGTGTCTCTCTCAGATCATTGTTTCTGTTTCTCTCCACTCTCTCTTTCCACTCTCTCTAAAAATCAATGGGAAGGGGGAAAGAAGATATATGTAATACTCTTTGAAATACTTCAAGCAATAAAAATATATATATATATATATATATATATATATATATATATATATATATATATATATATATGTTTAAAAAATCAATGGAAAAAAATTTCCTCGAGTGAGGATTAAATATATAGATAATCTCCTCAGGTGAGGATTAACAAAAGAAAAAGCAAGGAGCCCCATAGATTATTATTATTATTTTAAAAATATATTTTTTATTGATTTCAGAGAGGAAGGGTGAGGGAGAGAGAGATAGAAATGTCAAGAATGAGAGAATCATTGCTCGGCTGCCTCCTGCACACCCCCCATTGCGTATCAAGCCCGCAACCAGGCATGTGCCCTTGACCGGAATCAAACTTGGGACCCTTCAATCCATGGGCTGCCGCTCCATCCACTGTGCCAAACCAGCTAGGGCCCCATAGATTATTTTAATACCCTTTGCTGTTACAGAGGCTGTGTACATGTACACTATAAAAAAATAGAAAATCAGACAAAACAAAAAAAGAAAATATTCCCATTATTCAGAAATTACCAATTCATTTCTTTTTTAAGAACATATTTTTATTGATTTCAGGGAAGAAGGGAGAGGGAGAGATAGAAACATCAGTGATAAGAGAGAATTATTGATCAGCTGCCTCCTGCCTCCTGCACACCCCCTACTGGGTATCAAACCAGAAACCAGGGCATGTGCCCTTGACCACAATCGAACTCCAGACCCTTCAGACTGCAGGTCGATGATCTACCCACTGAGCCAAACCGGTTAGGGCCCAATTCATTTCTTTCATGACAATAACTTGTTCAAGAAACCTGATGGCTGTCTTGTAGGGTGTCTCACCTTCCCCGTGCGAATGGTTTACTGCAGATGTCTGCGCTGCAAAGGGATATGACAAAAGCCTATCTGTGAGGAGAGCTGTATTTGGCCATTGTTCTGTCTTCTCATCCTAGAGGAGGTCAAGGTGATTGGCCCTGGGGAGTCCATCCTGGCGAATGTCGGGGAAGAGGTGGAGTTCCCCTGCCACCTGTCCCCCTACCGAGACGCGGAGCACATGGAGATCCTCTGGTTCCGGAGCCAGGCCTCGGACGTGGTGCACCTGTACCAGGACCGGCGGGAGCTCCCGGGGCGGCAGATGGCGCAGTTCCAGAACAGGACCACGCTCATCAAGGACGAGATCGTGGACGGCACCGTGATCCTGCAGCTCCAGGACGTGGTCCCCGCCGACCAGGGCCCTTACGGGTGCCGCTTCCTCTCCCGCGACTCCTCCTTCTCCGGGGAGGCTGTGTGGGAGCTGGAGGTCGCAGGTGCGTGAGCGGTGAGCTGGCCGGGCGCCAGCGCGGGGGCCGTAGGGAAGGGTCCGTTGGATGTGACTGCTTGGCTTCAGAGTAGACGGGGAAGCGCGGAGAACAGGGGAATTGCTCTGTTAAAAAAAATTAGAAAATGAACAACAAAAAAGTTGTTCACAAAAAAGATACACAGCCCGTAAACATATGGAAAGATGATTGATCCCTTTTACTCATCACGAAAGGCAAATTAAAGCCACACTGACATGCAATTGTTTACTTCTCAGTCTGGCAAAAACTTTAAAACTGGTGGGATTGTGGGGAGGAGCCTCTGCACCATGTAGACAAAGTTCAAGGTCCCAAAGCGCCAGGGCCTGGGGGTTTGGCGACTGCGGGGTCGTCTGCGCACCTACCTTTGAACACCAATCTCACCTCTAGGAGTTTACCCTGAAGAGACACCGCCCGCAGCTAAATAGAAAAAAGGCAAAGGAATAAGTTTAATCTGTGTAGCACTCTTTGTAATTGCAAATTAGCGGGAGCAACCTCAATGAGCAAGCACGGGTGCTGAGTGTGCCCGGGCACACGTGGGGTGATCCATACCGCGCACCTGGAGACACAGTAGCTCTGTGAGCTGGTGCGGAGTGATTTCCAGGTTGTTCGGAAAAAAGAAAAGCAAGATGCATGAGATGTCCTATAGTGTGTCAACTTCAGTGTAAGAAAGAAGGAGAAACACTGCACAGGACAAAACACAGGGAGGATAAGTAGAAACGACTGACATGAGTTCCCTAAGGCAGGGGCTGCGAGGGGGTGGAAAGGATGGAGAAAGGTCTGGGACTCTCCTGACATACATCTGTTACAGTATTGGCATTTAAACCACATTAACGTTTTGCATATTTAAAACGTAAAGCTAGCGCCACAGGATGGGACAATAAAGGAGTGTGTTATCACAGGCACTTGAGCCCTGGAGGGATTCAGGAGAGAGAGAAGACAAGCTGTTGAACTCTGGGGGGAGATTATTCTTCATTCTCAGGGACTGTCCCTTGCATAATATGACTAAACTAGAGGCCCGGTGCATGAAATTTGTGCACTGGGGGGGGGGGGGATCCCTCAACCCAGCCTTACCCCCTCTCACAGACTGGGAGCCCTCAGGGGATGTCCTACTGACCGCTTGTGTCCACTGGGATGGGGACATGCTCCAAGCTGTGAGGAGGCCACCGGGAGCACACCCACCCCCCAACCTGTGTTGTGTCTGCTGGGCTGGGGGTGTGCTGCCTGCCCAGATGCCCGCCCTCCCTCCACCGCTGGGGCACGGGACGCTGGCCTTGTTGCTGGGGTGACAACGCCAGCGTCCCGCCCCGGCTGCTGTGGGCGCTGCCATCTTTGTGACAGAGTGACAGTCAGTTTGCATATTACCCTTTTATTAGATTAGATGTCAGTAGCCCCTTCGAGTAAAATGCCTCCTCCATGTTTCCAAATGTTCCAACAGACTCCTTGTTGACAGTCCGTGGGTGGAGGCCACGAGCCCCTGTGTGCTCAGAGTAGTCATAGGTCGTGATACCTTATGGTGACTGCAAATGATAAGCTTTAACCACAACTTCCAGAAGGAGCCTAATCCTTCCCACTCCTGCCTCTCTCAGGGATGGGGTCAGACCCTCACATCTCCCTTGAGGGCTTCAAGAAAGGAGGCATTCAGCTCAGGTGCAGCTCCAGTGGCTGGTACCCCAAGCCTCAGGCTCAGTGGAGAGGCCACCTGGGACAGTGCCTGCCTCCGGAGTTCGAAGCCATCACCCAGGACGCTCGCGGCCTGTTCGGTCTGGAGACATCTGTGGTTGTCCAAGGCGGGGCCCACAGCAACGTGTCCTGCTCCATCCAGAACCCCGTTCTGCTCCAGAAGAAAGAGTTTGTGGTCCAAATAGCAGGTCAGTGGGTGCTGGCTCACCTTCATCTTCCTAATCATCACATCCTCCATGTTCATTGTCCCAAAGTCCATCTACAAGGTCACAATAGTATGGGGGCCTGGCTGGGGTGAGCTGACCTTGACATCTGAAAAGCCAGCAACTTGGATATCGGGAACCTACTAAGAATGCAACTGGCAACCCCACCCGTAAACAGAGAAGGTCCCAGAGAGCCAACATTACAAGGCCACCAGCTAAAACCCAGAAACCCTACTCAAGGAGGCAAATGTTCCTAACGGTAGTTCCTGAGGCCTGACAATGTGCTCCAACCCCGTCCTGCGCCTCCTCTGAGTCTGGGTATGATATTCTCTTTCCTCCTAGTTGTAGAATTTCCACTCCGCCAGCCTTCCTGTGGTTCTGGATGATGTCCGTTCCGTCTTTTAGTTGTTTTTTGAAGTGGTTGTTCGAGGCAGCAATCTCCGGTGTTAACCTATGTCGCCATCTTGGTTTCTCTCGCTGTTAGTCATCAAAGTCTTTTTCTGAGGCTCCCGCTGAAAGGTTTAATGTTCATGGCTCTAGTTGTTTTTAAGACTTGAGGACAAACCCAATCTATGGGCTGTTTATCTACATAGGGTCCAAATCAATAGTTATAATAACAGAAAGAAATGTCATCTTATAAATGATGATTTATCCTCAGGTAAGAGGACTTGACAGTCCACATAGGTCATTTAAATATGGCTGGCAGTCAGGGTGGCCATTTGTGTTAGCTAATTGTCCTTTTTATTTATTTATCTATTTTAGAGAGAGAGTGACGGCAGGAAGAAGGGAGAGAGAGAGAGAGAAAGAAAGAAATCTACTTGTTGTCCCACCTATTTGTGCATCCATTGGTTGAGTCTTGTTGGTGACCTGACCAGGGCTCAAACCCACAACCTTGGCACATCGGGATGATACCAACTGAGCACCCGGCCAGGGTTACCTTAGCTGGTGGTATTCACCCAAAGGGAGGCTAAAACATCACGTATCTTTATGACAGGGATGTAGCCACAGCTTGGAGCCAGGTGCCTCCGTGAAACTCCCAGGACACAGGATAGAGGGGTTTTCTCTTAGATGTTTACATTTCAAAGAGATGGCTTTGAGCTCCCAAAGAGAACCGTTCCTGGGTTGTAAAACTGGCGGTGGGAGGCTTATTTAGCTTTCAAAAGAATTTGCATACATCTCAATAGGATAGAGAAAAGATTTACAAGTTTTCCAAAGAAAATGGTCTAAGAAAGGGGGAAAGGGAATGGGGGGAGTCTCTTTTCTTACACCGGGGAATTTTTATTTATTTTTTTCGATGTGTAGATGTTTTGTTGATATCAGAAACCCAGTTTGCTTCTTGCAAACACTTAGCTTCTACGTCTCATCACATCTTTGGAAGAATCGATAGCAAAGGATGTGAGTCACATGAATATCTATTAGGGGATCGTTCAGGTAGAGGAAACAGCAAGTGCAAAGGTCCTGAGGTGGGACTGTGTGTGGCTATTGGAGGAGGTGGGAGGGGAAGGAACAGGGACAAGACCAAGGGTAGCTGGTCAGGGTGGCAACACACCCTGAGACTTTGCTCTCAACCTGAGGTGAAGGACCAATCCGCGTGGCCCAATAGTTTTGTACCAGATAATAAAAATGCACGGCTAGAAAAATTAAACAAACAAAAGAGCACGTTGTGCTAAGTGGAATGTCAGACACAAGGGGACACCTATTGTCTGATTCCACTTTCATAAGGTAGTCAATTCGTAGAGATGGAAAGTAGAATAGAGGTTACCCAGGGTAGGAGGGCGGGGACATGGGAAGTGAGTGCTTACTGGGGACACTGTTCCTAATGTGACCCCTAACAGTATTTACTGAGGACAAACAATGTGCTCCAAACCCCTGTCCTCAGTTCACATTCCAGTGGGAGAAACACACACACAGGTGAATTACGTTGTAGGGAAGAAGAAGAAAAGTTCTGGTGGTTGCACTGAACTGTGAGCTTAAAAATGCCTAAGATGGCACATTTATGTGATGTGTATGTAACCACGATAAAAAGAAAAAAAACGTTTTAAAAGGCCATTGAGATGAAAGCACCAATTTTTTATAATTACTGCCGCAGACACAGAAGCACTCTGTGAAACTGCCACACGGGTTTCCAGAGGTTAGTCTCCGTGCCGCACCTGTGAACTGTCCGCAGCGGCCTCCCGAGGGGACCCGGGGAGGAAAGGGCGGGCTGTCCGTCCGCCCGCGCGGCTTTGCCATCGATTCTTCCAAAGGCGATGAGACGTAGAAGCCGAGGGTTGGCAAGAAGCGAAGTGGGTTTCCCGCATCAACAAAAGCCCTGGCACGCAGGCGCCGGGCGAGAGCCGTCAGGGCGGCGGGCCCCGCAGTTCGGGGCGGGGGAGGGTCACTGACTCCCGGGTTCATTCTCCTCGGCGTCCGCTGGTCTGTCCCCAGTTTGCGCGCTTTCCCTCCCCGCGAGCCGGTCCAAGGCCCCGCAGCTCCTGGGGACCCACCTTCCCAGAGCCTGGGCGGCGCCCCTGGCCGGTGGCGGCGCAGCCCCGGAGGCTCAGCTCCCCAGCCCGTCGCCCGCGAGGTTTCCCGGCCCCCGGGGCCCTGCCCCCGGGGAACTGAGTGCGCAGAGACGCCTCAGTCAAGACAACTCCCGTGGGTGTCTTCCAGATGCGTTTCTCCCCGGACCCGCGCCCTGGAAGACAGCCTTCCTCTGGACGTCCGTGGTCGGCCTGCCGCTCCTCCTGGCCCTGCTCGCGGCGCCGGCGCTGTGGTTCTTCCAGCGGCAGCGGCGGGCGCTGGGTACCGCGGGGGCCGTGCGCGCGGGGCGGGCGGGGCGGGGCGGGGTGGGGCGGGCGCTGGGTACCGGGGGCGAGGCGGGGCGGGGCGGGGCGAGGCGGGGCGGGGCGGGGCGGGGCGGGGCGGGCGCTGGGTACCGGGGGCGAGGCGGGGCGGGCGGGGCGGGGCGGGGCGGGGCGGGCGCTGGGTACCGGGGGCGAGGCGGGGCGGGCGGGGCGGGGCGGGGCGGGGCGGGCGCTGGGTACCGGGGGCGAGGCGGGGCGGGGCGGGGCGGCCTCTGGGTACCGTGGGCGGGGCGGGGCGGGCTCTGGGTACCGCGGGGGGCGGGGCGGGCGGGGCGGGGCGGGCGCTGGGTACCGCGGGGGGCGGGGCGGGCGGGGCGGGGCGGGCGCTGGGTACCGCGGGGGGCGGGGCGGGCGGGGCGGGGCGGGCTCTGGGTACCGCGGGGGGCGGGGCGGGCGGGGCGGGGCGGGCGCTGGGTACCGCGGGGGGCGGGGCGGGCGGGGCGGGGCGGGCTCTGGGTACCGCGGGGGGCGGGGCGGGCGGGGCGGGGCGGGCTCTGGGTACCGCGGGGGGCGGGGCGGGCGGGGCGGGGCGGGCGCTGGGTACCGCGGGGGGCCGTGCGCGCGCGGGGCGGGCTCTGGGTACCGCGGCGGGCGGGCGGGGCGGGGCCCTGCCCACACCTGCTCCTTTCCTTTCTCTGTTCAGAAAAGCTGAAGGAGCAGGCGGACAAGGACCGAGGTGAGCGGGATGAGGAGCCTGCAGAGGGGCCCTGAGCAAACGGGGGGAGTCAGACTGGGCGGCTCGGGAGCAGCGCGGGGACGCCCTCGCCTCGCCTCGCCTTGCCTCGGAGCCCGGGGCCCGCTCCCCTCGCGCGTCCAGCCCCGCCTGGTCCCCAGAACGCGCGGGGACAGAATCTGTGCACTTTGGAAAGCGAGGCGTTAGCGTTTCGTTGATGTAGATTTCCTCTTTTCTTCGTTTCTTCTCCAGGGAAACTCACCGAGGAGCTGGGTATGTTCTGGGCGCCGCGTGCACGTCACGCACCCGATGCGCGGCCTTTGGCCAGCGATAGATGGCAAAGATCTCATTGTTAACCCATCCCTCCGCGCCTCCCGTCTTCTCTCTCAAACGGACTCGAGCGAAGCTGCCCCGGAGGCCCGGCCTCACTCAGACCCTCTGGACAGACCCTCCCAGCCCCTTCCCTGCCGCTCACAATTCCACTTAAAGGTGTAGCCCTCTGGCTCATGTTCCTAGGATAGCCTTCTATTTTAAATGCAAGTGCCACTGGGAAGGGTGGCACCGTGAGCCTGCACGGAAGTGGTAGAGCATATAGTATCGTCTACAGGAGTGCGTAGCGCTGCCCTGCTCAGGGGCATTTACTTTTAAAATACACAAGGCGGACAGGCCAAAGGCATGCATTTCCAGTGGCAAATGATGGGTCCTGGCATCCGGCGAGGAGAAACAACTCAGTGTGCTGTCCTCCCGTCCTTTAAATAAGGCACCACACGCCCGGAGGCGCGGGCGGGCTGTGCTCTGTAGCTGGACTCTGCGGCTGGACTCAGCGGCTGGACTCAGCCAGGACAGCTGGTGATTTCAGGGCGGATGAGCAGTAGCTTCTTCAAACCAGACCTGAGCCCTGGGAAGAGGCTCCTCAGTGCCAATACCTGCTCCCCTTCCCAGGCCCCTCCCGCGGTGGGGACTTCTGCCCTAAGAGCAAAGACTAGGTTGAGGTGTAGGAATCCTGCAGGGGAGGGTGCAGAGACTGGGATGGGATTGAGGGGAGCGGTGGGCTAAGACTCTGGAAGCACCTTCCCAGTGGCCTGACAGCCTTGGGAAATGGTCCACCAGCCCAAGGCTGATGCTCCCTCTGTTCTGCTTATAGGGAAGGTGCAGTCAGAGCTTGGTAAGTGACCCCTCTTGGAACTGTTCCTTCTTGTCCACCTTTTACCATCTGGTTACCCAGGTACGTTCTGATCTCCCAACCAGGTCTGATGGCCAGGCTGGAACCCGCTGGCTCTGAGGGCCTGGGCGGCAGGAGGAAGGGGAGGGGGCTGGAGTGGGTGCAGATTCCACCTGCGGGCAGGGAAGCTGCAGGAACCTGGTTCTAATTCCGTGTTTTTCCTTCACTGCTTCAGACTGGAGAAGGGCTGAAGGCCAGGCTGGTGAGTGAAGCCCATTTCTCCCCCATTGTCCACTTTACACCTCAGCGTCCCAGCCACTCTCTCTGATTAACCAAACCACATCTCCTCCCGTTTATTCCACAGCCTCACTCAGCACAACTTAGTCTATGTCACTGGTAGAGGTTATATTCGAGTTTTTCATATTGTCCTGAGGTGTAGGCATACTGTAAACCATGGGTGCCAAGCCTGGCTGCAAATAAGAATCCCCTAAGCTCCTGGTGCCAACCCTCAAAGACTGACCTGTGGGTCTGGGGTGGGCATGCTACTCCACACGTAAACATTTCTCCCTGTGTCTGCCTCCAGTCCCCCATAAAGCCACCAATCTAAAGCCTACCTTCTATTCTATGTATTCTTGCAAAGTGTGCACTTGTTTTGTGCACATGCATTTTAGTTTATGTCCTTTACAGTCCCATGCTACTCCTGGCTTTTCTCACCATCGCGGTGTTTTAATATCCATCCTGCTGCCACATGCACATCTGCCCTGCTTCCCCCTGTTGCCCAGCCTCCATTTCAGCCAGCCGCCCTCCTGAAGCACAGCCAGCCTGCTCTAACCCACTCCACCACGCGCAACACAAGCATGCAACACAAGCATGCCGCCTCCCGGCTGTGTGGAGACTTCTCCGGATGGACACCCAGGAAGGGGATTGCTGGCCCAGGGAGGATAGAGGGATCCCCGAAGGCAGCGCCATCTCCCGCCCGCCGTTGGCAGTGCATGGAGCCCCACGTGCCCCTGTTCCCTGTGAGCCAGCTTGCTAAGCTTGCCAGTCAGAAGAGAGGAGTGATTCTCGCTGTTTCTTCAGTGTGCACGCCTCTGAACACTAAGGAGTTTGGGCACCTCATGTGCGAGGTGGCTGGTGGGGGTTCCTCTTCTGAGGCTGAATGGCTCGCGTTAAGAAAGGAGGCACGACAGGTATCCAGAGGACGCGTTAGGACAGGAGCCAGCCTCCGCGGGGCCTCCTGGGGACCGAGCTGGCCAGGCCCAGGCGGAGGCTTTCTCTCCATCCTGCAGACACCCGTGCCGCTTGTCCGGGGCTCTGTGCTCTGGTCCCCCGCCCTCCTGAGCACACCGGCTTGCATGCAGCTTGGGTATAACCCAGCACCGACGCCAGCCCCTTACTCCATCCTGAATCCTCAGGAACATGGGCCGAAACCAGCTGTCATGGTGGGAAAGGGCTCTTCAGGGTTACAGTGTCCCTCCTGCGTCTCTCACAGTCCCAGGGAGCCCGACTCAGCTCCCTGAGCCTCATTTTCCTCTCTGTTTGGTTTCAGAGTGGAGAGCAGCCCAGCAATATGCAGGTAACTGGAGGTGGGGCCAAGGAATGACGTGACTTAGATTGGCTGGACCTTTAAACAGAGGGAGGTGGAGCGATCTGAGATTAGAGGAGGAGTCTGTCCAGAAGCCAAGTATGAGCCTGCACACATAGACACACAAGTCCACTTGCACAGACATACCACCACCCACACGCCTGCGTATGCACATATGCACACACACATGCTTGCATGCATAGATGTGATTAGCTCACACAGGTATACATTGGTGTGCACATACATACCCCCACAAGCATATATCTTTCTTGGTTTTGTTAATCCTCACCAGAGGACATTCTTTTTAATTGATTTTCACTGAGAGTGGAAGGGAGAGGGAGAGACAGAAACATGATGTGAGAGAGACACCTCGATTGCTAATTGGTTGCCTCCTGCTTGTGCCCTCACCTGGGCCTGGGTTCAAGCCTGCAACTGAGGTGTGTGCCCTTGACCGGAATCCAACCCACAACCAACCCTTCAGTGTGTGGGGCCCACGCTCTAACCACTGAGCAACCAGCTAGGGCTCTTTCTTGGTTTTACTGGGTCTTTCCATCTGCAGGAGGCTGTTTGCAGGAGCCAATGCAGAGTTGTAAGGAACCTTCCAGATGGTCTGACGGAAGGGATCCTTTGGGTTCCCATCCATCAAATGGGTGTGTTCCGGCAGCTATGGTGATGGCAGGGCACTGGACCAGATCATCTCAGAGGTCCCCTGCAGCTTTAAAATCCTAAACTTGCTGTAAAACTGAGGCAAACACACACACACACACACACACACACACACACACACACACACCTGAGGCTCAGCGCTCAGTGATGCTCTCTCTAGGCCACACTGGTGGTGAGACAGCTGGACTAGCCCAGCCCTCGGCTCCCTCCCCTGGACCAGGACTTGAGGGCAGTGAGCTCTCCATCCCCAGGAGCCTGCCTCGTTGCTGTCTCTCCTCTCCAAGGTACCGGTACCGGTACCGGCACCGGCACCCGGCACCAGTATAGAATTCAGGAGCCTTCCAGTTCAGGAAAGAAATAGGATTCCTCTTATCACATTCAAATGCCCCGGTGCCCGCAGGCCACTTCAGTCTCCCAGTGTGTGGGGTGGCGGTGAGAGTGAATATTCCACCAATTGTTCCAAAAATAGAGGTTGGCCAGTTGGGAGGAGACAGGTAGGGCCCGGCACCCTGCAGAGCACTAACTCAGAGCCTCTGCGCAGTGAACGTGACCCTGGATTCGGCCTCAGCACACCCCAGCCTGGAGGTCTCCCAGGACGGCAAGAGCGTGTCCTCCCGCGGGGCCGGGGCGGCGCTGGTCCCGGCGGTGCCGGGAGACCCGCAGCGGTTCACCGAGCAGACGTGCGTGCTGAGCCACCAGCGCTTCCGGACCGGCCGCCACTACTGGGAGGTGGACGTGGGCCGGCGCAGCCGCTGGTTCCTGGGCGCCTGCCTGGAGGCGGTGGCGCGCGCGGGGGCGGCGCTCCTGAGCCCGGCCGCGGGCTACTGGGTGATGGGGCTGTGGAACGGCTGCGAGTACTTCGTGCTGGAGCCGCAGCGCCGGGCGCTGTCCCTGCGCGTGCCGCCCCGGCGAGTGGGCATCTTCCTGGACTGCGACGCCGGGAAGCTGGCCTTTTTCAACGTGTCCGACGGCTCCCACATCTTCACCTTCACCGACACCTTCTCGGGGCCGCTCTGTGCGTACTTCAGGCCCAGAGCCCCCGACGGCAGCAAACGCCCCGATCCGCTCACCATCTGCCCGTTGCCCGTTCGAGCAACACGCGTCCCCGAAGAGGAGGACGGTGACACCTGGGCACAGCCTTACGAGCCCTCGGCGCCCCCCATGGAACCATGGTGAGGCGCGCGCTCGCCGGGTGGAGGAAGCGCCGCCAAAAATGCCAGCAAAGGCGACACACAGACAGACAGCGGAAGGGAAACAGACAGGGGCTTGGCCTGCGTCGATGTGTCTCTGTGTTTAGAATTTTCCTTTTTAAAAAAAGAGGCAATTCCCAAGCTTGTCTGTGTGTATCATAGGATTGAGAAAGTAAGGAAAACATTGTGCTCACCGCGCAAAGGGGGAGGAAAGGGGGAAGAGGGAGGGGAGAAGGGAGACATGATTGGATTAAAGATATCCATTAACTTACATATTTGTATACGTCGTATTTATTTTCTAGTTGATAAGGAATGAATTCATCTAGGGCTCATATCCCAGTTTTAAATGTTAATTCCCACTAACGTGAGCTTGGGAAGTGGCTGGTTTCCGGGCTGGGACTGAGAAAGCACAAGGCGGATCTGGACCGTTTTGTGCCTTAAAGTGCAAACGTGCTCAAAAACTTCACAGGAGCTGAGTGAAGAGGCGCCGCTGGCCAATGGCGGGACAATTTGAACTTTAAAGAGAATCATTTTTTAAAAATATATTTTTATTTATTTCAGAGAGGAACGGAGAGGGAGAGGGAGATACAAACATCAATAATGAAAGAGAATCATTGATTGGCTGCCTCCCCTCCTACTGGGGATCAAGCCCACAACCCAGGCATATGCCCTTGACCGGAATCGAACCTGGGACCTTTCAGTCCACAGGCCAAGGCTCTATCCACTGTGCCAAACTGTCTAGGTAGGGCTTACAGAGAATCGTGACAAGAATTGCTCAACAAGGGGCTGAGCAAATAAATGTCGCAAAGTCGGCTGAGCATCAGGTTTCTCAGAGAAAGAAAACAAACAAAATACAGAGAGGGGCAAGGAGAGAGCGAAAGAACGCCCCTGAGCCCGTGGTTTTCTCGGTGTGCAGGTGGATGGAACCTGTGTGCGATGCGGTGGAGGGGTGTGCGTATGAGCCTGCGTATTGTTCCTGGCTCTGCTTTGAGGACTTAGGAACAGTAACATCCAGGACCAATGAGCACATCTGGCACCATAACTTGTTGGTTTTTAGTCCTTTCCACTAAAAGAACAAGGCTCCTTGGAGAAATGATGGGCTCTGGGTCTGGGAAAGCAGACAGGAGTGACACTGAGATTTATTATACATCCTATATAATACAGAGCTAATATGCTAATTAGACCGGACAGAATGACCTTCCAGAGAGACCAGTGGGCGGGGGGCAGGGCTGTGAGGCAGCCTGGGCTGAGGGGTTGGGGGGGGGGGGCGGGTTCGAGGGCCTACTCCTGCATGAATTTCATGCATTGGGCCTCTAATTTAAATATAGTTTTTTACCTAGATTCTGGTACAGAGGTCCTAAAACTCGGAATTTCCTCAGTGATAAGAGTAATAAGGGTGTCTTTTGATGTCTTTAACAAGCCCCTCTCAGATCTCAGATACTCCAGAGCCCATTTTAGTCAATGCGATGACTTTTGGAAAGCGTGAGGATCTGGTCTAGCTGCCTGGGGAACCACCTAGTCATTACAGAGTTGTAATTTGGCCCCACCCCCATCCCAGCCTCAGGGAGGGGCTGGAGAGTGAGCTCTATTGCCAGTGGCCAATGATTTAATCCATCACGGAAATGAAATAAAGCCGCCAGAAGAATCCAAAAGGACTGGGTTCCAGAGTTTCCGGATTGATGAACACTTGGGGATTCAGGGAGAGTGGCACTCAGAGCATGGCAGCCCTGTTCCCCTTTCCACACACCTTGCCTTTGCATCTTTTCCTTCTGGCTCTTCCTGAATCATATAATCCTAGTAAACCTGGAATCTAGTAAGTACACTGTTTTTCCTGAGTTCTGTAATTCACTCTAAGAAATTAATCGAACCCACGTAGGGTGTTGTGGGAACCTCTCATTTACACCTGGCTGGTCAGAAACACAGGTAACAACCTGGACTTGCAATTGGTGTGTGAAGTAGGGGGCAACTAGACGCAAGGAGAGATATCACTTGAGGGATATTAGGCAGGAAAGATAGCTCTAGGCCAGGGGTGGGCAAACTTTTTGACTCCAGGGCCACAATGGGTTCTTAAACTGGACCGGAGGGCCGGAACAAAAGCATGGATGGAGTGTTTGTGTGAACTAATATAAATTCAAAGTAAACATCATTACATAAAAAGGTACAGTCTTTTTTTTAAGTTTTATTCATTTCCAATGGCCGGATCTGGCCGCTGGCCGTAGTTTGCCCACGGCTGCTCTAGGGCATGAGGGGAAAGGGAGAGAAAAGGAAGTTTATCTCACCCACTAATCAAAGAAGTCAGCCACCTTAATACTTGCCAAACAAGATGACCAGATGTCTGTACAAACATTCCAGAATAATGAACAACAATGCAGAAGGGGAGTTTGAAACCTACAGGGGGAAGGGTATAAAACCTCTTGAACTCTCACTGGGCACACACTCAGACTAGCTGAGTTGCCCACTTATGCTTTATGTCAAGTGTATTCTATTTTAAAAATATATATATTTTTATTGATTTCAGGGAGGAAGTGGGAGAGAGAGGATAGAAACATCAATGAGGAGAATCATTGATTGGCTGCCTCCTGCAGACCACACACTGGGGATCAAGCCCACAACCCAGGCATGTGCCCCGACCTGGAATTGAACTGTGACCTCCTGGTTCATAAGTTGATGCTTAACCACTGAGCCATGCCAGCTGGGCTCAAGGGTATTTGTAATAAATTTGCTTTCTTTGCTTCAACACTGCTATCTGTCACTTATCTGAAGTCTTTCTTGCAAGATTGACAAGAGCTGAGGTGGGAACAGCCCCCACCCTCTGACTCAGGGGCTGTCAGGTAACATTAACATGCTACTACTTGTCTTGCGAACCATAGAGGCTGTGCCAGAGGCCACCCAGGAGGCCAGACCACTCAGAGTAGACACTTGTCCCCTTCCAGCTCTGCCCATGACTCTCTGACAAGTTTATAAAAACAGAGCATGGTATATTTAGTTTTTCCTGCTGTTCACATGTCCCATGCAGCTATCCCTCAGAACTGTGACAGGTGAATCATGGTACGGATCCCTGTCCAGTGTGCAAACACACCTGTGACGTATCTGGTTGTGAGGCTTTTGCCTGAAGCAGCCTGGACACAACTAAAGCACAAAGGCTATCAGAGCTAAGAGAGGATCTTGACCTCCACTGGGAGGGCGAGGGGAACAAATCCAGTTATCATTGGCCCTGCGGGAATCTTATGTGGAAGACAAAGACCCCAAAGACATGGACCAGGCGCTCCCACACATTGTTATTGGCTTAAAAGTTGATGCAGCCGTTTTGAGGTCAATTTTGGGAATGCCAACCAATTTCTAAACATGAACCTCCTCCGACCAGCAGTTCCACACCCAGGATCTGTCCCACAGAAATGTTCACACAAGCACCCGAGACAGAGGGTGCTCACAGCATCCACGTGAAAACATAGACCAGAATCGCCTCCTTGCCAGTAGGAGGATAAATAGGTTAAAGTGGCCCATTCGTACTTCGGGTACTGCCGCACCATAAGTTTTTGTGGTGTACCTCAATTTCTTCAGGGAGAATGTATTGCTTATGTTATTGAAAACGTGAGCCAATGCTTCTTTCCTTTCTGCTTCAGTGGTAAACAATCACCAGAAAATCCTTGTAAAATATACAAAAGGAAGCCATCTGATGGGCGTCTTAGCACTCAGGGGCAGTGACAGGATGTTTTTTGTCCTCTGAGTGCTCAAATCGCTGCCTTTGAGTGCCTCTGTGGAATGCTTTCTCGTGCCTCTGCAGCATCTTGGGTAGAGCCCATAGTGTTCATATAACTTTCATTGTTCAATGATCTGTCCAGTTTGCAAACTCTTGTTTCCTATTCAATACGAACGCCCAGCAGGTTGAGGACCTGCAGTGAAGAGGGTGTCATTCTGCCTCTGGAAACCCCTTCTTCCTCCCTCTGTGCAAGGAGAGATGCAGCAACAACCTCCTAGGGCCCGCCCACTGCTCAGCTCCCCAGTGTCGCTGAACACCTCACCTCCAGCCACTGCTCACAGGACACCCCAGCGCTCCTGTGTGCTCGCCCTCACCTGCAGACGGCGTGCTTGGGAAGGATGCAGCAAAGTGGCTCGGGCTGGCCAGGTTTCCAGACGATCTTTGACCCCCACGAAACTCCCACGTTGTGTGTGTGCCTGTGAGTGGGGGTTGGGTGGGCTCCTCTGGGCAGATCAACAATCCTATCAAACAGATACCAGGCTCCTCTTCTTGCAGGCATCCCCCAAATTTACATCTGATTCTTCTAGGGTCGGCTCAGGGCAGTGGCAAGTACTCCCACTGTGTAGAGGGCAGGAAATTGCCTCTGGAATGTTCCACCACCCCAGGCCTCCAACGGATGCGTTTCCTCCATCCCCCCCCCCCCCATTCCGAAAAGAAAATCAGTTCCTTTCGTGCCACTTAGTTCACATATTTATTTCTTTTATTTATAGCTTATGGTCAATGCCAATCAACTCCATAAAGCGAAACATTATTTAAAAATTAAAGCATTATGATGCAAAAAGCATAAAAGCAGGCTCAGAGGCACACGCGGCCCGAGGATGCCTCGGCCGTCACTGTGTGCACCTGCGAACCAAAATCTGTATCTAAAAATGTGTTTCCCGTCGAAACTGCTGTTACCCGGATTCTTAACGGTGAAAGCGGGTATTTTCAGAAAGAATTTAAAAGAATGATTGCAAACTTAATCCTGCTGGTGCCCTCCCAGCCTTCCTCCAGCAGGGGCGTCCTCATGTCTGGTTTGGCTTCTGAGGCTGCGGGCGGGGCCTTCACCCCCACCCCCCACCCCCACCGCTGCTGGCTCCCTCCCAGGCTCCACTGGCAGCGCCCCCCTGGCTCCAGGCAGCATTCTGGCTGTGGCGGCACCTGCTTCCAAAGTCCTGGCCTGGAACTCCGTCCCACAGGGGCCAAGGCTCAGGAACCCCCCCGCAGTGATGAGACTGGGGGGGCTCCTCCTCCAGCCAGCGGACCCCTGCATACTGGCTGCCACAGTTCACATCGGGCTGAGGAGCCTTTACTGTCTTTGTCGTTCCCAGCAGCAATTTGGAGATTTTGGAGATAAGGGTCCAGAAACAGGTCATTGTCTGTCACTGCCGCTGCCTCCCTGGGGGAGTCTCCAAACCTCCCGGAGGGTGGCCTTGCCGAAGAGCTGCTCAGCGAGAGACCTGGGAGACCCTGGGACTGGGAAACAGAGAAGCAGTAGGTGAGCTGGGCAGCTTGCCGGGAGGGGCGGGGGAGGGGGAGGGAGTGAGGGGGTGGCTGGAGTCCTCACAGGGCCTGAAGCTAGTTTCAGAAGGGTGAACGCAAGCAAGTGGGGGCCCAGCTCTCATCTGCCTTCTAACCTGGGAGCTCCAGCCTCATTGTAAGGCCAGGTACTCACTTACCTGCTTTGTGAACTTTTCAAGTTGTCACTGTCTTGCTAAACAGGGTGCTCTCAGTAGGTCTAAGAAGCAAGAGAAAGAACCAGGAGCATTAACACCAAGCAAGGCCAATGCAAGGAAGTGGGGTGTTTACGGGGAATTAGGTCCCGCTGTGGGCATTTCTGGGAGGGACCCCGAGATGCAGTAAAAAAGCAGCCGACACTTCAGGCTTCTGCTCTGCGATGCAGAGAGCTGGGAGCATCACTCTCACCCTTACGACAAGGAAACAACTGGATAAACTAAAAGCGACGACCCACCTAGGTCCATCAGAGATTTGCGGTCACAAGGCAAACGGTTGCCTTGAAAACCAGAGACAGGCCCTGGCTGGTTTGGCTCTGTGGATAGAGTATCAGCCTGCGGACTGAAGGGTCTCAGGTTCGATTCCAGTCAAGGGCACGTGCAGGGGTTGCAGGCTGGATCCCCAGTAGCGGGCATGCAGGAGGCAGCTGATCAATGATTGTCTCTCATCATTGAGGTTTCTATCTCCCTCTCCCTTCCTCTCTGAAATCAACAAAAATAAAAACAATGATTAATATGCTAAGGATTGTCGTGGCAAAAGTGGATAACATTGCAAGAAAAATGGATAATGTAAGCAGAGAGATTGAAACTCTGAGAAGAGCTTCCAAGCTTGAGACTATGCGGATAGAAACGTCCCAAACTGAAATACAAATAGAAAAAAGTGAAGGAAAACAAAAACAGAACAGAATATTCAAGAACTGCAGGACAAATACAAAAGGTATAACATACGTGTATAAGAATACCAAAAGGAGCATTATGCTCAGTGAAATAAGTCAGACAGAGAAAGACAAATGCCATGTGGTTTCACCTGCATGTGGATTCTAAAGGAAAAATAAATGAACAAACAAAACTGAAAAAAACCCTCATAGCCAAAACCGGTTTGGCTCAGTGGATAGAGCGTCGGTCTGTGGACTGAAATGTCCCAGGTTCGATTCCGGTCAAGGGCATGTATCTGGGTTGCGGGCACATCTCCAGTAGGGGGTGTGCAGGAGGCAGCTGATCGATGTTTCTCTCTCATCGATGTTTCTAACTCTCTCTCTCCCTTCCTCCCTGTAAAAAATCAATAAAATATATTTTAAAAAAAAACAAAACCCTCATAGATGCCGAGAACATTTTGATGGTTGCCAGCGGGGAGAGGGAGTGGGGGCAGAGGTAAAAAGGTGAAGGGATTAAAATGTGCAAATAAAAACTGTGTCAGGGATGTAAAGCACAGCATGAG
Organism: Myotis daubentonii; assembly: GCF_963259705.1. Lineage (NCBI taxonomy): Eukaryota > Metazoa > Chordata > Mammalia > Chiroptera > Vespertilionidae > Myotis > Myotis daubentonii. Next base: position 4,917,687 of record NC_081844.1, on the reverse strand, counting down.
AATACAGTGAAAAATATTATAACAACTATGTATGGTCATAGGAGGAAACTAGACTGATTGGGGGATCATTTCATAAGTTACATAAGTGTCTAATCCCATGTTGTCCACCTGAAACTAACATAACATTGTATGTCAACTGTAATTGAAAAATAAAAATGTTACTTAAAAAAATACCAAAAGAAGGAGAAAAAGAGAAGGAAATAAAAGAAATATTTGAAGTAATAATGGCTAAAATTGTATCCACATTAATAACAGCAAACTACAAATTCAGAAAGCTCAGAGAAAACCACGTAAGATAAAAAACTAAGAATCTATACCTAGGGCCCAGCCGGCATGGCTCAGTGGCTGAGTATCGACTTATGAAACAGGAGGTCATGGTTCAATTCCCCATCAGAGCACATGCCCAGGTTGTGGGCTCGATCTCCAGTTGGGGAGGTGGGGAGGCAGAAGGCGGCCCATCAATGATTCTCTCTCATCATTGATATTTCTATCTCTCCCTCTCCCTTCCTCTCTGAAATCCTATATAATAAAAGGCTAATATGCAAATCTACTGAATGGCAGAATGACTGGTTGCTATGATGTACACTGGCCACCAGGGGGCAGATGCTCAATACAGGAGCTTCCCCCTGGTGGTCAGTGAACTCCCACAGGGGGAGCGACGCTCAGCCAGAAGCCCTGAGCCGAACTCACGGCTGTGAGCACAGAGGCAGTGGAAGGAGCCTCTCCCGCCTCCGCAGCAGCATTAAGGTTGTCCAATGGCTCCCAGACTGCAAGAGGATGCAGGCTGGGCTGAGGGATACCCCTCCCCCCAAGTGTGCAAATTTTGTGCACTGGGCCTCTAGTCAATAATAAAAATATATCTTTAAAAAATAAAATAAAAATCTACACCTAGTCCTATCATATTCAAATTGCAGAAAACCAAAGACAAAAAGGAAAATCTTGAAAGAAGTCAGAGGGAAAACATCTTACCTATGGAGGAATAAAGATAAGAATTACATCAGAGTTCCTGTCATAAACCATGCAAGCAAGAATTGAGTGAGGCGAAATATTTAGTGTGGAAAGACAAAACCACCAACCAAGAATTCTTTATCTACAACAAATAATCCTAAAATTTATGTGGAACCACAAAAGACTCAATATCCAAAGCAATCTTGAGAAAGAACAAATTTATAGGTGTCACACTCCCTGGTTTTAAACTACATTGCAAAGCTATAGTAATTAAAGCACTATGGCATGGGCACAAAACAGACACATAGATCAATGGAACAGAATAGAGAGCCAAGAAATAAACTCACACTTACATGGTGGCAAGAATGTACAATGGAGAAATGAGAGTCTCTTCAACAAGTGGGTACTGGACAGATAAATGAAAAAAAGTGAAAATGAACCATTCTCTTACAACATATACAAAAATAAATTTAAAATTGATTAAATACTTAAATATAAGACATGAAACCATAAAAGCCCTAAATGAAACATAGAAAGTAAACTCTTTGACATCACTCTTAACAATACTTTTTTTTTTGTATCTCCTTGGGTAAAGGCAACAAAAGCAAAAATAAATAAATGGAAATATATCAAACTAAAAAGCCTCTGCACAGTAAACCAAAAAGTCAAACATGAATTGACAAGAATGTGGAAAAAAGGGAACCCCCGTGCACTGTTGGTGGAACTGCAACTTGGTGCAGCCACTACGGAAAACAGTGTGAAGAATAGAACCCAATGACCCAGCAATTCCGTTTCTGGAGGACTGTGTGAAGGGAGCAGGTGTTACCCAAGGGGCAACAGGAAACCATGGAAAAGGAGTCACACCCACAATTCAAATCAGGTCTTCACTGCTAAGTATTCATTCAGGATGCAGAAGTTAGAACATGAACTGTCTGGATATTAAGAGTGTGTAGGGAGACAGGTCATTTCTCAGGTCTCAGCAAAAGGGATGGTGTCTTAGAGGGCGGCAAGAGCTACTGCAAACGTAACCTGAACACAGCGAGCCCATATCCCCCTCCCACAGCAGCCTACTGCCACCATCGCAGGGAATGGTGACTCCATTCTTCCTGCCGCTCAAAACTCAGCCTCTGTGTCATCCCTGATTCCTCCTTCTCACATCCCAACCTAGACTGTCTGCAAATTCTGTCGGTTTTACCTTCCAAATAAATCCAGAATTGGACCACTGAGACACCACGATCGGCTGTGGAGGGCGGCAGCAGCTCCCCCTGGCCTCCCTGCCTCAGGCCAAATCCACTTTGACAAGCTCCCCCTCAGGGCTGCCCACCCGCCCTGCAGCCTCTAGCATAGAGTAGGCTCACCATCACTTCATTCCCAGACAATTCAGGACGTGCCCTGGTCAGCGAGGCCAGGTTGACATTGGGGACTGGGTGGCTCGGTCTGAGGAAAGCGGAGCCTGTCACTCAGCTTAAGTCCAGTTTGCAGCCGGTCTCATCCTGGCTAGTATTTGGTCATCGCCCACCTCCCTGGAGATGCTCGTGTATTTCTAGGGCAGCGGTTCTCAACCTGTGGGTCGCGACCCCTTTGGCGGTCTGTTGGGGTCCAACCCCAGCAGGTCCAGGGGTTCCCAAAGGTGTGGGCGGAGTTGGTGAAGAATGAAGAACGCAGGTTCAGTTGATCAGCAGCCTAGCCAGATTCTCTAGTCAGGTTCTCCAGCCAGGTTCTGTACAGGTTCTCCAGCCAGGTTCTGTCTTTTATTGTCTTGTTACATCTGTATTTATACCAGTTGATTTTAATCCTGTCAATTTCTATTCCAAAGGTTAGGGCGTTTCTTATCTCCATTCCAAAGAGTAAAGATTATGTAGCTTAAGCATGATTGTTCATAGTTAAAGTGATTAATTACCCGCCTGGCACTTAGTTAAGGGGTTTTATCCCCTCCCTAACTTCAGGGGAGAATCCCTACCTGGGGAAACAACCTTTCTCTGAGAGGTGACCCTGGTTAAAACACACAGCGCCAGGAAGGGGAGCAAACATATTAAGATCAGTATGCCATAGACGCCAGGTCCCTTGAAACATATGCTGTGCAGATGTTTCTTCCCTGCAGTGACTGTGCCAAGCAGCAAGGATGGACTGGCTTCCGGCAGCGGTGGAATGACCCTTTCACAGGGGTCGCCTAAGACCATCCTGCATATCAGATATTTACATGACGATTCATAACAGTAGCAACATTACAGTTATGAAGTAGCAACGAAAATAATTTTATGGTTGGGTCACAACATGAGGAGCTGTATTAAAGGGCCAGAAGGTTGAGAACCACTGCTCTAGGGTCATGTGGACCCTCAGACGGAATCCCATCGCATTCATCTCCAACTGGAGCCACTTTCACGGGGAATTCCGTGTCTGCTCACTCACATGTTCCATTTGTGGGCTCTGCGTCTCCTCCAGACTCTGGAATTGGATGAGGCTCCTGGAGAGCTCACCGCCGAGGAGTCCCGAATCGCTGTGTCAACCAACCAGTCACAAAGACAAGAGCTGCTTTCCTGACAGCCTCCGGGCACCCCCTCCACCAGTCGGGCATCTGCAGTTGGCCCTGATCGGAACCCCTACCTGCCAGGCACTGGGATCCAAGACAAATGCTGCTTCCAAGGAGAGTCCCACCTGAGAGACAGCCCCAGACCATCGCAGCCATCGCTGAGGCCAGACAGGTGGAGCCGGGACCAGCAGGGCGGGGCGGGGATCTTGGGGAGCCCCACAGGAGGCAGCCTTGGAACCTGGTCCCCACCCTTCAGGGCAGCGCTTCAGGCCCCCCGCTCCCCGGGGCTTGTCAGAAAGGCGTTCTGATGCAGGTGGGCCGAAGTGGAGCCCTGGGGCCGGAGGGGCTGGTGGTACCGACTCAGGTGGGCCTGTTTGGGAGCCTGGAGAGTCACTGCGGTGGGTGGGGTAGGGGAGCAGCCGGCTGATGGTCATTACCGCTCCCTGGAAGGTCTGCAGCCCCAGTGCACCTCCCAGCATTGGCGGGCCCGGGGCGCTGGAGGTGGGGTGTGCGAGGCGTGTAGATGGGGACAACCCAGTGGGACCAAAGGGCAGCCTGGGTGCCGGCTCTGACTCCCTGATTCATCCCGCCGTAGCTGAGAGCCCCGCCAGCTGCCGCTCTTTGAGCCGCAGAGACAAGCAGGAGACGCCTTGGGGATTAGCGCTAAGGGCTTGATTGTTTTTTTTTTTTTTTTTTTTTTTCTGACCTGCATGGAGAGTTTCAGAACAAGGACCAGAAACATCTCAGGGAGCCACCACGGCCAGATGAGGGCAGGAACTTGCCGGTGTCAAACTCCAGGACGGACTGACTTCCCCTCCATTGATGATTTTTCTGAGAAAAATAGGAAGATGCTCAGCAGGTGGAAGGCGAGAGAAAGGCTGAAGACCCAAGGTCAGCGTGGACAGGGACGGCGGGAGGAGGCCTGTGCCGCTGCAGAAAGACGGGCAGTTCCATGGAGGCAGGAGAGGGGAGGGCAGTGGTGGCAGGCAGTCACCCAGTGCAGGAGCTGCGAGCTGGAGGCTGCGCGCCAGAAGCTGTGGGGCGGGCTAGGGGGCGGTCAGAGGGTGGGAGAATTTGGTTTTGTGCCTTCCTTAGCTCCTACTGAAATTAAAGGGCCGTGAATGGGGCTGTTCCCTCAGGAGTTCGTACCTTTCCTTTCTCCACGGGCCGCACCCCTCCACCCCAAGGAGGCAGAAAGCTGTTGGAGGCAACTGCTGCCTTCATGGGGCTCACCTGCTCCGCTGTCTTCCCAGAGGCTTCTGGGAAAGTGCCTTCCTGAGCCCACGCCTGATGCACTACATCAGAACCTCTGGAGGTAAGCCCCCAAATGCACTCCAGCAAAAAGCAACCTGGGCCCTAGCCAGTGTGGCTCCGTGGATAGAGCGTCAGCCTGCGGACTGCCGGCTCCCAGGTTCGATTCCGGTCGGGGCACATGCCGGGGTTGTGGGCTCATCCCCAGTAGGGGGCGTGCAGGAGGCAGCTGATCGATGATTCTCTCTCATCAGTGATGGGTGGCTTTTAAGTGTGGTCAGTCTGAAGACACCCATGGTCAAGGCCCTGAGCGTCCATCTGGCCTTTCTGGGCCAAAGGCCTTTCTCCAGCTTCTTGACCGTGCGCTGGGGAGAGCGCTGTACGGCACTCTGCTGCCTGCCCAGGCAAACCAGCCATCTCAGCTTCCTCTCCCGCCTCCAGGATCTGAGCGGTGGGTAGAGGTCATCGCAAGCAATGCTTTCAAATGTGGGCTGCTTTTCAGAATCATGTGCTGTCTCTCTAAGCGTTGCCGTGGTCCATAGACCAATGGAAGTGCCAGCCTTCAGCTGGGACACAGATCCACACATGAAAGGCGTGAGGTGACGAGGGGCAGTCAGGAGGAGGCTTGGCACCAAGCAGGGCCCGGCCCACCTTACCACAGACTCCTTCTCAGAATAATTGGTAAAAACACAAATACATAGAAAATAAAAAGAAAAGCCATTATATTCACGTAGAGTAATAAAAAATTAAGTTTATTAAGTGAGCCAGTTTTCCATGTCACTAACAACAGTAATGTCAGCCAGATATTCTACAGTGGGGCCTTGACTCACGAGTTTAATTCGTTCCGTGACGGAGCTCGTAACTCAGATTACTCATATGTCAAATCAAAAAGTGAACGAGTGAGACACGTGATGCTGGGCTGATGTTGTGGCGTTCACTGTGACGTTCGCTGCGCCAGCTAGCGGTGGGGTATCTGAAGCTGGCTCGTGACCCGAATTTTAGCTCGCAACTCAAAGCAAAAAATCGGCCCAGAGACGGCTCGTATCTCGAAAAACTCGTTAGTCGGGATACTCGTAAGTCAAGGCCCCACTGTACTGTACTTATTGTACAGTAAATAAGATATAGCAGTGGGTCTAATGAATGATATCATTTCAAAAGAGTGATAAACAATATTTCAAGATGTCTGCAGCAGCCGCAATGTGACAGCTGGCGTTTCTTTCTCTCTCTTTTTTTTTTTTTTAAATATATTTTATTGATGTTTTACAGAGAGGAAGGGAGAGAGATAGAGAGTTAGAAACATCGATCAGCTGCCTCCTGCACATCTCCCACTGGGGATGTGCCCACAACCAAGGTACATGCCCTGGACCGGAATCAAACCTGGGACCCTTCAGTCCGCAGGCCAACGCTCTATCCACTGAGCCAAACCAGCTTCGGCTTGAATTCTGTCATTGACATAAGAAACATCCAAACCTGTAGAGAATTGTCATGAGTTTCTTTGAGCCAAACTGATGACATATGTTGGGGACCAAGATTTCACATGCTCCGGAGAATGGCAGTGTTGCAGCTTATTTTATACATTAAAATCAAAGGTTGAGTGATACGGAAGGTGCATGAAGCCCATTGGTGATAGATTAAGGGTGCAGGAAAAAGCAGAGGTGGGGGGTAGAATCAGCTAGAATTGGATAAATGTCAAAATAGAGAACCAATACATATTTTACATTGGTGGGTAAAGGATAGTCAACATTTCATATTTACAGCACACAGAGATGGTATGTGGCAAGGAGGGGTCTGCGGTCTCCTGCTTGGTGGTCTTGGCCTCTGGTGTGGCGGTTGTGCCTTTGAGAGGTAGGACAAGAAGATTACTCTGACATTTCAAAGGTACCAGGTGTACTGGTTAATAATGGCAGATTTTGTAATCAAAGAAAACACGATTATTTCAAGAGAACATTGAAAGTGCTTTATTCAAAATAATGTCCATCGCTAGCTACACATTTCCCCCATCTTTCAGGTAATTTGTGGATTCTGTCCCAATAGAACTTCTCTTGTTTTGAGGAAAACCATTCAGAGACCCAATTCCACTTCTTCGTGTGTTTTGAAGTGCTGCTCAGAAAGTGCATGTGCCATCGATCAGAACAAGTGGTAATCTGAAGGAGCAAGGTCTGGTGAATATGGCGAGTGGGTTCATACTTCCCAGGCAAGATCTTTTAACGTGACTTTAACTGGTTTGGAAGTGTGTGATGGTGCGTCATCATGAAGCAAAATTACTTTGCCGTGTCTTCTGGCACATTTTGGTCATTTCACAATCAAAGCGTGGTTCAAATTGATTATTTGTTGCCAGTAGCTCTCAGTATTAACGGTTTCACCTGGTTTTAAAAGCTCGTAATACGCCACACCTTCCTGATCCCACCAAACACAGAGCATTGTCTTCTTTCCGAAGCGATTTGGCCTTGCAGTTGATGTTGATGGTTGACCTGGATCAACCCATGATTTTGTGCCTTTGTGATTCTCAAAATAAGTCCACTTTTCATCACAATTCAATGCAAAAAAGCCTTTTTTTCGTGCCATTGAAGCAACATTTTACTGATGACTTTTCGGTTTTCCATTTGTCTTTCCTTCAGTTGATGTGGCACCCATTTTCCTTCCTTTACAATCTTTCCCAGTGCTTGTAAACGATCAGAAATTGTTTGCTGAGCAACGTTTAATCTTTCTGCAAGTTGTTTTTGAGTTTGACACGCATCTTCATCCAATAATGCTTGTAATTGTTGGTCTTCAAACTTTTTCGGTTGACCTGGATGTTCTTTTGTCTTTCACATCGAAATCATCACTTTTAAAGCGTTTAAACCAGCGTTCACAAGTATCTTGAGATGGAGCATGTTCACCATAAGCTTCCCGAAGTATACGATAGCTTTTTCTTCAAAATAAAGTAATGAATTAAAACTTCCCGCAAATGCTCGTTTTTTGGCACGAAATTCAACATTTTTAAGCGTAAAAATATCTATGATGTTGACACCTTCAGCAAATTTGACATGTGAAGTTTTGAAGCTTGCTGTCAATACAACAAAATAGCATACACATCAAATCGCATATATATCAACATATGTGTAACTCCATCTATTGAAAAAATGCGCATTATTAACCGGTACACCGGGTATGCTATCCTACATGCATAAGAACAGTGGTCCAGGCTTACTTCCTTTGCTAAGGGAGCAACAGGCCTGGGACGTGATACCCGCCATGACCTACCCAGTTAGAAATTTGTGATCAGACCATCTTGTGTGGTTGCTTTTGGTCACTAAGCTTATTAGGCCGACTGTTAGGCTTGCTATGTAGCCCCTGAGCTTGTCAGGTTGACTGCATAGCCCTTTGCATTCCCACCGTTTCATTGCTTTATGGTTGACTTGAGTGAAAAACAAAAAAGTTTTGTGTAATTTCTGAAGAATTGCGATGAAGACAACTGCTGACAACCGAATTTTTCAGGTATTACAATGACAGCATGGCTCACAGCTGACTGCTCATCGGTGGTTCTTGTTGTTTATTTGTTTGGGTGTTTGTTTATTTTTGAGAAATGAAATAACTGAATCATTTGCTGGTGGGCTCAGTAGCCCATGGAGGGCAGACCCCAAAGCTACGTTTGTGACAGACCATCCAGCCAAACAGCGTACCCAGGAGAAAAAAGACTCAGTTTTGAGACCACCTGTGAGGTTTCTCTCCTTTCTCTTCTTTTCCCGCCCTTATTCAAGAAAATTGGCGGGTTGATTGGTCTCTGAAACCCTCATGGGCAATCTCAACAAGTGAGTCTCCATCACACAGTCCCTCATTTTATTTATTTACTAGAGGCCTGGTGAACGAATTCGTGCACGGGTGGGGTCCCTCAGCCTGGCTGGTGATCGGGCCAATTAGGGCGGTGGGAGGTTGGCCAAGGGAAGGGGCCACAGGAGGTTGGCTGCGGGGGGAGGGCTGTGGGAGTGACCATGAGGGGGCAGCTCCTGCATTGAGCATCTGCCCCCCTGGTGGTCAGTGCACGTCATAGCGACTGGTTGACCAGTTGTTCCGATTGTTCAGTTGTAACGGTCACTTAGGCTTTTATTTATATACTAGAGGTCTGGTGCACAAAAATTTGTGCATTCGGGGGGTAGGGGGGTCCCTCAGCCCAGGCTGTGCCCTCTCGCAGTCTGGGACCCCTTGGGAGATAACGACCTGCTGGCTTAGGCCTGCTCCTGGGTGGCAGAGGGCAGGCCCAATCCCTAGGTGCAGCCCCTGGTCGGGCTCAGAGCAGGGCCGATTGGGGAGTTGGGGCGCCGCCCCCGTCATGCACAGAGCAGGGCGGATCGGGTGGATCGGGGCGGTTGCAATGCCACCCTCAGTCACGCTCAGGGTAGGGCTGATTGGGGGGTTGGGGCACCGCCCCCTGTCACACTCAGGGCAGGGTCGATGGGGAGGTTGTGGCGCCACCCCCTGTCACGCACAGAGCAGGGCCAATCAGGGGGTTGGGGCGCTGCCCCCTGTCACGCACAGAGCAGGGCCCATCAGGGGGTTGGGGAGCTCCCCCCTGTCACGCACAGAGCAGGGCGGATCAGGGGGTTGGGGCACCGCCCTCTATCACCCACAGAGCAGGGCCAATCAGGGGGTTGGGGTGCCGCCACTCTCACACTCAGGGCAGGGCCGATGGGGAGGTTATGGCTCTACCCCGTCACACACAGAGCAGGGCCTGTGGGGGGGGTGTTGGGGTGCCACACCCGGTCACACACAGAGCAGGGCCAATCAGGGGGTTGGGGCGCCGCACCCTGTCACAAACAGAGCCGCAGGGCGGTCAGGGGGTTAGGGAGCTCTCCACTATCAGGCACAGAGCAGGGCTGATCAGGGGGTTGGGGCGCCTTCCCCTGTCACGAACAGAGCAGGGCCGATAGGGAGGTTGTGGCCCCGCCCCCTGTCACACACAGAGCTGCAGGGTGATCAGGGGGTTTGGGCACTGCCCCCTGTCACGCTGATCCCGGTGCCCAGAGGCCTCGCAGCTCTGCTGATCCTGGTGCTAGGAGGCATATTACCCTTTTACTATGTAGGATAGAGGCCTGGTGCATGGGTGGGGGCCGGCTGGTTTGCCCTGAAGGGTGTCCTGGATCAGGGTGGGGGTCCCCACTGGGGTGCCTAGCCAGCCTGGGTGAGGGGATGATGGCTTTTTGCAGCTGGTCACACACCCTTCAGGGTGGGGGTCCCCACTGCGGTGCCTGGCCAGTCTGGTTGAGGGACTGAGGGCTATTTTCAGGCTGGTGGGTGACTGAAGCTCCCAACTGCTCCTTCTTTTTTTTTTTTTTACATTCTGGGCCAGCTTTAGCTCTGGCTCCAGCTCTGAGGCCTCTGCTGCTGAAAGCAGGTATCTGATTTGTTTGGGTTCTATAATCGAAACACTGTATCAACTCCAGCTCTGAGATCCTGGCTGGCTGAAAGCAGGTTTCTGGGGTTTTGTTTAGCTTCTATATTTGTAACAATGTTTCAAACTGCAAGCTCAGAGGCTGGCAAGGCAGGCGGGGAACATTGGAGTCCTCCGTCACTGAAGCAAGCAAGCCTCATGTTCGCTTCAAGCTGCCTGGCTGCTGGCCGCCATCTTGGCTGGCAGTTAATTTGCATATCGCCCTGATTAGCCAGTGGGAAGGGTAGCGGATGTATGCTAATTACCATGTTTCTCTTTTATTAGATAGGATAGATTTTTAGAGTTTTCTTTTCTTTTTTTAATATACTTTTATTGATTTCAGAGAGGAAGGGAGGGGGAGAGAAAGAAACATTAGTGATGAGAGGGATACAGGGATTGATTGCTTCCTGCATATACCCCATCAGGGACCTGGATGGAGCCTGCAACCGAGGTTCGTGCCCTTGACCAGAATTGAACCTGGGGCCCTTCAGTCCTCAGGCCAATGCTCCATCCACTGAGCACAGCCCTGCGTTTTAAATGGCTGCTGTAATTACTCGGACTGGCTGTTTCTGGGTAAACATAAAAGGCCCTTTTAAAGTCATCTGGGGTTTCCCAGAAGGTGCTGTGGACAGCTACCCAAGAGTATGTTTCTATGAGCTTCTTCAGTTTAATTTTCTCCCTCCGACCCCCGTTTTATTTCGTAAAGGCTCCCCTGCGCCACCTCCTTTGGCTATTGCTCTTGGTTTAAAATTCCTTACGAAAAGTTTCCCTGAGGCTGCTGGGGACGTTATCAACACTGAAAACAGACAACCTAAGTGACCTCTCGCTGCGGTTATGTGGCGCAGCGGTCTACGGTGCTGGTCAAGGCTTCAGGCTCTTTGGGGGTGTGGGTTGGAGTGCCGCCAAGGTTCCACCCTCTAAGCATTTTTTCCTATGGGTCACAAAAGAAGGGTTATACGAAAGGGAACCCCAGCGGGAAGTGCCGCCCTAATCCGTGCAGAACCCGGTGTGGGGCCAGCGGCTGCGGAGTGGCCGGGCTGTGTGCGGCCTCCTGCGAGGGGTGCTCGGGGCCGAAAGCGAGGTGCTCAAGGTCCTTCCGGGGGCAGGTGGTCGAAGCGGGAAATCAGGACTGAGGTGCCGATCTCTGTGGATTCCGTCTGTCTCTGTAACGAGGTGGAGATGATGACGTGATGTCCTGCATTGTCTCCGAAGGTTCCAAATGGAATGCAATACAAGAAATTTTAAGTGTCCGGGAAGAAAATAAAGCTCTAGCAAGTCCTGTTTCCGCCCGGTTTCGAACCGGGGACCTTTCGCGTGTTAGGCGAACGTGATAACCACTACACTACGGAAACTTGAAAGGGCGCCCTCCCAGTTCCTCTATTCACTGCAGCAACCTACTCCGACGCGGCGTTCCTGCAACATCATAGGCGCCAGGGACCGCCCCGCAATGCACTGAGCCCCAAGCAGGAGGTCCTGCACGCAGCCTCTCGCGGCTCCTGCAGATCCCAGGCGGCTCCCCATTCCCCCACGTGCTCTCCTTCCCGACACCCCGCTCTCCCGGAGCTCGGCGATTCCCGCTGTCTGTCTAGAACCCAAACTGGCCACGTAACAAATTTTATTTTGTAAAAAGCATAAAACTGGGCTCGTCCGGGATTTGAACCCGGGACCTCTCGCACCCAAAGCGAGAATCATACCCCTAGACCAACGAGCCAGCTGCTGCTCACACTTGCCCCTCAGTCCTTAGTCTGATTCTGTGTGGCGTCATTGCATCACCAGGAAACTGGTGTTCATTTCTGGCCTATCGGGAACCGCTCGGGTTTCGGAGTCTCCCACGCTCGCCGCATCCCTTCCAGCCGTGTCCGCGTCCACGGTGAACTCTCAGCCGCCCCGGCTCGCGCAGTACAAACGCCGCGTCCCGCTCGGCCCCCTGAGATGTCCTGGAATCCGAATTGCTATAGCCACTCAGGCAGCAGGGAAGGGCATCCTTTCGCTTTTGGGGACTGGGGGCCCCCTACCAAGGGAGCCCCAGTAAGGTGCAAGGCTGGAGGCCCAGGGGCGGGGCGCAGAGGCCGAGAGAGCCGGAGGTCTCCTGGAGAGAACCGGGCGCCGGGCTCGCAGGGGGCGCGGGGGCACTGGGTCATCAGCCACGACGGGAGAAATGAAACCGGGGTCGTCTCTTCGTGTGGGCTGCCTGGTATGGTTTTATGAAAATATTTTAAAAACAACACATAGTTATTTGCCACGCGTTCAGGAAATGTAGGGGAGTGTAAGGCAGACATGGGATGGCCGGAAACCTCGCTTCCCACGGCTGGCACCAACGCGCGCGCACCCGCGGCGCCCAGGCAGGTGCCCGGCGCTCGGCCCTCCCGGGACTGCCCGGGACGAAGCCGCCACCCTTCCCCGGAGAACCAGAGGCCGTGCGGCGCCCCCTCACCACTCCTCTCGGACCTGCTCTTCCCAAAGGACTTGAACCCGAC